>NC_082638.1:10669772-11317045 GCF_002263795.3 Bos taurus
TGAAGGCGACGGGAGAGGAGGTGACGAGCGACCAGAAGAGGAGGCACGAGGCGTCCCCAGGCTGACGGAGGTTGGTCACCGACTCTCCGCATGACCGTATCCGGGATGGGAATGAGGAAAAGATGGCCAGTGATACCTGCGGACCGTGGCTCGAGAAATCCGCAATTAGACCAAATCCAAAACACGCTCGCCACTTCTAACTTGTGGTTGTGTGTGCTTGGACCAGGGAGAGGGAAGTGCATGGTCTGAGGATTCCGCGAGGGCAAATCAGGTGGGGCGGGGCTTTGAAACCGCTGCCTGAGGAGCCCTCAGTCCATGGGGACGTGGGCCGGCCTCTGGAAATGGTGGGCGAGGGTATGGCTGGACCCGGGGTGGAGAGGAGGCCAAGTTCCTGTAGAGAAGAGCAGAGACCCGAAGGAGAAAGAGGCACAGATTGCCTGCTGCACTGGGGACTTGTTCCACACACGGAAGAAGGAGACCCGGGAGGGCCCTGGGCCAGTGCTGCCCAGGATCAGCCCATCGGCCCGCACGCTGTCTCCACGAGGGTGGCACACACTGGCATGATGCGAAACACAACGCAAGATGTGCTAAGCTAGGCTGTCCATGCAAAACCACAGGCACGCGAGGAGAGACAGGGTGTGAGCGTGGCAGACGTCCAGGCATTTCCAGCCTCCTCGGCAGGGCAGAAAGGCGAGGGAGGCGCAGGTGTGGGTGTACGTGTGCGTCCCTCTGCCGGAGTGTGCCTGTGAGGGAGGGAAGAGGGAGGAAGCAAGGACGGTGGGCTACTTGCATGTGCCAAGGGACCTCGGGAGAATGGCAGACAGGGAAGCCCCTGGGGGCGGTTGAGAGCCTGCTGGTGGATTTCAGGGCCCAGGGGCTAGGCATTAGCGGCCCTGCCAAAGACACCCCATGGGTCGTGCTCCAAGTCCTGACGTGAATTCCTTCCTTCCTCTGGGGTCTTGCCCCCGGCTGTGGGGGGGGGTGCCAGAGGTGCTAAGGGGCGCGTCTGCCCCAGACGGAGGTTTCTGGCAGTGTCGCTGGAGCAGAATCTCTGATTCTGTCGTAGGGCATCTGCACCAGATGACACTCAGAGGCACCCTGCCTTCCAGGTGACCGTCTTGGATGTCCCCGGGCCCAAGCGGGGACTGGCTTCCTTGGCATGTGGGCTGTGTAGGCAAGCAGGGATGCCTGACTGTCGGGAATTCTAGCTGGGCCTAATGAGAGCAACTGAAAGAGAGTCTTGGCATTTAGCAAAGCAGTGAGGCCCGGGTGGTACAAGGCCTCTTGGTGCCTTTGAGGTAGCAAAGCTGCTTTCTGCCCAGGGAGGCATGAGCTGTGTGCCCAGACAGGGCCGGGTGCCCAGGGCAGCATCGGTTCAGGGACTGAGTGCGTCTGGGTAGTGTTAAAGAGAAGGGACGGCGTGTAGGGTTGCCGCCTTACCTTTACGGCCTCAGGTTCCGTGCCTTGTATCGGAAGAGTGCCTGTATCCACGTGCTCCTTCTTCACAAGATTGGATCAGACCCAGGCCTGTCACAGTCTCTTGGGGCCCTTGCAGGCCCGGGCGTCTCTTTGGCCTTTTCCTGCTACAGGGAGACAGGGAGACAGGTGCACTCAGCAAGCTACACAGGTGGGAAGCACAGGGGCCTCACTCGGAGTGTTGTGGGCCCTGACGGCTGGTGGGCTAGCAACAGGGCCACGCCATTGACAAGGAACGACCTAGATAGATGCACACGGAGAAAGCGGTTCTCCAAGTCAGCGGAGGCCAGCGCTCCTTGTTTTCTGGTTCCCTGAGGGAAGGCACAGACAATGGATCCGGCCAACGTGACTGGTACTGTGAAGCTGTCCAAGGTGATGGGAGAAGGCAGAACAAAGGCGCCTGTCACTCAGCTGGCCACAGCGAGCAAATCCTGGGTCCTGCCCTTGCCCAAACCCCCGACAAATACTCCTGAGCGCACATCTCGGTTCCTGCACCGAACCAGGCCAGGTCCTGCACTTCTTCAAGCCCCCGACCGACACTCCTGGGCCAGCATCGGACTCTCAGGCTTGTTCCTGGCCTTAGTCAAGCCCCCGGAACACATTCCTGAGCCCACAACGCGCTCTGTACCCCTGAACTACGGTGTGTCCTCCCCTTGTTCAAGCCCCCAGGAAACACTACTGAGCCCGCATCTCACTCGCTGCATTGAACCTGGCTGGCTCCTTGTCTTGTTCAAGCCCCCGACAGATACTCCGGAACCCACATCTCGGTCCCTGCACTGATCCCGGCTGGGTGCTGCCCTTGTTCCCGACCCCGACAAATACTCCTGAGCCCACATCTCGGGCCCTGCACTGAATCGGGTGGGCCCTGCCCATCTTCCAGCCCCGACAAACTCTCCTGAGCCCACATCCCGGTCCCTGCACTGAAGCAGGCTGGGTGCTTCCCATGTTCAAGCCCCGACAAGCACTCCTGAGCCCACATCTCGGGCCCTGCACCGACCCAGTCTGGGTCCTGCCCTTGTTCAAGCCGCTGAACAAATACCCCTGAGCCGGCTTCTCTGTCCCTGCCGTGAACCAGGCCAGGAGCTGCACGTGTTGAAGCCACTGACCAACACTTCTGGGCCTGCATCTGATTCTCAGGCTGGTTCCTGGCCTGAGGTAAGCCCCCAGCAAACAGTATTGAGCTCACAGCTGGCTCCCTGCTCCTGAACTCAACTAAGGTGTGTCCTCCCCTTGTTCAACCACCCCCCACCCCCACCCCCCAGGAAACACCACTGTGCCTGCATCTCACTCGCTGCATTGAACCAGGCTGGGTCCTGCGCTTGTTCAAACCCCCGACAAATCCTCCTGAGCCCACCCCTCGGTCCCTGCACTGAACCAGGCTGGATCCTCTCTTTGTTCAAGCCCCTGACAAACACACCTGACACCACCTCTCGGTCCCGTCATCGAGCCAGGCTGGGTCCTGCCCATGATCAAGCAGCCGATAAACACTCCTTGGAGCACATCTCGGTCCCTGCACTGATCCAGGCTGGATCCTGCCCTTGTTCATCCCGACAGACACTCCCGAGGCCACAGCACAGTCCCTGCCATGACCCAGGCTGGGTCCTGCCTTTGTTCAAGCCCCCGACAAACACTCTTGAGCCTACATCTCGGTCCATGCAACTGAATCGGGTCGGCCCTGCCCATGCCCAAGCTCTTTGTAGAACGCATATATCGTGTGTCAGGACTATAGGATGGCTGGTTTAGCTTGATCCTCTTGCTGCTCCAGGCCCCACAGGCTTGGGCCACAGGGCAGGCTGGGATGTGTTCTCACATGGAGAACAGAACCACTTTGAAAGGGCCTCCATAGGGTCGATGGCAGCCGTGCATGTCTCCGACACCGGTGAGTCGTGGGACTTAACGGGGAGCTGTCCTTAGCGTCTCCCTGGCCGGCATTCGCACAAGGTTCAGGGGGGGTCCCTCATGCCAGCAGAGTGGGCCTCGTTTCTCCCTCTGCGCACAGTGTGGCCACGGCACCTCAGGCTTGTGCAGCTTTCACGTCGGCCCAGCGAGGGAGGGAGGGTCGCCCGTCCCCTTCTGCGCTTCAGCAGTGACCGCCCACTGTTGGCTTTCAAGGTCGAGAAAGCACTCTCTGAACGTGTGGACTAAACCCTCTGAACTCCCACCGGTGAAACTCACTCAGGACGAGAAGGGCTTGCCTTCACGCCAAGGATAAGCGTCTCTTCTGAGCGCTGGTGTCCACAGAGTTGCAGACGGCAACAGCACTACTTAGAGAGACGGAGACACACAGACACCAGCGCCTGCTACACACGCGGAAGGACTGCCCAACACAGTGCTATGCCAGAAGCAAAGATACAGAGACACAGAGCGAGCGCTGTACACTAAGGCGCTGGTGTTCCCGAACAGTGGAGATCCACTGTAGCACTGTAGGTGGGGTTCTTCCCTACTCCCCTAGCATCCGGACAGCAGCAGGCTCTCTGTCCCTTGAAGAAAAGTATCCAGCCCCTTGGCACCCCTGCGTATCCCTTGGATACTCAGGGAGAGCTCTCAGTTATTGCCAGTCCCAGGGGACACAGGAGTGTGCGGTTCGGATGGCGGAGCAGGAACCCGTGCTTGGAATTTCCAGAGCCAGGTCAATGACAGCGCCTGGGGCTAGCCCGGCCACATGCAAAACCCTGTCCCTCCCTGGAGCAGAATCTGGCCACGTGGGGGCGCTGGAGCAGCACAGGAACCCCGGAAGATGCCCTCCGGTCTGGGGGCGTGTCCATAAGAGTGCCGCCCACTACCCTGTCGGCCATTGGTCTAGATTTGGGCCAGCAGTCTGTGCATGGCTCACAGCCTAGGCCCCCGCCTGTTCGCCGGATCTCCTAGGGCCCGTTCACCCCGTCCTGCGTTTCTGGCACCCCTTTCTTCGGCCTCACGCCAACACCCCCACACACCAGCCCCCGCCTTCTGACAATCCCCCTCACTCCCCGCCCCCAAAAGAGCTAGTCGGTCCCACAGGTTTACTGCAGCCTGGGCCGCCATTACGCCCCACTTGTTGTGCTCTTATGTCGCGTCCCTTCGCCTCTGCCCCAGCTCGGGGTCACCGCCAAGGCCAAGAGGAACGTGAGAGGCGGTCAGAGGAAGGCGGGAGCGTCCCGGGACCCCGCACCTTCCAAGCTGTGAGCCCAGGTACTCAGGGGGCAGGACCCCGCCCCCACCCCCCCTCCCCCACCCCGCAGCCTGCCGTCGTGATGCAGTGCGCAGCTGGGACCTTGTCACCAGCAGTTGTCACGCCAGGCCAAGAGGCCACCCTCTTCAGGGTGGAGGCGGTGGAGGAGGGCGAGGCCCTGGTGGACGGAGACGTGGCGGGGATCGGGCGGGAGTTCCAGCTGCTTGCGGAAGACATCGTGGAGGAGGTGGAGGTTGTGGCGGATGAGGAGCAGGAACAGCGGCCCTCCCAGGAGCTAGAGGAGAAGACGGTGGAGGAGCAGGGCCAGGAAAGGCCCGGAGGCCCTTGTGAGCGCCAGGAGCTGGATGCCCTGCAGGCACTGGCCGCCCTGCAGGTAGAACTGAGCTCTGAGCGTGAGCAAAACCGCAGGGCTTACGTTCAGTTCATGCGCAAGAACCATCAGAGGAGGAAGTGTCACTTGGCTCGGAGGAGCGCCATCATCCAGGGCATCCCTGGCTTCTGGGCCAAAGCTGTATCCTTTGCGCTGCTCCTTGGGGTCCGCTGCTCAGGAGGACGAGGAAGGGGAGAAGGGGCAGGAGCAGGCGGAGGGGGTGGAGGCGAGGGCACAGGAAGGGCGCCGGAGGCCACTGAAGGAAATGTGGTCCTGGGCAATTGGCAGGCTCCAAAGGCACAGCCGAGTAGGGCCTGGGCAGGGCCACAGGTGGACGTGTCGCAGCCATGCCTTTGAGTGTCTCCTTCAGGCCTGCATCTGAGGAGGCGCAGCCCCCGAGGCCTCTAAGTCAACATTGACCAGAGACGGTACACAAGAGCAGCGTTCGCAGACAGTTATTGGTGTAAATGTGGGTGATCCCGGCACATTGCTGGGGCATGTGAGTCATTCACACACACACGCACACACGCACACGCACACGCACACGCACACACACGTACACATAAACACACACACACATACCCAAGAAGCCCTTTACTTTCAGACACGGTTTGTCACAAGGACTGCAAGTCTGACCGTATAAGCAGTGACATGCCGCTACCCAGCATACACAGGTCTGGAGGAGCAGAGTAGCGGTCAGAAACAGCCCCTGCTTGGGGAATGCAGATGCACACCATCCCAAGGGGCCCAGAGCCATGAGCGTGTCTGATGGTATGGCAGGTCCTGAGGATATCAGCAGTGGCCGGGCAAGAGGCAGTGCCCGCCAAGCTCCTTGCAGATGCGTGTTCCAGTATCCTTGTTCCACCCCAGACTAGGGCTGATGCTCCTGGCTCTTCTTGGCCGGCATGTGGCCTGAATGGCTCCTTGACCTAAAGCAGATTATGAGCCACCCTCAAGTCTCCGTCCTGATCAGCGACCAAGATCAAGACTTTCTCGGCTACATGATGGACTTGAAGGTCAGTGAGGGAGACTGAGGAAGGGTGGGTATGGGACCTGGCGGGGAGTGGGAGGAACGTGTTAGCCATGTTCCTGTGCTGTGAGACTTTGGAGAGGCATCGGGGAAGCTGATCATGCCTGCCTTGGAGGCAAGCTGAGGCCCCTAGAAGCTTGCACCTTTTCCCTCCTCGCTATCCTGGCAGGTGCAGGTGCGGAGCCATCCGCCGTCCCGCTGCAAGCTGATCTTTTCCTTTCGGGACAACCCCTACTTCTTGAACTCGGTGATCATTAAGGAGTATTACCTTGACATCACTGGTAAAAGGTGGCTCCCGGGGTGATGAGTGTGGGTGTGCAAGCGTGTGGATGATGCACCTGCGGTGTCCACCCCAGTCTCCCCTGTCTGTCTGCAGGGTACAGGGCACGTCGATCCACTCCAGTCCACTGGTTCTGGGACTTTGAACGGGGAGCCCCCAGCCGCAGGCTGGACACCAGGAGCCTTAACTTTCTCAACTGGCTGTCAGGCCACAACGGCCCAGAATCGAACAGGATTGCTGAGGTGGGGTTGCTTTGGGCTTGCACACAGTTGGTGGTTGATGTTGGAGTTCTTGGCTGCTCATGGGAGGGTTGGGAGCCTGGTCAGCCCCTGGCTGACCTTGCTCGTGTTGCCTGCAGATCATCAGCGAAGACGTGTGGGACGATCCCCTGAAGTACTACCTCAGGGAGGAAGGTTCGTCCATGAGAGACAACTGACAGAAACACATGTGGTGATGGGGTCTGGAGGTAGGCCCCGTAGGGACAGCCGAATAGTAGCTGGGACACAGTACTTTCTTTCGCAAGTGGGGATGCTCAGGCTCATGCAAACTGGCTGCAGAGCCAGAGCCTGAGTCAAGCATGTAGCAGGTGACTTGCTGAGACTGGGGGCTGGGGGGGACTCGGTGTGTCCGAGAGCGCAGTAAGTCCCCCTCCAGTCAGCTGTGGTGGCAGCGCGAGAGTCCTAGGTGATACGACTAGAGGCAGGGTGAATTAAGTGCCTGTGTCAGAATCATCTGTCCTTGGGTCCTGCCATTCCCCCGGCGTCCTTCCTCTCACTGAGTTTGAGAATGCCTGGGCCCTTCACTTCCGCCCCTTAACCTAGGATGGCCTGTCATTGAAAGGGCGTCCTGTCCAGGGCCCCAGTGCACCTGTGCGCTGACTTTGGGATCTTGTGTGAATTTCCACATCCAATACTCTGATCTCACCAGCACCACACCTGCTGAGCTTGAAGTTGCTTCAGGGAAAATCCGGACGTCTCTGGGAGGAGGTGGACAGGGAGCCCCAAGGGCAGGACATGGTGCCTAGTGACACCATCTCCGTCATTGCTGGACACGGGTCTTCGGCTCCTGAAACCCCTGTGTTCCCTGTTTGCGTCCGTGTCCACGTGCCAAGCATGTGTGTGTGTACACGCGTGTGCTTGTGTCACCTGTCTTTATGCGGGGGTGTGTGTGTGTGTCCGGCCCAGGGCGGACGCAGAGATGAAGGCGACGGGAGAGGAGGTGACGAGCGACCAGAAGAGGAGGCACGAGGCGTCCCCAGGCTGACGGAGGTTGGTCACCGACTCTCCGCATGACCGTATCCGGGATGGGAATGAGGAAAAGATGGCCAGTGATACCTGCGGACCGTGGCTCGAGAAATCCGCAATTAGACCAAATCCAAAACACGCTCGCCACTTCTAACTTGTGGTTGTGTGTGCTTGGACCAGGGAGAGGGAAGTGCATGGTCTGAGGATTCCGCGAGGGCAAATCAGGTGGGGCGGGGCTTTGAAACCGCTGCCTGAGGAGCCCTCAGTCCATGGGGACGTGGGCCGGCCTCTGGAAATGGTGGGCGAGGGTATGGCTGGACCCGGGGTGGAGAGGAGGCCAAGTTCCTGTAGAGAAGAGCAGAGACCCGAAGGAGAAAGAGGCACAGATTGCCTGCTGCACTGGGGACTTGTTCCACACACGGAAGAAGGAGACCCGGGAGGGCCCTGGGCCAGTGCTGCCCAGGATCAGCCCATCGGCCCGCACGCTGTCTCCACGAGGGTGGCACACACTGGCATGATGCGAAACACAACGCAAGATGTGCTAAGCTAGGCTGTCCATGCAAAACCACAGGCACGCGAGGAGAGACAGGGTGTGAGCGTGGCAGACGTCCAGGCATTTCCAGCCTCCTCGGCAGGGCAGAAAGGCGAGGGAGGCGCAGGTGTGGGTGTACGTGTGCGTCCCTCTGCCGGAGTGTGCCTGTGAGGGAGGGAAGAGGGAGGAAGCAAGGACGGTGGGCTACTTGCATGTGCCAAGGGACCTCGGGAGAATGGCAGACAGGGAAGCCCCTGGGGGCGGTTGAGAGCCTGCTGGTGGATTTCAGGGCCCAGGGGCTAGGCATTAGCGGCCCTGCCAAAGACACCCCATGGGTCGTGCTCCAAGTCCTGACGTGAATTCCTTCCTTCCTCTGGGGTCTTGCCCCCGGCTGTGGGGGGGGTGCCAGAGGTGCTAAGGGGCGCGTCTGCCCCAGACGGAGGTTTCTGGCAGTGTCGCTGGAGCAGAATCTCTGATTCTGTCGTAGGGCATCTGCACCAGATGACACTCAGAGGCACCCTGCCTTCCAGGTGACCGTCTTGGATGTCCCCGGGCCCAAGCGGGGACTGGCTTCCTTGGCATGTGGGCTGTGTAGGCAAGCAGGGATGCCTGACTGTCGGGAATTCTAGCTGGGCCTAATGAGAGCAACTGAAAGAGAGTCTTGGCATTTAGCAAAGCAGTGAGGCCCGGGTGGTACAAGGCCTCTTGGTGCCTTTGAGGTAGCAAAGCTGCTTTCTGCCCAGGGAGGCATGAGCTGTGTGCCCAGACAGGGCCGGGTGCCCAGGGCAGCATCGGTTCAGGGACTGAGTGCGTCTGGGTAGTGTTAAAGAGAAGGGACGGCGTGTAGGGTTGCCGCCTTACCTTTACGGCCTCAGGTTCCGTGCCTTGTATCGGAAGAGTGCCTGTATCCACGTGCTCCTTCTTCACAAGATTGGATCAGACCCAGGCCTGTCACAGTCTCTTGGGGCCCTTGCAGGCCCGGGCGTCTCTTTGGCCTTTTCCTGCTACAGGGAGACAGGGAGACAGGTGCACTCAGCAAGCTACACAGGTGGGAAGCACAGGGGCCTCACTCGGAGTGTTGTGGGCCCTGACGGCTGGTGGGCTAGCAACAGGGCCACGCCATTGACAAGGAACGACCTAGATAGATGCACACGGAGAAAGCGGTTCTCCAAGTCAGCGGAGGCCAGCGCTCCTTGTTTTCTGGTTCCCTGAGGGAAGGCACAGACAATGGATCCGGCCAACGTGACTGGTACTGTGAAGCTGTCCAAGGTGATGGGAGAAGGCAGAACACAGGCGCCTGTCACTCAGCTGGCCACAGCGAGCAAATCCTGGGTCCTGCCCTTGCCCAAACCCCCGACAAATACTCCTGAGCGCACATCTCGGTTCCTGCACCGAACCAGGCCAGGTCCTGCACTTCTTCAAGCCCCCGACCGACACTCCTGGGCCAGCATCGGACTCTCAGGCTTGTTCCTGGCCTTAGTCAAGCCCCCGGAACACATTCCTGAGCCCACAACGCTGTTCTGTACCCCTGAACTACGGTGTGTCCTCCCCTTGTTCAAGCCCCCAGGAAACACTACTGAGCCCGCATCTCACTCGCTGCATTGAACCTGGCTGGCTCCTTGTCTTGTTCAAGCCCCCGACAGATACTCCGGAACCCACATCTCGGTCCCTGCACTGATCCCGGCTGGGTGCTGCCCTTGTTCCCGACCCCGACAAATACTCCTGAGCCCACATCTCGGGCCCTGCACTGAATCGGGTGGGCCCTGCCCATCTTCCAGCCCCGACAAACTCTCCTGAGCCCACATCCCGGTCCCTGCACTGAAGCAGGCTGGGTGCTTCCCATGTTCAAGCCCCGACAAGCACTCCTGAGCCCACATCTCGGGCCCTGCACCGACCCAGTCTGGGTCCTGCCCTTGTTCAAGCCGCTGAACAAATACCCCTGAGCCGGCTTCTCTGTCCCTGCCGTGAACCAGGCCAGGAGCTGCACGTGTTGAAGCCACTGACCAACACTTCTGGGCCTGCATCTGATTCTCAGGCTGGTTCCTGGCCTGAGGTAAGCCCCCAGCAAACAGTATTGAGGCCACAGCTGGCTCCCTGCTCCTGAACTCAACTAAGGTGTGACCTCCCCTTGTTCAACCACCCTCCCCCCCCCACCCCCCAGGAAACACCACTGTGCCCGCATCTCACTCGCTGCATTGAACCAGGCTGGGTCCTGTGCTTGTTCAAACCCCCGACAAATCCTCCTGAGCCCACCCCTCGGTCCCTGCACTGAACCAGGCTGGATCCTCCCTTTGTTCAAGCCCCTGACAAACACACCTGACACCACCTCTCGGTCCCGTCATCGAGCCAGGCTGGGTCCTGCCCATGATCAAGCAGCCGATAAACACTCCTTGGAGCACATCTCGGTCCCTGCACTGATCCAGGCTGGATCCTGCCCTTGTTCATCCCGACAGACACTCCCGAGGCCACAGCACAGTCCCTGCCATGACCCAGGCTGGGTCCTGCCTTTGTTCAAGCCCCCGACAAACACTCTTGAGCCCACATCTCGGTCCATGCAACTGAATCGGGTCGGCCCTGCCCATGCCCAAGCTCTTTGTAGAACGCATATATCGTGTGTCAGGACTATAGGATGGCTGGTTTAGCTTGATCCTCTTGCTGCTCCAGGCCCCACAGGCTTGGGCCACAGGGCAGGCTAGGATGTGTTCTCACATGGAGAACAGAACCACTTTGAAAGGGCCTCCATAGGGTCGATGGCAGCCGTGCATGTCTCCGACACCGGTGAGTCGTGGGACTTAACGGGGAGCTGTCCTTAGCGTCTCCCTGGCCGGCATTCGCACAAGGTTCAGGGGGGGTCCCTCATGCCAGCAGAGCGGGCCTCGTTTCTCCCTCTGCGCACAGTGTGGCCACGGCACCTCAGGCTTGTGCAGCTTTCACGTCGGCCCAGCGAGGGAGGGAGGGTCGCCCGTCCCCTTCTGCGCTTCAGCAGTGACCGCCCACTGTTGGCTTTCAAGGTCGAGAAAGCACTCTCCGAACGTGTGGACTAAAACCCTCTGAACTCCCACCGGTGAAACTCACTCAGGACGAGAAGGGCTTGCCTTCACGCCAAGGATAAGCGTCTCTTCTGAGCGCTGGTGTCCACAGAGTTGCAGACGGCAACAGCACTACTTAGAGAGACGGAGACACACAGACACCAGCGCCTGCTACACACGCGGAAGGACTGCCCAACACAGTGCTATGCCAGAAGCAAAGATACAGAGACACAGAGCGAGCGCTGTACACTAAGGCGCTGGTGTTCCCGAACAGTGGAGATCCACTGTAGCGCTGTAGGTGGGGTTCTTCCCTACTCCCCTAGCATCCGGACAGCAGCAGGCTCTCTGTCCCTTGAAGAAAAGTATCCAGCCCCTTGGCACCCCTGCGTATCCCTTGGATACTCAGGGAGAGCTCTCAGTTATTGCCAGTCCCAGGGGACACAGGAGTGTGCCGTTCGGACTGCGGAGCAGGAACCCGTGCTTGGAATTTCCAGAGCCAGGTCAATGACAGCGCCTGGGGCTAGCCCGGCCACATGCAAAACCCTGTCCCTCCCTGGAGCAGAATCTGGCCACGTGGGGGCGCTGGAGCAGCACAGGAACCCCGGAAGATGCCCTCCGGTCTGGGGGCGTGTCCATAAGAGTGCCGCCCACTACCCTGTCGGCCATTGGTCTAGATTTGGGCCAGCAGTCTGTGCATGGCTCACAGCCTAGGCCCCCGCCTGTTCGCCGGATCTCCTAGGGCCCGTTCACCCCGTCCTGCGTTTCTGGCACCCCTTTCTTCGGCCTCACGCCAACACCCCCACACACCAGCCCCCGCCTTCTGACAATCCCCCTCACTCCCCGCCCCCAAAAGAGCTAGTCGGTCCCACAGGTTTACTGCAGCCTGGGCCGCCATTACGCCCCACTTGTTGTGCTCTTATGTCGCGTCCCTTCGCCTCTGCCCCAGCTCGGGGTCACCGCCAAGGCCAAGAGGAACGTGAGAGGCGGTCAGAGGAAGGCGGGAGCGTCCCGGGACCCCGCACCTTCCAAGCTGTGAGCCCAGGTACTCAGGGGGCAGGGCCCCGCCCCCACCCCCCCTCCCCCACCCCGCAGCCTGCCGTCGTGATGCAGTGCGCAGCTGGGACCTTGTCACCAGCAGTTGTCACGCCAGGCCAAGAGGCCACCCTCTTCAGGGTGGAGGCGGTGGAGGAGGGCGAGGCCCTGGTGGACGGAGACGTGGCGGGGATCGGGCGGGAGTTCCAGCTGCTTGCGGAAGACATCGTGGAGGAGGTGGAGGTTGTGGCGGATGAGGAGCAGGAACAGCGGCCCTCCCAGGAGCTAGAGGAGAAGACGGTGGAGGAGCAGGGCCAGGAAAGGCCCGGAGGCCCTTGTGAGCGCCAGGAGCTGGATGCCCTGCAGGCACTGGCCGCCCTGCAGGTAGAACTGAGCTCTGAGCGTGAGCAAAACCGCAGGGCTTACGTTCAGTTCATGCGCAAGAACCATCAGAGGAGGAAGCGTCACTTGGCTCGGAGGAGCGCCATCATCCAGGGCATCCCTGGCTTCTGGGCCAAAGCTGTATCCTTTGCGCTGCTCCTTGGGGTCCGCTGCTCAGGAGGACGAGGAAGGGGAGAAGGGGCAGGAGCAGGCGGAGGGGGTGGAGGCGAGGGCACAGGAAGGGCGCCGGAGGCCACTGAAGGAAATGCGGTCCTGGGCAATTGGCAGGCTCCAAAGGCACAGCCGAGTAGGGCCTGGGCAGGGCCACAGGTGGACGTGTCGCAGCCATGCCTTTGAGTGTCTCCTTCAGGCCTGCATCTGAGGAGGCGCAGCCCCCGAGGCCTCTAAGTCAACATTGACCAGAGACGGTACACAAGAGCAGCGTTCGCAGACAGTTATTGGTGTAAATGTGGGTGATCCCGGCACATTGCTGGGGCATGTGAGTCATTCACACACACACGCACACACGCACACGCACACGCACACGCACACGCACACACACGTACACATAAACACACACACACATACCCAAGAAGCCCTTTACTTTCAGACACGGTTTGTCACAAGGACTGCAAGTCTGACCGTATAAGCAGTGACATGCCGCTACCCAGCATACACAGGTCTGGAGGAGCAGAGTAGCGGTCAGAAACAGCCCCTGCTTGGGGAATGCAGATGCACACCATCCCAAGGGGCCCAGAGCCATGAGCGTGTCTGATGGTATGGCAGGTCCTGAGGATATCAGCAGTGGCCGGGCAAGAGGCAGTGCCCGCCAAGCTCCTTGCAGATGCGTGTTCCAGTATCCTTGTTCCACCCCAGACTAGGGCTGATGCTCCTGGCTCTTCTTGGCCGGCATGTGGCCTGAATGGCTCCTTGACCTAAAGCAGATTATGAGCCACCCTCAAGTCTCCGTCCTGATCAGCGACCAAGATCAAGACTTTCTCGGCTACATGATGGACTTGAAGGTCAGTGAGGGAGACTGAGGAAGGGTGGGTATGGGACCTGGCGGGGAGTGGGAGGAACGTGTTAGCCATGTTCCTGTGCTGTGAGACTTTGGAGAGGCATCGGGGAAGCTGATCATGCCTGCCTTGGAGGCAAGCTGAGGCCCCTAGAAGCTTGCACCTTTTCCCTCCTCGCTATCCTGGCAGGTGCAGGTGCGGAGCCATCCGCCGTCCCGCTGCAAGCTGATCTTTTCCTTTCGGGACAACCCCTACTTCTTGAACTCGGTGATCATTAAGGAGTATTACCTTGACATCACTGGTAAAAGGTGGCTCCCGGGGTGATGAGTGTGGGTGTGCAAGCGTGTGGATGATGCACCTGCGGTGTCCACCCCAGTCTCCCCTGTCTGTCTGCAGGGTACAGGGCACGTCGATCCACTCCAGTCCACTGGTTCTGGGACTTTGAACGGGGAGCCCCCAGCCGCAGGCTGGACACCAGGAGCCTTAACTTTCTCAACTGGCTGTCAGGCCACAACGGCCCAGAATCGAACAGGATTGCTGAGGTGGGGTTGCTTTGGGCTTGCACACAGTTGGTGGTTGATGTTGGAGTTCTTGGCTGCTCATGGGAGGGTTGGGAGCCTGGTCAGCCCCTGGCTGACCTTGCTCGTGTTGCCTGCAGATCATCAGCGAAGACGTGTGGGACGATCCCCTGAAGTACTACCTCAGGGAGGAAGGTTCGTCCATGAGAGACAACTGACAGAAACACATGTGGTGATGGGGTCTGGAGGTAGGCCCCGTAGGGACAGCCGAATAGTAGCTGGGACACAGTACTTTCTTTCGCAAGTGGGGATGCTCAGGCTCATGCAAACTGGCTGCAGAGCCAGAGCCTGAGTCAAGCATGTAGCAGGTGACTTGCTGAGACTGGGGGCTGGGGGGGACTCGGTGTGTCCGAGAGCGCAGTAAGTCCCCCTCCAGTCAGCTGTGGTGGCAGCGCGAGAGTCCTAGGTGATACGACTAGAGGCAGGGTGAATTAAGTGCCTGTGTCAGAATCATCTGTCCTTGGGTCCTGCCATTCCCCCGGCGTCCTTCCTCTCACTGAGTTTGAGAATGCCTGGGCCCTTCACTTCCGCCCCTTAACCTAGGATGGCCTGTCATTGAAAGGGCGTCCTGTCCAGGGCCCCAGTGCACCTGTGCGCTGACTTTGGGATCTTGTGTGAATTTCCACATCCAATACTCTGATCTCACCAGCACCACACCTGCTGAGCTTGAAGTTGCTTCAGGGAAAATCCGGACGTCTCTGGGAGGAGGTGGACAGGGAGCCCCAAGGGCAGGACATGGTGCCTAGTGACACCATCTCCGTCATTGCTGGACACGGGTCTTCGGCTCCTGAAACCCCTGTGTTCCCTGTTTGCGTCCGTGTCCACGTGCCAAGCATGTGTGTGTGTACACGCGTGTGCTTGTGTCACCTGTCTTTATGCGGGGGTGTGTGTGTGTGTCCGGCCCAGGGCGGACGCAGAGATGAAGGCGACGGGAGAGGAGGTGACGAGCGACCAGAAGAGGAGGCACGAGGCGTCCCCAGGCTGACGGAGGTTGGTCACCGACTCTCCGCATGACCGTATCCGGGATGGGAATGAGGAAAAGATGGCCAGTGATACCTGCGGACCGTGGCTCGAGAAATCCGCAATTAGACCAAATCCAAAACACGCTCGCCACTTCTAACTTGTGGTTGTGTGTGCTTGGACCAGGGAGAGGGAAGTGCATGGTCTGAGGATTCCGCGAGGGCAAATCAGGTGGGGCGGGGCTTTGAAACCGCTGCCTGAGGAGCCCTCAGTCCATGGGGACGTGGGCCGGCCTCTGGAAATGGTGGGCGAGGGTATGGCTGGACCCGGGGTGGAGAGGAGGCCAAGTTCCTGTAGAGAAGAGCAGAGACCCGAAGGAGAAAGAGGCACAGATTGCCTGCTGCACTGGGGACTTGTTCCACACACGGAAGAAGGAGACCCGGGAGGGCCCTGGGCCAGTGCTGCCCAGGATCAGCCCATCGGCCCGCACGCTGTCTCCACGAGGGTGGCACACACTGGCATGATGCGAAACACAACGCAAGATGTGCTAAGCTAGGCTGTCCATGCAAAACCACAGGCACGCGAGGAGAGACAGGGTGTGAGCGTGGCAGACGTCCAGGCATTTCCAGCCTCCTCGGCAGGGCAGAAAGGCGAGGGAGGCGCAGGTGTGGGTGTACGTGTGCGTCCCTCTGCCGGAGTGTGCCTGTGAGGGAGGGAAGAGGGAGGAAGCAAGGACGGTGGGCTACTTGCATGTGCCAAGGGACCTCGGGAGAATGGCAGACAGGGAAGCCCCTGGGGGCGGTTGAGAGCCTGCTGGTGGATTTCAGGGCCCAGGGGCTAGGCATTAGCGGCCCTGCCAAAGACACCCCATGGGTCGTGCTCCAAGTCCTGACGTGAATTCCTTCCTTCCTCTGGGGTCTTGCCCCCGGCTGTGGGGGGGGGGGTGCCAGAGGTGCTAAGGGGCGCGTCTGCCCCAGACGGAGGTTTCTGGCAGTGTCGCTGGAGCAGAATCTCTGATTCTGTCGTAGGGCATCTGCACCAGATGACACTCAGAGGCACCCTGCCTTCCAGGTGACCGTCTTGGATGTCCCCGGGCCCAAGCGGGGACTGGCTTCCTTGGCATGTGGGCTGTGTAGGCAAGCAGGGATGCCTGACTGTCGGGAATTCTAGCTGGGCCTAATGAGAGCAACTGAAAGAGAGTCTTGGCATTTAGCAAAGCAGTGAGGCCCGGGTGGTACAAGGCCTCTTGGTGCCTTTGAGGTAGCAAAGCTGCTTTCTGCCCAGGGAGGCATGAGCTGTGTGCCCAGACAGGGCCGGGTGCCCAGGGCAGCATCGGTTCAGGGACTGAGTGCGTCTGGGTAGTGTTAAAGAGAAGGGACGGCGTGTAGGGTTGCCGCCTTACCTTTACGGCCTCAGGTTCCGTGCCTTGTATCGGAAGAGTGCCTGTATCCACGTGCTCCTTCTTCACAAGATTGGATCAGACCCAGGCCTGTCACAGTCTCTTGGGGCCCTTGCAGGCCCGGGCGTCTCTTTGGCCTTTTCCTGCTACAGGGAGACAGGGAGACAGGTGCACTCAGCAAGCTACACAGGTGGGAAGCACAGGGGCCTCACTCGGAGTGTTGTGGGCCCTGACGGCTGGTGGGCTAGCAACAGGGCCACGCCATTGACAAGGAACGACCTAGATAGATGCACACGGAGAAAGCGGTTCTCCAAGTCAGCGGAGGCCAGCGCTCCTTGTTTTCTGGTTCCCTGAGGGAAGGCACAGACAATGGATCCGGCCAACGTGACTGGTACTGTGAAGCTGTCCAAGGTGATGGGAGAAGGCAGAACACAGGCGCCTGTCACTCAGCTGGCCACAGCGAGCAAATCCTGGGTCCTGCCCTTGCCCAAACCCCCGACAAATACTCCTGAGCGCACATCTCGGTTCCTGCACCGAACCAGGCCAGGTCCTGCACTTCTTCAAGCCCCCGACCGACACTCCTGGGCCAGCATCGGACTCTCAGGCTTGTTCCTGGCCTTAGTCAAGCCCCCGGAACACATTCCTGAGCCCACAACGCTGTTCTGTACCCCTGAACTACGGTGTGTCCTCCCCTTGTTCAAGCCCCCAGGAAACACTACTGAGCCCGCATCTCACTCGCTGCATTGAACCTGGCTGGCTCCTTGTCTTGTTCAAGCCCCCGACAGATACTCCGGAACCCACATCTCGGTCCCTGCACTGATCCCGGCTGGGTGCTGCCCTTGTTCCCGACCCCGACAAATACTCCTGAGCCCACATCTCGGGCCCTGCACTGAATCGGGTGGGCCCTGCCCATCTTCCAGCCCCGACAAACTCTCCTGAGCCCACATCCCGGTCCCTGCACTGAAGCAGGCTGGGTGCTTCCCATGTTCAAGCCCCGACAAGCACTCCTGAGCCCACATCTCGGGCCCTGCACCGACCCAGTCTGGGTCCTGCCCTTGTTCAAGCCGCTGAACAAATACCCCTGAGCCGGCTTCTCTGTCCCTGCCGTGAACCAGGCCAGGAGCTGCACGTGTTGAAGCCACTGACCAACACTTCTGGGCCTGCATCTGATTCTCAGGCTGGTTCCTGGCCTGAGGTAAGCCCCCAGCAAACAGTATTGAGGCCACAGCTGGCTCCCTGCTCCTGAACTCAACTAAGGTGTGACCTCCCCTTGTTCAACCACCCTCCCCCCCCCCACCCCCCAGGAAACACCACTGTGCCCGCATCTCACTCGCTGCATTGAACCAGGCTGGGTCCTGTGCTTGTTCAAACCCCCGACAAATCCTCCTGAGCCCACCCCTCGGTCCCTGCACTGAACCAGGCTGGATCCTCCCTTTGTTCAAGCCCCTGACAAACACACCTGACACCACCTCTCGGTCCCGTCATCGAGCCAGGCTGGGTCCTGCCCATGATCAAGCAGCCGATAAACACTCCTTGGAGCACATCTCGGTCCCTGCACTGATCCAGGCTGGATCCTGCCCTTGTTCATCCCGACAGACACTCCCGAGGCCACAGCACAGTCCCTGCCATGACCCAGGCTGGGTCCTGCCTTTGTTCAAGCCCCCGACAAACACTCTTGAGCCCACATCTCGGTCCATGCAACTGAATCGGGTCGGCCCTGCCCATGCCCAAGCTCTTTGTAGAACGCATATATCGTGTGTCAGGACTATAGGATGGCTGGTTTAGCTTGATCCTCTTGCTGCTCCAGGCCCCACAGGCTTGGGCCACAGGGCAGGCTAGGATGTGTTCTCACATGGAGAACAGAACCACTTTGAAAGGGCCTCCATAGGGTCGATGGCAGCCGTGCATGTCTCCGACACCGGTGAGTCGTGGGACTTAACGGGGAGCTGTCCTTAGCGTCTCCCTGGCCGGCATTCGCACAAGGTTCAGGGGGGGTCCCTCATGCCAGCAGAGCGGGCCTCGTTTCTCCCTCTGCGCACAGTGTGGCCACGGCACCTCAGGCTTGTGCAGCTTTCACGTCGGCCCAGCGAGGGAGGGAGGGTCGCCCGTCCCCTTCTGCGCTTCAGCAGTGACCGCCCACTGTTGGCTTTCAAGGTCGAGAAAGCACTCTCCGAACGTGTGGACTAAAACCCTCTGAACTCCCACCGGTGAAACTCACTCAGGACGAGAAGGGCTTGCCTTCACGCCAAGGATAAGCGTCTCTTCTGAGCGCTGGTGTCCACAGAGTTGCAGACGGCAACAGCACTACTTAGAGAGACGGAGACACACAGACACCAGCGCCTGCTACACACGCGGAAGGACTGCCCAACACAGTGCTATGCCAGAAGCAAAGATACAGAGACACAGAGCGAGCGCTGTACACTAAGGCGCTGGTGTTCCCGAACAGTGGAGATCCACTGTAGCACTGTAGGTGGGGTTCTTCCCTACTCCCCTAGCATCCGGACAGCAGCAGGCTCTCTGTCCCTTGAAGAAAAGTATCCAGCCCCTTGGCACCCCTGCGTATCCCTTGGATACTCAGGGAGAGCTCTCAGTTATTGCCAGTCCCAGGGGACACAGGAGTGTGCGGTTCGGATGGCGGAGCAGGAACCCGTGCTTGGAATTTCCAGAGCCAGGTCAATGACAGCGCCTGGGGCTAGCCCGGCCACATGCAAAACCCTGTCCCTCCCTGGAGCAGAATCTGGCCACGTGGGGGCGCTGGAGCAGCACAGGAACCCCGGAAGATGCCCTCCGGTCTGGGGGCGTGTCCATAAGAGTGCCGCCCACTACCCTGTCGGCCATTGGTCTAGATTTGGGCCAGCAGTCTGTGCATGGCTCACAGCCTAGGCCCCCGCCTGTTCGCCGGATCTCCTAGGGCCCGTTCACCCCGTCCTGCGTTTCTGGCACCCCTTTCTTCGGCCTCACGCCAACACCCCCACACACCAGCCCCCGCCTTCTGACAATCCCCCTCACTCCCCGCCCCCAAAAGAGCTAGTCGGTCCCACAGGTTTACTGCAGCCTGGGCCGCCATTACGCCCCACTTGTTGTGCTCTTATGTCGCGTCCCTTCGCCTCTGCCCCAGCTCGGGGTCACCGCCAAGGCCAAGAGGAACGTGAGAGGCGGTCAGAGGAAGGCGGGAGCGTCCCGGGACCCCGCACCTTCCAAGCTGTGAGCCCAGGTACTCAGGGGGCAGGGCCCCGCCCCCACCCCCCCTCCCCCACCCCGCAGCCTGCCGTCGTGATGCAGTGCGCAGCTGGGACCTTGTCACCAGCAGTTGTCACGCCAGGCCAAGAGGCCACCCTCTTCAGGGTGGAGGCGGTGGAGGAGGGCGAGGCCCTGGTGGACGGAGACGTGGCGGGGATCGGGCGGGAGTTCCAGCTGCTTGCGGAAGACATCGTGGAGGAGGTGGAGGTTGTGGCGGATGAGGAGCAGGAACAGCGGCCCTCCCAGGAGCTAGAGGAGAAGACGGTGGAGGAGCAGGGCCAGGAAAGGCCCGGAGGCCCTTGTGAGCGCCAGGAGCTGGATGCCCTGCAGGCACTGGCCGCCCTGCAGGTAGAACTGAGCTCTGAGCGTGAGCAAAACCGCAGGGCTTACGTTCAGTTCATGCGCAAGAACCATCAGAGGAGGAAGTGTCACTTGGCTCGGAGGAGCGCCATCATCCAGGGCATCCCTGGCTTCTGGGCCAAAGCTGTATCCTTTGCGCTGCTCCTTGGGGTCCGCTGCTCAGGAGGACGAGGAAGGGGAGAAGGGGCAGGAGCAGGCGGAGGGGGTGGAGGCGAGGGCACAGGAAGGGCGCCGGAGGCCACTGAAGGAAATGTGGTCCTGGGCAATTGGCAGGCTCCAAAGGCACAGCCGAGTAGGGCCTGGGCAGGGCCACAGGTGGACGTGTCGCAGCCATGCCTTTGAGTGTCTCCTTCAGGCCTGCATCTGAGGAGGCGCAGCCCCCGAGGCCTCTAAGTCAACATTGACCAGAGACGGTACACAAGAGCAGCGTTCGCAGACAGTTATTGGTGTAAATGTGGGTGATCCCGGCACATTGCTGGGGCATGTGAGTCATTCACACACACACGCACACACGCACACGCACACGCACACGCACACGCACACACACGTACACATAAACACACACACACATACCCAAGAAGCCCTTTACTTTCAGACACGGTTTGTCACAAGGACTGCAAGTCTGACCGTATAAGCAGTGACATGCCGCTACCCAGCATACACAGGTCTGGAGGAGCAGAGTAGCGGTCAGAAACAGCCCCTGCTTGGGGAATGCAGATGCACACCATCCCAAGGGGCCCAGAGCCATGAGCGTGTCTGATGGTATGGCAGGTCCTGAGGATATCAGCAGTGGCCGGGCAAGAGGCAGTGCCCGCCAAGCTCCTTGCAGATGCGTGTTCCAGTATCCTTGTTCCACCCCAGACTAGGGCTGATGCTCCTGGCTCTTCTTGGCCGGCATGTGGCCTGAATGGCTCCTTGACCTAAAGCAGATTATGAGCCACCCTCAAGTCTCCGTCCTGATCAGCGACCAAGATCAAGACTTTCTCGGCTACATGATGGACTTGAAGGTCAGTGAGGGAGACTGAGGAAGGGTGGGTATGGGACCTGGCGGGGAGTGGGAGGAACGTGTTAGCCATGTTCCTGTGCTGTGAGACTTTGGAGAGGCATCGGGGAAGCTGATCATGCCTGCCTTGGAGGCAAGCTGAGGCCCCTAGAAGCTTGCACCTTTTCCCTCCTCGCTATCCTGGCAGGTGCAGGTGCGGAGCCATCCGCCGTCCCGCTGCAAGCTGATCTTTTCCTTTCGGGACAACCCCTACTTCTTGAACTCGGTGATCATTAAGGAGTATTACCTTGACATCACTGGTAAAAGGTGGCTCCCGGGGTGATGAGTGTGGGTGTGCAAGCGTGTGGATGATGCACCTGCGGTGTCCACCCCAGTCTCCCCTGTCTGTCTGCAGGGTACAGGGCACGTCGATCCACTCCAGTCCACTGGTTCTGGGACTTTGAACGGGGAGCCCCCAGCCGCAGGCTGGACACCAGGAGCCTTAACTTTCTCAACTGGCTGTCAGGCCACAACGGCCCAGAATCGAACAGGATTGCTGAGGTGGGGTTGCTTTGGGCTTGCACACAGTTGGTGGTTGATGTTGGAGTTCTTGGCTGCTCATGGGAGGGTTGGGAGCCTGGTCAGCCCCTGGCTGACCTTGCTCGTGTTGCCTGCAGATCATCAGCGAAGACGTGTGGGACGATCCCCTGAAGTACTACCTCAGGGAGGAAGGTTCGTCCATGAGAGACAACTGACAGAAACACATGTGGTGATGGGGTCTGGAGGTAGGCCCCGTAGGGACAGCCGAATAGTAGCTGGGACACAGTACTTTCTTTCGCAAGTGGGGATGCTCAGGCTCATGCAAACTGGCTGCAGAGCCAGAGCCTGAGTCAAGCATGTAGCAGGTGACTTGCTGAGACTGGGGGCTGGGGGGGACTCGGTGTGTCCGAGAGCGCAGTAAGTCCCCCTCCAGTCAGCTGTGGTGGCAGCGCGAGAGTCCTAGGTGATACGACTAGAGGCAGGGTGAATTAAGTGCCTGTGTCAGAATCATCTGTCCTTGGGTCCTGCCATTCCCCCGGCGTCCTTCCTCTCACTGAGTTTGAGAATGCCTGGGCCCTTCACTTCCGCCCCTTAACCTAGGATGGCCTGTCATTGAAAGGGCGTCCTGTCCAGGGCCCCAGTGCACCTGTGCGCTGACTTTGGGATCTTGTGTGAATTTCCACATCCAATACTCTGATCTCACCAGCACCACACCTGCTGAGCTTGAAGTTGCTTCAGGGAAAATCCGGACGTCTCTGGGAGGAGGTGGACAGGGAGCCCCAAGGGCAGGACATGGTGCCTAGTGACACCATCTCCGTCATTGCTGGACACGGGTCTTCGGCTCCTGAAACCCCTGTGTTCCCTGTTTGCGTCCGTGTCCACGTGCCAAGCATGTGTGTGTGTACACGCGTGTGCTTGTGTCACCTGTCTTTATGCGGGGGTGTGTGTGTGTGTCCGGCCCAGGGCGGACGCAGAGATGAAGGCGACGGGAGAGGAGGTGACGAGCGACCAGAAGAGGAGGCACGAGGCGTCCCCAGGCTGACGGAGGTTGGTCACCGACTCTCCGCATGACCGTATCCGGGATGGGAATGAGGAAAAGATGGCCAGTGATACCTGCGGACCGTGGCTCGAGAAATCCGCAATTAGACCAAATCCAAAACACGCTCGCCACTTCTAACTTGTGGTTGTGTGTGCTTGGACCAGGGAGAGGGAAGTGCATGGTCTGAGGATTCCGCGAGGGCAAATCAGGTGGGGCGGGGCTTTGAAACCGCTGCCTGAGGAGCCCTCAGTCCATGGGGACGTGGGCCGGCCTCTGGAAATGGTGGGCGAGGGTATGGCTGGACCCGGGGTGGAGAGGAGGCCAAGTTCCTGTAGAGAAGAGCAGAGACCCGAAGGAGAAAGAGGCACAGATTGCCTGCTGCACTGGGGACTTGTTCCACACACGGAAGAAGGAGACCCGGGAGGGCCCTGGGCCAGTGCTGCCCAGGATCAGCCCATCGGCCCGCACGCTGTCTCCACGAGGGTGGCACACACTGGCATGATGCGAAACACAACGCAAGATGTGCTAAGCTAGGCTGTCCATGCAAAACCACAGGCACGCGAGGAGAGACAGGGTGTGAGCGTGGCAGACGTCCAGGCATTTCCAGCCTCCTCGGCAGGGCAGAAAGGCGAGGGAGGCGCAGGTGTGGGTGTACGTGTGCGTCCCTCTGCCGGAGTGTGCCTGTGAGGGAGGGAAGAGGGAGGAAGCAAGGACGGTGGGCTACTTGCATGTGCCAAGGGACCTCGGGAGAATGGCAGACAGGGAAGCCCCTGGGGGCGGTTGAGAGCCTGCTGGTGGATTTCAGGGCCCAGGGGCTAGGCATTAGCGGCCCTGCCAAAGACACCCCATGGGTCGTGCTCCAAGTCCTGACGTGAATTCCTTCCTTCCTCTGGGGTCTTGCCCCCGGCTGTGGGGGGGGGGGTGCCAGAGGTGCTAAGGGGCGCGTCTGCCCCAGACGGAGGTTTCTGGCAGTGTCGCTGGAGCAGAATCTCTGATTCTGTCGTAGGGCATCTGCACCAGATGACACTCAGAGGCACCCTGCCTTCCAGGTGACCGTCTTGGATGTCCCCGGGCCCAAGCGGGGACTGGCTTCCTTGGCATGTGGGCTGTGTAGGCAAGCAGGGATGCCTGACTGTCGGGAATTCTAGCTGGGCCTAATGAGAGCAACTGAAAGAGAGTCTTGGCATTTAGCAAAGCAGTGAGGCCCGGGTGGTACAAGGCCTCTTGGTGCCTTTGAGGTAGCAAAGCTGCTTTCTGCCCAGGGAGGCATGAGCTGTGTGCCCAGACAGGGCCGGGTGCCCAGGGCAGCATCGGTTCAGGGACTGAGTGCGTCTGGGTAGTGTTAAAGAGAAGGGACGGCGTGTAGGGTTGCCGCCTTACCTTTACGGCCTCAGGTTCCGTGCCTTGTATCGGAAGAGTGCCTGTATCCACGTGCTCCTTCTTCACAAGATTGGATCAGACCCAGGCCTGTCACAGTCTCTTGGGGCCCTTGCAGGCCCGGGCGTCTCTTTGGCCTTTTCCTGCTACAGGGAGACAGGGAGACAGGTGCACTCAGCAAGCTACACAGGTGGGAAGCACAGGGGCCTCACTCGGAGTGTTGTGGGCCCTGACGGCTGGTGGGCTAGCAACAGGGCCACGCCATTGACAAGGAACGACCTAGATAGATGCACACGGAGAAAGCGGTTCTCCAAGTCAGCGGAGGCCAGCGCTCCTTGTTTTCTGGTTCCCTGAGGGAAGGCACAGACAATGGATCCGGCCAACGTGACTGGTACTGTGAAGCTGTCCAAGGTGATGGGAGAAGGCAGAACACAGGCGCCTGTCACTCAGCTGGCCACAGCGAGCAAATCCTGGGTCCTGCCCTTGCCCAAACCCCCGACAAATACTCCTGAGCGCACATCTCGGTTCCTGCACCGAACCAGGCCAGGTCCTGCACTTCTTCAAGCCCCCGACCGACACTCCTGGGCCAGCATCGGACTCTCAGGCTTGTTCCTGGCCTTAGTCAAGCCCCCGGAACACATTCCTGAGCCCACAACGCTGTTCTGTACCCCTGAACTACGGTGTGTCCTCCCCTTGTTCAAGCCCCCAGGAAACACTACTGAGCCCGCATCTCACTCGCTGCATTGAACCTGGCTGGCTCCTTGTCTTGTTCAAGCCCCCGACAGATACTCCGGAACCCACATCTCGGTCCCTGCACTGATCCCGGCTGGGTGCTGCCCTTGTTCCCGACCCCGACAAATACTCCTGAGCCCACATCTCGGGCCCTGCACTGAATCGGGTGGGCCCTGCCCATCTTCCAGCCCCGACAAACTCTCCTGAGCCCACATCCCGGTCCCTGCACTGAAGCAGGCTGGGTGCTTCCCATGTTCAAGCCCCGACAAGCACTCCTGAGCCCACATCTCGGGCCCTGCACCGACCCAGTCTGGGTCCTGCCCTTGTTCAAGCCGCTGAACAAATACCCCTGAGCCGGCTTCTCTGTCCCTGCCGTGAACCAGGCCAGGAGCTGCACGTGTTGAAGCCACTGACCAACACTTCTGGGCCTGCATCTGATTCTCAGGCTGGTTCCTGGCCTGAGGTAAGCCCCCAGCAAACAGTATTGAGGCCACAGCTGGCTCCCTGCTCCTGAACTCAACTAAGGTGTGACCTCCCCTTGTTCAACCACCCTCCCCCCCCCCACCCCCCAGGAAACACCACTGTGCCCGCATCTCACTCGCTGCATTGAACCAGGCTGGGTCCTGTGCTTGTTCAAACCCCCGACAAATCCTCCTGAGCCCACCCCTCGGTCCCTGCACTGAACCAGGCTGGATCCTCCCTTTGTTCAAGCCCCTGACAAACACACCTGACACCACCTCTCGGTCCCGTCATCGAGCCAGGCTGGGTCCTGCCCATGATCAAGCAGCCGATAAACACTCCTTGGAGCACATCTCGGTCCCTGCACTGATCCAGGCTGGATCCTGCCCTTGTTCATCCCGACAGACACTCCCGAGGCCACAGCACAGTCCCTGCCATGACCCAGGCTGGGTCCTGCCTTTGTTCAAGCCCCCGACAAACACTCTTGAGCCCACATCTCGGTCCATGCAACTGAATCGGGTCGGCCCTGCCCATGCCCAAGCTCTTTGTAGAACGCATATATCGTGTGTCAGGACTATAGGATGGCTGGTTTAGCTTGATCCTCTTGCTGCTCCAGGCCCCACAGGCTTGGGCCACAGGGCAGGCTAGGATGTGTTCTCACATGGAGAACAGAACCACTTTGAAAGGGCCTCCATAGGGTCGATGGCAGCCGTGCATGTCTCCGACACCGGTGAGTCGTGGGACTTAACGGGGAGCTGTCCTTAGCGTCTCCCTGGCCGGCATTCGCACAAGGTTCAGGGGGGGTCCCTCATGCCAGCAGAGCGGGCCTCGTTTCTCCCTCTGCGCACAGTGTGGCCACGGCACCTCAGGCTTGTGCAGCTTTCACGTCGGCCCAGCGAGGGAGGGAGGGTCGCCCGTCCCCTTCTGCGCTTCAGCAGTGACCGCCCACTGTTGGCTTTCAAGGTCGAGAAAGCACTCTCCGAACGTGTGGACTAAAACCCTCTGAACTCCCACCGGTGAAACTCACTCAGGACGAGAAGGGCTTGCCTTCACGCCAAGGATAAGCGTCTCTTCTGAGCGCTGGTGTCCACAGAGTTGCAGACGGCAACAGCACTACTTAGAGAGACGGAGACACACAGACACCAGCGCCTGCTACACACGCGGAAGGACTGCCCAACACAGTGCTATGCCAGAAGCAAAGATACAGAGACACAGAGCGAGCGCTGTACACTAAGGCGCTGGTGTTCCCGAACAGTGGAGATCCACTGTAGCACTGTAGGTGGGGTTCTTCCCTACTCCCCTAGCATCCGGACAGCAGCAGGCTCTCTGTCCCTTGAAGAAAAGTATCCAGCCCCTTGGCACCCCTGCGTATCCCTTGGATACTCAGGGAGAGCTCTCAGTTATTGCCAGTCCCAGGGGACACAGGAGTGTGCGGTTCGGATGGCGGAGCAGGAACCCGTGCTTGGAATTTCCAGAGCCAGGTCAATGACAGCGCCTGGGGCTAGCCCGGCCACATGCAAAACCCTGTCCCTCCCTGGAGCAGAATCTGGCCACGTGGGGGCGCTGGAGCAGCACAGGAACCCCGGAAGATGCCCTCCGGTCTGGGGGCGTGTCCATAAGAGTGCCGCCCACTACCCTGTCGGCCATTGGTCTAGATTTGGGCCAGCAGTCTGTGCATGGCTCACAGCCTAGGCCCCCGCCTGTTCGCCGGATCTCCTAGGGCCCGTTCACCCCGTCCTGCGTTTCTGGCACCCCTTTCTTCGGCCTCACGCCAACACCCCCACACACCAGCCCCCGCCTTCTGACAATCCCCCTCACTCCCCGCCCCCAAAAGAGCTAGTCGGTCCCACAGGTTTACTGCAGCCTGGGCCGCCATTACGCCCCACTTGTTGTGCTCTTATGTCGCGTCCCTTCGCCTCTGCCCCAGCTCGGGGTCACCGCCAAGGCCAAGAGGAACGTGAGAGGCGGTCAGAGGAAGGCGGGAGCGTCCCGGGACCCCGCACCTTCCAAGCTGTGAGCCCAGGTACTCAGGGGGCAGGGCCCCGCCCCCACCCCCCCTCCCCCACCCCGCAGCCTGCCGTCGTGATGCAGTGCGCAGCTGGGACCTTGTCACCAGCAGTTGTCACGCCAGGCCAAGAGGCCACCCTCTTCAGGGTGGAGGCGGTGGAGGAGGGCGAGGCCCTGGTGGACGGAGACGTGGCGGGGATCGGGCGGGAGTTCCAGCTGCTTGCGGAAGACATCGTGGAGGAGGTGGAGGTTGTGGCGGATGAGGAGCAGGAACAGCGGCCCTCCCAGGAGCTAGAGGAGAAGACGGTGGAGGAGCAGGGCCAGGAAAGGCCCGGAGGCCCTTGTGAGCGCCAGGAGCTGGATGCCCTGCAGGCACTGGCCGCCCTGCAGGTAGAACTGAGCTCTGAGCGTGAGCAAAACCGCAGGGCTTACGTTCAGTTCATGCGCAAGAACCATCAGAGGAGGAAGTGTCACTTGGCTCGGAGGAGCGCCATCATCCAGGGCATCCCTGGCTTCTGGGCCAAAGCTGTATCCTTTGCGCTGCTCCTTGGGGTCCGCTGCTCAGGAGGACGAGGAAGGGGAGAAGGGGCAGGAGCAGGCGGAGGGGGTGGAGGCGAGGGCACAGGAAGGGCGCCGGAGGCCACTGAAGGAAATGTGGTCCTGGGCAATTGGCAGGCTCCAAAGGCACAGCCGAGTAGGGCCTGGGCAGGGCCACAGGTGGACGTGTCGCAGCCATGCCTTTGAGTGTCTCCTTCAGGCCTGCATCTGAGGAGGCGCAGCCCCCGAGGCCTCTAAGTCAACATTGACCAGAGACGGTACACAAGAGCAGCGTTCGCAGACAGTTATTGGTGTAAATGTGGGTGATCCCGGCACATTGCTGGGGCATGTGAGTCATTCACACACACACGCACACACGCACACGCACACGCACACGCACACGCACACACACGTACACATAAACACACACACACATACCCAAGAAGCCCTTTACTTTCAGACACGGTTTGTCACAAGGACTGCAAGTCTGACCGTATAAGCAGTGACATGCCGCTACCCAGCATACACAGGTCTGGAGGAGCAGAGTAGCGGTCAGAAACAGCCCCTGCTTGGGGAATGCAGATGCACACCATCCCAAGGGGCCCAGAGCCATGAGCGTGTCTGATGGTATGGCAGGTCCTGAGGATATCAGCAGTGGCCGGGCAAGAGGCAGTGCCCGCCAAGCTCCTTGCAGATGCGTGTTCCAGTATCCTTGTTCCACCCCAGACTAGGGCTGATGCTCCTGGCTCTTCTTGGCCGGCATGTGGCCTGAATGGCTCCTTGACCTAAAGCAGATTATGAGCCACCCTCAAGTCTCCGTCCTGATCAGCGACCAAGATCAAGACTTTCTCGGCTACATGATGGACTTGAAGGTCAGTGAGGGAGACTGAGGAAGGGTGGGTATGGGACCTGGCGGGGAGTGGGAGGAACGTGTTAGCCATGTTCCTGTGCTGTGAGACTTTGGAGAGGCATCGGGGAAGCTGATCATGCCTGCCTTGGAGGCAAGCTGAGGCCCCTAGAAGCTTGCACCTTTTCCCTCCTCGCTATCCTGGCAGGTGCAGGTGCGGAGCCATCCGCCGTCCCGCTGCAAGCTGATCTTTTCCTTTCGGGACAACCCCTACTTCTTGAACTCGGTGATCATTAAGGAGTATTACCTTGACATCACTGGTAAAAGGTGGCTCCCGGGGTGATGAGTGTGGGTGTGCAAGCGTGTGGATGATGCACCTGCGGTGTCCACCCCAGTCTCCCCTGTCTGTCTGCAGGGTACAGGGCACGTCGATCCACTCCAGTCCACTGGTTCTGGGACTTTGAACGGGGAGCCCCCAGCCGCAGGCTGGACACCAGGAGCCTTAACTTTCTCAACTGGCTGTCAGGCCACAACGGCCCAGAATCGAACAGGATTGCTGAGGTGGGGTTGCTTTGGGCTTGCACACAGTTGGTGGTTGATGTTGGAGTTCTTGGCTGCTCATGGGAGGGTTGGGAGCCTGGTCAGCCCCTGGCTGACCTTGCTCGTGTTGCCTGCAGATCATCAGCGAAGACGTGTGGGACGATCCCCTGAAGTACTACCTCAGGGAGGAAGGTTCGTCCATGAGAGACAACTGACAGAAACACATGTGGTGATGGGGTCTGGAGGTAGGCCCCGTAGGGACAGCCGAATAGTAGCTGGGACACAGTACTTTCTTTCGCAAGTGGGGATGCTCAGGCTCATGCAAACTGGCTGCAGAGCCAGAGCCTGAGTCAAGCATGTAGCAGGTGACTTGCTGAGACTGGGGGCTGGGGGGGACTCGGTGTGTCCGAGAGCGCAGTAAGTCCCCCTCCAGTCAGCTGTGGTGGCAGCGCGAGAGTCCTAGGTGATACGACTAGAGGCAGGGTGAATTAAGTGCCTGTGTCAGAATCATCTGTCCTTGGGTCCTGCCATTCCCCCGGCGTCCTTCCTCTCACTGAGTTTGAGAATGCCTGGGCCCTTCACTTCCGCCCCTTAACCTAGGATGGCCTGTCATTGAAAGGGCGTCCTGTCCAGGGCCCCAGTGCACCTGTGCGCTGACTTTGGGATCTTGTGTGAATTTCCACATCCAATACTCTGATCTCACCAGCACCACACCTGCTGAGCTTGAAGTTGCTTCAGGGAAAATCCGGACGTCTCTGGGAGGAGGTGGACAGGGAGCCCCAAGGGCAGGACATGGTGCCTAGTGACACCATCTCCGTCATTGCTGGACACGGGTCTTCGGCTCCTGAAACCCCTGTGTTCCCTGTTTGCGTCCGTGTCCACGTGCCAAGCATGTGTGTGTGTACACGCGTGTGCTTGTGTCACCTGTCTTTATGCGGGGGTGTGTGTGTGTGTCCGGCCCAGGGCGGACGCAGAGATGAAGGCGACGGGAGAGGAGGTGACGAGCGACCAGAAGAGGAGGCACGAGGCGTCCCCAGGCTGACGGAGGTTGGTCACCGACTCTCCGCATGACCGTATCCGGGATGGGAATGAGGAAAAGATGGCCAGTGATACCTGCGGACCGTGGCTCGAGAAATCCGCAATTAGACCAAATCCAAAACACGCTCGCCACTTCTAACTTGTGGTTGTGTGTGCTTGGACCAGGGAGAGGGAAGTGCATGGTCTGAGGATTCCGCGAGGGCAAATCAGGTGGGGCGGGGCTTTGAAACCGCTGCCTGAGGAGCCCTCAGTCCATGGGGACGTGGGCCGGCCTCTGGAAATGGTGGGCGAGGGTATGGCTGGACCCGGGGTGGAGAGGAGGCCAAGTTCCTGTAGAGAAGAGCAGAGACCCGAAGGAGAAAGAGGCACAGATTGCCTGCTGCACTGGGGACTTGTTCCACACACGGAAGAAGGAGACCCGGGAGGGCCCTGGGCCAGTGCTGCCCAGGATCAGCCCATCGGCCCGCACGCTGTCTCCACGAGGGTGGCACACACTGGCATGATGCGAAACACAACGCAAGATGTGCTAAGCTAGGCTGTCCATGCAAAACCACAGGCACGCGAGGAGAGACAGGGTGTGAGCGTGGCAGACGTCCAGGCATTTCCAGCCTCCTCGGCAGGGCAGAAAGGCGAGGGAGGCGCAGGTGTGGGTGTACGTGTGCGTCCCTCTGCCGGAGTGTGCCTGTGAGGGAGGGAAGAGGGAGGAAGCAAGGACGGTGGGCTACTTGCATGTGCCAAGGGACCTCGGGAGAATGGCAGACAGGGAAGCCCCTGGGGGCGGTTGAGAGCCTGCTGGTGGATTTCAGGGCCCAGGGGCTAGGCATTAGCGGCCCTGCCAAAGACACCCCATGGGTCGTGCTCCAAGTCCTGACGTGAATTCCTTCCTTCCTCTGGGGTCTTGCCCCCGGCTGTGGGGGGGGGGTGCCAGAGGTGCTAAGGGGCGCGTCTGCCCCAGACGGAGGTTTCTGGCAGTGTCGCTGGAGCAGAATCTCTGATTCTGTCGTAGGGCATCTGCACCAGATGACACTCAGAGGCACCCTGCCTTCCAGGTGACCGTCTTGGATGTCCCCGGGCCCAAGCGGGGACTGGCTTCCTTGGCATGTGGGCTGTGTAGGCAAGCAGGGATGCCTGACTGTCGGGAATTCTAGCTGGGCCTAATGAGAGCAACTGAAAGAGAGTCTTGGCATTTAGCAAAGCAGTGAGGCCCGGGTGGTACAAGGCCTCTTGGTGCCTTTGAGGTAGCAAAGCTGCTTTCTGCCCAGGGAGGCATGAGCTGTGTGCCCAGACAGGGCCGGGTGCCCAGGGCAGCATCGGTTCAGGGACTGAGTGCGTCTGGGTAGTGTTAAAGAGAAGGGACGGCGTGTAGGGTTGCCGCCTTACCTTTACGGCCTCAGGTTCCGTGCCTTGTATCGGAAGAGTGCCTGTATCCACGTGCTCCTTCTTCACAAGATTGGATCAGACCCAGGCCTGTCACAGTCTCTGGGGGCCCTTGCAGGCCCGGGCGTCTCTTTGGCCTTTTCCTGCTACAGGGAGACAGGGAGACAGGTGCACTCAGCAAGCTACACAGGTGGGAAGCACAGGGGCCTCACTCGGAGTGTTGTGGGCCCTGACGGCTGGTGGGCTAGCAACAGGGCCACGCCATTGACAAGGAACGACCTAGATAGATGCACACGGAGAAAGCGGTTCTCCAAGTCAGCGGAGGCCAGCGCTCCTTGTTTTCTGGTTCCCTGAGGGAAGGCACAGACAATGGATCCGGCCAACGTGACTGGTACTGTGAAGCTGTCCAAGGTGATGGGAGAAGGCAGAACACAGGCGCCTGTCACTCAGCTGGCCACAGCGAGCAAATCCTGGGTCCTGCCCTTGCCCAAACCCCCGACAAATACTCCTGAGCGCACATCTCGGTTCCTGCACCGAACCAGGCCAGGTCCTGCACTTCTTCAAGCCCCCGACCGACACTCCTGGGCCAGCATCGGACTCTCAGGCTTGTTCCTGGCCTTAGTCAAGCCCCCGGAACACATTCCTGAGCCCACAACGCGCTCTGTACCCCTGAACTACGGTGTGTCCTCCCCTTGTTCAAGCCCCCAGGAAACACTACTGAGCCCGCATCTCACTCGCTGCATTGAACCTGGCTGGCTCCTTGTCTTGTTCAAGCCCCCGACAGATACTCCGGAACCCACATCTCGGTCCCTGCACTGATCCCGGCTGGGTGCTGCCCTTGTTCCCGACCCCGACAAATACTCCTGAGCCCACATCTCGGGCCCTGCACTGAATCGGGTGGGCCCTGCCCATCTTCCAGCCCCGACAAACTCTCCTGAGCCCACATCCCGGTCCCTGCACTGAAGCAGGCTGGGTGCTTCCCATGTTCAAGCCCCGACAAGCACTCCTGAGCCCACATCTCGGGCCCTGCACCGACCCAGTCTGGGTCCTGCCCTTGTTCAAGCCGCTGAACAAATACCCCTGAGCCGGCTTCTCTGTCCCTGCCGTGAACCAGGCCAGGAGCTGCACGTGTTGAAGCCACTGACCAACACTTCTGGGCCTGCATCTGATTCTCAGGCTGGTTCCTGGCCTGAGGTAAGCCCCCAGCAAACAGTATTGAGGCCACAGCTGGCTCCCTGCTCCTGAACTCAACTAAGGTGTGTCCTCCCCTTGTTCAACCACCCCCCACCCCCACCCCCCAGGAAACACCACTGTGCCTGCATCTCACTCGCTGCATTGAACCAGGCTGGGTCCTGCGCTTGTTCAAACCCCCGACAAATCCTCCTGAGCCCACCCCTCGGTCCCTGCACTGAACCAGGCTGGATCCTCTCTTTGTTCAAGCCCCTGACAAACACACCTGACACCACCTCTCGGTCCCGTCATCGAGCCAGGCTGGGTCCTGCCCATGATCAAGCAGCCGATAAACACTCCTTGGAGCACATCTCGGTCCCTGCACTGATCCAGGCTGGATCCTGCCCTTGTTCATCCCGACAGACACTCCCGAGGCCACAGCACAGTCCCTGCCATGACCCAGGCTGGGTCCTGCCTTTGTTCAAGCCCCCGACAAACACTCTTGAGCCTACATCTCGGTCCATGCAACTGAATCGGGTCGGCCCTGCCCATGCCCAAGCTCTTTGTAGAACGCATATATCGTGTGTCAGGACTATAGGATGGCTGGTTTAGCTTGATCCTCTTGCTGCTCCAGGCCCCACAGGCTTGGGCCACAGGGCAGGCTGGGATGTGTTCTCACATGGAGAACAGAACCACTTTGAAAGGGCCTCCATAGGGTCGATGGCAGCCGTGCATGTCTCCGACACCGGTGAGTCGTGGGACTTAACGGGGAGCTGTCCTTAGCGTCTCCCTGGCCGGCATTCGCACAAGGTTCAGGGGGGGTCCCTCATGCCAGCAGAGTGGGCCTCGTTTCTCCCTCTGCGCACAGTGTGGCCACGGCACCTCAGGCTTGTGCAGCTTTCACGTCGGCCCAGCGAGGGAGGGAGGGTCGCCCGTCCCCTTCTGCGCTTCAGCAGTGACCGCCCACTGTTGGCTTTCAAGGTCGAGAAAGCACTCTCTGAACGTGTGGACTAAACCCTCTGAACTCCCACCGGTGAAACTCACTCAGGACGAGAAGGGCTTGCCTTCACGCCAAGGATAAGCGTCTCTTCTGAGCGCTGGTGTCCACAGAGTTGCAGACGGCAACAGCACTACTTAGAGAGACGGAGACACACAGACACCAGCGCCTGCTACACACGCGGAAGGACTGCCCAACACAGTGCTATGCCAGAAGCAAAGATACAGAGACACAGAGCGAGCGCTGTACACTAAGGCGCTGGTGTTCCCGAACAGTGGAGATCCACTGTAGCACTGTAGGTGGGGTTCTTCCCTACTCCCCTAGCATCCGGACAGCAGCAGGCTCTCTGTCCCTTGAAGAAAAGTATCCAGCCCCTTGGCACCCCTGCGTATCCCTTGGATACTCAGGGAGAGCTCTCAGTTATTGCCAGTCCCAGGGGACACAGGAGTGTGCGGTTCGGATGGCGGAGCAGGAACCCGTGCTTGGAATTTCCAGAGCCAGGTCAATGACAGCGCCTGGGGCTAGCCCGGCCACATGCAAAACCCTGTCCCTCCCTGGAGCAGAATCTGGCCACGTGGGGGCGCTGGAGCAGCACAGGAACCCCGGAAGATGCCCTCCGGTCTGGGGGCGTGTCCATAAGAGTGCCGCCCACTACCCTGTCGGCCATTGGTCTAGATTTGGGCCAGCAGTCTGTGCATGGCTCACAGCCTAGGCCCCCGCCTGTTCGCCGGATCTCCTAGGGCCCGTTCACCCCGTCCTGCGTTTCTGGCACCCCTTTCTTCGGCCTCACGCCAACACCCCCACACACCAGCCCCCGCCTTCTGACAATCCCCCTCACTCCCCGCCCCCAAAAGAGCTAGTCGGTCCCACAGGTTTACTGCAGCCTGGGCCGCCATTACGCCCCACTTGTTGTGCTCTTATGTCGCGTCCCTTCGCCTCTGCCCCAGCTCGGGGTCACCGCCAAGGCCAAGAGGAACGTGAGAGGCGGTCAGAGGAAGGCGGGAGCGTCCCGGGACCCCGCACCTTCCAAGCTGTGAGCCCAGGTACTCAGGGGGCAGGACCCCGCCCCCACCCCCCCTCCCCCACCCCGCAGCCTGCCGTCGTGATGCAGTGCGCAGCTGGGACCTTGTCACCAGCAGTTGTCACGCCAGGCCAAGAGGCCACCCTCTTCAGGGTGGAGGCGGTGGAGGAGGGCGAGGCCCTGGTGGACGGAGACGTGGCGGGGATCGGGCGGGAGTTCCAGCTGCTTGCGGAAGACATCGTGGAGGAGGTGGAGGTTGTGGCGGATGAGGAGCAGGAACAGCGGCCCTCCCAGGAGCTAGAGGAGAAGACGGTGGAGGAGCAGGGCCAGGAAAGGCCCGGAGGCCCTTGTGAGCGCCAGGAGCTGGATGCCCTGCAGGCACTGGCCGCCCTGCAGGTAGAACTGAGCTCTGAGCGTGAGCAAAACCGCAGGGCTTACGTTCAGTTCATGCGCAAGAACCATCAGAGGAGGAAGTGTCACTTGGCTCGGAGGAGCGCCATCATCCAGGGCATCCCTGGCTTCTGGGCCAAAGCTGTATCCTTTGCGCTGTTCCTTGGGGTCCGCTGCTCAGGAGGACGAGGAAGGGGAGAAGGGGCAGGAGCAGGCGGAGGGGGTGGAGGCGAGGGCACAGGAAGGGCGCCGGAGGCCACTGAAGGAAATGTGGTCCTGGGCAATTGGCAGGCTCCAAAGGCACAGCCGAGTAGGGCCTGGGCAGGGCCACAGGTGGACGTGTCGCAGCCATGCCTTTGAGTGTCTCCTTCAGGCCTGCATCTGAGGAGGCGCAGCCCCCGAGGCCTCTAAGTCAACATTGACCAGAGACGGTACACAAGAGCAGCGTTCGCAGACAGTTATTGGTGTAAATGTGGGTGATCCCGGCACATTGCTGGGGCATGTGAGTCATTCACACACACACGCACACACGCACACGCACACGCACACGCACACACACGTACACATAAACACACACACACATACCCAAGAAGCCCTTTACTTTCAGACACGGTTTGTCACAAGGACTGCAAGTCTGACCGTATAAGCAGTGACATGCCGCTACCCAGCATACACAGGTCTGGAGGAGCAGAGTAGCGGTCAGAAACAGCCCCTGCTTGGGGAATGCAGATGCACACCATCCCAAGGGGCCCAGAGCCATGAGCGTGTCTGATGGTATGGCAGGTCCTGAGGATATCAGCAGTGGCCGGGCAAGAGGCAGTGCCCGCCAAGCTCCTTGCAGATGCGTGTTCCAGTATCCTTGTTCCACCCCAGACTAGGGCTGATGCTCCTGGCTCTTCTTGGCCGGCATGTGGCCTGAATGGCTCCTTGACCTAAAGCAGATTATGAGCCACCCTCAAGTCTCCGTCCTGATCAGCGACCAAGATCAAGACTTTCTCGGCTACATGATGGACTTGAAGGTCAGTGAGGGAGACTGAGGAAGGGTGGGTATGGGACCTGGCGGGGAGTGGGAGGAACGTGTTAGCCATGTTCCTGTGCTGTGAGACTTTGGAGAGGCATCGGGGAAGCTGATCATGCCTGCCTTGGAGGCAAGCTGAGGCCCCTAGAAGCTTGCACCTTTTCCCTCCTCGCTATCCTGGCAGGTGCAGGTGCGGAGCCATCCGCCGTCCCGCTGCAAGCTGATCTTTTCCTTTCGGGACAACCCCTACTTCTTGAACTCGGTGATCATTAAGGAGTATTACCTTGACATCACTGGTAAAAGGTGGCTCCCGGGGTGATGAGTGTGGGTGTGCAAGCGTGTGGATGATGCACCTGCGGTGTCCACCCCAGTCTCCCCTGTCTGTCTGCAGGGTACAGGGCACGTCGATCCACTCCAGTCCACTGGTTCTGGGACTTTGAACGGGGAGCCCCCAGCCGCAGGCTGGACACCAGGAGCCTTAACTTTCTCAACTGGCTGTCAGGCCACAACGGCCCAGAATCGAACAGGATTGCTGAGGTGGGGTTGCTTTGGGCTTGCACACAGTTGGTGGTTGATGTTGGAGTTCTTGGCTGCTCATGGGAGGGTTGGGAGCCTGGTCAGCCCCTGGCTGACCTTGCTCGTGTTGCCTGCAGATCATCAGCGAAGACGTGTGGGACGATCCCCTGAAGTACTACCTCAGGGAGGAAGGTTCGTCCATGAGAGACAACTGACAGAAACACATGTGGTGATGGGGTCTGGAGGTAGGCCCCGTAGGGACAGCCGAATAGTAGCTGGGACACAGTACTTTCTTTCGCAAGTGGGGATGCTCAGGCTCATGCAAACTGGCTGCAGAGCCAGAGCCTGAGTCAAGCATGTAGCAGGTGACTTGCTGAGACTGGGGGCTGGGGGGGACTCGGTGTGTCCGAGAGCGCAGTAAGTCCCCCTCCAGTCAGCTGTGGTGGCAGCGCGAGAGTCCTAGGTGATACGACTAGAGGCAGGGTGAATTAAGTGCCTGTGTCAGAATCATCTGTCCTTGGGTCCTGCCATTCCCCCGGCGTCCTTCCTCTCACTGAGTTTGAGAATGCCTGGGCCCTTCACTTCCGCCCCTTAACCTAGGATGGCCTGTCATTGAAAGGGCGTCCTGTCCAGGGCCCCAGTGCACCTGTGCGCTGACTTTGGGATCTTGTGTGAATTTCCACATCCAATACTCTGATCTCACCAGCACCACACCTGCTGAGCTTGAAGTTGCTTCAGGGAAAATCCGGACGTCTCTGGGAGGAGGTGGACAGGGAGCCCCAAGGGCAGGACATGGTGCCTAGTGACACCATCTCCGTCATTGCTGGACACGGGTCTTCGGCTCCTGAAACCCCTGTGTTCCCTGTTTGCGTCCGTGTCCACGTGCCAAGCATGTGTGTGTGTACACGCGTGTGCTTGTGTCACCTGTCTTTATGCGGGGGTGTGTGTGTGTGTCCGGCCCAGGGCGGACGCAGAGATGAAGGCGACGGGAGAGGAGGTGACGAGCGACCAGAAGAGGAGGCACGAGGCGTCCCCAGGCTGACGGAGGTTGGTCACCGACTCTCCGCATGACCGTATCCGGGATGGGAATGAGGAAAAGATGGCCAGTGATACCTGCGGACCGTGGCTCGAGAAATCCGCAATTAGACCAAATCCAAAACACGCTCGCCACTTCTAACTTGTGGTTGTGTGTGCTTGGACCAGGGAGAGGGAAGTGCATGGTCTGAGGATTCCGCGAGGGCAAATCAGGTGGGGCGGGGCTTTGAAACCGCTGCCTGAGGAGCCCTCAGTCCATGGGGACGTGGGCCGGCCTCTGGAAATGGTGGGCGAGGGTATGGCTGGACCCGGGGTGGAGAGGAGGCCAAGTTCCTGTAGAGAAGAGCAGAGACCCGAAGGAGAAAGAGGCACAGATTGCCTGCTGCACTGGGGACTTGTTCCACACACGGAAGAAGGAGACCCGGGAGGGCCCTGGGCCAGTGCTGCCCAGGATCAGCCCATCGGCCCGCACGCTGTCTCCACGAGGGTGGCACACACTGGCATGATGCGAAACACAACGGAAGATGTGCTAAGCTAGGCTGTCCATGCAAAACCACAGGCACGCGAGGAGAGACAGGGTGTGAGCGTGGCAGACGTCCAGGCATTTCCAGCCTCCTCGGCAGGGCAGAAAGGCGAGGGAGGCGCAGGTGTGGGTGTACGTGTGCGTCCCTCTGCCGGAGTGTGCCTGTGAGGGAGGGAAGAGGGAGGAAGCAAGGACGGTGGGCTACTTGCATGTGCCAAGGGACCTCGGGAGAATGGCAGACAGGGAAGCCCCTGGGGGCGGTTGAGAGCCTGCTGGTGGATTTCAGGGCCCAGGGGCTAGGCATTAGCGGCCCTGCCAAAGACACCCCATGGGTCGTGCTCCAAGTCCTGACGTGAATTCCTTCCTTCCTCTGGGGTCTTGCCCCCGGCTGTGGGGGGGGGTGCCAGAGGTGCTAAGGGGCGCGTCTGCCCCAGACGGAGGTTTCTGGCAGTGTCGCTGGAGCAGAATCTCTGATTCTGTCGTAGGGCATCTGCACCAGATGACACTCAGAGGCACCCTGCCTTCCAGGTGACCGTCTTGGATGTCCCCGGGCCCAAGCGGGGACTGGCTTCCTTGGCATGTGGGCTGTGTAGGCAAGCAGGGATGCCTGACTGTCGGGAATTCTAGCTGGGCCTAATGAGAGCAACTGAAAGAGAGTCTTGGCATTTAGCAAAGCAGTGAGGCCCGGGTGGTACAAGGCCTCTTGGTGCCTTTGAGGTAGCAAAGCTGCTTTCTGCCCAGGGAGGCATGAGCTGTGTGCCCAGACAGGGCCGGGTGCCCAGGGCAGCATCGGTTCAGGGACTGAGTGCGTCTGGGTAGTGTTAAAGAGAAGGGACGGCGTGTAGGGTTGCCGCCTTACCTTTACGGCCTCAGGTTCCGTGCCTTGTATCGGAAGAGTGCCTGTATCCACGTGCTCCTTCTTCACAAGATTGGATCAGACCCAGGCCTGTCACAGTCTCTGGGGGCCCTTGCAGGCCCGGGCGTCTCTTTGGCCTTTTCCTGCTACAGGGAGACAGGGAGACAGGTGCACTCAGCAAGCTACACAGGTGGGAAGCACAGGGGCCTCACTCGGAGTGTTGTGGGCCCTGACGGCTGGTGGGCTAGCAACAGGGCCACGCCATTGACAAGGAACGACCTAGATAGATGCACACGGAGAAAGCGGTTCTCCAAGTCAGCGGAGGCCAGCGCTCCTTGTTTTCTGGTTCCCTGAGGGAAGGCACAGACAATGGATCCGGCCAACGTGACTGGTACTGTGAAGCTGTCCAAGGTGATGGGAGAAGGCAGAACACAGGCGCCTGTCACTCAGCTGGCCACAGCGAGCAAATCCTGGGTCCTGCCCTTGCCCAAACCCCCGACAAATACTCCTGAGCGCACATCTCGGTTCCTGCACCGAACCAGGCCAGGTCCTGCACTTCTTCAAGCCCCCGACCGACACTCCTGGGCCAGCATCGGACTCTCAGGCTTGTTCCTGGCCTTAGTCAAGCCCCCGGAACACATTCCTGAGCCCACAACGCGCTCTGTACCCCTGAACTACGGTGTGTCCTCCCCTTGTTCAAGCCCCCAGGAAACACTACTGAGCCCGCATCTCACTCGCTGCATTGAACCTGGCTGGCTCCTTGTCTTGTTCAAGCCCCCGACAGATACTCCGGAACCCACATCTCGGTCCCTGCACTGATCCCGGCTGGGTGCTGCCCTTGTTCCCGACCCCGACAAATACTCCTGAGCCCACATCTCGGGCCCTGCACTGAATCGGGTGGGCCCTGCCCATCTTCCAGCCCCGACAAACTCTCCTGAGCCCACATCCCGGTCCCTGCACTGAAGCAGGCTGGGTGCTTCCCATGTTCAAGCCCCGACAAGCACTCCTGAGCCCACATCTCGGGCCCTGCACCGACCCAGTCTGGGTCCTGCCCTTGTTCAAGCCGCTGAACAAATACCCCTGAGCCGGCTTCTCTGTCCCTGCCGTGAACCAGGCCAGGAGCTGCACGTGTTGAAGCCACTGACCAACACTTCTGGGCCTGCATCTGATTCTCAGGCTGGTTCCTGGCCTGAGGTAAGCCCCCAGCAAACAGTATTGAGCTCACAGCTGGCTCCCTGCTCCTGAACTCAACTAAGGTGTGTCCTCCCCTTGTTCAACCACCCCCCACCCCCACCCCCCAGGAAACACCACTGTGCCTGCATCTCACTCGCTGCATTGAACCAGGCTGGGTCCTGCGCTTGTTCAAACCCCCGACAAATCCTCCTGAGCCCACCCCTCGGTCCCTGCACTGAACCAGGCTGGATCCTCTCTTTGTTCAAGCCCCTGACAAACACACCTGACACCACCTCTCGGTCCCGTCATCGAGCCAGGCTGGGTCCTGCCCATGATCAAGCAGCCGATAAACACTCCTTGGAGCACATCTCGGTCCCTGCACTGATCCAGGCTGGATCCTGCCCTTGTTCATCCCGACAGACACTCCCGAGGCCACAGCACAGTCCCTGCCATGACCCAGGCTGGGTCCTGCCTTTGTTCAAGCCCCCGACAAACACTCTTGAGCCTACATCTCGGTCCATGCAACTGAATCGGGTCGGCCCTGCCCATGCCCAAGCTCTTTGTAGAACGCATATATCGTGTGTCAGGACTATAGGATGGCTGGTTTAGCTTGATCCTCTTGCTGCTCCAGGCCCCACAGGCTTGGGCCACAGGGCAGGCTGGGATGTGTTCTCACATGGAGAACAGAACCACTTTGAAAGGGCCTCCATAGGGTCGATGGCAGCCGTGCATGTCTCCGACACCGGTGAGTCGTGGGACTTAACGGGGAGCTGTCCTTAGCGTCTCCCTGGCCGGCATTCGCACAAGGTTCAGGGGGGGTCCCTCATGCCAGCAGAGTGGGCCTCGTTTCTCCCTCTGCGCACAGTGTGGCCACGGCACCTCAGGCTTGTGCAGCTTTCACGTCGGCCCAGCGAGGGAGGGAGGGTCGCCCGTCCCCTTCTGCGCTTCAGCAGTGACCGCCCACTGTTGGCTTTCAAGGTCGAGAAAGCACTCTCTGAACGTGTGGACTAAACCCTCTGAACTCCCACCGGTGAAACTCACTCAGGACGAGAAGGGCTTGCCTTCACGCCAAGGATAAGCGTCTCTTCTGAGCGCTGGTGTCCACAGAGTTGCAGACGGCAACAGCACTACTTAGAGAGACGGAGACACACAGACACCAGCGCCTGCTACACACGCGGAAGGACTGCCCAACACAGTGCTATGCCAGAAGCAAAGATACAGAGACACAGAGCGAGCGCTGTACACTAAGGCGCTGGTGTTCCCGAACAGTGGAGATCCACTGTAGCACTGTAGGTGGGGTTCTTCCCTACTCCCCTAGCATCCGGACAGCAGCAGGCTCTCTGTCCCTTGAAGAAAAGTATCCAGCCCCTTGGCACCCCTGCGTATCCCTTGGATACTCAGGGAGAGCTCTCAGTTATTGCCAGTCCCAGGGGACACAGGAGTGTGCGGTTCGGATGGCGGAGCAGGAACCCGTGCTTGGAATTTCCAGAGCCAGGTCAATGACAGCGCCTGGGGCTAGCCCGGCCACATGCAAAACCCTGTCCCTCCCTGGAGCAGAATCTGGCCACGTGGGGGCGCTGGAGCAGCACAGGAACCCCGGAAGATGCCCTCCGGTCTGGGGGCGTGTCCATAAGAGTGCCGCCCACTACCCTGTCGGCCATTGGTCTAGATTTGGGCCAGCAGTCTGTGCATGGCTCACAGCCTAGGCCCCCGCCTGTTCGCCGGATCTCCTAGGGCCCGTTCACCCCGTCCTGCGTTTCTGGCACCCCTTTCTTCGGCCTCACGCCAACACCCCCACACACCAGCCCCCGCCTTCTGACAATCCCCCTCACTCCCCGCCCCCAAAAGAGCTAGTCGGTCCCACAGGTTTACTGCAGCCTGGGCCGCCATTACGCCCCACTTGTTGTGCTCTTATGTCGCGTCCCTTCGCCTCTGCCCCAGCTCGGGGTCACCGCCAAGGCCAAGAGGAACGTGAGAGGCGGTCAGAGGAAGGCGGGAGCGTCCCGGGACCCCGCACCTTCCAAGCTGTGAGCCCAGGTACTCAGGGGGCAGGACCCCGCCCCCACCCCCCCTCCCCCACCCCGCAGCCTGCCGTCGTGATGCAGTGCGCAGCTGGGACCTTGTCACCAGCAGTTGTCACGCCAGGCCAAGAGGCCACCCTCTTCAGGGTGGAGGCGGTGGAGGAGGGCGAGGCCCTGGTGGACGGAGACGTGGCGGGGATCGGGCGGGAGTTCCAGCTGCTTGCGGAAGACATCGTGGAGGAGGTGGAGGTTGTGGCGGATGAGGAGCAGGAACAGCGGCCCTCCCAGGAGCTAGAGGAGAAGACGGTGGAGGAGCAGGGCCAGGAAAGGCCCGGAGGCCCTTGTGAGCGCCAGGAGCTGGATGCCCTGCAGGCACTGGCCGCCCTGCAGGTAGAACTGAGCTCTGAGCGTGAGCAAAACCGCAGGGCTTACGTTCAGTTCATGCGCAAGAACCATCAGAGGAGGAAGTGTCACTTGGCTCGGAGGAGCGCCATCATCCAGGGCATCCCTGGCTTCTGGGCCAAAGCTGTATCCTTTGCGCTGTTCCTTGGGGTCCGCTGCTCAGGAGGACGAGGAAGGGGAGAAGGGGCAGGAGCAGGCGGAGGGGGTGGAGGCGAGGGCACAGGAAGGGCGCCGGAGGCCACTGAAGGAAATGTGGTCCTGGGCAATTGGCAGGCTCCAAAGGCACAGCCGAGTAGGGCCTGGGCAGGGCCACAGGTGGACGTGTCGCAGCCATGCCTTTGAGTGTCTCCTTCAGGCCTGCATCTGAGGAGGCGCAGCCCCCGAGGCCTCTAAGTCAACATTGACCAGAGACGGTACACAAGAGCAGCGTTCGCAGACAGTTATTGGTGTAAATGTGGGTGATCCCGGCACATTGCTGGGGCATGTGAGTCATTCACACACACACGCACACACGCACACGCACACGCACACGCACACACACGTACACATAAACACACACACACATACCCAAGAAGCCCTTTACTTTCAGACACGGTTTGTCACAAGGACTGCAAGTCTGACCGTATAAGCAGTGACATGCCGCTACCCAGCATACACAGGTCTGGAGGAGCAGAGTAGCGGTCAGAAACAGCCCCTGCTTGGGGAATGCAGATGCACACCATCCCAAGGGGCCCAGAGCCATGAGCGTGTCTGATGGTATGGCAGGTCCTGAGGATATCAGCAGTGGCCGGGCAAGAGGCAGTGCCCGCCAAGCTCCTTGCAGATGCGTGTTCCAGTATCCTTGTTCCACCCCAGACTAGGGCTGATGCTCCTGGCTCTTCTTGGCCGGCATGTGGCCTGAATGGCTCCTTGACCTAAAGCAGATTATGAGCCACCCTCAAGTCTCCGTCCTGATCAGCGACCAAGATCAAGACTTTCTCGGCTACATGATGGACTTGAAGGTCAGTGAGGGAGACTGAGGAAGGGTGGGTATGGGACCTGGCGGGGAGTGGGAGGAACGTGTTAGCCATGTTCCTGTGCTGTGAGACTTTGGAGAGGCATCGGGGAAGCTGATCATGCCTGCCTTGGAGGCAAGCTGAGGCCCCTAGAAGCTTGCACCTTTTCCCTCCTCGCTATCCTGGCAGGTGCAGGTGCGGAGCCATCCGCCGTCCCGCTGCAAGCTGATCTTTTCCTTTCGGGACAACCCCTACTTCTTGAACTCGGTGATCATTAAGGAGTATTACCTTGACATCACTGGTAAAAGGTGGCTCCCGGGGTGATGAGTGTGGGTGTGCAAGCGTGTGGATGATGCACCTGCGGTGTCCACCCCAGTCTCCCCTGTCTGTCTGCAGGGTACAGGGCACGTCGATCCACTCCAGTCCACTGGTTCTGGGACTTTGAACGGGGAGCCCCCAGCCGCAGGCTGGACACCAGGAGCCTTAACTTTCTCAACTGGCTGTCAGGCCACAACGGCCCAGAATCGAACAGGATTGCTGAGGTGGGGTTGCTTTGGGCTTGCACACAGTTGGTGGTTGATGTTGGAGTTCTTGGCTGCTCATGGGAGGGTTGGGAGCCTGGTCAGCCCCTGGCTGACCTTGCTCGTGTTGCCTGCAGATCATCAGCGAAGACGTGTGGGACGATCCCCTGAAGTACTACCTCAGGGAGGAAGGTTCGTCCATGAGAGACAACTGACAGAAACACATGTGGTGATGGGGTCTGGAGGTAGGCCCCGTAGGGACAGCCGAATAGTAGCTGGGACACAGTACTTTCTTTCGCAAGTGGGGATGCTCAGGCTCATGCAAACTGGCTGCAGAGCCAGAGCCTGAGTCAAGCATGTAGCAGGTGACTTGCTGAGACTGGGGGCTGGGGGGGACTCGGTGTGTCCGAGAGCGCAGTAAGTCCCCCTCCAGTCAGCTGTGGTGGCAGCGCGAGAGTCCTAGGTGATACGACTAGAGGCAGGGTGAATTAAGTGCCTGTGTCAGAATCATCTGTCCTTGGGTCCTGCCATTCCCCCGGCGTCCTTCCTCTCACTGAGTTTGAGAATGCCTGGGCCCTTCACTTCCGCCCCTTAACCTAGGATGGCCTGTCATTGAAAGGGCGTCCTGTCCAGGGCCCCAGTGCACCTGTGCGCTGACTTTGGGATCTTGTGTGAATTTCCACATCCAATACTCTGATCTCACCAGCACCACACCTGCTGAGCTTGAAGTTGCTTCAGGGAAAATCCGGACGTCTCTGGGAGGAGGTGGACAGGGAGCCCCAAGGGCAGGACATGGTGCCTAGTGACACCATCTCCGTCATTGCTGGACACGGGTCTTCGGCTCCTGAAACCCCTGTGTTCCCTGTTTGCGTCCGTGTCCACGTGCCAAGCATGTGTGTGTGTACACGCGTGTGCTTGTGTCACCTGTCTTTATGCGGGGGTGTGTGTGTGTGTCCGGCCCAGGGCGGACGCAGAGATGAAGGCGACGGGAGAGGAGGTGACGAGCGACCAGAAGAGGAGGCACGAGGCGTCCCCAGGCTGACGGAGGTTGGTCACCGACTCTCCGCATGACCGTATCCGGGATGGGAATGAGGAAAAGATGGCCAGTGATACCTGCGGACCGTGGCTCGAGAAATCCGCAATTAGACCAAATCCAAAACACGCTCGCCACTTCTAACTTGTGGTTGTGTGTGCTTGGACCAGGGAGAGGGAAGTGCATGGTCTGAGGATTCCGCGAGGGCAAATCAGGTGGGGCGGGGCTTTGAAACCGCTGCCTGAGGAGCCCTCAGTCCATGGGGACGTGGGCCGGCCTCTGGAAATGGTGGGCGAGGGTATGGCTGGACCCGGGGTGGAGAGGAGGCCAAGTTCCTGTAGAGAAGAGCAGAGACCCGAAGGAGAAAGAGGCACAGATTGCCTGCTGCACTGGGGACTTGTTCCACACACGGAAGAAGGAGACCCGGGAGGGCCCTGGGCCAGTGCTGCCCAGGATCAGCCCATCGGCCCGCACGCTGTCTCCACGAGGGTGGCACACACTGGCATGATGCGAAACACAACGCAAGATGTGCTAAGCTAGGCTGTCCATGCAAAACCACAGGCACGCGAGGAGAGACAGGGTGTGAGCGTGGCAGACGTCCAGGCATTTCCAGCCTCCTCGGCAGGGCAGAAAGGCGAGGGAGGCGCAGGTGTGGGTGTACGTGTGCGTCCCTCTGCCGGAGTGTGCCTGTGAGGGAGGGAAGAGGGAGGAAGCAAGGACGGTGGGCTACTTGCATGTGCCAAGGGACCTCGGGAGAATGGCAGACAGGGAAGCCCCTGGGGGCGGTTGAGAGCCTGCTGGTGGATTTCAGGGCCCAGGGGCTAGGCATTAGCGGCCCTGCCAAAGACACCCCATGGGTCGTGCTCCAAGTCCTGACGTGAATTCCTTCCTTCCTCTGGGGTCTTGCCCCCGGCTGTGGGGGGGGGTGCCAGAGGTGCTAAGGGGCGCGTCTGCCCCAGACGGAGGTTTCTGGCAGTGTCGCTGGAGCAGAATCTCTGATTCTGTCGTAGGGCATCTGCACCAGATGACACTCAGAGGCACCCTGCCTTCCAGGTGACCGTCTTGGATGTCCCCGGGCCCAAGCGGGGACTGGCTTCCTTGGCATGTGGGCTGTGTAGGCAAGCAGGGATGCCTGACTGTCGGGAATTCTAGCTGGGCCTAATGAGAGCAACTGAAAGAGAGTCTTGGCATTTAGCAAAGCAGTGAGGCCCGGGTGGTACAAGGCCTCTTGGTGCCTTTGAGGTAGCAAAGCTGCTTTCTGCCCAGGGAGGCATGAGCTGTGTGCCCAGACAGGGCCGGGTGCCCAGGGCAGCATCGGTTCAGGGACTGAGTGCGTCTGGGTAGTGTTAAAGAGAAGGGACGGCGTGTAGGGTTGCCGCCTTACCTTTACGGCCTCAGGTTCCGTGCCTTGTATCGGAAGAGTGCCTGTATCCACGTGCTCCTTCTTCACAAGATTGGATCAGACCCAGGCCTGTCACAGTCTCTGGGGGCCCTTGCAGGCCCGGGCGTCTCTTTGGCCTTTTCCTGCTACAGGGAGACAGGGAGACAGGTGCACTCAGCAAGCTACACAGGTGGGAAGCACAGGGGCCTCACTCGGAGTGTTGTGGGCCCTGACGGCTGGTGGGCTAGCAACAGGGCCACGCCATTGACAAGGAACGACCTAGATAGATGCACACGGAGAAAGCGGTTCTCCAAGTCAGCGGAGGCCAGCGCTCCTTGTTTTCTGGTTCCCTGAGGGAAGGCACAGACAATGGATCCGGCCAACGTGACTGGTACTGTGAAGCTGTCCAAGGTGATGGGAGAAGGCAGAACACAGGCGCCTGTCACTCAGCTGGCCACAGCGAGCAAATCCTGGGTCCTGCCCTTGCCCAAACCCCCGACAAATACTCCTGAGCGCACATCTCGGTTCCTGCACCGAACCAGGCCAGGTCCTGCACTTCTTCAAGCCCCCGACCGACACTCCTGGGCCAGCATCGGACTCTCAGGCTTGTTCCTGGCCTTAGTCAAGCCCCCGGAACACATTCCTGAGCCCACAACGCGCTCTGTACCCCTGAACTACGGTGTGTCCTCCCCTTGTTCAAGCCCCCAGGAAACACTACTGAGCCCGCATCTCACTCGCTGCATTGAACCTGGCTGGCTCCTTGTCTTGTTCAAGCCCCCGACAGATACTCCGGAACCCACATCTCGGTCCCTGCACTGATCCCGGCTGGGTGCTGCCCTTGTTCCCGACCCCGACAAATACTCCTGAGCCCACATCTCGGGCCCTGCACTGAATCGGGTGGGCCCTGCCCATCTTCCAGCCCCGACAAACTCTCCTGAGCCCACATCCCGGTCCCTGCACTGAAGCAGGCTGGGTGCTTCCCATGTTCAAGCCCCGACAAGCACTCCTGAGCCCACATCTCGGGCCCTGCACCGACCCAGTCTGGGTCCTGCCCTTGTTCAAGCCGCTGAACAAATACCCCTGAGCCGGCTTCTCTGTCCCTGCCGTGAACCAGGCCAGGAGCTGCACGTGTTGAAGCCACTGACCAACACTTCTGGGCCTGCATCTGATTCTCAGGCTGGTTCCTGGCCTGAGGTAAGCCCCCAGCAAACAGTATTGAGCTCACAGCTGGCTCCCTGCTCCTGAACTCAACTAAGGTGTGTCCTCCCCTTGTTCAACCACCCCCCACCCCCACCCCCCAGGAAACACCACTGTGCCTGCATCTCACTCGCTGCATTGAACCAGGCTGGGTCCTGCGCTTGTTCAAACCCCCGACAAATCCTCCTGAGCCCACCCCTCGGTCCCTGCACTGAACCAGGCTGGATCCTCTCTTTGTTCAAGCCCCTGACAAACACACCTGACACCACCTCTCGGTCCCGTCATCGAGCCAGGCTGGGTCCTGCCCATGATCAAGCAGCCGATAAACACTCCTTGGAGCACATCTCGGTCCCTGCACTGATCCAGGCTGGATCCTGCCCTTGTTCATCCCGACAGACACTCCCGAGGCCACAGCACAGTCCCTGCCATGACCCAGGCTGGGTCCTGCCTTTGTTCAAGCCCCCGACAAACACTCTTGAGCCTACATCTCGGTCCATGCAACTGAATCGGGTCGGCCCTGCCCATGCCCAAGCTCTTTGTAGAACGCATATATCGTGTGTCAGGACTATAGGATGGCTGGTTTAGCTTGATCCTCTTGCTGCTCCAGGCCCCACAGGCTTGGGCCACAGGGCAGGCTGGGATGTGTTCTCACATGGAGAACAGAACCACTTTGAAAGGGCCTCCATAGGGTCGATGGCAGCCGTGCATGTCTCCGACACCGGTGAGTCGTGGGACTTAACGGGGAGCTGTCCTTAGCGTCTCCCTGGCCGGCATTCGCACAAGGTTCAGGGGGGGTCCCTCATGCCAGCAGAGTGGGCCTCGTTTCTCCCTCTGCGCACAGTGTGGCCACGGCACCTCAGGCTTGTGCAGCTTTCACGTCGGCCCAGCGAGGGAGGGAGGGTCGCCCGTCCCCTTCTGCGCTTCAGCAGTGACCGCCCACTGTTGGCTTTCAAGGTCGAGAAAGCACTCTCTGAACGTGTGGACTAAACCCTCTGAACTCCCACCGGTGAAACTCACTCAGGACGAGAAGGGCTTGCCTTCACGCCAAGGATAAGCGTCTCTTCTGAGCGCTGGTGTCCACAGAGTTGCAGACGGCAACAGCACTACTTAGAGAGACGGAGACACACAGACACCAGCGCCTGCTACACACGCGGAAGGACTGCCCAACACAGTGCTATGCCAGAAGCAAAGATACAGAGACACAGAGCGAGCGCTGTACACTAAGGCGCTGGTGTTCCCGAACAGTGGAGATCCACTGTAGCACTGTAGGTGGGGTTCTTCCCTACTCCCCTAGCATCCGGACAGCAGCAGGCTCTCTGTCCCTTGAAGAAAAGTATCCAGCCCCTTGGCACCCCTGCGTATCCCTTGGATACTCAGGGAGAGCTCTCAGTTATTGCCAGTCCCAGGGGACACAGGAGTGTGCGGTTCGGATGGCGGAGCAGGAACCCGTGCTTGGAATTTCCAGAGCCAGGTCAATGACAGCGCCTGGGGCTAGCCCGGCCACATGCAAAACCCTGTCCCTCCCTGGAGCAGAATCTGGCCACGTGGGGGCGCTGGAGCAGCACAGGAACCCCGGAAGATGCCCTCCGGTCTGGGGGCGTGTCCATAAGAGTGCCGCCCACTACCCTGTCGGCCATTGGTCTAGATTTGGGCCAGCAGTCTGTGCATGGCTCACAGCCTAGGCCCCCGCCTGTTCGCCGGATCTCCTAGGGCCCGTTCACCCCGTCCTGCGTTTCTGGCACCCCTTTCTTCGGCCTCACGCCAACACCCCCACACACCAGCCCCCGCCTTCTGACAATCCCCCTCACTCCCCGCCCCCAAAAGAGCTAGTCGGTCCCACAGGTTTACTGCAGCCTGGGCCGCCATTACGCCCCACTTGTTGTGCTCTTATGTCGCGTCCCTTCGCCTCTGCCCCAGCTCGGGGTCACCGCCAAGGCCAAGAGGAACGTGAGAGGCGGTCAGAGGAAGGCGGGAGCGTCCCGGGACCCCGCACCTTCCAAGCTGTGAGCCCAGGTACTCAGGGGGCAGGACCCCGCCCCCACCCCCCCTCCCCCACCCCGCAGCCTGCCGTCGTGATGCAGTGCGCAGCTGGGACCTTGTCACCAGCAGTTGTCACGCCAGGCCAAGAGGCCACCCTCTTCAGGGTGGAGGCGGTGGAGGAGGGCGAGGCCCTGGTGGACGGAGACGTGGCGGGGATCGGGCGGGAGTTCCAGCTGCTTGCGGAAGACATCGTGGAGGAGGTGGAGGTTGTGGCGGATGAGGAGCAGGAACAGCGGCCCTCCCAGGAGCTAGAGGAGAAGACGGTGGAGGAGCAGGGCCAGGAAAGGCCCGGAGGCCCTTGTGAGCGCCAGGAGCTGGATGCCCTGCAGGCACTGGCCGCCCTGCAGGTAGAACTGAGCTCTGAGCGTGAGCAAAACCGCAGGGCTTACGTTCAGTTCATGCGCAAGAACCATCAGAGGAGGAAGTGTCACTTGGCTCGGAGGAGCGCCATCATCCAGGGCATCCCTGGCTTCTGGGCCAAAGCTGTATCCTTTGCGCTGCTCCTTGGGGTCCGCTGCTCAGGAGGACGAGGAAGGGGAGAAGGGGCAGGAGCAGGCGGAGGGGGTGGAGGCGAGGGCACAGGAAGGGCGCCGGAGGCCACTGAAGGAAATGTGGTCCTGGGCAATTGGCAGGCTCCAAAGGCACAGCCGAGTAGGGCCTGGGCAGGGCCACAGGTGGACGTGTCGCAGCCATGCCTTTGAGTGTCTCCTTCAGGCCTGCATCTGAGGAGGCGCAGCCCCCGAGGCCTCTAAGTCAACATTGACCAGAGACGGTACACAAGAGCAGCGTTCGCAGACAGTTATTGGTGTAAATGTGGGTGATCCCGGCACATTGCTGGGGCATGTGAGTCATTCACACACACACGCACACACGCACACGCACACGCACACGCACACGCACACACACGTACACATAAACACACACACACATACCCAAGAAGCCCTTTACTTTCAGACACGGTTTGTCACAAGGACTGCAAGTCTGACCGTATAAGCAGTGACATGCCGCTACCCAGCATACACAGGTCTGGAGGAGCAGAGTAGCGGTCAGAAACAGCCCCTGCTTGGGGAATGCAGATGCACACCATCCCAAGGGGCCCAGAGCCATGAGCGTGTCTGATGGTATGGCAGGTCCTGAGGATATCAGCAGTGGCCGGGCAAGAGGCAGTGCCCGCCAAGCTCCTTGCAGATGCGTGTTCCAGTATCCTTGTTCCACCCCAGACTAGGGCTGATGCTCCTGGCTCTTCTTGGCCGGCATGTGGCCTGAATGGCTCCTTGACCTAAAGCAGATTATGAGCCACCCTCAAGTCTCCGTCCTGATCAGCGACCAAGATCAAGACTTTCTCGGCTACATGATGGACTTGAAGGTCAGTGAGGGAGACTGAGGAAGGGTGGGTATGGGACCTGGCGGGGAGTGGGAGGAACGTGTTAGCCATGTTCCTGTGCTGTGAGACTTTGGAGAGGCATCGGGGAAGCTGATCATGCCTGCCTTGGAGGCAAGCTGAGGCCCCTAGAAGCTTGCACCTTTTCCCTCCTCGCTATCCTGGCAGGTGCAGGTGCGGAGCCATCCGCCGTCCCGCTGCAAGCTGATCTTTTCCTTTCGGGACAACCCCTACTTCTTGAACTCGGTGATCATTAAGGAGTATTACCTTGACATCACTGGTAAAAGGTGGCTCCCGGGGTGATGAGTGTGGGTGTGCAAGCGTGTGGATGATGCACCTGCGGTGTCCACCCCAGTCTCCCCTGTCTGTCTGCAGGGTACAGGGCACGTCGATCCACTCCAGTCCACTGGTTCTGGGACTTTGAACGGGGAGCCCCCAGCCGCAGGCTGGACACCAGGAGCCTTAACTTTCTCAACTGGCTGTCAGGCCACAACGGCCCAGAATCGAACAGGATTGCTGAGGTGGGGTTGCTTTGGGCTTGCACACAGTTGGTGGTTGATGTTGGAGTTCTTGGCTGCTCATGGGAGGGTTGGGAGCCTGGTCAGCCCCTGGCTGACCTTGCTCGTGTTGCCTGCAGATCATCAGCGAAGACGTGTGGGACGATCCCCTGAAGTACTACCTCAGGGAGGAAGGTTCGTCCATGAGAGACAACTGACAGAAACACATGTGGTGATGGGGTCTGGAGGTAGGCCCCGTAGGGACAGCCGAATAGTAGCTGGGACACAGTACTTTCTTTCGCAAGTGGGGATGCTCAGGCTCATGCAAACTGGCTGCAGAGCCAGAGCCTGAGTCAAGCATGTAGCAGGTGACTTGCTGAGACTGGGGGCTGGGGGGGACTCGGTGTGTCCGAGAGCGCAGTAAGTCCCCCTCCAGTCAGCTGTGGTGGCAGCGCGAGAGTCCTAGGTGATACGACTAGAGGCAGGGTGAATTAAGTGCCTGTGTCAGAATCATCTGTCCTTGGGTCCTGCCATTCCCCCGGCGTCCTTCCTCTCACTGAGTTTGAGAATGCCTGGGCCCTTCACTTCCGCCCCTTAACCTAGGATGGCCTGTCATTGAAAGGGCGTCCTGTCCAGGGCCCCAGTGCACCTGTGCGCTGACTTTGGGATCTTGTGTGAATTTCCACATCCAATACTCTGATCTCACCAGCACCACACCTGCTGAGCTTGAAGTTGCTTCAGGGAAAATCCGGACGTCTCTGGGAGGAGGTGGACAGGGAGCCCCAAGGGCAGGACATGGTGCCTAGTGACACCATCTCCGTCATTGCTGGACACGGGTCTTCGGCTCCTGAAACCCCTGTGTTCCCTGTTTGCGTCCGTGTCCACGTGCCAAGCATGTGTGTGTGTACACGCGTGTGCTTGTGTCACCTGTCTTTATGCGGGGGTGTGTGTGTGTGTCCGGCCCAGGGCGGACGCAGAGATGAAGGCGACGGGAGAGGAGGTGACGAGCGACCAGAAGAGGAGGCACGAGGCGTCCCCAGGCTGACGGAGGTTGGTCACCGACTCTCCGCATGACCGTATCCGGGATGGGAATGAGGAAAAGATGGCCAGTGATACCTGCGGACCGTGGCTCGAGAAATCCGCAATTAGACCAAATCCAAAACACGCTCGCCACTTCTAACTTGTGGTTGTGTGTGCTTGGACCAGGGAGAGGGAAGTGCATGGTCTGAGGATTCCGCGAGGGCAAATCAGGTGGGGCGGGGCTTTGAAACCGCTGCCTGAGGAGCCCTCAGTCCATGGGGACGTGGGCCGGCCTCTGGAAATGGTGGGCGAGGGTATGGCTGGACCCGGGGTGGAGAGGAGGCCAAGTTCCTGTAGAGAAGAGCAGAGACCCGAAGGAGAAAGAGGCACAGATTGCCTGCTGCACTGGGGACTTGTTCCACACACGGAAGAAGGAGACCCGGGAGGGCCCTGGGCCAGTGCTGCCCAGGATCAGCCCATCGGCCCGCACGCTGTCTCCACGAGGGTGGCACACACTGGCATGATGCGAAACACAACGCAAGATGTGCTAAGCTAGGCTGTCCATGCAAAACCACAGGCACGCGAGGAGAGACAGGGTGTGAGCGTGGCAGACGTCCAGGCATTTCCAGCCTCCTCGGCAGGGCAGAAAGGCGAGGGAGGCGCAGGTGTGGGTGTACGTGTGCGTCCCTCTGCCGGAGTGTGCCTGTGAGGGAGGGAAGAGGGAGGAAGCAAGGACGGTGGGCTACTTGCATGTGCCAAGGGACCTCGGGAGAATGGCAGACAGGGAAGCCCCTGGGGGCGGTTGAGAGCCTGCTGGTGGATTTCAGGGCCCAGGGGCTAGGCATTAGCGGCCCTGCCAAAGACACCCCATGGGTCGTGCTCCAAGTCCTGACGTGAATTCCTTCCTTCCTCTGGGGTCTTGCCCCCGGCTGTGGGGGGGGGGGGTGCCAGAGGTGCTAAGGGGCGCGTCTGCCCCAGACGGAGGTTTCTGGCAGTGTCGCTGGAGCAGAATCTCTGATTCTGTCGTAGGGCATCTGCACCAGATGACACTCAGAGGCACCCTGCCTTCCAGGTGACCGTCTTGGATGTCCCCGGGCCCAAGCGGGGACTGGCTTCCTTGGCATGTGGGCTGTGTAGGCAAGCAGGGATGCCTGACTGTCGGGAATTCTAGCTGGGCCTAATGAGAGCAACTGAAAGAGAGTCTTGGCATTTAGCAAAGCAGTGAGGCCCGGGTGGTACAAGGCCTCTTGGTGCCTTTGAGGTAGCAAAGCTGCTTTCTGCCCAGGGAGGCATGAGCTGTGTGCCCAGACAGGGCCGGGTGCCCAGGGCAGCATCGGTTCAGGGACTGAGTGCGTCTGGGTAGTGTTAAAGAGAAGGGACGGCGTGTAGGGTTGCCGCCTTACCTTTACGGCCTCAGGTTCCGTGCCTTGTATCGGAAGAGTGCCTGTATCCACGTGCTCCTTCTTCACAAGATTGGATCAGACCCAGGCCTGTCACAGTCTCTGGGGGCCCTTGCAGGCCCGGGCGTCTCTTTGGCCTTTTCCTGCTACAGGGAGACAGGGAGACAGGTGCACTCAGCAAGCTACACAGGTGGGAAGCACAGGGGCCTCACTCGGAGTGTTGTGGGCCCTGACGGCTGGTGGGCTAGCAACAGGGCCACGCCATTGACAAGGAACGACCTAGATAGATGCACACGGAGAAAGCGGTTCTCCAAGTCAGCGGAGGCCAGCGCTCCTTGTTTTCTGGTTCCCTGAGGGAAGGCACAGACAATGGATCCGGCCAACGTGACTGGTACTGTGAAGCTGTCCAAGGTGATGGGAGAAGGCAGAACACAGGCGCCTGTCACTCAGCTGGCCACAGCGAGCAAATCCTGGGTCCTGCCCTTGCCCAAACCCCCGACAAATACTCCTGAGCGCACATCTCGGTTCCTGCACCGAACCAGGCCAGGTCCTGCACTTCTTCAAGCCCCCGACCGACACTCCTGGGCCAGCATCGGACTCTCAGGCTTGTTCCTGGCCTTAGTCAAGCCCCCGGAACACATTCCTGAGCCCACAACGCGCTCTGTACCCCTGAACTACGGTGTGTCCTCCCCTTGTTCAAGCCCCCAGGAAACACTACTGAGCCCGCATCTCACTCGCTGCATTGAACCTGGCTGGCTCCTTGTCTTGTTCAAGCCCCCGACAGATACTCCGGAACCCACATCTCGGTCCCTGCACTGATCCCGGCTGGGTGCTGCCCTTGTTCCCGACCCCGACAAATACTCCTGAGCCCACATCTCGGGCCCTGCACTGAATCGGGTGGGCCCTGCCCATCTTCCAGCCCCGACAAACTCTCCTGAGCCCACATCCCGGTCCCTGCACTGAAGCAGGCTGGGTGCTTCCCATGTTCAAGCCCCGACAAGCACTCCTGAGCCCACATCTCGGGCCCTGCACCGACCCAGTCTGGGTCCTGCCCTTGTTCAAGCCGCTGAACAAATACCCCTGAGCCGGCTTCTCTGTCCCTGCCGTGAACCAGGCCAGGAGCTGCACGTGTTGAAGCCACTGACCAACACTTCTGGGCCTGCATCTGATTCTCAGGCTGGTTCCTGGCCTGAGGTAAGCCCCCAGCAAACAGTATTGAGGCCACAGCTGGCTCCCTGCTCCTGAACTCAACTAAGGTGTGTCCTCCCCTTGTTCAACCACCCCCCACCCCCACCCCCCAGGAAACACCACTGTGCCTGCATCTCACTCGCTGCATTGAACCAGGCTGGGTCCTGCGCTTGTTCAAACCCCCGACAAATCCTCCTGAGCCCACCCCTCGGTCCCTGCACTGAACCAGGCTGGATCCTCTCTTTGTTCAAGCCCCTGACAAACACACCTGACACCACCTCTCGGTCCCGTCATCGAGCCAGGCTGGGTCCTGCCCATGATCAAGCAGCCGATAAACACTCCTTGGAGCACATCTCGGTCCCTGCACTGATCCAGGCTGGATCCTGCCCTTGTTCATCCCGACAGACACTCCCGAGGCCACAGCACAGTCCCTGCCATGACCCAGGCTGGGTCCTGCCTTTGTTCAAGCCCCCGACAAACACTCTTGAGCCTACATCTCGGTCCATGCAACTGAATCGGGTCGGCCCTGCCCATGCCCAAGCTCTTTGTAGAACGCATATATCGTGTGTCAGGACTATAGGATGGCTGGTTTAGCTTGATCCTCTTGCTGCTCCAGGCCCCACAGGCTTGGGCCACAGGGCAGGCTGGGATGTGTTCTCACATGGAGAACAGAACCACTTTGAAAGGGCCTCCATAGGGTCGATGGCAGCCGTGCATGTCTCCGACACCGGTGAGTCGTGGGACTTAACGGGGAGCTGTCCTTAGCGTCTCCCTGGCCGGCATTCGCACAAGGTTCAGGGGGGGTCCCTCATGCCAGCAGAGTGGGCCTCGTTTCTCCCTCTGCGCACAGTGTGGCCACGGCACCTCAGGCTTGTGCAGCTTTCACGTCGGCCCAGCGAGGGAGGGAGGGTCGCCCGTCCCCTTCTGCGCTTCAGCAGTGACCGCCCACTGTTGGCTTTCAAGGTCGAGAAAGCACTCTCTGAACGTGTGGACTAAACCCTCTGAACTCCCACCGGTGAAACTCACTCAGGACGAGAAGGGCTTGCCTTCACGCCAAGGATAAGCGTCTCTTCTGAGCGCTGGTGTCCACAGAGTTGCAGACGGCAACAGCACTACTTAGAGAGACGGAGACACACAGACACCAGCGCCTGCTACACACGCGGAAGGACTGCCCAACACAGTGCTATGCCAGAAGCAAAGATACAGAGACACAGAGCGAGCGCTGTACACTAAGGCGCTGGTGTTCCCGAACAGTGGAGATCCACTGTAGCACTGTAGGTGGGGTTCTTCCCTACTCCCCTAGCATCCGGACAGCAGCAGGCTCTCTGTCCCTTGAAGAAAAGTATCCAGCCCCTTGGCACCCCTGCGTATCCCTTGGATACTCAGGGAGAGCTCTCAGTTATTGCCAGTCCCAGGGGACACAGGAGTGTGCGGTTCGGATGGCGGAGCAGGAACCCGTGCTTGGAATTTCCAGAGCCAGGTCAATGACAGCGCCTGGGGCTAGCCCGGCCACATGCAAAACCCTGTCCCTCCCTGGAGCAGAATCTGGCCACGTGGGGGCGCTGGAGCAGCACAGGAACCCCGGAAGATGCCCTCCGGTCTGGGGGCGTGTCCATAAGAGTGCCGCCCACTACCCTGTCGGCCATTGGTCTAGATTTGGGCCAGCAGTCTGTGCATGGCTCACAGCCTAGGCCCCCGCCTGTTCGCCGGATCTCCTAGGGCCCGTTCACCCCGTCCTGCGTTTCTGGCACCCCTTTCTTCGGCCTCACGCCAACACCCCCACACACCAGCCCCCGCCTTCTGACAATCCCCCTCACTCCCCGCCCCCAAAAGAGCTAGTCGGTCCCACAGGTTTACTGCAGCCTGGGCCGCCATTACGCCCCACTTGTTGTGCTCTTATGTCGCGTCCCTTCGCCTCTGCCCCAGCTCGGGGTCACCGCCAAGGCCAAGAGGAACGTGAGAGGCGGTCAGAGGAAGGCGGGAGCGTCCCGGGACCCCGCACCTTCCAAGCTGTGAGCCCAGGTACTCAGGGGGCAGGACCCCGCCCCCACCCCCCCTCCCCCACCCCGCAGCCTGCCGTCGTGATGCAGTGCGCAGCTGGGACCTTGTCACCAGCAGTTGTCACGCCAGGCCAAGAGGCCACCCTCTTCAGGGTGGAGGCGGTGGAGGAGGGCGAGGCCCTGGTGGACGGAGACGTGGCGGGGATCGGGCGGGAGTTCCAGCTGCTTGCGGAAGACATCGTGGAGGAGGTGGAGGTTGTGGCGGATGAGGAGCAGGAACAGCGGCCCTCCCAGGAGCTAGAGGAGAAGACGGTGGAGGAGCAGGGCCAGGAAAGGCCCGGAGGCCCTTGTGAGCGCCAGGAGCTGGATGCCCTGCAGGCACTGGCCGCCCTGCAGGTAGAACTGAGCTCTGAGCGTGAGCAAAACCGCAGGGCTTACGTTCAGTTCATGCGCAAGAACCATCAGAGGAGGAAGTGTCACTTGGCTCGGAGGAGCGCCATCATCCAGGGCATCCCTGGCTTCTGGGCCAAAGCTGTATCCTTTGCGCTGCTCCTTGGGGTCCGCTGCTCAGGAGGACGAGGAAGGGGAGAAGGGGCAGGAGCAGGCGGAGGGGGTGGAGGCGAGGGCACAGGAAGGGCGCCGGAGGCCACTGAAGGAAATGTGGTCCTGGGCAATTGGCAGGCTCCAAAGGCACAGCCGAGTAGGGCCTGGGCAGGGCCACAGGTGGACGTGTCGCAGCCATGCCTTTGAGTGTCTCCTTCAGGCCTGCATCTGAGGAGGCGCAGCCCCCGAGGCCTCTAAGTCAACATTGACCAGAGACGGTACACAAGAGCAGCGTTCGCAGACAGTTATTGGTGTAAATGTGGGTGATCCCGGCACATTGCTGGGGCATGTGAGTCATTCACACACACACGCACACACGCACACGCACACGCACACACACACACGTACACATAAACACACACACACATACCCAAGCAGCCCTTTACTTTCAGACACGGTTTGTCACAAGGACTGCAAGTCTGACCGTATAAGCAGTGACATGCCGCTACCCAGCATACACAGGTCTGGAGGAGCAGAGTAGCGGTCGGAAACAGCCCCTGCTTGGGGAATGCAGATGCACACCATCCCAAGGGGCCCAGAGCCATGAGCGTGTCTGATGGTATGGCAGGTCCTGAGGATATCAGCAGTGGCCGGGCAAGAGGCAGTGCCCGCCAAGCTCCTTGCAGATGCGTGTTCCAGTATCCTTGTTCCACCCCAGACTAGGGCTGATGCTCCTGGCTCTTCTTGGCCGGCATGTGGCCTGAATGGCTCCTTGACCTAAAGCAGATTATGAGCCACCCTCAAGTCTCCGTCCTGATCAGCGACCAAGATCAAGACTTTCTCGGCTACATGATGGACTTGAAGGTCAGTGAGGGAGACTGAGGAAGGGTGGGTATGGGACCTGGCGGGGAGTGGGAGGAACGTGTTAGCCATGTTCCTGTGCTGTGAGACTTTGGAGAGGCATCGGGGAAGCTGATCATGCCTGCCTTGGAGGCAAGCTGAGGCCCCTAGAAGCTTGCACCTTTTCCCTCCTCGCTATCCTGGCAGGTGCAGGTGCGGAGCCATCCGCCGTCCCGCTGCAAGCTGATCTTTTCCTTTCGGGACAACCCCTACTTCTTGAACTCGGTGATCATTAAGGAGTATTACCTTGACATCACTGGTAAAAGGTGGCTCCCGGGGTGATGAGTGTGGGTGTGCAAGCGTGTGGATGATGCACCTGCGGTGTCCACCCCAGTCTCCCCTGTCTGTCTGCAGGGTACAGGGCACGTCGATCCACTCCAGTCCACTGGTTCTGGGACTTTGAACGGGGAGCCCCCAGCCGCAGGCTGGACACCAGGAGCCTTAACTTTCTCAACTGGCTGTCAGGCCACAACGGCCCAGAATCGAACAGGATTGCTGAGGTGGGGTTGCTTTGGGCTTGCACACAGTTGGTGGTTGATGTTGGAGTTCTTGGCTGCTCATGGGAGGGTTGGGAGCCTGGTCAGCCCCTGGCTGACCTTGCTCGTGTTGCCTGCAGATCATCAGCGAAGACGTGTGGGACGATCCCCTGAAGTACTACCTCAGGGAGGAAGGTTCGTCCATGAGAGACAACTGACAGAAACACATGTGGTGATGGGGTCTGGAGGTAGGCCCCGTAGGGACAGCCGAATAGTAGCTGGGACACAGTACTTTCTTTCGCAAGTGGGGATGCTCAGGCTCATGCAAACTGGCTGCAGAGCCAGAGCCTGAGTCAAGCATGTAGCAGGTGACTTGCTGAGACTGGGGGCTGGGGGGGACTCGGTGTGTCCGAGAGCGCAGTAAGTCCCCCTCCAGTCAGCTGTGGTGGCAGCGCGAGAGTCCTAGGTGATACGACTAGAGGCAGGGTGAATTAAGTGCCTGTGTCAGAATCATCTGTCCTTGGGTCCTGCCATTCCCCCGGCGTCCTTCCTCTCACTGAGTTTGAGAATGCCTGGGCCCTTCACTTCCGCCCCTTAACCTAGGATGGCCTGTCATTGAAAGGGCGTCCTGTCCAGGGCCCCAGTGCACCTGTGCGCTGACTTTGGGATCTTGTGTGAATTTCCACATCCAATACTCTGATCTCACCAGCACCACACCTGCTGAGCTTGAAGTTGCTTCAGGGAAAATCCGGACGTCTCTGGGAGGAGGTGGACAGGGAGCCCCAAGGGCAGGACATGGTGCCTAGTGACACCATCTCCGTCATTGCTGGACACGGGTCTTCGGCTCCTGAAACCCCTGTGTTCCCTGTTTGCGTCCGTGTCCACGTGCCAAGCATGTGTGTGTGTACACGCGTGTGCTTGTGTCACCTGTCTTTATGCGGGGGTGTGTGTGTGTGTCCGGCCCAGGGCGGACGCAGAGATGAAGGCGACGGGAGAGGAGGTGACGAGCGACCAGAAGAGGAGGCACGAGGCGTCCCCAGGCTGACGGAGGTTGGTCACCGACTCTCCGCATGACCGTATCCGGGATGGGAATGAGGAAAAGATGGCCAGTGATACCTGCGGACCGTGGCTCGAGAAATCCGCAATTAGACCAAATCCAAAACACGCTCGCCACTTCTAACTTGTGGTTGTGTGTGCTTGGACCAGGGAGAGGGAAGTGCATGGTCTGAGGATTCCGCGAGGGCAAATCAGGTGGGGCGGGGCTTTGAAACCGCTGCCTGAGGAGCCCTCAGTCCATGGGGACGTGGGCCGGCCTCTGGAAATGGTGGGCGAGGGTATGGCTGGACCCGGGGTGGAGAGGAGGCCAAGTTCCTGTAGAGAAGAGCAGAGACCCGAAGGAGAAAGAGGCACAGATTGCCTGCTGCACTGGGGACTTGTTCCACACACGGAAGAAGGAGACCCGGGAGGGCCCTGGGCCAGTGCTGCCCAGGATCAGCCCATCGGCCCGCACGCTGTCTCCACGAGGGTGGCACACACTGGCATGATGCGAAACACAACGCAAGATGTGCTAAGCTAGGCTGTCCATGCAAAACCACAGGCACGCGAGGAGAGACAGGGTGTGAGCGTGGCAGACGTCCAGGCATTTCCAGCCTCCTCGGCAGGGCAGAAAGGCGAGGGAGGCGCAGGTGTGGGTGTACGTGTGCGTCCCTCTGCCGGAGTGTGCCTGTGAGGGAGGGAAGAGGGAGGAAGCAAGGACGGTGGGCTACTTGCATGTGCCAAGGGACCTCGGGAGAATGGCAGACAGGGAAGCCCCTGGGGGCGGTTGAGAGCCTGCTGGTGGATTTCAGGGCCCAGGGGCTAGGCATTAGCGGCCCTGCCAAAGACACCCCATGGGTCGTGCTCCAAGTCCTGACGTGAATTCCTTCCTTCCTCTGGGGTCTTGCCCCCGGCTGTGGGGGGGGTGCCAGAGGTGCTAAGGGGCGCGTCTGCCCCAGACGGAGGTTTCTGGCAGTGTCGCTGGAGCAGAATCTCTGATTCTGTCGTAGGGCATCTGCACCAGATGACACTCAGAGGCACCCTGCCTTCCAGGTGACCGTCTTGGATGTCCCCGGGCCCAAGCGGGGACTGGCTTCCTTGGCATGTGGGCTGTGTAGGCAAGCAGGGATGCCTGACTGTCGGGAATTCTAGCTGGGCCTAATGAGAGCAACTGAAAGAGAGTCTTGGCATTTAGCAAAGCAGTGAGGCCCGGGTGGTACAAGGCCTCTTGGTGCCTTTGAGGTAGCAAAGCTGCTTTCTGCCCAGGGAGGCATGAGCTGTGTGCCCAGACAGGGCCGGGTGCCCAGGGCAGCATCGGTTCAGGGACTGAGTGCGTCTGGGTAGTGTTAAAGAGAAGGGACGGCGTGTAGGGTTGCCGCCTTACCTTTACGGCCTCAGGTTCCGTGCCTTGTATCGGAAGAGTGCCTGTATCCACGTGCTCCTTCTTCACAAGATTGGATCAGACCCAGGCCTGTCACAGTCTCTGGGGGCCCTTGCAGGCCCGGGCGTCTCTTTGGCCTTTTCCTGCTACAGGGAGACAGGGAGACAGGTGCACTCAGCAAGCTACACAGGTGGGAAGCACAGGGGCCTCACTCGGAGTGTTGTGGGCCCTGACGGCTGGTGGGCTAGCAACAGGGCCACGCCATTGACAAGGAACGACCTAGATAGATGCACACGGAGAAAGCGGTTCTCCAAGTCAGCGGAGGCCAGCGCTCCTTGTTTTCTGGTTCCCTGAGGGAAGGCACAGACAATGGATCCGGCCAACGTGACTGGTACTGTGAAGCTGTCCAAGGTGATGGGAGAAGGCAGAACACAGGCGCCTGTCACTCAGCTGGCCACAGCGAGCAAATCCTGGGTCCTGCCCTTGCCCAAACCCCCGACAAATACTCCTGAGCGCACATCTCGGTTCCTGCACCGAACCAGGCCAGGTCCTGCACTTCTTCAAGCCCCCGACCGACACTCCTGGGCCAGCATCGGACTCTCAGGCTTGTTCCTGGCCTTAGTCAAGCCCCCGGAACACATTCCTGAGCCCACAACGCGCTCTGTACCCCTGAACTACGGTGTGTCCTCCCCTTGTTCAAGCCCCCAGGAAACACTACTGAGCCCGCATCTCACTCGCTGCATTGAACCTGGCTGGCTCCTTGTCTTGTTCAAGCCCCCGACAGATACTCCGGAACCCACATCTCGGTCCCTGCACTGATCCCGGCTGGGTGCTGCCCTTGTTCCCGACCCCGACAAATACTCCTGAGCCCACATCTCGGGCCCTGCACTGAATCGGGTGGGCCCTGCCCATCTTCCAGCCCCGACAAACTCTCCTGAGCCCACATCCCGGTCCCTGCACTGAAGCAGGCTGGGTGCTTCCCATGTTCAAGCCCCGACAAGCACTCCTGAGCCCACATCTCGGGCCCTGCACCGACCCAGTCTGGGTCCTGCCCTTGTTCAAGCCGCTGAACAAATACCCCTGAGCCGGCTTCTCTGTCCCTGCCGTGAACCAGGCCAGGAGCTGCACGTGTTGAAGCCACTGACCAACACTTCTGGGCCTGCATCTGATTCTCAGGCTGGTTCCTGGCCTGAGGTAAGCCCCCAGCAAACAGTATTGAGCTCACAGCTGGCTCCCTGCTCCTGAACTCAACTAAGGTGTGTCCTCCCCTTGTTCAACCACCCCCCACCCCCACCCCCCAGGAAACACCACTGTGCCTGCATCTCACTCGCTGCATTGAACCAGGCTGGGTCCTGCGCTTGTTCAAACCCCCGACAAATCCTCCTGAGCCCACCCCTCGGTCCCTGCACTGAACCAGGCTGGATCCTCTCTTTGTTCAAGCCCCTGACAAACACACCTGACACCACCTCTCGGTCCCGTCATCGAGCCAGGCTGGGTCCTGCCCATGATCAAGCAGCCGATAAACACTCCTTGGAGCACATCTCGGTCCCTGCACTGATCCAGGCTGGATCCTGCCCTTGTTCATCCCGACAGACACTCCCGAGGCCACAGCACAGTCCCTGCCATGACCCAGGCTGGGTCCTGCCTTTGTTCAAGCCCCCGACAAACACTCTTGAGCCTACATCTCGGTCCATGCAACTGAATCGGGTCGGCCCTGCCCATGCCCAAGCTCTTTGTAGAACGCATATATCGTGTGTCAGGACTATAGGATGGCTGGTTTAGCTTGATCCTCTTGCTGCTCCAGGCCCCACAGGCTTGGGCCACAGGGCAGGCTGGGATGTGTTCTCACATGGAGAACAGAACCACTTTGAAAGGGCCTCCATAGGGTCGATGGCAGCCGTGCATGTCTCCGACACCGGTGAGTCGTGGGACTTAACGGGGAGCTGTCCTTAGCGTCTCCCTGGCCGGCATTCGCACAAGGTTCAGGGGGGGTCCCTCATGCCAGCAGAGTGGGCCTCGTTTCTCCCTCTGCGCACAGTGTGGCCACGGCACCTCAGGCTTGTGCAGCTTTCACGTCGGCCCAGCGAGGGAGGGAGGGTCGCCCGTCCCCTTCTGCGCTTCAGCAGTGACCGCCCACTGTTGGCTTTCAAGGTCGAGAAAGCACTCTCTGAACGTGTGGACTAAACCCTCTGAACTCCCACCGGTGAAACTCACTCAGGACGAGAAGGGCTTGCCTTCACGCCAAGGATAAGCGTCTCTTCTGAGCGCTGGTGTCCACAGAGTTGCAGACGGCAACAGCACTACTTAGAGAGACGGAGACACACAGACACCAGCGCCTGCTACACACGCGGAAGGACTGCCCAACACAGTGCTATGCCAGAAGCAAAGATACAGAGACACAGAGCGAGCGCTGTACACTAAGGCGCTGGTGTTCCCGAACAGTGGAGATCCACTGTAGCACTGTAGGTGGGGTTCTTCCCTACTCCCCTAGCATCCGGACAGCAGCAGGCTCTCTGTCCCTTGAAGAAAAGTATCCAGCCCCTTGGCACCCCTGCGTATCCCTTGGATACTCAGGGAGAGCTCTCAGTTATTGCCAGTCCCAGGGGACACAGGAGTGTGCGGTTCGGATGGCGGAGCAGGAACCCGTGCTTGGAATTTCCAGAGCCAGGTCAATGACAGCGCCTGGGGCTAGCCCGGCCACATGCAAAACCCTGTCCCTCCCTGGAGCAGAATCTGGCCACGTGGGGGCGCTGGAGCAGCACAGGAACCCCGGAAGATGCCCTCCGGTCTGGGGGCGTGTCCATAAGAGTGCCGCCCACTACCCTGTCGGCCATTGGTCTAGATTTGGGCCAGCAGTCTGTGCATGGCTCACAGCCTAGGCCCCCGCCTGTTCGCCGGATCTCCTAGGGCCCGTTCACCCCGTCCTGCGTTTCTGGCACCCCTTTCTTCGGCCTCACGCCAACACCCCCACACACCAGCCCCCGCCTTCTGACAATCCCCCTCACTCCCCGCCCCCAAAAGAGCTAGTCGGTCCCACAGGTTTACTGCAGCCTGGGCCGCCATTACGCCCCACTTGTTGTGCTCTTATGTCGCGTCCCTTCGCCTCTGCCCCAGCTCGGGGTCACCGCCAAGGCCAAGAGGAACGTGAGAGGCGGTCAGAGGAAGGCGGGAGCGTCCCGGGACCCCGCACCTTCCAAGCTGTGAGCCCAGGTACTCAGGGGGCAGGGCCCCGCCCCCACCCCCCCTCCCCCACCCCGCAGCCTGCCGTCGTGATGCAGTGCGCAGCTGGGACCTTGTCACCAGCAGTTGTCACGCCAGGCCAAGAGGCCACCCTCTTCAGGGTGGAGGCGGTGGAGGAGGGCGAGGCCCTGGTGGACGGAGACGTGGCGGGGATCGGGCGGGAGTTCCAGCTGCTTGCGGAAGACATCGTGGAGGAGGTGGAGGTTGTGGCGGATGAGGAGCAGGAACAGCGGCCCTCCCAGGAGCTAGAGGAGAAGACGGTGGAGGAGCAGGGCCAGGAAAGGCCCGGAGGCCCTTGTGAGCGCCAGGAGCTGGATGCCCTGCAGGCACTGGCCGCCCTGCAGGTAGAACTGAGCTCTGAGCGTGAGCAAAACCGCAGGGCTTACGTTCAGTTCATGCGCAAGAACCATCAGAGGAGGAAGTGTCACTTGGCTCGGAGGAGCGCCATCATCCAGGGCATCCCTGGCTTCTGGGCCAAAGCTGTATCCTTTGCGCTGCTCCTTGGGGTCCGCTGCTCAGGAGGACGAGGAAGGGGAGAAGGGGCAGGAGCAGGCGGAGGGGGTGGAGGCGAGGGCACAGGAAGGGCGCCGGAGGCCACTGAAGGAAATGTGGTCCTGGGCAATTGGCAGGCTCCAAAGGCACAGCCGAGTAGGGCCTGGGCAGGGCCACAGGTGGACGTGTCGCAGCCATGCCTTTGAGTGTCTCCTTCAGGCCTGCATCTGAGGAGGCGCAGCCCCCGAGGCCTCTAAGTCAACATTGACCAGAGACGGTACACAAGAGCAGCGTTCGCAGACAGTTATTGGTGTAAATGTGGGTGATCCCGGCACATTGCTGGGGCATGTGAGTCATTCACACACACACGCACACACGCACACGCACACGCACACACACACACGTACACATAAACACACACACACATACCCAAGCAGCCCTTTACTTTCAGACACGGTTTGTCACAAGGACTGCAAGTCTGACCGTATAAGCAGTGACATGCCGCTACCCAGCATACACAGGTCTGGAGGAGCAGAGTAGCGGTCGGAAACAGCCCCTGCTTGGGGAATGCAGATGCACACCATCCCAAGGGGCCCAGAGCCATGAGCGTGTCTGATGGTATGGCAGGTCCTGAGGATATCAGCAGTGGCCGGGCAAGAGGCAGTGCCCGCCAAGCTCCTTGCAGATGCGTGTTCCAGTATCCTTGTTCCACCCCAGACTAGGGCTGATGCTCCTGGCTCTTCTTGGCCGGCATGTGGCCTGAATGGCTCCTTGACCTAAAGCAGATTATGAGCCACCCTCAAGTCTCCGTCCTGATCAGCGACCAAGATCAAGACTTTCTCGGCTACATGATGGACTTGAAGGTCAGTGAGGGAGACTGAGGAAGGGTGGGTATGGGACCTGGCGGGGAGTGGGAGGAACGTGTTAGCCATGTTCCTGTGCTGTGAGACTTTGGAGAGGCATCGGGGAAGCTGATCATGCCTGCCTTGGAGGCAAGCTGAGGCCCCTAGAAGCTTGCACCTTTTCCCTCCTCGCTATCCTGGCAGGTGCAGGTGCGGAGCCATCCGCCGTCCCGCTGCAAGCTGATCTTTTCCTTTCGGGACAACCCCTACTTCTTGAACTCGGTGATCATTAAGGAGTATTACCTTGACATCACTGGTAAAAGGTGGCTCCCGGGGTGATGAGTGTGGGTGTGCAAGCGTGTGGATGATGCACCTGCGGTGTCCACCCCAGTCTCCCCTGTCTGTCTGCAGGGTACAGGGCACGTCGATCCACTCCAGTCCACTGGTTCTGGGACTTTGAACGGGGAGCCCCCAGCCGCAGGCTGGACACCAGGAGCCTTAACTTTCTCAACTGGCTGTCAGGCCACAACGGCCCAGAATCGAACAGGATTGCTGAGGTGGGGTTGCTTTGGGCTTGCACACAGTTGGTGGTTGATGTTGGAGTTCTTGGCTGCTCATGGGAGGGTTGGGAGCCTGGTCAGCCCCTGGCTGACCTTGCTCGTGTTGCCTGCAGATCATCAGCGAAGACGTGTGGGACGATCCCCTGAAGTACTACCTCAGGGAGGAAGGTTCGTCCATGAGAGACAACTGACAGAAACACATGTGGTGATGGGGTCTGGAGGTAGGCCCCGTAGGGACAGCCGAATAGTAGCTGGGACACAGTACTTTCTTTCGCAAGTGGGGATGCTCAGGCTCATGCAAACTGGCTGCAGAGCCAGAGCCTGAGTCAAGCATGTAGCAGGTGACTTGCTGAGACTGGGGGCTGGGGGGGACTCGGTGTGTCCGAGAGCGCAGTAAGTCCCCCTCCAGTCAGCTGTGGTGGCAGCGCGAGAGTCCTAGGTGATACGACTAGAGGCAGGGTGAATTAAGTGCCTGTGTCAGAATCATCTGTCCTTGGGTCCTGCCATTCCCCCGGCGTCCTTCCTCTCACTGAGTTTGAGAATGCCTGGGCCCTTCACTTCCGCCCCTTAACCTAGGATGGCCTGTCATTGAAAGGGCGTCCTGTCCAGGGCCCCAGTGCACCTGTGCGCTGACTTTGGGATCTTGTGTGAATTTCCACATCCAATACTCTGATCTCACCAGCACCACACCTGCTGAGCTTGAAGTTGCTTCAGGGAAAATCCGGACGTCTCTGGGAGGAGGTGGACAGGGAGCCCCAAGGGCAGGACATGGTGCCTAGTGACACCATCTCCGTCATTGCTGGACACGGGTCTTCGGCTCCTGAAACCCCTGTGTTCCCTGTTTGCGTCCGTGTCCACGTGCCAAGCATGTGTGTGTGTACACGCGTGTGCTTGTGTCACCTGTCTTTATGCGGGGGTGTGTGTGTGTGTCCGGCCCAGGGCGGACGCAGAGATGAAGGCGACGGGAGAGGAGGTGACGAGCGACCAGAAGAGGAGGCACGAGGCGTCCCCAGGCTGACGGAGGTTGGTCACCGACTCTCCGCATGACCGTATCCGGGATGGGAATGAGGAAAAGATGGCCAGTGATACCTGCGGACCGTGGCTCGAGAAATCCGCAATTAGACCAAATCCAAAACACGCTCGCCACTTCTAACTTGTGGTTGTGTGTGCTTGGACCAGGGAGAGGGAAGTGCATGGTCTGAGGATTCCGCGAGGGCAAATCAGGTGGGGCGGGGCTTTGAAACCGCTGCCTGAGGAGCCCTCAGTCCATGGGGACGTGGGCCGGCCTCTGGAAATGGTGGGCGAGGGTATGGCTGGACCCGGGGTGGAGAGGAGGCCAAGTTCCTGTAGAGAAGAGCAGAGACCCGAAGGAGAAAGAGGCACAGATTGCCTGCTGCACTGGGGACTTGTTCCACACACGGAAGAAGGAGACCCGGGAGGGCCCTGGGCCAGTGCTGCCCAGGATCAGCCCATCGGCCCGCACGCTGTCTCCACGAGGGTGGCACACACTGGCATGATGCGAAACACAACGCAAGATGTGCTAAGCTAGGCTGTCCATGCAAAACCACAGGCACGCGAGGAGAGACAGGGTGTGAGCGTGGCAGACGTCCAGGCATTTCCAGCCTCCTCGGCAGGGCAGAAAGGCGAGGGAGGCGCAGGTGTGGGTGTACGTGTGCGTCCCTCTGCCGGAGTGTGCCTGTGAGGGAGGGAAGAGGGAGGAAGCAAGGACGGTGGGCTACTTGCATGTGCCAAGGGACCTCGGGAGAATGGCAGACAGGGAAGCCCCTGGGGGCGGTTGAGAGCCTGCTGGTGGATTTCAGGGCCCAGGGGCTAGGCATTAGCGGCCCTGCCAAAGACACCCCATGGGTCGTGCTCCAAGTCCTGACGTGAATTCCTTCCTTCCTCTGGGGTCTTGCCCCCGGCTGTGGGGGGGGTGCCAGAGGTGCTAAGGGGCGCGTCTGCCCCAGACGGAGGTTTCTGGCAGTGTCGCTGGAGCAGAATCTCTGATTCTGTCGTAGGGCATCTGCACCAGATGACACTCAGAGGCACCCTGCCTTCCAGGTGACCGTCTTGGATGTCCCCGGGCCCAAGCGGGGACTGGCTTCCTTGGCATGTGGGCTGTGTAGGCAAGCAGGGATGCCTGACTGTCGGGAATTCTAGCTGGGCCTAATGAGAGCAACTGAAAGAGAGTCTTGGCATTTAGCAAAGCAGTGAGGCCCGGGTGGTACAAGGCCTCTTGGTGCCTTTGAGGTAGCAAAGCTGCTTTCTGCCCAGGGAGGCATGAGCTGTGTGCCCAGACAGGGCCGGGTGCCCAGGGCAGCATCGGTTCAGGGACTGAGTGCGTCTGGGTAGTGTTAAAGAGAAGGGACGGCGTGTAGGGTTGCCGCCTTACCTTTACGGCCTCAGGTTCCGTGCCTTGTATCGGAAGAGTGCCTGTATCCACGTGCTCCTTCTTCACAAGATTGGATCAGACCCAGGCCTGTCACAGTCTCTGGGGGCCCTTGCAGGCCCGGGCGTCTCTTTGGCCTTTTCCTGCTACAGGGAGACAGGGAGACAGGTGCACTCAGCAAGCTACACAGGTGGGAAGCACAGGGGCCTCACTCGGAGTGTTGTGGGCCCTGACGGCTGGTGGGCTAGCAACAGGGCCACGCCATTGACAAGGAACGACCTAGATAGATGCACACGGAGAAAGCGGTTCTCCAAGTCAGCGGAGGCCAGCGCTCCTTGTTTTCTGGTTCCCTGAGGGAAGGCACAGACAATGGATCCGGCCAACGTGACTGGTACTGTGAAGCTGTCCAAGGTGATGGGAGAAGGCAGAACACAGGCGCCTGTCACTCAGCTGGCCACAGCGAGCAAATCCTGGGTCCTGCCCTTGCCCAAACCCCCGACAAATACTCCTGAGCGCACATCTCGGTTCCTGCACCGAACCAGGCCAGGTCCTGCACTTCTTCAAGCCCCCGACCGACACTCCTGGGCCAGCATCGGACTCTCAGGCTTGTTCCTGGCCTTAGTCAAGCCCCCGGAACACATTCCTGAGCCCACAACGCGCTCTGTACCCCTGAACTACGGTGTGTCCTCCCCTTGTTCAAGCCCCCAGGAAACACTACTGAGCCCGCATCTCACTCGCTGCATTGAACCTGGCTGGCTCCTTGTCTTGTTCAAGCCCCCGACAGATACTCCGGAACCCACATCTCGGTCCCTGCACTGATCCCGGCTGGGTGCTGCCCTTGTTCCCGACCCCGACAAATACTCCTGAGCCCACATCTCGGGCCCTGCACTGAATCGGGTGGGCCCTGCCCATCTTCCAGCCCCGACAAACTCTCCTGAGCCCACATCCCGGTCCCTGCACTGAAGCAGGCTGGGTGCTTCCCATGTTCAAGCCCCGACAAGCACTCCTGAGCCCACATCTCGGGCCCTGCACCGACCCAGTCTGGGTCCTGCCCTTGTTCAAGCCGCTGAACAAATACCCCTGAGCCGGCTTCTCTGTCCCTGCCGTGAACCAGGCCAGGAGCTGCACGTGTTGAAGCCACTGACCAACACTTCTGGGCCTGCATCTGATTCTCAGGCTGGTTCCTGGCCTGAGGTAAGCCCCCAGCAAACAGTATTGAGCTCACAGCTGGCTCCCTGCTCCTGAACTCAACTAAGGTGTGTCCTCCCCTTGTTCAACCACCCCCCACCCCCACCCCCCAGGAAACACCACTGTGCCTGCATCTCACTCGCTGCATTGAACCAGGCTGGGTCCTGCGCTTGTTCAAACCCCCGACAAATCCTCCTGAGCCCACCCCTCGGTCCCTGCACTGAACCAGGCTGGATCCTCTCTTTGTTCAAGCCCCTGACAAACACACCTGACACCACCTCTCGGTCCCGTCATCGAGCCAGGCTGGGTCCTGCCCATGATCAAGCAGCCGATAAACACTCCTTGGAGCACATCTCGGTCCCTGCACTGATCCAGGCTGGATCCTGCCCTTGTTCATCCCGACAGACACTCCCGAGGCCACAGCACAGTCCCTGCCATGACCCAGGCTGGGTCCTGCCTTTGTTCAAGCCCCCGACAAACACTCTTGAGCCTACATCTCGGTCCATGCAACTGAATCGGGTCGGCCCTGCCCATGCCCAAGCTCTTTGTAGAACGCATATATCGTGTGTCAGGACTATAGGATGGCTGGTTTAGCTTGATCCTCTTGCTGCTCCAGGCCCCACAGGCTTGGGCCACAGGGCAGGCTGGGATGTGTTCTCACATGGAGAACAGAACCACTTTGAAAGGGCCTCCATAGGGTCGATGGCAGCCGTGCATGTCTCCGACACCGGTGAGTCGTGGGACTTAACGGGGAGCTGTCCTTAGCGTCTCCCTGGCCGGCATTCGCACAAGGTTCAGGGGGGGTCCCTCATGCCAGCAGAGTGGGCCTCGTTTCTCCCTCTGCGCACAGTGTGGCCACGGCACCTCAGGCTTGTGCAGCTTTCACGTCGGCCCAGCGAGGGAGGGAGGGTCGCCCGTCCCCTTCTGCGCTTCAGCAGTGACCGCCCACTGTTGGCTTTCAAGGTCGAGAAAGCACTCTCTGAACGTGTGGACTAAACCCTCTGAACTCCCACCGGTGAAACTCACTCAGGACGAGAAGGGCTTGCCTTCACGCCAAGGATAAGCGTCTCTTCTGAGCGCTGGTGTCCACAGAGTTGCAGACGGCAACAGCACTACTTAGAGAGACGGAGACACACAGACACCAGCGCCTGCTACACACGCGGAAGGACTGCCCAACACAGTGCTATGCCAGAAGCAAAGATACAGAGACACAGAGCGAGCGCTGTACACTAAGGCGCTGGTGTTCCCGAACAGTGGAGATCCACTGTAGCACTGTAGGTGGGGTTCTTCCCTACTCCCCTAGCATCCGGACAGCAGCAGGCTCTCTGTCCCTTGAAGAAAAGTATCCAGCCCCTTGGCACCCCTGCGTATCCCTTGGATACTCAGGGAGAGCTCTCAGTTATTGCCAGTCCCAGGGGACACAGGAGTGTGCGGTTCGGATGGCGGAGCAGGAACCCGTGCTTGGAATTTCCAGAGCCAGGTCAATGACAGCGCCTGGGGCTAGCCCGGCCACATGCAAAACCCTGTCCCTCCCTGGAGCAGAATCTGGCCACGTGGGGGCGCTGGAGCAGCACAGGAACCCCGGAAGATGCCCTCCGGTCTGGGGGCGTGTCCATAAGAGTGCCGCCCACTACCCTGTCGGCCATTGGTCTAGATTTGGGCCAGCAGTCTGTGCATGGCTCACAGCCTAGGCCCCCGCCTGTTCGCCGGATCTCCTAGGGCCCGTTCACCCCGTCCTGCGTTTCTGGCACCCCTTTCTTCGGCCTCACGCCAACACCCCCACACACCAGCCCCCGCCTTCTGACAATCCCCCTCACTCCCCGCCCCCAAAAGAGCTAGTCGGTCCCACAGGTTTACTGCAGCCTGGGCCGCCATTACGCCCCACTTGTTGTGCTCTTATGTCGCGTCCCTTCGCCTCTGCCCCAGCTCGGGGTCACCGCCAAGGCCAAGAGGAACGTGAGAGGCGGTCAGAGGAAGGCGGGAGCGTCCCGGGACCCCGCACCTTCCAAGCTGTGAGCCCAGGTACTCAGGGGGCAGGACCCCGCCCCCACCCCCCCTCCCCCACCCCGCAGCCTGCCGTCGTGATGCAGTGCGCAGCTGGGACCTTGTCACCAGCAGTTGTCACGCCAGGCCAAGAGGCCACCCTCTTCAGGGTGGAGGCGGTGGAGGAGGGCGAGGCCCTGGTGGACGGAGACGTGGCGGGGATCGGGCGGGAGTTCCAGCTGCTTGCGGAAGACATCGTGGAGGAGGTGGAGGTTGTGGCGGATGAGGAGCAGGAACAGCGGCCCTCCCAGGAGCTAGAGGAGAAGACGGTGGAGGAGCAGGGCCAGGAAAGGCCCGGAGGCCCTTGTGAGCGCCAGGAGCTGGATGCCCTGCAGGCACTGGCCGCCCTGCAGGTAGAACTGAGCTCTGAGCGTGAGCAAAACCGCAGGGCTTACGTTCAGTTCATGCGCAAGAACCATCAGAGGAGGAAGTGTCACTTGGCTCGGAGGAGCGCCATCATCCAGGGCATCCCTGGCTTCTGGGCCAAAGCTGTATCCTTTGCGCTGCTCCTTGGGGTCCGCTGCTCAGGAGGACGAGGAAGGGGAGAAGGGGCAGGAGCAGGCGGAGGGGGTGGAGGCGAGGGCACAGGAAGGGCGCCGGAGGCCACTGAAGGAAATGTGGTCCTGGGCAATTGGCAGGCTCCAAAGGCACAGCCGAGTAGGGCCTGGGCAGGGCCACAGGTGGACGTGTCGCAGCCATGCCTTTGAGTGTCTCCTTCAGGCCTGCATCTGAGGAGGCGCAGCCCCCGAGGCCTCTAAGTCAACATTGACCAGAGACGGTACACAAGAGCAGCGTTCGCAGACAGTTATTGGTGTAAATGTGGGTGATCCCGGCACATTGCTGGGGCATGTGAGTCATTCACACACACACGCACACACGCACACGCACACGCACACGCACACACACGTACACATAAACACACACACACATACCCAAGAAGCCCTTTACTTTCAGACACGGTTTGTCACAAGGACTGCAAGTCTGACCGTATAAGCAGTGACATGCCGCTACCCAGCATACACAGGTCTGGAGGAGCAGAGTAGCGGTCAGAAACAGCCCCTGCTTGGGGAATGCAGATGCACACCATCCCAAGGGGCCCAGAGCCATGAGCGTGTCTGATGGTATGGCAGGTCCTGAGGATATCAGCAGTGGCCGGGCAAGAGGCAGTGCCCGCCAAGCTCCTTGCAGATGCGTGTTCCAGTATCCTTGTTCCACCCCAGACTAGGGCTGATGCTCCTGGCTCTTCTTGGCCGGCATGTGGCCTGAATGGCTCCTTGACCTAAAGCAGATTATGAGCCACCCTCAAGTCTCCGTCCTGATCAGCGACCAAGATCAAGACTTTCTCGGCTACATGATGGACTTGAAGGTCAGTGAGGGAGACTGAGGAAGGGTGGGTATGGGACCTGGCGGGGAGTGGGAGGAACGTGTTAGCCATGTTCCTGTGCTGTGAGACTTTGGAGAGGCATCGGGGAAGCTGATCATGCCTGCCTTGGAGGCAAGCTGAGGCCCCTAGAAGCTTGCACCTTTTCCCTCCTCGCTATCCTGGCAGGTGCAGGTGCGGAGCCATCCGCCGTCCCGCTGCAAGCTGATCTTTTCCTTTCGGGACAACCCCTACTTCTTGAACTCGGTGATCATTAAGGAGTATTACCTTGACATCACTGGTAAAAGGTGGCTCCCGGGGTGATGAGTGTGGGTGTGCAAGCGTGTGGATGATGCACCTGCGGTGTCCACCCCAGTCTCCCCTGTCTGTCTGCAGGGTACAGGGCACGTCGATCCACTCCAGTCCACTGGTTCTGGGACTTTGAACGGGGAGCCCCCAGCCGCAGGCTGGACACCAGGAGCCTTAACTTTCTCAACTGGCTGTCAGGCCACAACGGCCCAGAATCGAACAGGATTGCTGAGGTGGGGTTGCTTTGGGCTTGCACACAGTTGGTGGTTGATGTTGGAGTTCTTGGCTGCTCATGGGAGGGTTGGGAGCCTGGTCAGCCCCTGGCTGACCTTGCTCGTGTTGCCTGCAGATCATCAGCGAAGACGTGTGGGACGATCCCCTGAAGTACTACCTCAGGGAGGAAGGTTCGTCCATGAGAGACAACTGACAGAAACACATGTGGTGATGGGGTCTGGAGGTAGGCCCGTAGGGACAGCCGAATAGTAGCTGGGACACAGTACTTTCTTTCGCAAGTGGGGATGCTCAGGCTCATGCAAACTGGCTGCAGAGCCAGAGCCTGAGTCAAGCATGTAGCAGGTGACTTGCTGAGACTGGGGGCTGGGGGGGACTCGGTGTGTCCGAGAGCGCAGTAAGTCCCCCTCCAGTCAGCTGTGGTGGCAGCGCGAGAGTCCTAGGTGATACGACTAGAGGCAGGGTGAATTAAGTGCCTGTGTCAGAATCATCTGTCCTTGGGTCCTGCCATTCCCCCGGCGTCCTTCCTCTCACTGAGTTTGAGAATGCCTGGGCCCTTCACTTCCGCCCCTTAACCTAGGATGGCCTGTCATTGAAAGGGCGTCCTGTCCAGGGCCCCAGTGCACCTGTGCGCTGACTTTGGGATCTTGTGTGAATTTCCACATCCAATACTCTGATCTCACCAGCACCACACCTGCTGAGCTTGAAGTTGCTTCAGGGAAAATCCGGACGTCTCTGGGAGGAGGTGGACAGGGAGCCCCAAGGGCAGGACATGGTGCCTAGTGACACCATCTCCGTCATTGCTGGACACGGGTCTTCGGCTCCTGAAACCCCTGTGTTCCCTGTTTGCGTCCGTGTCCACGTGCCAAGCATGTGTGTGTGTACACGCGTGTGCTTGTGTCACCTGTCTTTATGCGGGGGTGTGTGTGTGTGTCCGGCCCAGGGCGGACGCAGAGATGAAGGCGACGGGAGAGGAGGTGACGAGCGACCAGAAGAGGAGGCACGAGGCGTCCCCAGGCTGACGGAGGTTGGTCACCGACTCTCCGCATGACCGTATCCGGGATGGGAATGAGGAAAAGATGGCCAGTGATACCTGCGGACCGTGGCTCGAGAAATCCGCAATTAGACCAAATCCAAAACACGCTCGCCACTTCTAACTTGTGGTTGTGTGTGCTTGGACCAGGGAGAGGGAAGTGCATGGTCTGAGGATTCCGCGAGGGCAAATCAGGTGGGGCGGGGCTTTGAAACCGCTGCCTGAGGAGCCCTCAGTCCATGGGGACGTGGGCCGGCCTCTGGAAATGGTGGGCGAGGGTATGGCTGGACCCGGGGTGGAGAGGAGGCCAAGTTCCTGTAGAGAAGAGCAGAGACCCGAAGGAGAAAGAGGCACAGATTGCCTGCTGCACTGGGGACTTGTTCCACACACGGAAGAAGGAGACCCGGGAGGGCCCTGGGCCAGTGCTGCCCAGGATCAGCCCATCGGCCCGCACGCTGTCTCCACGAGGGTGGCACACACTGGCATGATGCGAAACACAACGCAAGATGTGCTAAGCTAGGCTGTCCATGCAAAACCACAGGCACGCGAGGAGAGACAGGGTGTGAGCGTGGCAGACGTCCAGGCATTTCCAGCCTCCTCGGCAGGGCAGAAAGGCGAGGGAGGCGCAGGTGTGGGTGTACGTGTGCGTCCCTCTGCCGGAGTGTGCCTGTGAGGGAGGGAAGAGGGAGGAAGCAAGGACGGTGGGCTACTTGCATGTGCCAAGGGACCTCGGGAGAATGGCAGACAGGGAAGCCCCTGGGGGCGGTTGAGAGCCTGCTGGTGGATTTCAGGGCCCAGGGGCTAGGCATTAGCGGCCCTGCCAAAGACACCCCATGGGTCGTGCTCCAAGTCCTGACGTGAATTCCTTCCTTCCTCTGGGGTCTTGCCCCCGGCTGTGGGGGGGGTGCCAGAGGTGCTAAGGGGCGCGTCTGCCCCAGACGGAGGTTTCTGGCAGTGTCGCTGGAGCAGAATCTCTGATTCTGTCGTAGGGCATCTGCACCAGATGACACTCAGAGGCACCCTGCCTTCCAGGTGACCGTCTTGGATGTCCCCGGGCCCAAGCGGGGACTGGCTTCCTTGGCATGTGGGCTGTGTAGGCAAGCAGGGATGCCTGACTGTCGGGAATTCTAGCTGGGCCTAATGAGAGCAACTGAAAGAGAGTCTTGGCATTTAGCAAAGCAGTGAGGCCCGGGTGGTACAAGGCCTCTTGGTGCCTTTGAGGTAGCAAAGCTGCTTTCTGCCCAGGGAGGCATGAGCTGTGTGCCCAGACAGGGCCGGGTGCCCAGGGCAGCATCGGTTCAGGGACTGAGTGCGTCTGGGTAGTGTTAAAGAGAAGGGACGGCGTGTAGGGTTGCCGCCTTACCTTTACGGCCTCAGGTTCCGTGCCTTGTATCGGAAGAGTGCCTGTATCCACGTGCTCCTTCTTCACAAGATTGGATCAGACCCAGGCCTGTCACAGTCTCTTGGGGCCCTTGCAGGCCCGGGCGTCTCTTTGGCCTTTTCCTGCTACAGGGAGACAGGGAGACAGGTGCACTCAGCAAGCTACACAGGTGGGAAGCACAGGGGCCTCACTCGGAGTGTTGTGGGCCCTGACGGCTGGTGGGCTAGCAACAGGGCCACGCCATTGACAAGGAACGACCTAGATAGATGCACACGGAGAAAGCGGTTCTCCAAGTCAGCGGAGGCCAGCGCTCCTTGTTTTCTGGTTCCCTGAGGGAAGGCACAGACAATGGATCCGGCCAACGTGACTGGTACTGTGAAGCTGTCCAAGGTGATGGGAGAAGGCAGAACACAGGCGCCTGTCACTCAGCTGGCCACAGCGAGCAAATCCTGGGTCCTGCCCTTGCCCAAACCCCCGACAAATACTCCTGAGCGCACATCTCGGTTCCTGCACCGAACCAGGCCAGGTCCTGCACTTCTTCAAGCCCCCGACCGACACTCCTGGGCCAGCATCGGACTCTCAGGCTTGTTCCTGGCCTTAGTCAAGCCCCCGGAACACATTCCTGAGCCCACAACGCTGTTCTGTACCCCTGAACTACGGTGTGTCCTCCCCTTGTTCAAGCCCCCAGGAAACACTACTGAGCCCGCATCTCACTCGCTGCATTGAACCTGGCTGGCTCCTTGTCTTGTTCAAGCCCCCGACAGATACTCCGGAACCCACATCTCGGTCCCTGCACTGATCCCGGCTGGGTGCTGCCCTTGTTCCCGACCCCGACAAATACTCCTGAGCCCACATCTCGGGCCCTGCACTGAATCGGGTGGGCCCTGCCCATCTTCCAGCCCCGACAAACTCTCCTGAGCCCACATCCCGGTCCCTGCACTGAAGCAGGCTGGGTGCTTCCCATGTTCAAGCCCCGACAAGCACTCCTGAGCCCACATCTCGGGCCCTGCACCGACCCAGTCTGGGTCCTGCCCTTGTTCAAGCCGCTGAACAAATACCCCTGAGCCGGCTTCTCTGTCCCTGCCGTGAACCAGGCCAGGAGCTGCACGTGTTGAAGCCACTGACCAACACTTCTGGGCCTGCATCTGATTCTCAGGCTGGTTCCTGGCCTGAGGTAAGCCCCCAGCAAACAGTATTGAGGCCACAGCTGGCTCCCTGCTCCTGAACTCAACTAAGGTGTGACCTCCCCTTGTTCAACCACCCTCCCCCCCCCCACCCCCCAGGAAACACCACTGTGCCCGCATCTCACTCGCTGCATTGAACCAGGCTGGGTCCTGTGCTTGTTCAAACCCCCGACAAATCCTCCTGAGCCCACCCCTCGGTCCCTGCACTGAACCAGGCTGGATCCTCCCTTTGTTCAAGCCCCTGACAAACACACCTGACACCACCTCTCGGTCCCGTCATCGAGCCAGGCTGGGTCCTGCCCATGATCAAGCAGCCGATAAACACTCCTTGGAGCACATCTCGGTCCCTGCACTGATCCAGGCTGGATCCTGCCCTTGTTCATCCCGACAGACACTCCCGAGGCCACAGCACAGTCCCTGCCATGACCCAGGCTGGGTCCTGCCTTTGTTCAAGCCCCCGACAAACACTCTTGAGCCCACATCTCGGTCCATGCAACTGAATCGGGTCGGCCCTGCCCATGCCCAAGCTCTTTGTAGAACGCATATATCGTGTGTCAGGACTATAGGATGGCTGGTTTAGCTTGATCCTCTTGCTGCTCCAGGCCCCACAGGCTTGGGCCACAGGGCAGGCTAGGATGTGTTCTCACATGGAGAACAGAACCACTTTGAAAGGGCCTCCATAGGGTCGATGGCAGCCGTGCATGTCTCCGACACCGGTGAGTCGTGGGACTTAACGGGGAGCTGTCCTTAGCGTCTCCCTGGCCGGCATTCGCACAAGGTTCAGGGAGGGTCCCTCATGCCAGCAGAGCGGGCCTCGTTTCTCCCTCTGCGCACAGTGTGGCCACGGCACCTCAGGCTTGTGCAGCTTTCACGTCGGCCCAGCGAGGGAGGGAGGGTCGCCCGTCCCCTTCTGCGCTTCAGCAGTGACCGCCCACTGTTGGCTTTCAAGGTCGAGAAAGCACTCTCCGAACGTGTGGACTAAAACCCTCTGAACTCCCACCGGTGAAACTCACTCAGGACGAGAAGGGCTTGCCTTCACGCCAAGGATAAGCGTCTCTTCTGAGCGCTGGTGTCCACAGAGTTGCAGACGGCAACAGCACTACTTAGAGAGACGGAGACACACAGACACCAGCGCCTGCTACACACGCGGAAGGACTGCCCAACACAGTGCTATGCCAGAAGCAAAGATACAGAGACACAGAGCGAGCGCTGTACACTAAGGCGCTGGTGTTCCCGAACAGTGGAGATCCACTGTAGCACTGTAGGTGGGGTTCTTCCCTACTCCCCTAGCATCCGGACAGCAGCAGGCTCTCTGTCCCTTGAAGAAAAGTATCCAGCCCCTTGGCACCCCTGCGTATCCCTTGGATACTCAGGGAGAGCTCTCAGTTATTGCCAGTCCCAGGGGACACAGGAGTGTGCGGTTCGGATGGCGGAGCAGGAACCCGTGCTTGGAATTTCCAGAGCCAGGTCAATGACAGCGCCTGGGGCTAGCCCGGCCACATGCAAAACCCTGTCCCTCCCTGGAGCAGAATCTGGCCACGTGGGGGCGCTGGAGCAGCACAGGAACCCCGGAAGATGCCCTCCGGTCTGGGGGCGTGTCCATAAGAGTGCCGCCCACTACCCTGTCGGCCATTGGTCTAGATTTGGGCCAGCAGTCTGTGCATGGCTCACAGCCTAGGCCCCCGCCTGTTCGCCGGATCTCCTAGGGCCCGTTCACCCCGTCCTGCGTTTCTGGCACCCCTTTCTTCGGCCTCACGCCAACACCCCCACACACCAGCCCCCGCCTTCTGACAATCCCCCTCACTCCCCGCCCCCAAAAGAGCTAGTCGGTCCCACAGGTTTACTGCAGCCTGGGCCGCCATTACGCCCCACTTGTTGTGCTCTTATGTCGCGTCCCTTCGCCTCTGCCCCAGCTCGGGGTCACCGCCAAGGCCAAGAGGAACGTGAGAGGCGGTCAGAGGAAGGCGGGAGCGTCCCGGGACCCCGCACCTTCCAAGCTGTGAGCCCAGGTACTCAGGGGGCAGGGCCCCGCCCCCACCCCCCCTCCCCCACCCCGCAGCCTGCCGTCGTGATGCAGTGCGCAGCTGGGACCTTGTCACCAGCAGTTGTCACGCCAGGCCAAGAGGCCACCCTCTTCAGGGTGGAGGCGGTGGAGGAGGGCGAGGCCCTGGTGGACGGAGACGTGGCGGGGATCGGGCGGGAGTTCCAGCTGCTTGCGGAAGACATCGTGGAGGAGGTGGAGGTTGTGGCGGATGAGGAGCAGGAACAGCGGCCCTCCCAGGAGCTAGAGGAGAAGACGGTGGAGGAGCAGGGCCAGGAAAGGCCCGGAGGCCCTTGTGAGCGCCAGGAGCTGGATGCCCTGCAGGCACTGGCCGCCCTGCAGGTAGAACTGAGCTCTGAGCGTGAGCAAAACCGCAGGGCTTACGTTCAGTTCATGCGCAAGAACCATCAGAGGAGGAAGCGTCACTTGGCTCGGAGGAGCGCCATCATCCAGGGCATCCCTGGCTTCTGGGCCAAAGCTGTATCCTTTGCGCTGCTCCTTGGGGTCCGCTGCTCAGGAGGACGAGGAAGGGGAGAAGGGGCAGGAGCAGGCGGAGGGGGTGGAGGCGAGGGCACAGGAAGGGCGCCGGAGGCCACTGAAGGAAATGCGGTCCTGGGCAATTGGCAGGCTCCAAAGGCACAGCCGAGTAGGGCCTGGGCAGGGCCACAGGTGGACGTGTCGCAGCCATGCCTTTGAGTGTCTCCTTCAGGCCTGCATCTGAGGAGGCGCAGCCCCCGAGGCCTCTAAGTCAACATTGACCAGAGACGGTACACAAGAGCAGCGTTCGCAGACAGTTATTGGTGTAAATGTGGGTGATCCCGGCACATTGCTGGGGCATGTGAGTCATTCACACACACACGCACACACGCACACGCACACGCACACGCACACGCACACACACGTACACATAAACACACACACACATACCCAAGAAGCCCTTTACTTTCAGACACGGTTTGTCACAAGGACTGCAAGTCTGACCGTATAAGCAGTGACATGCCGCTACCCAGCATACACAGGTCTGGAGGAGCAGAGTAGCGGTCAGAAACAGCCCCTGCTTGGGGAATGCAGATGCACACCATCCCAAGGGGCCCAGAGCCATGAGCGTGTCTGATGGTATGGCAGGTCCTGAGGATATCAGCAGTGGCCGGGCAAGAGGCAGTGCCCGCCAAGCTCCTTGCAGATGCGTGTTCCAGTATCCTTGTTCCACCCCAGACTAGGGCTGATGCTCCTGGCTCTTCTTGGCCGGCATGTGGCCTGAATGGCTCCTTGACCTAAAGCAGATTATGAGCCACCCTCAAGTCTCCGTCCTGATCAGCGACCAAGATCAAGACTTTCTCGGCTACATGATGGACTTGAAGGTCAGTGAGGGAGACTGAGGAAGGGTGGGTATGGGACCTGGCGGGGAGTGGGAGGAACGTGTTAGCCATGTTCCTGTGCTGTGAGACTTTGGAGAGGCATCGGGGAAGCTGATCATGCCTGCCTTGGAGGCAAGCTGAGGCCCCTAGAAGCTTGCACCTTTTCCCTCCTCGCTATCCTGGCAGGTGCAGGTGCGGAGCCATCCGCCGTCCCGCTGCAAGCTGATCTTTTCCTTTCGGGACAACCCCTACTTCTTGAACTCGGTGATCATTAAGGAGTATTACCTTGACATCACTGGTAAAAGGTGGCTCCCGGGGTGATGAGTGTGGGTGTGCAAGCGTGTGGATGATGCACCTGCGGTGTCCACCCCAGTCTCCCCTGTCTGTCTGCAGGGTACAGGGCACGTCGATCCACTCCAGTCCACTGGTTCTGGGACTTTGAACGGGGAGCCCCCAGCCGCAGGCTGGACACCAGGAGCCTTAACTTTCTCAACTGGCTGTCAGGCCACAACGGCCCAGAATCGAACAGGATTGCTGAGGTGGGGTTGCTTTGGGCTTGCACACAGTTGGTGGTTGATGTTGGAGTTCTTGGCTGCTCATGGGAGGGTTGGGAGCCTGGTCAGCCCCTGGCTGACCTTGCTCGTGTTGCCTGCAGATCATCAGCGAAGACGTGTGGGACGATCCCCTGAAGTACTACCTCAGGGAGGAAGGTTCGTCCATGAGAGACAACTGACAGAAACACATGTGGTGATGGGGTCTGGAGGTAGGCCCCGTAGGGACAGCCGAATAGTAGCTGGGACACAGTACTTTCTTTCGCAAGTGGGGATGCTCAGGCTCATGCAAACTGGCTGCAGAGCCAGAGCCTGAGTCAAGCATGTAGCAGGTGACTTGCTGAGACTGGGGGCTGGGGGGGACTCGGTGTGTCCGAGAGCGCAGTAAGTCCCCCTCCAGTCAGCTGTGGTGGCAGCGTGAGAGTCCTAGGTGATACGACTAGAGGCAGGGTGAATTAAGTGCCTGTGTCAGAATCATCTGTCCTTGGGTCCTGCCATTCCCCCGGCGTCCTTCCTCTCACTGAGTTTGAGAATGCCTGGGCCCTTCACTTCCGCCCCTTAACCTAGGATGGCCTGTCATTGAAAGGGCGTCCTGTCCAGGGCCCCAGTGCACCTGTGCGCTGACTTTGGGATCTTGTGTGAATTTCCACATCCAATACTCTGATCTCACCAGCACCACACCTGCTGAGCTTGAAGTTGCTTCAGGGAAAATCCGGACGTCTCTGGGAGGAGGTGGACAGGGAGCCCCAAGGGCAGGACATGGTGCCTAGTGACACCATCTCCGTCATTGCTGGACACGGGTCTTCGGCTCCTGAAACCCCTGTGTTCCCTGTTTGCGTCCGTGTCCACGTGCCAAGCATGTGTGTGTGTACACGCGTGTGCTTGTGTCACCTGTCTTTATGCGGGGGTGTGTGTGTGTGTCCGGCCCAGGGCGGACGCAGAGATGAAGGCGACGGGAGAGGAGGTGACGAGCGACCAGAAGAGGAGGCACGAGGCGTCCCCAGGCTGACGGAGGTTGGTCACCGACTCTCCGCATGACCGTATCCGGGATGGGAATGAGGAAAAGATGGCCAGTGATACCTGCGGACCGTGGCTCGAGAAATCCGCAATTAGACCAAATCCAAAACACGCTCGCCACTTCTAACTTGTGGTTGTGTGTGCTTGGACCAGGGAGAGGGAAGTGCATGGTCTGAGGATTCCGCGAGGGCAAATCAGGTGGGGCGGGGCTTTGAAACCGCTGCCTGAGGAGCCCTCAGTCCATGGGGACGTGGGCCGGCCTCTGGAAATGGTGGGCGAGGGTATGGCTGGACCCGGGGTGGAGAGGAGGCCAAGTTCCTGTAGAGAAGAGCAGAGACCCGAAGGAGAAAGAGGCACAGATTGCCTGCTGCACTGGGGACTTGTTCCACACACGGAAGAAGGAGACCCGGGAGGGCCCTGGGCCAGTGCTGCCCAGGATCAGCCCATCGGCCCGCACGCTGTCTCCACGAGGGTGGCACACACTGGCATGATGCGAAACACAACGCAAGATGTGCTAAGCTAGGCTGTCCATGCAAAACCACAGGCACGCGAGGAGAGACAGGGTGTGAGCGTGGCAGACGTCCAGGCATTTCCAGCCTCCTCGGCAGGGCAGAAAGGCGAGGGAGGCGCAGGTGTGGGTGTACGTGTGCGTCCCTCTGCCGGAGTGTGCCTGTGAGGGAGGGAAGAGGGAGGAAGCAAGGACGGTGGGCTACTTGCATGTGCCAAGGGACCTCGGGAGAATGGCAGACAGGGAAGCCCCTGGGGGCGGTTGAGAGCCTGCTGGTGGATTTCAGGGCCCAGGGGCTAGGCATTAGCGGCCCTGCCAAAGACACCCCATGGGTCGTGCTCCAAGTCCTGACGTGAATTCCTTCCTTCCTCTGGGGTCTTGCCCCCGGCTGTGGGGGGGGTGCCAGAGGTGCTAAGGGGCGCGTCTGCCCCAGACGGAGGTTTCTGGCAGTGTCGCTGGAGCAGAATCTCTGATTCTGTCGTAGGGCATCTGCACCAGATGACACTCAGAGGCACCCTGCCTTCCAGGTGACCGTCTTGGATGTCCCCGGGCCCAAGCGGGGACTGGCTTCCTTGGCATGTGGGCTGTGTAGGCAAGCAGGGATGCCTGACTGTCGGGAATTCTAGCTGGGCCTAATGAGAGCAACTGAAAGAGAGTCTTGGCATTTAGCAAAGCAGTGAGGCCCGGGTGGTACAAGGCCTCTTGGTGCCTTTGAGGTAGCAAAGCTGCTTTCTGCCCAGGGAGGCATGAGCTGTGTGCCCAGACAGGGCCGGGTGCCCAGGGCAGCATCGGTTCAGGGACTGAGTGCGTCTGGGTAGTGTTAAAGAGAAGGGACGGCGTGTAGGGTTGCCGCCTTACCTTTACGGCCTCAGGTTCCGTGCCTTGTATCGGAAGAGTGCCTGTATCCACGTGCTCCTTCTTCACAAGATTGGATCAGACCCAGGCCTGTCACAGTCTCTGGGGGCCCTTGCAGGCCCGGGCGTCTCTTTGGCCTTTTCCTGCTACAGGGAGACAGGGAGACAGGTGCACTCAGCAAGCTACACAGGTGGGAAGCACAGGGGCCTCACTCGGAGTGTTGTGGGCCCTGACGGCTGGTGGGCTAGCAACAGGGCCACGCCATTGACAAGGAACGACCTAGATAGATGCACACGGAGAAAGCGGTTCTCCAAGTCAGCGGAGGCCAGCGCTCCTTGTTTTCTGGTTCCCTGAGGGAAGGCACAGACAATGGATCCGGCCAACGTGACTGGTACTGTGAAGCTGTCCAAGGTGATGGGAGAAGGCAGAACACAGGCGCCTGTCACTCAGCTGGCCACAGCGAGCAAATCCTGGGTCCTGCCCTTGCCCAAACCCCCGACAAATACTCCTGAGCGCACATCTCGGTTCCTGCACCGAACCAGGCCAGGTCCTGCACTTCTTCAAGCCCCCGACCGACACTCCTGGGCCAGCATCGGACTCTCAGGCTTGTTCCTGGCCTTAGTCAAGCCCCCGGAACACATTCCTGAGCCCACAACGCTGTTCTGTACCCCTGAACTACGGTGTGTCCTCCCCTTGTTCAAGCCCCCAGGAAACACTACTGAGCCCGCATCTCACTCGCTGCATTGAACCTGGCTGGCTCCTTGTCTTGTTCAAGCCCCCGACAGATACTCCGGAACCCACATCTCGGTCCCTGCACTGATCCCGGCTGGGTGCTGCCCTTGTTCCCGACCCCGACAAATACTCCTGAGCCCACATCTCGGGCCCTGCACTGAATCGGGTGGGCCCTGCCCATCTTCCAGCCCCGACAAACTCTCCTGAGCCCACATCCCGGTCCCTGCACTGAAGCAGGCTGGGTGCTTCCCATGTTCAAGCCCCGACAAGCACTCCTGAGCCCACATCTCGGGCCCTGCACCGACCCAGTCTGGGTCCTGCCCTTGTTCAAGCCGCTGAACAAATACCCCTGAGCCGGCTTCTCTGTCCCTGCCGTGAACCAGGCCAGGAGCTGCACGTGTTGAAGCCACTGACCAACACTTCTGGGCCTGCATCTGATTCTCAGGCTGGTTCCTGGCCTGAGGTAAGCCCCCAGCAAACAGTATTGAGGCCACAGCTGGCTCCCTGCTCCTGAACTCAACTAAGGTGTGACCTCCCCTTGTTCAACCACCCTCCCCCCCCCCACCCCCCAGGAAACACCACTGTGCCCGCATCTCACTCGCTGCATTGAACCAGGCTGGGTCCTGTGCTTGTTCAAACCCCCGACAAATCCTCCTGAGCCCACCCCTCGGTCCCTGCACTGAACCAGGCTGGATCCTCCCTTTGTTCAAGCCCCTGACAAACACACCTGACACCACCTCTCGGTCCCGTCATCGAGCCAGGCTGGGTCCTGCCCATGATCAAGCAGCCGATAAACACTCCTTGGAGCACATCTCGGTCCCTGCACTGATCCAGGCTGGATCCTGCCCTTGTTCATCCCGACAGACACTCCCGAGGCCACAGCACAGTCCCTGCCATGACCCAGGCTGGGTCCTGCCTTTGTTCAAGCCCCCGACAAACACTCTTGAGCCCACATCTCGGTCCATGCAACTGAATCGGGTCGGCCCTGCCCATGCCCAAGCTCTTTGTAGAACGCATATATCGTGTGTCAGGACTATAGGATGGCTGGTTTAGCTTGATCCTCTTGCTGCTCCAGGCCCCACAGGCTTGGGCCACAGGGCAGGCTAGGATGTGTTCTCACATGGAGAACAGAACCACTTTGAAAGGGCCTCCATAGGGTCGATGGCAGCCGTGCATGTCTCCGACACCGGTGAGTCGTGGGACTTAACGGGGAGCTGTCCTTAGCGTCTCCCTGGCCGGCATTCGCACAAGGTTCAGGGGGGGTCCCTCATGCCAGCAGAGCGGGCCTCGTTTCTCCCTCTGCGCACAGTGTGGCCACGGCACCTCAGGCTTGTGCAGCTTTCACGTCGGCCCAGCGAGGGAGGGAGGGTCGCCCGTCCCCTTCTGCGCTTCAGCAGTGACCGCCCACTGTTGGCTTTCAAGGTCGAGAAAGCACTCTCCGAACGTGTGGACTAAAACCCTCTGAACTCCCACCGGTGAAACTCACTCAGGACGAGAAGGGCTTGCCTTCACGCCAAGGATAAGCGTCTCTTCTGAGCGCTGGTGTCCACAGAGTTGCAGACGGCAACAGCACTACTTAGAGAGACGGAGACACACAGACACCAGCGCCTGCTACACACGCGGAAGGACTGCCCAACACAGTGCTATGCCAGAAGCAAAGATACAGAGACACAGAGCGAGCGCTGTACACTAAGGCGCTGGTGTTCCCGAACAGTGGAGATCCACTGTAGCACTGTAGGTGGGGTTCTTCCCTACTCCCCTAGCATCCGGACAGCAGCAGGCTCTCTGTCCCTTGAAGAAAAGTATCCAGCCCCTTGGCACCCCTGCGTATCCCTTGGATACTCAGGGAGAGCTCTCAGTTATTGCCAGTCCCAGGGGACACAGGAGTGTGCGGTTCGGATGGCGGAGCAGGAACCCGTGCTTGGAATTTCCAGAGCCAGGTCAATGACAGCGCCTGGGGCTAGCCCGGCCACATGCAAAACCCTGTCCCTCCCTGGAGCAGAATCTGGCCACGTGGGGGCGCTGGAGCAGCACAGGAACCCCGGAAGATGCCCTCCGGTCTGGGGGCGTGTCCATAAGAGTGCCGCCCACTACCCTGTCGGCCATTGGTCTAGATTTGGGCCAGCAGTCTGTGCATGGCTCACAGCCTAGGCCCCCGCCTGTTCGCCGGATCTCCTAGGGCCCGTTCACCCCGTCCTGCGTTTCTGGCACCCCTTTCTTCGGCCTCACGCCAACACCCCCACACACCAGCCCCCGCCTTCTGACAATCCCCCTCACTCCCCGCCCCCAAAAGAGCTAGTCGGTCCCACAGGTTTACTGCAGCCTGGGCCGCCATTACGCCCCACTTGCTGTGCTCTTATGTCGCGTCCCTTCGCCTCTGCCCCAGCTCGGGGTCACCGCCAAGGCCAAGAGGAACGTGAGAGGCGGTCAGAGGAAGGCGGGAGCGTCCCGGGACCCCGCACCTTCCAAGCTGTGAGCCCAGGTACTCAGGGGGCAGGGCCCCGCCCCCACCCCCCCTCCCCCACCCCGCAGCCTGCCGTCGTGATGCAGTGCGCAGCTGGGACCTTGTCACCAGCAGTTGTCACGCCAGGCCAAGAGGCCACCCTCTTCAGGGTGGAGGCGGTGGAGGAGGGCGAGGCCCTGGTGGACGGAGACGTGGCGGGGATCGGGCGGGAGTTCCAGCTGCTTGCGGAAGACATCGTGGAGGAGGTGGAGGTTGTGGCGGATGAGGAGCAGGAACAGCGGCCCTCCCAGGAGCTAGAGGAGAAGACGGTGGAGGAGCAGGGCCAGGAAAGGCCCGGAGGCCCTTGTGAGCGCCAGGAGCTGGATGCCCTGCAGGCACTGGCCGCCCTGCAGGTAGAACTGAGCTCTGAGCGTGAGCAAAACCGCAGGGCTTACGTTCAGTTCATGCGCAAGAACCATCAGAGGAGGAAGCGTCACTTGGCTCGGAGGAGCGCCATCATCCAGGGCATCCCTGGCTTCTGGGCCAAAGCTGTATCCTTTGCGCTGCTCCTTGGGGTCCGCTGCTCAGGAGGACGAGGAAGGGGAGAAGGGGCAGGAGCAGGCGGAGGGGGTGGAGGCGAGGGCACAGGAAGGGCGCCGGAGGCCACTGAAGGAAATGCGGTCCTGGGCAATTGGCAGGCTCCAAAGGCACAGCCGAGTAGGGCCTGGGCAGGGCCACAGGTGGACGTGTCGCAGCCATGCCTTTGAGTGTCTCCTTCAGGCCTGCATCTGAGGAGGCGCAGCCCCCGAGGCCTCTAAGTCAACATTGACCAGAGACGGTACACAAGAGCAGCGTTCGCAGACAGTTATTGGTGTAAATGTGGGTGATCCCGGCACATTGCTGGGGCATGTGAGTCATTCACACACACACGCACACACGCACACGCACACGCACACGCACACACACGTACACATAAACACACACACACATACCCAAGAAGCCCTTTACTTTCAGACACGGTTTGTCACAAGGACTGCAAGTCTGACCGTATAAGCAGTGACATGCCGCTACCCAGCATACACAGGTCTGGAGGAGCAGAGTAGCGGTCAGAAACAGCCCCTGCTTGGGGAATGCAGATGCACACCATCCCAAGGGGCCCAGAGCCATGAGCGTGTCTGATGGTATGGCAGGTCCTGAGGATATCAGCAGTGGCCGGGCAAGAGGCAGTGCCCGCCAAGCTCCTTGCAGATGCGTGTTCCAGTATCCTTGTTCCACCCCAGACTAGGGCTGATGCTCCTGGCTCTTCTTGGCCGGCATGTGGCCTGAATGGCTCCTTGACCTAAAGCAGATTATGAGCCACCCTCAAGTCTCCGTCCTGATCAGCGACCAAGATCAAGACTTTCTCGGCTACATGATGGACTTGAAGGTCAGTGAGGGAGACTGAGGAAGGGTGGGTATGGGACCTGGCGGGGAGTGGGAGGAACGTGTTAGCCATGTTCCTGTGCTGTGAGACTTTGGAGAGGCATCGGGGAAGCTGATCATGCCTGCCTTGGAGGCAAGCTGAGGCCCCTAGAAGCTTGCACCTTTTCCCTCCTCGCTATCCTGGCAGGTGCAGGTGCGGAGCCATCCGCCGTCCCGCTGCAAGCTGATCTTTTCCTTTCGGGACAACCCCTACTTCTTGAACTCGGTGATCATTAAGGAGTATTACCTTGACATCACTGGTAAAAGGTGGCTCCCGGGGTGATGAGTGTGGGTGTGCAAGCGTGTGGATGATGCACCTGCGGTGTCCACCCCAGTCTCCCCTGTCTGTCTGCAGGGTACAGGGCACGTCGATCCACTCCAGTCCACTGGTTCTGGGACTTTGAACGGGGAGCCCCCAGCCGCAGGCTGGACACCAGGAGCCTTAACTTTCTCAACTGGCTGTCAGGCCACAACGGCCCAGAATCGAACAGGATTGCTGAGGTGGGGTTGCTTTGGGCTTGCACACAGTTGGTGGTTGATGTTGGAGTTCTTGGCTGCTCATGGGAGGGTTGGGAGCCTGGTCAGCCCCTGGCTGACCTTGCTCGTGTTGCCTGCAGATCATCAGCGAAGACGTGTGGGACGATCCCCTGAAGTACTACCTCAGGGAGGAAGGTTCGTCCATGAGAGACAACTGACAGAAACACATGTGGTGATGGGGTCTGGAGGTAGGCCCCGTAGGGACAGCCGAATAGTAGCTGGGACACAGTACTTTCTTTCGCAAGTGGGGATGCTCAGGCTCATGCAAACTGGCTGCAGAGCCAGAGCCTGAGTCAAGCATGTAGCAGGTGACTTGCTGAGACTGGGGGCTGGGGGGGACTCGGTGTGTCCGAGAGCGCAGTAAGTCCCCCTCCAGTCAGCTGTGGTGGCAGCGCGAGAGTCCTAGGTGATACGACTAGAGGCAGGGTGAATTAAGTGCCTGTGTCAGAATCATCTGTCCTTGGGTCCTGCCATTCCCCCGGCGTCCTTCCTCTCACTGAGTTTGAGAATGCCTGGGCCCTTCACTTCCGCCCCTTAACCTAGGATGGCCTGTCATTGAAAGGGCGTCCTGTCCAGGGCCCCAGTGCACCTGTGCGCTGACTTTGGGATCTTGTGTGAATTTCCACATCCAATACTCTGATCTCACCAGCACCACACCTGCTGAGCTTGAAGTTGCTTCAGGGAAAATCCGGACGTCTCTGGGAGGAGGTGGACAGGGAGCCCCAAGGGCAGGACATGGTGCCTAGTGACACCATCTCCGTCATTGCTGGACACGGGTCTTCGGCTCCTGAAACCCCTGTGTTCCCTGTTTGCGTCCGTGTCCACGTGCCAAGCATGTGTGTGTGTACACGCGTGTGCTTGTGTCACCTGTCTTTATGCGGGGGTGTGTGTGTGTGTCCGGCCCAGGGCGGACGCAGAGATGAAGGCGACGGGAGAGGAGGTGACGAGCGACCAGAAGAGGAGGCACGAGGCGTCCCCAGGCTGACGGAGGTTGGTCACCGACTCTCCGCATGACCGTATCCGGGATGGGAATGAGGAAAAGATGGCCAGTGATACCTGCGGACCGTGGCTCGAGAAATCCGCAATTAGACCAAATCCAAAACACGCTCGCCACTTCTAACTTGTGGTTGTGTGTGCTTGGACCAGGGAGAGGGAAGTGCATGGTCTGAGGATTCCGCGAGGGCAAATCAGGTGGGGCGGGGCTTTGAAACCGCTGCCTGAGGAGCCCTCAGTCCATGGGGACGTGGGCCGGCCTCTGGAAATGGTGGGCGAGGGTATGGCTGGACCCGGGGTGGAGAGGAGGCCAAGTTCCTGTAGAGAAGAGCAGAGACCCGAAGGAGAAAGAGGCACAGATTGCCTGCTGCACTGGGGACTTGTTCCACACACGGAAGAAGGAGACCCGGGAGGGCCCTGGGCCAGTGCTGCCCAGGATCAGCCCATCGGCCCGCACGCTGTCTCCACGAGGGTGGCACACACTGGCATGATGCGAAACACAACGCAAGATGTGCTAAGCTAGGCTGTCCATGCAAAACCACAGGCACGCGAGGAGAGACAGGGTGTGAGCGTGGCAGACGTCCAGGCATTTCCAGCCTCCTCGGCAGGGCAGAAAGGCGAGGGAGGCGCAGGTGTGGGTGTACGTGTGCGTCCCTCTGCCGGAGTGTGCCTGTGAGGGAGGGAAGAGGGAGGAAGCAAGGACGGTGGGCTACTTGCATGTGCCAAGGGACCTCGGGAGAATGGCAGACAGGGAAGCCCCTGGGGGCGGTTGAGAGCCTGCTGGTGGATTTCAGGGCCCAGGGGCTAGGCATTAGCGGCCCTGCCAAAGACACCCCATGGGTCGTGCTCCAAGTCCTGACGTGAATTCCTTCCTTCCTCTGGGGTCTTGCCCCCGGCTGTGGGGGGGGTGCCAGAGGTGCTAAGGGGCGCGTCTGCCCCAGACGGAGGTTTCTGGCAGTGTCGCTGGAGCAGAATCTCTGATTCTGTCGTAGGGCATCTGCACCAGATGACACTCAGAGGCACCCTGCCTTCCAGGTGACCGTCTTGGATGTCCCCGGGCCCAAGCGGGGACTGGCTTCCTTGGCATGTGGGCTGTGTAGGCAAGCAGGGATGCCTGACTGTCGGGAATTCTAGCTGGGCCTAATGAGAGCAACTGAAAGAGAGTCTTGGCATTTAGCAAAGCAGTGAGGCCCGGGTGGTACAAGGCCTCTTGGTGCCTTTGAGGTAGCAAAGCTGCTTTCTGCCCAGGGAGGCATGAGCTGTGTGCCCAGACAGGGCCGGGTGCCCAGGGCAGCATCGGTTCAGGGACTGAGTGCGTCTGGGTAGTGTTAAAGAGAAGGGACGGCGTGTAGGGTTGCCGCCTTACCTTTACGGCCTCAGGTTCCGTGCCTTGTATCGGAAGAGTGCCTGTATCCACGTGCTCCTTCTTCACAAGATTGGATCAGACCCAGGCCTATCACAGTCTCTTGGGGCCCTTGCAGGCCCGGGCGTCTCTTTGGCCTTTTCCTGCTACAGGGAGACAGGGAGACAGGTGCACTCAGCAAGCTACACAGGTGGGAAGCACAGGGGCCTCACTCGGAGTGTTGTGGGCCCTGACGGCTGGTGGGCTAGCAACAGGGCCACGCCATTGACAAGGAACGACCTAGATAGATGCACACGGAGAAAGCGGTTCTCCAAGTCAGCGGAGGCCAGCGCTCCTTGTTTTCTGGTTCCCTGAGGGAAGGCACAGACAATGGATCCGGCCAACGTGACTGGTACTGTGAAGCTGTCCAAGGTGATGGGAGAAGGCAGAACACAGGCGCCTGTCACTCAGCTGGCCACAGCGAGCAAATCCTGGGTCCTGCCCTTGCCCAAACCCCCGACAAATACTCCTGAGCGCACATCTCGGTTCCTGCACCGAACCAGGCCAGGTCCTGCACTTCTTCAAGCCCCCGACCGACACTCCTGGGCCAGCATCGGACTCTCAGGCTTGTTCCTGGCCTTAGTCAAGCCCCCGGAACACATTCCTGAGCCCACAACGCTGTTCTGTACCCCTGAACTACGGTGTGTCCTCCCCTTGTTCAAGCCCCCAGGAAACACTACTGAGCCCGCATCTCACTCGCTGCATTGAACCTGGCTGGCTCCTTGTCTTGTTCAAGCCCCCGACAGATACTCCGGAACCCACATCTCGGTCCCTGCACTGATCCCGGCTGGGTGCTGCCCTTGTTCCCGACCCCGACAAATACTCCTGAGCCCACATCTCGGGCCCTGCACTGAATCGGGTGGGCCCTGCCCATCTTCCAGCCCCGACAAACTCTCCTGAGCCCACATCCCGGTCCCTGCACTGAAGCAGGCTGGGTGCTTCCCATGTTCAAGCCCCGACAAGCACTCCTGAGCCCACATCTCGGGCCCTGCACCGACCCAGTCTGGGTCCTGCCCTTGTTCAAGCCGCTGAACAAATACCCCTGAGCCGGCTTCTCTGTCCCTGCCGTGAACCAGGCCAGGAGCTGCACGTGTTGAAGCCACTGACCAACACTTCTGGGCCTGCATCTGATTCTCAGGCTGGTTCCTGGCCTGAGGTAAGCCCCCAGCAAACAGTATTGAGGCCACAGCTGGCTCCCTGCTCCTGAACTCAACTAAGGTGTGACCTCCCCTTGTTCAACCACCCTCCCCCCCCCACCCCCCAGGAAACACCACTGTGCCCGCATCTCACTCGCTGCATTGAACCAGGCTGGGTCCTGTGCTTGTTCAAACCCCCGACAAATCCTCCTGAGCCCACCCCTCGGTCCCTGCACTGAACCAGGCTGGATCCTCCCTTTGTTCAAGCCCCTGACAAACACACCTGACACCACCTCTCGGTCCCGTCATCGAGCCAGGCTGGGTCCTGCCCATGATCAAGCAGCCGATAAACACTCCTTGGAGCACATCTCGGTCCCTGCACTGATCCAGGCTGGATCCTGCCCTTGTTCATCCCGACAGACACTCCCGAGGCCACAGCACAGTCCCTGCCATGACCCAGGCTGGGTCCTGCCTTTGTTCAAGCCCCCGACAAACACTCTTGAGCCCACATCTCGGTCCATGCAACTGAATCGGGTCGGCCCTGCCCATGCCCAAGCTCTTTGTAGAACGCATATATCGTGTGTCAGGACTATAGGATGGCTGGTTTAGCTTGATCCTCTTGCTGCTCCAGGCCCCACAGGCTTGGGCCACAGGGCAGGCTAGGATGTGTTCTCACATGGAGAACAGAACCACTTTGAAAGGGCCTCCATAGGGTCGATGGCAGCCGTGCATGTCTCCGACACCGGTGAGTCGTGGGACTTAACGGGGAGCTGTCCTTAGCGTCTCCCTGGCCGGCATTCGCACAAGGTTCAGGGGGGGTCCCTCATGCCAGCAGAGCGGGCCTCGTTTCTCCCTCTGCGCACAGTGTGGCCACGGCACCTCAGGCTTGTGCAGCTTTCACGTCGGCCCAGCGAGGGAGGGAGGGTCGCCCGTCCCCTTCTGCGCTTCAGCAGTGACCGCCCACTGTTGGCTTTCAAGGTCGAGAAAGCACTCTCCGAACGTGTGGACTAAAACCCTCTGAACTCCCACCGGTGAAACTCACTCAGGACGAGAAGGGCTTGCCTTCACGCCAAGGATAAGCGTCTCTTCTGAGCGCTGGTGTCCACAGAGTTGCAGACGGCAACAGCACTACTTAGAGAGACGGAGACACACAGACACCAGCGCCTGCTACACACGCGGAAGGACTGCCCAACACAGTGCTATGCCAGAAGCAAAGATACAGAGACACAGAGCGAGCGCTGTACACTAAGGCGCTGGTGTTCCCGAACAGTGGAGATCCACTGTAGCACTGTAGGTGGGGTTCTTCCCTACTCCCCTAGCATCCGGACAGCAGCAGGCTCTCTGTCCCTTGAAGAAAAGTATCCAGCCCCTTGGCACCCCTGCGTATCCCTTGGATACTCAGGGAGAGCTCTCAGTTATTGCCAGTCCCAGGGGACACAGGAGTGTGCCGTTCGGACTGCGGAGCAGGAACCCGTGCTTGGAATTTCCAGAGCCAGGTCAATGACAGCGCCTGGGGCTAGCCCGGCCACATGCAAAACCCTGTCCCTCCCTGGAGCAGAATCTGGCCACGTGGGGGCGCTGGAGCAGCACAGGAACCCCGGAAGATGCCCTCCGGTCTGGGGGCGTGTCCATAAGAGTGCCGCCCACTACCCTGTCGGCCATTGGTCTAGATTTGGGCCAGCAGTCTGTGCATGGCTCACAGCCTAGGCCCCCGCCTGTTCGCCGGATCTCCTAGGGCCCGTTCACCCCGTCCTGCGTTTCTGGCACCCCTTTCTTCGGCCTCACGCCAACACCCCCACACACCAGCCCCCGCCTTCTGACAATCCCCCTCACTCCCCGCCCCCAAAAGAGCTAGTCGGTCCCACAGGTTTACTGCAGCCTGGGCCGCCATTACGCCCCACTTGCTGTGCTCTTATGTCGCGTCCCTTCGCCTCTGCCCCAGCTCGGGGTCACCGCCAAGGCCAAGAGGAACGTGAGAGGCGGTCAGAGGAAGGCGGGAGCGTCCCGGGACCCCGCACCTTCCAAGCTGTGAGCCCAGGTACTCAGGGGGCAGGGCCCCGCCCCCACCCCCCCTCCCCCACCCCGCAGCCTGCCGTCGTGATGCAGTGCGCAGCTGGGACCTTGTCACCAGCAGTTGTCACGCCAGGCCAAGAGGCCACCCTCTTCAGGGTGGAGGCGGTGGAGGAGGGCGAGGCCCTGGTGGACGGAGACGTGGCGGGGATCGGGCGGGAGTTCCAGCTGCTTGCGGAAGACATCGTGGAGGAGGTGGAGGTTGTGGCGGATGAGGAGCAGGAACAGCGGCCCTCCCAGGAGCTAGAGGAGAAGACGGTGGAGGAGCAGGGCCAGGAAAGGCCCGGAGGCCCTTGTGAGCGCCAGGAGCTGGATGCCCTGCAGGCACTGGCCGCCCTGCAGGTAGAACTGAGCTCTGAGCGTGAGCAAAACCGCAGGGCTTACGTTCAGTTCATGCGCAAGAACCATCAGAGGAGGAAGCGTCACTTGGCTCGGAGGAGCGCCATCATCCAGGGCATCCCTGGCTTCTGGGCCAAAGCTGTATCCTTTGCGCTGCTCCTTGGGGTCCGCTGCTCAGGAGGACGAGGAAGGGGAGAAGGGGCAGGAGCAGGCGGAGGGGGTGGAGGCGAGGGCACAGGAAGGGCGCCGGAGGCCACTGAAGGAAATGCGGTCCTGGGCAATTGGCAGGCTCCAAAGGCACAGCCGAGTAGGGCCTGGGCAGGGCCACAGGTGGACGTGTCGCAGCCATGCCTTTGAGTGTCTCCTTCAGGCCTGCATCTGAGGAGGCGCAGCCCCCGAGGCCTCTAAGTCAACATTGACCAGAGACGGTACACAAGAGCAGCGTTCGCAGACAGTTATTGGTGTAAATGTGGGTGATCCCGGCACATTGCTGGGGCATGTGAGTCATTCACACACACACGCACACACGCACACGCACACGCACACGCACACACACGTACACATAAACACACACACACATACCCAAGAAGCCCTTTACTTTCAGACACGGTTTGTCACAAGGACTGCAAGTCTGACCGTATAAGCAGTGACATGCCGCTACCCAGCATACACAGGTCTGGAGGAGCAGAGTAGCGGTCAGAAACAGCCCCGGCTTGGGGAATGCAGATGCACACCATCCCAAGGGGCCCAGAGCCATGAGCGTGTCTGATGGTATGGCAGGTCCTGAGGATATCAGCAGTGGCCGGGCAAGAGGCAGTGCCCGCCAAGCTCCTTGCAGATGCGTGTTCCAGTATCCTTGTTCCACCCCAGACTAGGGCTGATGCTCCTGGCTCTTCTTGGCCGGCATGTGGCCTGAATGGCTCCTTGACCTAAAGCAGATTATGAGCCACCCTCAAGTCTCCGTCCTGATCAGCGACCAAGATCAAGACTTTCTCGGCTACATGATGGACTTGAAGGTCAGTGAGGGAGACTGAGGAAGGGTGGGTATGGGACCTGGCGGGGAGTGGGAGGAACGTGTTAGCCATGTTCCTGTGCTGTGAGACTTTGGAGAGGCATCGGGGAAGCTGATCATGCCTGCCTTGGAGGCAAGCTGAGGCCCCTAGAAGCTTGCACCTTTTCCCTCCTCGCTATCCTGGCAGGTGCAGGTGCGGAGCCATCCGCCGTCCCGCTGCAAGCTGATCTTTTCCTTTCGGGACAACCCCTACTTCTTGAACTCGGTGATCATTAAGGAGTATTACCTTGACATCACTGGTAAAAGGTGGCTCCCGGGGTGATGAGTGTGGGTGTGCAAGCGTGTGGATGATGCACCTGCGGTGTCCACCCCAGTCTCCCCTGTCTGTCTGCAGGGTACAGGGCACGTCGATCCACTCCAGTCCACTGGTTCTGGGACTTTGAACGGGGAGCCCCCAGCCGCAGGCTGGACACCAGGAGCCTTAACTTTCTCAACTGGCTGTCAGGCCACAACGGCCCAGAATCGAACAGGATTGCTGAGGTGGGGTTGCTTTGGGCTTGCACACAGTTGGTGGTTGATGTTGGAGTTCTTGGCTGCTCATGGGAGGGTTGGGAGCCTGGTCAGCCCCTGGCTGACCTTGCTCGTGTTGCCTGCAGATCATCAGCGAAGACGTGTGGGACGATCCCCTGAAGTACTACCTCAGGGAGGAAGGTTCGTCCATGAGAGACAACTGACAGAAACACATGTGGTGATGGGGTCTGGAGGTAGGCCCCGTAGGGACAGCCGAATAGTAGCTGGGACACAGTACTTTCTTTCGCAAGTGGGGATGCTCAGGCTCATGCAAACTGGCTGCAGAGCCAGAGCCTGAGTCAAGCATGTAGCAGGTGACTTGCTGAGACTGGGGGCTGGGGGGGACTCGGTGTGTCCGAGAGCGCAGTAAGTCCCCCTCCAGTCAGCTGTGGTGGCAGCGCGAGAGTCCTAGGTGATACGACTAGAGGCAGGGTGAATTAAGTGCCTGTGTCAGAATCATCTGTCCTTGGGTCCTGCCATTCCCCCGGCGTCCTTCCTCTCACTGAGTTTGAGAATGCCTGGGCCCTTCACTTCCGCCCTTAACCTAGGATGGCCTGTCATTGAAAGGGCGTCCTGTCCAGGGCCCCAGTGCACCTGTGCGCTGACTTTGGGATCTTGTGTGAATTTCCACATCCAATACTCTGATCTCACCAGCACCACACCTGCTGAGCTTGAAGTTGCTTCAGGGAAAATCCGGACGTCTCTGGGAGGAGGTGGACAGGGAGCCCCAAGGGCAGGACATGGTGCCTAGTGACACCATCTCCGTCATTGCTGGACACGGGTCTTCGGCTCCTGAAACCCCTGTGTTCCCTGTTTGCGTCCGTGTCCACGTGCCAAGCATGTGTGTGTGTACACGCGTGTGCTTGTGTCACCTGTCTTTATGCGGGGGTGTGTGTGTGTGTCCGGCCCAGGGCGGACGCAGAGATGAAGGCGACGGGAGAGGAGGTGACGAGCGACCAGAAGAGGAGGCACGAGGCGTCCCCAGGCTGACGGAGGTTGGTCACCGACTCTCCGCATGACCGTATCCGGGATGGGAATGAGGAAAAGATGGCCAGTGATACCTGCGGACCGTGGCTCGAGAAATCCGCAATTAGACCAAATCCAAAACACGCTCGCCACTTCTAACTTGTGGTTGTGTGTGCTTGGACCAGGGAGAGGGAAGTGCATGGTCTGAGGATTCCGCGAGGGCAAATCAGGTGGGGCGGGGCTTTGAAACCGCTGCCTGAGGAGCCCTCAGTCCATGGGGACGTGGGCCGGCCTCTGGAAATGGTGGGCGAGGGTATGGCTGGACCCGGGGTGGAGAGGAGGCCAAGTTCCTGTAGAGAAGAGCAGAGACCCGAAGGAGAAAGAGGCACAGATTGCCTGCTGCACTGGGGACTTGTTCCACACACGGAAGAAGGAGACCCGGGAGGGCCCTGGGCCAGTGCTGCCCAGGATCAGCCCATCGGCCCGCACGCTGTCTCCACGAGGGTGGCACACACTGGCATGATGCGAAACACAACGCAAGATGTGCTAAGCTAGGCTGTCCATGCAAAACCACAGGCACGCGAGGAGAGACAGGGTGTGAGCGTGGCAGACGTCCAGGCATTTCCAGCCTCCTCGGCAGGGCAGAAAGGCGAGGGAGGCGCAGGTGTGGGTGTACGTGTGCGTCCCTCTGCCGGAGTGTGCCTGTGAGGGAGGGAAGAGGGAGGAAGCAAGGACGGTGGGCTACTTGCATGTGCCAAGGGACCTCGGGAGAATGGCAGACAGGGAAGCCCCTGGGGGCGGTTGAGAGCCTGCTGGTGGATTTCAGGGCCCAGGGGCTAGGCATTAGCGGCCCTGCCAAAGACACCCCATGGGTCGTGCTCCAAGTCCTGACGTGAATTCCTTCCTTCCTCTGGGGTCTTGCCCCCGGCTGTGGGGGGGGTGCCAGAGGTGCTAAGGGGCGCGTCTGCCCCAGACGGAGGTTTCTGGCAGTGTCGCTGGAGCAGAATCTCTGATTCTGTCGTAGGGCATCTGCACCAGATGACACTCAGAGGCACCCTGCCTTCCAGGTGACCGTCTTGGATGTCCCCGGGCCCAAGCGGGGACTGGCTTCCTTGGCATGTGGGCTGTGTAGGCAAGCAGGGATGCCTGACTGTCGGGAATTCTAGCTGGGCCTAATGAGAGCAACTGAAAGAGAGTCTTGGCATTTAGCAAAGCAGTGAGGCCCGGGTGGTACAAGGCCTCTTGGTGCCTTTGAGGTAGCAAAGCTGCTTTCTGCCCAGGGAGGCATGAGCTGTGTGCCCAGACAGGGCCGGGTGCCCAGGGCAGCATCGGTTCAGGGACTGAGTGCGTCTGGGTAGTGTTAAAGAGAAGGGACGGCGTGTAGGGTTGCCGCCTTACCTTTACGGCCTCAGGTTCCGTGCCTTGTATCGGAAGAGTGCCTGTATCCACGTGCTCCTTCTTCACAAGATTGGATCAGACCCAGGCCTATCACAGTCTCTTGGGGCCCTTGCAGGCCCGGGCGTCTCTTTGGCCTTTTCCTGCTACAGGGAGACAGGGAGACAGGTGCACTCAGCAAGCTACACAGGTGGGAAGCACAGGGGCCTCACTCGGAGTGTTGTGGGCCCTGACGGCTGGTGGGCTAGCAACAGGGCCACGCCATTGACAAGGAACGACCTAGATAGATGCACACGGAGAAAGCGGTTCTCCAAGTCAGCGGAGGCCAGCGCTCCTTGTTTTCTGGTTCCCTGAGGGAAGGCACAGACAATGGATCCGGCCAACGTGACTGGTACTGTGAAGCTGTCCAAGGTGATGGGAGAAGGCAGAACACAGGCGCCTGTCACTCAGCTGGCCACAGCGAGCAAATCCTGGGTCCTGCCCTTGCCCAAACCCCCGACAAATACTCCTGAGCGCACATCTCGGTTCCTGCACCGAACCAGGCCAGGTCCTGCACTTCTTCAAGCCCCCGACCGACACTCCTGGGCCAGCATCGGACTCTCAGGCTTGTTCCTGGCCTTAGTCAAGCCCCCGGAACACATTCCTGAGCCCACAACGCTGTTCTGTACCCCTGAACTACGGTGTGTCCTCCCCTTGTTCAAGCCCCCAGGAAACACTACTGAGCCCGCATCTCACTCGCTGCATTGAACCTGGCTGGCTCCTTGTCTTGTTCAAGCCCCCGACAGATACTCCGGAACCCACATCTCGGTCCCTGCACTGATCCCGGCTGGGTGCTGCCCTTGTTCCCGACCCCGACAAATACTCCTGAGCCCACATCTCGGGCCCTGCACTGAATCGGGTGGGCCCTGCCCATCTTCCAGCCCCGACAAACTCTCCTGAGCCCACATCCCGGTCCCTGCACTGAAGCAGGCTGGGTGCTTCCCATGTTCAAGCCCCGACAAGCACTCCTGAGCCCACATCTCGGGCCCTGCACCGACCCAGTCTGGGTCCTGCCCTTGTTCAAGCCGCTGAACAAATACCCCTGAGCCGGCTTCTCTGTCCCTGCCGTGAACCAGGCCAGGAGCTGCACGTGTTGAAGCCACTGACCAACACTTCTGGGCCTGCATCTGATTCTCAGGCTGGTTCCTGGCCTGAGGTAAGCCCCCAGCAAACAGTATTGAGGCCACAGCTGGCTCCCTGCTCCTGAACTCAACTAAGGTGTGACCTCCCCTTGTTCAACCACCCTCCCCCCCCCACCCCCCAGGAAACACCACTGTGCCCGCATCTCACTCGCTGCATTGAACCAGGCTGGGTCCTGTGCTTGTTCAAACCCCCGACAAATCCTCCTGAGCCCACCCCTCGGTCCCTGCACTGAACCAGGCTGGATCCTCCCTTTGTTCAAGCCCCTGACAAACACACCTGACACCACCTCTCGGTCCCGTCATCGAGCCAGGCTGGGTCCTGCCCATGATCAAGCAGCCGATAAACACTCCTTGGAGCACATCTCGGTCCCTGCACTGATCCAGGCTGGATCCTGCCCTTGTTCATCCCGACAGACACTCCCGAGGCCACAGCACAGTCCCTGCCATGACCCAGGCTGGGTCCTGCCTTTGTTCAAGCCCCCGACAAACACTCTTGAGCCCACATCTCGGTCCATGCAACTGAATCGGGTCGGCCCTGCCCATGCCCAAGCTCTTTGTAGAACGCATATATCGTGTGTCAGGACTATAGGATGGCTGGTTTAGCTTGATCCTCTTGCTGCTCCAGGCCCCACAGGCTTGGGCCACAGGGCAGGCTAGGATGTGTTCTCACATGGAGAACAGAACCACTTTGAAAGGGCCTCCATAGGGTCGATGGCAGCCGTGCATGTCTCCGACACCGGTGAGTCGTGGGACTTAACGGGGAGCTGTCCTTAGCGTCTCCCTGGCCGGCATTCGCACAAGGTTCAGGGGGGGTCCCTCATGCCAGCAGAGCGGGCCTCGTTTCTCCCTCTGCGCACAGTGTGGCCACGGCACCTCAGGCTTGTGCAGCTTTCACGTCGGCCCAGCGAGGGAGGGAGGGTCGCCCGTCCCCTTCTGCGCTTCAGCAGTGACCGCCCACTGTTGGCTTTCAAGGTCGAGAAAGCACTCTCCGAACGTGTGGACTAAAACCCTCTGAACTCCCACCGGTGAAACTCACTCAGGACGAGAAGGGCTTGCCTTCACGCCAAGGATAAGCGTCTCTTCTGAGCGCTGGTGTCCACAGAGTTGCAGACGGCAACAGCACTACTTAGAGAGACGGAGACACACAGACACCAGCGCCTGCTACACACGCGGAAGGACTGCCCAACACAGTGCTATGCCAGAAGCAAAGATACAGAGACACAGAGCGAGCGCTGTACACTAAGGCGCTGGTGTTCCCGAACAGTGGAGATCCACTGTAGCACTGTAGGTGGGGTTCTTCCCTACTCCCCTAGCATCCGGACAGCAGCAGGCTCTCTGTCCCTTGAAGAAAAGTATCCAGCCCCTTGGCACCCCTGCGTATCCCTTGGATACTCAGGGAGAGCTCTCAGTTATTGCCAGTCCCAGGGGACACAGGAGTGTGCCGTTCGGACTGCGGAGCAGGAACCCGTGCTTGGAATTTCCAGAGCCAGGTCAATGACAGCGCCTGGGGCTAGCCCGGCCACATGCAAAACCCTGTCCCTCCCTGGAGCAGAATCTGGCCACGTGGGGGCGCTGGAGCAGCACAGGAACCCCGGAAGATGCCCTCCGGTCTGGGGGCGTGTCCATAAGAGTGCCGCCCACTACCCTGTCGGCCATTGGTCTAGATTTGGGCCAGCAGTCTGTGCATGGCTCACAGCCTAGGCCCCCGCCTGTTCGCCGGATCTCCTAGGGCCCGTTCACCCCGTCCTGCGTTTCTGGCACCCCTTTCTTCGGCCTCACGCCAACACCCCCACACACCAGCCCCCGCCTTCTGACAATCCCCCTCACTCCCCGCCCCCAAAAGAGCTAGTCGGTCCCACAGGTTTACTGCAGCCTGGGCCGCCATTACGCCCCACTTGCTGTGCTCTTATGTCGCGTCCCTTCGCCTCTGCCCCAGCTCGGGGTCACCGCCAAGGCCAAGAGGAACGTGAGAGGCGGTCAGAGGAAGGCGGGAGCGTCCCGGGACCCCGCACCTTCCAAGCTGTGAGCCCAGGTACTCAGGGGGCAGGGCCCCGCCCCCACCCCCCCTCCCCCACCCCGCAGCCTGCCGTCGTGATGCAGTGCGCAGCTGGGACCTTGTCACCAGCAGTTGTCACGCCAGGCCAAGAGGCCACCCTCTTCAGGGTGGAGGCGGTGGAGGAGGGCGAGGCCCTGGTGGACGGAGACGTGGCGGGGATCGGGCGGGAGTTCCAGCTGCTTGCGGAAGACATCGTGGAGGAGGTGGAGGTTGTGGCGGATGAGGAGCAGGAACAGCGGCCCTCCCAGGAGCTAGAGGAGAAGACGGTGGAGGAGCAGGGCCAGGAAAGGCCCGGAGGCCCTTGTGAGCGCCAGGAGCTGGATGCCCTGCAGGCACTGGCCGCCCTGCAGGTAGAACTGAGCTCTGAGCGTGAGCAAAACCGCAGGGCTTACGTTCAGTTCATGCGCAAGAACCATCAGAGGAGGAAGCGTCACTTGGCTCGGAGGAGCGCCATCATCCAGGGCATCCCTGGCTTCTGGGCCAAAGCTGTATCCTTTGCGCTGCTCCTTGGGGTCCGCTGCTCAGGAGGACGAGGAAGGGGAGAAGGGGCAGGAGCAGGCGGAGGGGGTGGAGGCGAGGGCACAGGAAGGGCGCCGGAGGCCACTGAAGGAAATGCGGTCCTGGGCAATTGGCAGGCTCCAAAGGCACAGCCGAGTAGGGCCTGGGCAGGGCCACAGGTGGACGTGTCGCAGCCATGCCTTTGAGTGTCTCCTTCAGGCCTGCATCTGAGGAGGCGCAGCCCCCGAGGCCTCTAAGTCAACATTGACCAGAGACGGTACACAAGAGCAGCGTTCGCAGACAGTTATTGGTGTAAATGTGGGTGATCCCGGCACATTGCTGGGGCATGTGAGTCATTCACACACACACGCACACACGCACACGCACACGCACACGCACACACACGTACACATAAACACACACACACATACCCAAGAAGCCCTTTACTTTCAGACACGGTTTGTCACAAGGACTGCAAGTCTGACCGTATAAGCAGTGACATGCCGCTACCCAGCATACACAGGTCTGGAGGAGCAGAGTAGCGGTCAGAAACAGCCCCGGCTTGGGGAATGCAGATGCACACCATCCCAAGGGGCCCAGAGCCATGAGCGTGTCTGATGGTATGGCAGGTCCTGAGGATATCAGCAGTGGCCGGGCAAGAGGCAGTGCCCGCCAAGCTCCTTGCAGATGCGTGTTCCAGTATCCTTGTTCCACCCCAGACTAGGGCTGATGCTCCTGGCTCTTCTTGGCCGGCATGTGGCCTGAATGGCTCCTTGACCTAAAGCAGATTATGAGCCACCCTCAAGTCTCCGTCCTGATCAGCGACCAAGATCAAGACTTTCTCGGCTACATGATGGACTTGAAGGTCAGTGAGGGAGACTGAGGAAGGGTGGGTATGGGACCTGGCGGGGAGTGGGAGGAACGTGTTAGCCATGTTCCTGTGCTGTGAGACTTTGGAGAGGCATCGGGGAAGCTGATCATGCCTGCCTTGGAGGCAAGCTGAGGCCCCTAGAAGCTTGCACCTTTTCCCTCCTCGCTATCCTGGCAGGTGCAGGTGCGGAGCCATCCGCCGTCCCGCTGCAAGCTGATCTTTTCCTTTCGGGACAACCCCTACTTCTTGAACTCGGTGATCATTAAGGAGTATTACCTTGACATCACTGGTAAAAGGTGGCTCCCGGGGTGATGAGTGTGGGTGTGCAAGCGTGTGGATGATGCACCTGCGGTGTCCACCCCAGTCTCCCCTGTCTGTCTGCAGGGTACAGGGCACGTCGATCCACTCCAGTCCACTGGTTCTGGGACTTTGAACGGGGAGCCCCCAGCCGCAGGCTGGACACCAGGAGCCTTAACTTTCTCAACTGGCTGTCAGGCCACAACGGCCCAGAATCGAACAGGATTGCTGAGGTGGGGTTGCTTTGGGCTTGCACACAGTTGGTGGTTGATGTTGGAGTTCTTGGCTGCTCATGGGAGGGTTGGGAGCCTGGTCAGCCCCTGGCTGACCTTGCTCGTGTTGCCTGCAGATCATCAGCGAAGACGTGTGGGACGATCCCCTGAAGTACTACCTCAGGGAGGAAGGTTCGTCCATGAGAGACAACTGACAGAAACACATGTGGTGATGGGGTCTGGAGGTAGGCCCCGTAGGGACAGCCGAATAGTAGCTGGGACACAGTACTTTCTTTCGCAAGTGGGGATGCTCAGGCTCATGCAAACTGGCTGCAGAGCCAGAGCCTGAGTCAAGCATGTAGCAGGTGACTTGCTGAGACTGGGGGCTGGGGGGGACTCGGTGTGTCCGAGAGCGCAGTAAGTCCCCCTCCAGTCAGCTGTGGTGGCAGCGCGAGAGTCCTAGGTGATACGACTAGAGGCAGGGTGAATTAAGTGCCTGTGTCAGAATCATCTGTCCTTGGGTCCTGCCATTCCCCCGGCGTCCTTCCTCTCACTGAGTTTGAGAATGCCTGGGCCCTTCACTTCCGCCCCTTAACCTAGGATGGCCTGTCATTGAAAGGGCGTCCTGTCCAGGGCCCCAGTGCACCTGTGCGCTGACTTTGGGATCTTGTGTGAATTTCCACATCCAATACTCTGATCTCACCAGCACCACACCTGCTGAGCTTGAAGTTGCTTCAGGGAAAATCCGGACGTCTCTGGGAGGAGGTGGACAGGGAGCCCCAAGGGCAGGACATGGTGCCTAGTGACACCATCTCCGTCATTGCTGGACACGGGTCTTCGGCTCCTGAAACCCCTGTGTTCCCTGTTTGCGTCCGTGTCCACGTGCCAAGCATGTGTGTGTGTACACGCGTGTGCTTGTGTCACCTGTCTTTATGCGGGGGTGTGTGTGTGTGTCCGGCCCAGGGCGGACGCAGAGATGAAGGCGACGGGAGAGGAGGTGACGAGCGACCAGAAGAGGAGGCACGAGGCGTCCCCAGGCTGACGGAGGTTGGTCACCGACTCTCCGCATGACCGTATCCGGGATGGGAATGAGGAAAAGATGGCCAGTGATACCTGCGGACCGTGGCTCGAGAAATCCGCAATTAGACCAAATCCAAAACACGCTCGCCACTTCTAACTTGTGGTTGTGTGTGCTTGGACCAGGGAGAGGGAAGTGCATGGTCTGAGGATTCCGCGAGGGCAAATCAGGTGGGGCGGGGCTTTGAAACCGCTGCCTGAGGAGCCCTCAGTCCATGGGGACGTGGGCCGGCCTCTGGAAATGGTGGGCGAGGGTATGGCTGGACCCGGGGTGGAGAGGAGGCCAAGTTCCTGTAGAGAAGAGCAGAGACCCGAAGGAGAAAGAGGCACAGATTGCCTGCTGCACTGGGGACTTGTTCCACACACGGAAGAAGGAGACCCGGGAGGGCCCTGGGCCAGTGCTGCCCAGGATCAGCCCATCGGCCCGCACGCTGTCTCCACGAGGGTGGCACACACTGGCATGATGCGAAACACAACGCAAGATGTGCTAAGCTAGGCTGTCCATGCAAAACCACAGGCACGCGAGGAGAGACAGGGTGTGAGCGTGGCAGACGTCCAGGCATTTCCAGCCTCCTCGGCAGGGCAGAAAGGCGAGGGAGGCGCAGGTGTGGGTGTACGTGTGCGTCCCTCTGCCGGAGTGTGCCTGTGAGGGAGGGAAGAGGGAGGAAGCAAGGACGGTGGGCTACTTGCATGTGCCAAGGGACCTCGGGAGAATGGCAGACAGGGAAGCCCCTGGGGGCGGTTGAGAGCCTGCTGGTGGATTTCAGGGCCCAGGGGCTAGGCATTAGCGGCCCTGCCAAAGACACCCCATGGGTCGTGCTCCAAGTCCTGACGTGAATTCCTTCCTTCCTCTGGGGTCTTGCCCCCGGCTGTGGGGGGGGTGCCAGAGGTGCTAAGGGGCGCGTCTGCCCCAGACGGAGGTTTCTGGCAGTGTCGCTGGAGCAGAATCTCTGATTCTGTCGTAGGGCATCTGCACCAGATGACACTCAGAGGCACCCTGCCTTCCAGGTGACCGTCTTGGATGTCCCCGGGCCCAAGCGGGGACTGGCTTCCTTGGCATGTGGGCTGTGTAGGCAAGCAGGGATGCCTGACTGTCGGGAATTCTAGCTGGGCCTAATGAGAGCAACTGAAAGAGAGTCTTGGCATTTAGCAAAGCAGTGAGGCCCGGGTGGTACAAGGCCTCTTGGTGCCTTTGAGGTAGCAAAGCTGCTTTCTGCCCAGGGAGGCATGAGCTGTGTGCCCAGACAGGGCCGGGTGCCCAGGGCAGCATCGGTTCAGGGACTGAGTGCGTCTGGGTAGTGTTAAAGAGAAGGGACGGCGTGTAGGGTTGCCGCCTTACCTTTACGGCCTCAGGTTCCGTGCCTTGTATCGGAAGAGTGCCTGTATCCACGTGCTCCTTCTTCACAAGATTGGATCAGACCCAGGCCTGTCACAGTCTCTTGGGGCCCTTGCAGGCCCGGGCGTCTCTTTGGCCTTTTCCTGCTACAGGGAGACAGGGAGACAGGTGCACTCAGCAAGCTACACAGGTGGGAAGCACAGGGGCCTCACTCGGAGTGTTGTGGGCCCTGACGGCTGGTGGGCTAGCAACAGGGCCACGCCATTGACAAGGAACGACCTAGATAGATGCACACGGAGAAAGCGGTTCTCCAAGTCAGCGGAGGCCAGCGCTCCTTGTTTTCTGGTTCCCTGAGGGAAGGCACAGACAATGGATCCGGCCAACGTGACTGGTACTGTGAAGCTGTCCAAGGTGATGGGAGAAGGCAGAACACAGGCGCCTGTCACTCAGCTGGCCACAGCGAGCAAATCCTGGGTCCTGCCCTTGCCCAAACCCCCGACAAATACTCCTGAGCGCACATCTCGGTTCCTGCACCGAACCAGGCCAGGTCCTGCACTTCTTCAAGCCCCCGACCGACACTCCTGGGCCAGCATCGGACTCTCAGGCTTGTTCCTGGCCTTAGTCAAGCCCCCGGAACACATTCCTGAGCCCACAACGCTGTTCTGTACCCCTGAACTACGGTGTGTCCTCCCCTTGTTCAAGCCCCCAGGAAACACTACTGAGCCCGCATCTCACTCGCTGCATTGAACCTGGCTGGCTCCTTGTCTTGTTCAAGCCCCCGACAGATACTCCGGAACCCACATCTCGGTCCCTGCACTGATCCCGGCTGGGTGCTGCCCTTGTTCCCGACCCCGACAAATACTCCTGAGCCCACATCTCGGGCCCTGCACTGAATCGGGTGGGCCCTGCCCATCTTCCAGCCCCGACAAACTCTCCTGAGCCCACATCCCGGTCCCTGCACTGAAGCAGGCTGGGTGCTTCCCATGTTCAAGCCCCGACAAGCACTCCTGAGCCCACATCTCGGGCCCTGCACCGACCCAGTCTGGGTCCTGCCCTTGTTCAAGCCGCTGAACAAATACCCCTGAGCCGGCTTCTCTGTCCCTGCCGTGAACCAGGCCAGGAGCTGCACGTGTTGAAGCCACTGACCAACACTTCTGGGCCTGCATCTGATTCTCAGGCTGGTTCCTGGCCTGAGGTAAGCCCCCAGCAAACAGTATTGAGGCCACAGCTGGCTCCCTGCTCCTGAACTCAACTAAGGTGTGACCTCCCCTTGTTCAACCACCCTCCCCCCCCCACCCCCCAGGAAACACCACTGTGCCCGCATCTCACTCGCTGCATTGAACCAGGCTGGGTCCTGTGCTTGTTCAAACCCCCGACAAATCCTCCTGAGCCCACCCCTCGGTCCCTGCACTGAACCAGGCTGGATCCTCCCTTTGTTCAAGCCCCTGACAAACACACCTGACACCACCTCTCGGTCCCGTCATCGAGCCAGGCTGGGTCCTGCCCATGATCAAGCAGCCGATAAACACTCCTTGGAGCACATCTCGGTCCCTGCACTGATCCAGGCTGGATCCTGCCCTTGTTCATCCCGACAGACACTCCCGAGGCCACAGCACAGTCCCTGCCATGACCCAGGCTGGGTCCTGCCTTTGTTCAAGCCCCCGACAAACACTCTTGAGCCCACATCTCGGTCCATGCAACTGAATCGGGTCGGCCCTGCCCATGCCCAAGCTCTTTGTAGAACGCATATATCGTGTGTCAGGACTATAGGATGGCTGGTTTAGCTTGATCCTCTTGCTGCTCCAGGCCCCACAGGCTTGGGCCACAGGGCAGGCTAGGATGTGTTCTCACATGGAGAACAGAACCACTTTGAAAGGGCCTCCATAGGGTCGATGGCAGCCGTGCATGTCTCCGACACCGGTGAGTCGTGGGACTTAACGGGGAGCTGTCCTTAGCGTCTCCCTGGCCGGCATTCGCACAAGGTTCAGGGGGGGTCCCTCATGCCAGCAGAGCGGGCCTCGTTTCTCCCTCTGCGCACAGTGTGGCCACGGCACCTCAGGCTTGTGCAGCTTTCACTTCGGCCCAGCGAGGGAGGGAGGGTCGCCCGTCCCCTTCTGCGCTTCAGCAGTGACCGCCCACTGTTGGCTTTCAAGGTCGAGAAAGCACTCTCCGAACGTGTGGACTAAAACCCTCTGAACTCCCACCGGTGAAACTCACTCAGGACGAGAAGGGCTTGCCTTCACGCCAAGGATAAGCGTCTCTTCTGAGCGCTGGTGTCCACAGAGTTGCAGACGGCAACAGCACTACTTAGAGAGACGGAGACACACAGACACCAGCGCCTGCTACACACGCGGAAGGACTGCCCAACACAGTGCTATGCCAGAAGCAAAGATACAGAGACACAGAGCGAGCGCTGTACACTAAGGCGCTGGTGTTCCCGAACAGTGGAGATCCACTGTAGCACTGTAGGTGGGGTTCTTCCCTACTCCCCTAGCATCCGGACAGCAGCAGGCTCTCTGTCCCTTGAAGAAAAGTATCCAGCCCCTTGGCACCCCTGCGTATCCCTTGGATACTCAGGGAGAGCTCTCAGTTATTGCCAGTCCCAGGGGACACAGGAGTGTGCCGTTCGGATGGCGGAGCAGGAACCCGTGCTTGGAATTTCCAGAGCCAGGTCAATGACAGCGCCTGGGGCTAGCCCGGCCACATGCAAAACCCTGTCCCTCCCTGGAGCAGAATCTGGCCACGTGGGGGCGCTGGAGCAGCACAGGAACCCCGGAAGATGCCCTCCGGTCTGGGGGCGTGTCCATAAGAGTGCCGCCCACTACCCTGTCGGCCATTGGTCTAGATTTGGGCCAGCAGTCTGTGCATGGCTCACAGCCTAGGCCCCCGCCTGTTCGCCGGATCTCCTAGGGCCCGTTCACCCCGTCCTGCGTTTCTGGCACCCCTTTCTTCGGCCTCACGCCAACACCCCCACACACCAGCCCCCGCCTTCTGACAATCCCCCTCACTCCCCGCCCCCAAAAGAGCTAGTCGGTCCCACAGGTTTACTGCAGCCTGGGCCGCCATTACGCCCCACTTGCTGTGCTCTTATGTCGCGTCCCTTCGCCTCTGCCCCAGCTCGGGGTCACCGCCAAGGCCAAGAGGAACGTGAGAGGCGGTCAGAGGAAGGCGGGAGCGTCCCGGGACCCCGCACCTTCCAAGCTGTGAGCCCAGGTACTCAGGGGGCAGGGCCCCGCCCCCACCCCCCCTCCCCCACCCCGCAGCCTGCCGTCGTGATGCAGTGCGCAGCTGGGACCTTGTCACCAGCAGTTGTCACGCCAGGCCAAGAGGCCACCCTCTTCAGGGTGGAGGCGGTGGAGGAGGGCGAGGCCCTGGTGGACGGAGACGTGGCGGGGATCGGGCGGGAGTTCCAGCTGCTTGCGGAAGACATCGTGGAGGAGGTGGAGGTTGTGGCGGATGAGGAGCAGGAACAGCGGCCCTCCCAGGAGCTAGAGGAGAAGACGGTGGAGGAGCAGGGCCAGGAAAGGCCCGGAGGCCCTTGTGAGCGCCAGGAGCTGGATGCCCTGCAGGCACTGGCCGCCCTGCAGGTAGAACTGAGCTCTGAGCGTGAGCAAAACCGCAGGGCTTACGTTCAGTTCATGCGCAAGAACCATCAGAGGAGGAAGCGTCACTTGGCTCGGAGGAGCGCCATCATCCAGGGCATCCCTGGCTTCTGGGCCAAAGCTGTATCCTTTGCGCTGCTCCTTGGGGTCCGCTGCTCAGGAGGACGAGGAAGGGGAGAAGGGGCAGGAGCAGGCGGAGGGGGTGGAGGCGAGGGCACAGGAAGGGCGCCGGAGGCCACTGAAGGAAATGCGGTCCTGGGCAATTGGCAGGCTCCAAAGGCACAGCCGAGTAGGGCCTGGGCAGGGCCACAGGTGGACGTGTCGCAGCCATGCCTTTGAGTGTCTCCTTCAGGCCTGCATCTGAGGAGGCGCAGCCCCCGAGGCCTCTAAGTCAACATTGACCAGAGACGGTACACAAGAGCAGCGTTCGCAGACAGTTATTGGTGTAAATGTGGGTGATCCCGGCACATTGCTGGGGCATGTGAGTCATTCACACACACACGCACACACGCACACGCACACGCACACGCACACGCACACACACGTACACATAAACACACACACACATACCCAAGAAGCCCTTTACTTTCAGACACGGTTTGTCACAAGGACTGCAAGTCTGACCGTATAAGCAGTGACATGCCGCTACCCAGCATACACAGGTCTGGAGGAGCAGAGTAGCGGTCAGAAACAGCCCCTGCTTGGGGAATGCAGATGCACACCATCCCAAGGGGCCCAGAGCCATGAGCGTGTCTGATGGTATGGCAGGTCCTGAGGATATCAGCAGTGGCCGGGCAAGAGGCAGTGCCCGCCAAGCTCCTTGCAGATGCGTGTTCCAGTATCCTTGTTCCACCCCAGACTAGGGCTGATGCTCCTGGCTCTTCTTGGCCGGCATGTGGCCTGAATGGCTCCTTGACCTAAAGCAGATTATGAGCCACCCTCAAGTCTCCGTCCTGATCAGCGACCAAGATCAAGACTTTCTCGGCTACATGATGGACTTGAAGGTCAGTGAGGGAGACTGAGGAAGGGTGGGTATGGGACCTGGCGGGGAGTGGGAGGAACGTGTTAGCCATGTTCCTGTGCTGTGAGACTTTGGAGAGGCATCGGGGAAGCTGATCATGCCTGCCTTGGAGGCAAGCTGAGGCCCCTAGAAGCTTGCACCTTTTCCCTCCTCGCTATCCTGGCAGGTGCAGGTGCGGAGCCATCCGCCGTCCCGCTGCAAGCTGATCTTTTCCTTTCGGGACAACCCCTACTTCTTGAACTCGGTGATCATTAAGGAGTATTACCTTGACATCACTGGTAAAAGGTGGCTCCCGGGGTGATGAGTGTGGGTGTGCAAGCGTGTGGATGATGCACCTGCGGTGTCCACCCCAGTCTCCCCTGTCTGTCTGCAGGGTACCGGGCACGTCGATCCACTCCAGTCCACTGGTTCTGGGACTTTGAACGGGGAGCCCCCAGCCGCAGGCTGGACACCAGGAGCCTTAACTTTCTCAACTGGCTGTCAGGCCACAACGGCCCAGAATCGAACAGGATTGCTGAGGTGGGGTTGCTTTGGGCTTGCACACAGTTGGTGGTTGATGTTGGAGTTCTTGGCTGCTCATGGGAGGGTTGGGAGCCTGGTCAGCCCCTGGCTGACCTTGCTCGTGTTGCCTGCAGATCATCAGCGAAGACGTGTGGGACGATCCCCTGAAGTACTACCTCAGGGAGGAAGGTTCGTCCATGAGAGACAACTGACAGAAACACATGTGGTGATGGGGTCTGGAGGTAGGCCCCGTAGGGACAGCCGAATAGTAGCTGGGACACAGTACTTTCTTTCGCAAGTGGGGATGCTCAGGCTCATGCAAACTGGCTGCAGAGCCAGAGCCTGAGTCAAGCATGTAGCAGGTGACTTGCTGAGACTGGGGGCTGGGGGGGACTCGGTGTGTCCGAGAGCGCAGTAAGTCCCCCTCCAGTCAGCTGTGGTGGCAGCGCGAGAGTCCTAGGTGATACGACTAGAGGCAGGGTGAATTAAGTGCCTGTGTCAGAATCATCTGTCCTTGGGTCCTGCCATTCCCCCGGCGTCCTTCCTCTCACTGAGTTTGAGAATGCCTGGGCCCTTCACTTCCGCCCCTTAACCTAGGATGGCCTGTCATTGAAAGGGCGTCCTGTCCAGGGCCCCAGTGCACCTGTGCGCTGACTTTGGGATCTTGTGTGAATTTCCACATCCAATACTCTGATCTCACCAGCACCACACCTGCTGAGCTTGAAGTTGCTTCAGGGAAAATCCGGACGTCTCTGGGAGGAGGTGGACAGGGAGCCCCAAGGGCAGGACATGGTGCCTAGTGACACCATCTCCGTCATTGCTGGACACGGGTCTTCGGCTCCTGAAACCCCTGTGTTCCCTGTTTGCGTCCGTGTCCACGTGCCAAGCATGTGTGTGTGTACACGCGTGTGCTTGTGTCACCTGTCTTTATGCGGGGGTGTGTGTGTGTGTCCGGCCCAGGGCGGACGCAGAGATGAAGGCGACGGGAGAGGAGGTGACGAGCGACCAGAAGAGGAGGCACGAGGCGTCCCCAGGCTGACGGAGGTTGGTCACCGACTCTCCGCATGACCGTATCCGGGATGGGAATGAGGAAAAGATGGCCAGTGATACCTGCGGACCGTGGCTCGAGAAATCCGCAATTAGACCAAATCCAAAACACGCTCGCCACTTCTAACTTGTGGTTGTGTGTGCTTGGACCAGGGAGAGGGAAGTGCATGGTCTGAGGATTCCGCGAGGGCAAATCAGGTGGGGCGGGGCTTTGAAACCGCTGCCTGAGGAGCCCTCAGTCCATGGGGACGTGGGCCGGCCTCTGGAAATGGTGGGCGAGGGTATGGCTGGACCCGGGGTGGAGAGGAGGCCAAGTTCCTGTAGAGAAGAGCAGAGACCCGAAGGAGAAAGAGGCACAGATTGCCTGCTGCACTGGGGACTTGTTCCACACACGGAAGAAGGAGACCCGGGAGGGCCCTGGGCCAGTGCTGCCCAGGATCAGCCCATCGGCCCGCACGCTGTCTCCACGAGGGTGGCACACACTGGCATGATGCGAAACACAACGGAAGATGTGCTAAGCTAGGCTGTCCATGCAAAACCACAGGCACGCGAGGAGAGACAGGGTGTGAGCGTGGCAGACGTCCAGGCATTTCCAGCCTCCTCGGCAGGGCAGAAAGGCGAGGGAGGCGCAGGTGTGGGTGTACGTGTGCGTCCCTCTGCCGGAGTGTGCCTGTGAGGGAGGGAAGAGGGAGGAAGCAAGGACGGTGGGCTACTTGCATGTGCCAAGGGACCTCGGGAGAATGGCAGACAGGGAAGCCCCTGGGGGCGGTTGAGAGCCTGCTGGTGGATTTCAGGGCCCAGGGGCTAGGCATTAGCGGCCCTGCCAAAGACACCCCATGGGTCGTGCTCCAAGTCCTGACGTGAATTCCTTCCTTCCTCTGGGGTCTTGCCCCCGGCTGTGGGGGGGGTGCCAGAGGTGCTAAGGGGCGCGTCTGCCCCAGACGGAGGTTTCTGGCAGTGTCGCTGGAGCAGAATCTCTGATTCTGTCGTAGGGCATCTGCACCAGATGACACTCAGAGGCACCCTGCCTTCCAGGTGACCGTCTTGGATGTCCCCGGGCCCAAGCGGGGACTGGCTTCCTTGGCATGTGGGCTGTGTAGGCAAGCAGGGATGCCTGACTGTCGGGAATTCTAGCTGGGCCTAATGAGAGCAACTGAAAGAGAGTCTTGGCATTTAGCAAAGCAGTGAGGCCCGGGTGGTACAAGGCCTCTTGGTGCCTTTGAGGTAGCAAAGCTGCTTTCTGCCCAGGGAGGCATGAGCTGTGTGCCCAGACAGGGCCGGGTGCCCAGGGCAGCATCGGTTCAGGGACTGAGTGCGTCTGGGTAGTGTTAAAGAGAAGGGACGGCGTGTAGGGTTGCCGCCTTACCTTTACGGCCTCAGGTTCCGTGCCTTGTATCGGAAGAGTGCCTGTATCCACGTGCTCCTTCTTCACAAGATTGGATCAGACCCAGGCCTGTCACAGTCTCTTGGGGCCCTTGCAGGCCCGGGCGTCTCTTTGGCCTTTTCCTGCTACAGGGAGACAGGGAGACAGGTGCACTCAGCAAGCTACACAGGTGGGAAGCACAGGGGCCTCACTCGGAGTGTTGTGGGCCCTGACGGCTGGTGGGCTAGCAACAGGGCCACGCCATTGACAAGGAACGACCTAGATAGATGCACACGGAGAAAGCGGTTCTCCAAGTCAGCGGAGGCCAGCGCTCCTTGTTTTCTGGTTCCCTGAGGGAAGGCACAGACAATGGATCCGGCCAACGTGACTGGTACTGTGAAGCTGTCCAAGGTGATGGGAGAAGGCAGAACACAGGCGCCTGTCACTCAGCTGGCCACAGCGAGCAAATCCTGGGTCCTGCCCTTGCCCAAACCCCCGACAAATACTCCTGAGCGCACATCTCGGTTCCTGCACCGAACCAGGCCAGGTCCTGCACTTCTTCAAGCCCCCGACCGACACTCCTGGGCCAGCATCGGACTCTCAGGCTTGTTCCTGGCCTTAGTCAAGCCCCCGGAACACATTCCTGAGCCCACAACGCTGTTCTGTACCCCTGAACTACGGTGTGTCCTCCCCTTGTTCAAGCCCCCAGGAAACACTGCTGAGCCCGCATCTCACTCGCTGCATTGAACCTGGCTGGCTCCTTGTCTTGTTCAAGCCCCCGACAGATACTCCGGAACCCACATCTCGGTCCCTGCACTGATCCCGGCTGGGTGCTGCCCTTGTTCCCGACCCCGACAAATACTCCTGAGCCCACATCTCGGGCCCTGCACTGAATCGGGTGGGCCCTGCCCATCTTCCAGCCCCGACAAACTCTCCTGAGCCCACATCCCGGTCCCTGCACTGAAGCAGGCTGGGTGCTTCCCATGTTCAAGCCCCGACAAGCACTCCTGAGCCCACATCTCGGGCCCTGCACCGACCCAGTCTGGGTCCTGCCCTTGTTCAAGCCGCTGAACAAATACCCCTGAGCCGGCTTCTCTGTCCCTGCCGTGAACCAGGCCAGGAGCTGCACGTGTTGAAGCCACTGACCAACACTTCTGGGCCTGCATCTGATTCTCAGGCTGGTTCCTGGCCTGAGGTAAGCCCCCAGCAAACAGTATTGAGGCCACAGCTGGCTCCCTGCTCCTGAACTCAACTAAGGTGTGACCTCCCCTTGTTCAACCACCCCCCACCCCCACCCCCCAGGAAACACCACTGTGCCCGCATCTCACTCGCTGCATTGAACCAGGCTGGGTCCTGTGCTTGTTCAAACCCCCGACAAATCCTCCTGAGCCCACCCCTCGGTCCCTGCACTGAACCAGGCTGGATCCTCCCTTTGTTCAAGCCCCTGACAAACACACCTGACACCACCTCTCGGTCCCGTCATCGAGCCAGGCTGGGTCCTGCCCATGATCAAGCAGCCGATAAACACTCCTTGGAGCACATCTCGGTCCCTGCACTGATCCAGGCTGGATCCTGCCCTTGTTCATCCCGACAGACACTCCCGAGGCCACAGCACAGTCCCTGCCATGACCCAGGCTGGGTCCTGCCTTTGTTCAAGCCCCCGACAAACACTCTTGAGCCCACATCTCGGTCCATGCAACTGAATCGGGTCGGCCCTGCCCATGCCCAAGCTCTTTGTAGAACGCATATATCGTGTGTCAGGACTATAGGATGGCTGGTTTAGCTTGATCCTCTTGCTGCTCCAGGCCCCACAGGCTTGGGCCACAGGGCAGGCTAGGATGTGTTCTCACATGGAGAACAGAACCACTTTGAAAGGGCCTCCATAGGGTCGATGGCAGCCGTGCATGTCTCCGACACCGGTGAGTCGTGGGACTTAACGGGGAGCTGTCCTTAGCGTCTCCCTGGCCGGCATTCGCACAAGGTTCAGGGGGGGTCCCTCATGCCAGCAGAGCGGGCCTCGTTTCTCCCTCTGCGCACAGTGTGGCCACGGCACCTCAGGCTTGTGCAGCTTTCACGTCGGCCCAGCGAGGGAGGGAGGGTCGCCCGTCCCCTTCTGCGCTTCAGCAGTGACCGCCCACTGTTGGCTTTCAAGGTCGAGAAAGCACTCTCCGAACGTGTGGACTAAAACCCTCTGAACTCCCACCGGTGAAACTCACTCAGGACGAGAAGGGCTTGCCTTCACGCCAAGGATAAGCGTCTCTTCTGAGCGCTGGTGTCCACAGAGTTGCAGACGGCAACAGCACTACTTAGAGAGACGGAGACACACAGACACCAGCGCCTGCTACACACGCGGAAGGACTGCCCAACACAGTGCTATGCCAGAAGCAAAGATACAGAGACACAGAGCGAGCGCTGTACACTAAGGCGCTGGTGTTCCCGAACAGTGGAGATCCACTGTAGCACTGTAGGTGGGGTTCTTCCCTACTCCCCTAGCATCCGGACAGCAGCAGGCTCTCTGTCCCTTGAAGAAAAGTATCCAGCCCCTTGGCACCCCTGCGTATCCCTTGGATACTCAGGGAGAGCTCTCAGTTATTGCCAGTCCCAGGGGACACAGGAGTGTGCGGTTCGGATGGCGGAGCAGGAACCCGTGCTTGGAATTTCCAGAGCCAGGTCAATGACAGCGCCTGGGGCTAGCCCGGCCACATGCAAAACCCTGTCCCTCCCTGGAGCAGAATCTGGCCACGTGGGGGCGCTGGAGCAGCACAGGAACCCCGGAAGATGCCCTCCGGTCTGGGGGCGTGTCCATAAGAGTGCCGCCCACTACCCTGTCGGCCATTGGTCTAGATTTGGGCCAGCAGTCTGTGCATGGCTCACAGCCTAGGCCCCCGCCTGTTCGCCGGATCTCCTAGGGCCCGTTCACCCCGTCCTGCGTTTCTGGCACCCCTTTCTTCGGCCTCACGCCAACACCCCCACACACCAGCCCCCGCCTTCTGACAATCCCCCTCACTCCCCGCCCCCAAAAGAGCTAGTCGGTCCCACAGGTTTACTGCAGCCTGGGCCGCCATTACGCCCCACTTGCTGTGCTCTTATGTCGCGTCCCTTCGCCTCTGCCCCAGCTCGGGGTCACCGCCAAGGCCAAGAGGAACGTGAGAGGCGGTCAGAGGAAGGCGGGAGCGTCCCGGGACCCCGCACCTTCCAAGCTGTGAGCCCAGGTACTCAGGGGGCAGGGCCCCGCCCCCACCCCCCCTCCCCCACCCCGCAGCCTGCCGTCGTGATGCAGTGCGCAGCTGGGACCTTGTCACCAGCAGTTGTCACGCCAGGCCAAGAGGCCACCCTCTTCAGGGTGGAGGCGGTGGAGGAGGGCGAGGCCCTGGTGGACGGAGACGTGGCGGGGATCGGGCGGGAGTTCCAGCTGCTTGCGGAAGACATCGTGGAGGAGGTGGAGGTTGTGGCGGATGAGGAGCAGGAACAGCGGCCCTCCCAGGAGCTAGAGGAGAAGACGGTGGAGGAGCAGGGCCAGGAAAGGCCCGGAGGCCCTTGTGAGCGCCAGGAGCTGGATGCCCTGCAGGCACTGGCCGCCCTGCAGGTAGAACTGAGCTCTGAGCGTGAGCAAAACCGCAGGGCTTACGTTCAGTTCATGCGCAAGAACCATCAGAGGAGGAAGCGTCACTTGGCTCGGAGGAGCGCCATCATCCAGGGCATCCCTGGCTTCTGGGCCAAAGCTGTATCCTTTGCGCTGCTCCTTGGGGTCCGCTGCTCAGGAGGACGAGGAAGGGGAGAAGGGGCAGGAGCAGGCGGAGGGGGTGGAGGCGAGGGCACAGGAAGGGCGCCGGAGGCCACTGAAGGAAATGCGGTCCTGGGCAATTGGCAGGCTCCAAAGGCACAGCCGAGTAGGGCCTGGGCAGGGCCACAGGTGGACGTGTCGCAGCCATGCCTTTGAGTGTCTCCTTCAGGCCTGCATCTGAGGAGGCGCAGCCCCCGAGGCCTCTAAGTCAACATTGACCAGAGACGGTACACAAGAGCAGCGTTCGCAGACAGTTATTGGTGTAAATGTGGGTGATCCCGGCACATTGCTGGGGCATGTGAGTCATTCACACACACACGCACACACGCACACGCACACGCACACGCACACACACGTACACATAAACACACACACACATACCCAAGAAGCCCTTTACTTTCAGACACGGTTTGTCACAAGGACTGCAAGTCTGACCGTATAAGCAGTGACATGCCGCTACCCAGCATACACAGGTCTGGAGGAGCAGAGTAGCGGTCAGAAACAGCCCCTGCTTGGGGAATGCAGATGCACACCATCCCAAGGGGCCCAGAGCCATGAGCGTGTCTGATGGTATGGCAGGTCCTGAGGATATCAGCAGTGGCCGGGCAAGAGGCAGTGCCCGCCAAGCTCCTTGCAGATGCGTGTTCCAGTATCCTTGTTCCACCCCAGACTAGGGCTGATGCTCCTGGCTCTTCTTGGCCGGCATGTGGCCTGAATGGCTCCTTGACCTAAAGCAGATTATGAGCCACCCTCAAGTCTCCGTCCTGATCAGCGACCAAGATCAAGACTTTCTCGGCTACATGATGGACTTGAAGGTCAGTGAGGGAGACTGAGGAAGGGTGGGTATGGGACCTGGCGGGGAGTGGGAGGAACGTGTTAGCCATGTTCCTGTGCTGTGAGACTTTGGAGAGGCATCGGGGAAGCTGATCATGCCTGCCTTGGAGGCAAGCTGAGGCCCCTAGAAGCTTGCACCTTTTCCCTCCTCGCTATCCTGGCAGGTGCAGGTGCGGAGCCATCCGCCGTCCCGCTGCAAGCTGATCTTTTCCTTTCGGGACAACCCCTACTTCTTGAACTCGGTGATCATTAAGGAGTATTACCTTGACATCACTGGTAAAAGGTGGCTCCCGGGGTGATGAGTGTGGGTGTGCAAGCGTGTGGATGATGCACCTGCGGTGTCCACCCCAGTCTCCCCTGTCTGTCTGCAGGGTACAGGGCACGTCGATCCACTCCAGTCCACTGGTTCTGGGACTTTGAACGGGGAGCCCCCAGCCGCAGGCTGGACACCAGGAGCCTTAACTTTCTCAACTGGCTGTCAGGCCACAACGGCCCAGAATCGAACAGGATTGCTGAGGTGGGGTTGCTTTGGGCTTGCACACAGTTGGTGGTTGATGTTGGAGTTCTTGGCTGCTCATGGGAGGGTTGGGAGCCTGGTCAGCCCCTGGCTGACCTTGCTCGTGTTGCCTGCAGATCATCAGCGAAGACGTGTGGGACGATCCCCTGAAGTACTACCTCAGGGAGGAAGGTTCGTCCATGAGAGACAACTGACAGAAACACATGTGGTGATGGGGTCTGGAGGTAGGCCCCGTAGGGACAGCCGAATAGTAGCTGGGACACAGTACTTTCTTTCGCAAGTGGGGATGCTCAGGCTCATGCAAACTGGCTGCAGAGCCAGAGCCTGAGTCAAGCATGTAGCAGGTGACTTGCTGAGACTGGGGGCTGGGGGGGACTCGGTGTGTCCGAGAGCGCAGTAAGTCCCCCTCCAGTCAGCTGTGGTGGCAGCGCGAGAGTCCTAGGTGATACGACTAGAGGCAGGGTGAATTAAGTGCCTGTGTCAGAATCATCTGTCCTTGGGTCCTGCCATTCCCCCGGCGTCCTTCCTCTCACTGAGTTTGAGAATGCCTGGGCCCTTCACTTCCGCCCCTTAACCTAGGATGGCCTGTCATTGAAAGGGCGTCCTGTCCAGGGCCCCAGTGCACCTGTGCGCTGACTTTGGGATCTTGTGTGAATTTCCACATCCAATACTCTGATCTCACCAGCACCACACCTGCTGAGCTTGAAGTTGCTTCAGGGAAAATCTGGACGTCTCTGGGAGGAGGTGGACAGGGAGCCCCAAGGGCAGGACATGGTGCCTAGTGACACCATCTCCGTCATTGCTGGACACGGGTCTTCGGCTCCTGAAACCCCTGTGTTCCCTGTTTGCGTCCGTGTCCACGTGCCAAGCATGTGTGTGTGTACACGCGTGTGCTTGTGTCACCTGTCTTTATGCGGGGGTGTGTGTGTGTGTCCGGCCCAGGGCGGACGCAGAGATGAAGGCGACGGGAGAGGAGGTGACGAGCGACCAGAAGAGGAGGCACGAGGCGTCCCCAGGCTGACGGAGGTTGGTCACCGACTCTCCGCATGACCGTATCCGGGATGGGAATGAGGAAAAGATGGCCAGTGATACCTGCGGACCGTGGCTCGAGAAATCCGCAATTAGACCAAATCCAAAACACGCTCGCCACTTCTAACTTGTGGTTGTGTGTGCTTGGACCAGGGAGAGGGAAGTGCATGGTCTGAGGATTCCGCGAGGGCAAATCAGGTGGGGCGGGGCTTTGAAACCGCTGCCTGAGGAGCCCTCAGTCCATGGGGACGTGGGCCGGCCTCTGGAAATGGTGGGCGAGGGTATGGCTGGACCCGGGGTGGAGAGGAGGCCAAGTTCCTGTAGAGAAGAGCAGAGACCCGAAGGAGAAAGAGGCACAGATTGCCTGCTGCACTGGGGACTTGTTCCACACACGGAAGAAGGAGACCCGGGAGGGCCCTGGGCCAGTGCTGCCCAGGATCAGCCCATCGGCCCGCACGCTGTCTCCACGAGGGTGGCACACACTGGCATGATGCGAAACACAACGCAAGATGTGCTAAGCTAGGCTGTCCATGCAAAACCACAGGCACGCGAGGAGAGACAGGGTGTGAGCGTGGCAGACGTCCAGGCATTTCCAGCCTCCTCGGCAGGGCAGAAAGGCGAGGGAGGCGCAGGTGTGGGTGTACGTGTGCGTCCCTCTGCCGGAGTGTGCCTGTGAGGGAGGGAAGAGGGAGGAAGCAAGGACGGTGGGCTACTTGCATGTGCCAAGGGACCTCGGGAGAATGGCAGACAGGGAAGCCCCTGGGGGCGGTTGAGAGCCTGCTGGTGGATTTCAGGGCCCAGGGGCTAGGCATTAGCGGCCCTGCCAAAGACAAACCATGGGTCGTGCTCCAAGTCCTGACGTGAATTCCTTCCTTCCTCTGGGGTCTTGCCCCCGGCTGTGGGGGGGGTGCCAGAGGTGCTAAGGGGCGCGTCTGCCCCAGACGGAGGTTTCTGGCAGTGTCGCTGGAGCAGAATCTCTGATTCTGTCGTAGGGCATCTGCACCAGATGACACTCAGAGGCACCCTGCCTTCCAGGTGACCGTCTTGGATGTCCCCGGGCCCAAGCGGGGACTGGCTTCCTTGGCATGTGGGCTGTGTAGGCAAGCAGGGATGCCTGACTGTCGGGAATTCTAGCTGGGCCTAATGAGAGCAACTGAAAGAGAGTCTTGGCATTTAGCAAAGCAGTGAGGCCCGGGTGGTACAAGGCCTCTTGGTGCCTTTGAGGTAGCAAAGCTGCTTTCTGCCCAGGGAGGCATGAGCTGTGGGCCCAGACAGGGCCGGGTGCCCAGGGCAGCATCGGTTCAGGGACTGAGTGCGTCTGGGTAGTGTTAAAGAGAAGGGACGGCGTGTAGGGTTGCCGCCTTACCTTTACGGCCTCAGGTTCCGTGCCTTGTATCGGAAGAGTGCCTGTATCCACGTGCTCCTTCTTCACAAGATTGGATCAGACCCAGGCCTGTCACAGTCTCTTGGGGCCCTTGCAGGCCCGGGCGTCTCTTTGGCCTTTTCCTGCTACAGGGAGACAGGGAGACAGGTGCACTCAGCAAGCTACACAGGTGGGAAGCACAGGGGCCTCACTCGGAGTGTTGTGGGCCCTGACGGCTGGTGGGCTAGCAACAGGGCCACGCCATTGACAAGGAACGACCTAGATAGATGCACACGGAGAAAGCGGTTCTCCAAGTCAGCGGAGGCCAGCGCTCCTTGTTTTCTGGTTCCCTGAGGGAAGGCACAGACAATGGATCCGGCCAACGTGACTGGTACTGTGAAGCTGTCCAAGGTGATGGGAGAAGGCAGAACACAGGCGCCTGTCACTCAGCTGGCCACAGCGAGCAAATCCTGGGTCCTGCCCTTGCCCAAACCCCCGACAAATACTCCTGAGCGCACATCTCGGTTCCTGCACCGAACCAGGCCAGGTCCTGCACTTCTTCAAGCCCCCGACCGACACTCCTGGGCCAGCATCGGACTCTCAGGCTTGTTCCTGGCCTTAGTCAAGCCCCCGGAACACATTCCTGAGCCCACAACGCTGTTCTGTACCCCTGAACTACGGTGTGTCCTCCCCTTGTTCAAGCCCCCAGGAAACACTGCTGAGCCCGCATCTCACTCGCTGCATTGAACCTGGCTGGCTCCTTGTCTTGTTCAAGCCCCCGACAGATACTCCGGAACCCACATCTCGGTCCCTGCACTGATCCCGGCTGGGTGCTGCCCTTGTTCCCGACCCCGACAAATACTCCTGAGCCCACATCTCGGGCCCTGCACTGAATCGGGTGGGCCCTGCCCATCTTCCAGCCCCGACAAACTCTCCTGAGCCCACATCCCGGTCCCTGCACTGAAGCAGGCTGGGTGCTTCCCATGTTCAAGCCCCGACAAGCACTCCTGAGCCCACATCTCGGGCCCTGCACCGACCCAGTCTGGGTCCTGCCCTTGTTCAAGCCGCTGAACAAATACCCCTGAGCCGGCTTCTCTGTCCCTGCCGTGAACCAGGCCAGGAGCTGCACGTGTTGAAGCCACTGACCAACACTTCTGGGCCTGCATCTGATTCTCAGGCTGGTTCCTGGCCTGAGGTAAGCCCCCAGCAAACAGTATTGAGGCCACAGCTGGCTCCCTGCTCCTGAACTCAACTAAGGTGTGACCTCCCCTTGTTCAACCACCCTCCCCCCCCCACCCCCCAGGAAACACCACTGTGCCCGCATCTCACTCGCTGCATTGAACCAGGCTGGGTCCTGTGCTTGTTCAAACCCCCGACAAATCCTCCTGAGCCCACCCCTCGGTCCCTGCACTGAACCAGGCTGGATCCTCCCTTTGTTCAAGCCCCTGACAAACACACCTGACACCACCTCTCGGTCCCGTCATCGAGCCAGGCTGGGTCCTGCCCATGATCAAGCAGCCGATAAACACTCCTTGGAGCACATCTCGGTCCCTGCACTGATCCAGGCTGGATCCTGCCCTTGTTCATCCCGACAGACACTCCCGAGGCCACAGCACAGTCCCTGCCATGACCCAGGCTGGGTCCTGCCTTTGTTCAAGCCCCCGACAAACACTCTTGAGCCCACATCTCGGTCCATGCAACTGAATCGGGTCGGCCCTGCCCATGCCCAAGCTCTTTGTAGAACGCATATATCGTGTGTCAGGACTATAGGATGGCTGGTTTAGCTTGATCCTCTTGCTGCTCCAGGCCCCACAGGCTTGGGCCACAGGGCAGGCTAGGATGTGTTCTCACATGGAGAACAGAACCACTTTGAAAGGGCCTCCATAGGGTCGATGGCAGCCGTGCATGTCTCCGACACCGGTGAGTCGTGGGACTTAACGGGGAGCTGTCCTTAGCGTCTCCCTGGCCGGCATTCGCACAAGGTTCAGGGGGGGTCCCTCATGCCAGCAGAGCGGGCCTCGTTTCTCCCTCTGCGCACAGTGTGGCCACGGCACCTCAGGCTTGTGCAGCTTTCACGTCGGCCCAGCGAGGGAGGGAGGGTCGCCCGTCCCCTTCTGCGCTTCAGCAGTGACCGCCCACTGTTGGCTTTCAAGGTCGAGAAAGCACTCTCCGAACGTGTGGACTAAAACCCTCTGAACTCCCACCGGTGAAACTCACTCAGGACGAGAAGGGCTTGCCTTCACGCCAAGGATAAGCGTCTCTTCTGAGCGCTGGTGTCCACAGAGTTGCAGACGGCAACAGCACTACTTAGAGAGACGGAGACACACAGACACCAGCGCCTGCTACACACGCGGAAGGACTGCCCAACACAGTGCTATGCCAGAAGCAAAGATACAGAGACACAGAGCGAGCGCTGTACACTAAGGCGCTGGTGTTCCCGAACAGTGGAGATCCACTGTAGCACTGTAGGTGGGGTTCTTCCCTACTCCCCTAGCATCCGGACAGCAGCAGGCTCTCTGTCCCTTGAAGAAAAGTATCCAGCCCCTTGGCACCCCTGCGTATCCCTTGGATACTCAGGGAGAGCTCTCAGTTATTGCCAGTCCCAGGGGACACAGGAGTGTGCCGTTCGGACTGCGGAGCAGGAACCCGTGCTTGGAATTTCCAGAGCCAGGTCAATGACAGCGCCTGGGGCTAGCCCGGCCACATGCAAAACCCTGTCCCTCCCTGGAGCAGAATCTGGCCACGTGGGGGCGCTGGAGCAGCACAGGAACCCCGGAAGATGCCCTCCGGTCTGGGGGCGTGTCCATAAGAGTGCCGCCCACTACCCTGTCGGCCATTGGTCTAGATTTGGGCCAGCAGTCTGTGCATGGCTCACAGCCTAGGCCCCCGCCTGTTCGCCGGATCTCCTAGGGCCCGTTCACCCCGTCCTGCGTTTCTGGCACCCCTTTCTTCGGCCTCACGCCAACACCCCCACACACCAGCCCCCGCCTTCTGACAATCCCCCTCACTCCCCGCCCCCAAAAGAGCTAGTCAGTCCCACAGGTTTACTGCAGCCTGGGCCGCCATTACGCCCCACTTGCTGTGCTCTTATGTCGCGTCCCTTCGCCTCTGCCCCAGCTCGGGGTCACCGCCAAGGCCAAGAGGAACGTGAGAGGCGGTCAGAGGAAGGCGGGAGCGTCCCGGGACCCCGCACCTTCCAAGCTGTGAGCCCAGGTACTCAGGGGGCAGGGCCCCGCCCCCACCCCCCCTCCCCCACCCCGCAGCCTGCCGTCGTGATGCAGTGCGCAGCTGGGACCTTGTCACCAGCAGTTGTCACGCCAGGCCAAGAGGCCACCCTCTTCAGGGTGGAGGCGGTGGAGGAGGGCGAGGCCCTGGTGGACGGAGACGTGGCGGGGATCGGGCGGGAGTTCCAGCTGCTTGCGGAAGACATCGTGGAGGAGGTGGAGGTTGTGGCGGATGAGGAGCAGGAACAGCGGCCCTCCCAGGAGCTAGAGGAGAAGACGGTGGAGGAGCAGGGCCAGGAAAGGCCCGGAGGCCCTTGTGAGCGCCAGGAGCTGGATGCCCTGCAGGCACTGGCCGCCCTGCAGGTAGAACTGAGCTCTGAGCGTGAGCAAAACCGCAGGGCTTACGTTCAGTTCATGCGCAAGAACCATCAGAGGAGGAAGCGTCACTTGGCTCGGAGGAGCGCCATCATCCAGGGCATCCCTGGCTTCTGGGCCAAAGCTGTATCCTTTGCGCTGCTCCTTGGGGTCCGCTGCTCAGGAGGACGAGGAAGGGGAGAAGGGGCAGGAGCAGGCGGAGGGGGTGGAGGCGAGGGCACAGGAAGGGCGCCGGAGGCCACTGAAGGAAATGCGGTCCTGGGCAATTGGCAGGCTCCAAAGGCACAGCCGAGTAGGGCCTGGGCAGGGCCACAGGTGGACGTGTCGCAGCCATGCCTTTGAGTGTCTCCTTCAGGCCTGCATCTGAGGAGGCGCAGCCCCCGAGGCCTCTAAGTCAACATTGACCAGAGACGGTACACAAGAGCAGCGTTCGCAGACAGTTATTGGTGTAAATGTGGGTGATCCCGGCACATTGCTGGGGCATGTGAGTCATTCACACACACACGCACACACGCACACGCACACGCACACGCACACGCACACACACGTACACATAAACACACACACACATACCCAAGAAGCCCTTTACTTTCAGACACGGTTTGTCACAAGGACTGCAAGTCTGACCGTATAAGCAGTGACATGCCGCTACCCAGCATACACAGGTCTGGAGGAGCAGAGTAGCGGTCAGAAACAGCCCCTGCTTGGGGAATGCAGATGCACACCATCCCAAGGGGCCCAGAGCCATAAGCGTGTCTGATGGTATGGCAGGTCCTGAGGATATCAGCAGTGGCCGGGCAAGAGGCAGTGCCCGCCAAGCTCCTTGCAGATGCGTGTTCCAGTATCCTTGTTCCACCCCAGACTAGGGCTGATGCTCCTGGCTCTTCTTGGCCGGCATGTGGCCTGAATGGCTCCTTGACCTAAAGCAGATTATGAGCCACCCTCAAGTCTCCGTCCTGATCAGCGACCAAGATCAAGACTTTCTCGGCTACATGATGGACTTGAAGGTCAGTGAGGGAGACTGAGGAAGGGTGGGTATGGGACCTGGCGGGGAGTGGGAGGAACGTGTTAGCCATGTTCCTGTGCTGTGAGACTTTGGAGAGGCATCGGGGAAGCTGATCATGCCTGCCTTGGAGGCAAGCTGAGGCCCCTAGAAGCTTGCACCTTTTCCCTCCTCGCTATCCTGGCAGGTGCAGGTGCGGAGCCATCCGCCGTCCCGCTGCAAGCTGATCTTTTCCTTTCGGGACAACCCCTACTTCTTGAACTCGGTGATCATTAAGGAGTATTACCTTGACATCACTGGTAAAAGGTGGCTCCCGGGGTGATGAGTGTGGGTGTGCAAGCGTGTGGATGATGCACCTGCGGTGTCCACCCCAGTCTCCCCTGTCTGTCTGCAGGGTACAGGGCACGTCGATCCACTCCAGTCCACTGGTTCTGGGACTTTGAACGGGGAGCCCCCAGCCGCAGGCTGGACACCAGGAGCCTTAACTTTCTCAACTGGCTGTCAGGCCACAACGGCCCAGAATCGAACAGGATTGCTGAGGTGGGGTTGCTTTGGGCTTGCACACAGTTGGTGGTTGATGTTGGAGTTCTTGGCTGCTCATGGGAGGGTTGGGAGCCTGGTCAGCCCCTGGCTGACCTTGCTCGTGTTGCCTGCAGATCATCAGCGAAGACGTGTGGGACGATCCCCTGAAGTACTACCTCAGGGAGGAAGGTTCGTCCATGAGAGACAACTGACAGAAACACATGTGGTGATGGGGTCTGGAGGTAGGCCCCGTAGGGACAGCCGAATAGTAGCTGGGACACAGTACTTTCTTTCGCAAGTGGGGATGCTCAGGCTCATGCAAACTGGCTGCAGAGCCAGAGCCTGAGTCAAGCATGTAGCAGGTGACTTGCTGAGACTGGGGGCTGGGGGGGACTCGGTGTGTCCGAGAGCGCAGTAAGTCCCCCTCCAGTCAGCTGTGGTGGCAGCGCGAGAGTCCTAGGTGATACGACTAGAGGCAGGGTGAATTAAGTGCCTGTGTCAGAATCATCTGTCCTTGGGTCCTGCCATTCCCCCGGCGTCCTTCCTCTCACTGAGTTTGAGAATGCCTGGGCCCTTCACTTCCGCCCCTTAACCTAGGATGGCCTGTCATTGAAAGGGCGTCCTGTCCAGGGCCCCAGTGCACCTGTGCGCTGACTTTGGGATCTTGTGTGAATTTCCACATCCAATACTCTGATCTCACCAGCACCACACCTGCTGAGCTTGAAGTTGCTTCAGGGAAAATCCGGACGTCTCTGGGAGGAGGTGGACAGGGAGCCCCAAGGGCAGGACATGGTGCCTAGTGACACCATCTCCGTCATTGCTGGACACGGGTCTTCGGCTCCTGAAACCCCTGTGTTCCCTGTTTGCGTCCGTGTCCACGTGCCAAGCATGTGTGTGTGTACACGCGTGTGCTTGTGTCACCTGTCTTTATGCGGGGGTGTGTGTGTGTGTCCGGCCCAGGGCGGACGCAGAGATGAAGGCGACGGGAGAGGAGGTGACGAGCGACCAGAAGAGGAGGCACGAGGCGTCCCCAGGCTGACGGAGGTTGGTCACCGACTCTCCGCATGACCGTATCCGGGATGGGAATGAGGAAAAGATGGCCAGTGATACCTGCGGACCGTGGCTCGAGAAATCCGCAATTAGACCAAATCCAAAACACGCTCGCCACTTCTAACTTGTGGTTGTGTGTGCTTGGACCAGGGAGAGGGAAGTGCATGGTCTGAGGATTCCGCGAGGGCAAATCAGGTGGGGCGGGGCTTTGAAACCGCTGCCTGAGGAGCCCTCAGTCCATGGGGACGTGGGCCGGCCTCTGGAAATGGTGGGCGAGGGTATGGCTGGACCCGGGGTGGAGAGGAGGCCAAGTTCCTGTAGAGAAGAGCAGAGACCCGAAGGAGAAAGAGGCACAGATTGCCTGCTGCACTGGGGACTTGTTCCACACACGGAAGAAGGAGACCCGGGAGGGCCCTGGGCCAGTGCTGCCCAGGATCAGCCCATCGGCCCGCACGCTGTCTCCACGAGGGTGGCACACACTGGCATGATGCGAAACACAACGCAAGATGTGCTAAGCTAGGCTGTCCATGCAAAACCACAGGCACGCGAGGAGAGACAGGGTGTGAGCGTGGCAGACGTCCAGGCATTTCCAGCCTCCTCGGCAGGGCAGAAAGGCGAGGGAGGCGCAGGTGTGGGTGTACGTGTGCGTCCCTCTGCCGGAGTGTGCCTGTGAGGGAGGGAAGAGGGAGGAAGCAAGGACGGTGGGCTACTTGCATGTGCCAAGGGACCTCGGGAGAATGGCAGACAGGGAAGCCCCTGGGGGCGGTTGAGAGCCTGCTGGTGGATTTCAGGGCCCAGGGGCTAGGCATTAGCGGCCCTGCCAAAGACACCCCATGGGTCGTGCTCCAAGTCCTGACGTGAATTCCTTCCTTCCTCTGGGGTCTTGCCCCCGGCTGTGGGGGGGGTGCCAGAGGTGCTAAGGGGCGCGTCTGCCCCAGACGGAGGTTTCTGGCAGTGTCGCTGGAGCAGAATCTCTGATTCTGTCGTAGGGCATCTGCACCAGATGACACTCAGAGGCACCCTGCCTTCCAGGTGACCGTCTTGGATGTCCCCGGGCCCAAGCGGGGACTGGCTTCCTTGGCATGTGGGCTGTGTAGGCAAGCAGGGATGCCTGACTGTCGGGAATTCTAGCTGGGCCTAATGAGAGCAACTGAAAGAGAGTCTTGGCATTTAGCAAAGCAGTGAGGCCCGGGTGGTACAAGGCCTCTTGGTGCCTTTGAGGTAGCAAAGCTGCTTTCTGCCCAGGGAGGCATGAGCTGTGTGCCCAGACAGGGCCGGGTGCCCAGGGCAGCATCGGTTCAGGGACTGAGTGCGTCTGGGTAGTGTTAAAGAGAAGGGACGGCGTGTAGGGTTGCCGCCTTACCTTTACGGCCTCAGGTTCCGTGCCTTGTATCGGAAGAGTGCCTGTATCCACGTGCTCCTTCTTCACAAGATTGGATCAGACCCAGGCCTGTCACAGTCTCTTGGGGCCCTTGCAGGCCCGGGCGTCTCTTTGGCCTTTTCCTGCTACAGGGAGACAGGGAGACAGGTGCACTCAGCAAGCTACACAGGTGGGAAGCACAGGGGCCTCACTCGGAGTGTTGTGGGCCCTGACGGCTGGTGGGCTAGCAACAGGGCCACGCCATTGACAAGGAACGACCTAGATAGATGCACACGGAGAAAGCGGTTCTCCAAGTCAGCGGAGGCCAGCGCTCCTTGTTTTCTGGTTCCCTGAGGGAAGGCACAGACAATGGATCCGGCCAACGTGACTGGTACTGTGAAGCTGTCCAAGGTGATGGGAGAAGGCAGAACACAGGCGCCTGTCACTCAGCTGGCCACAGCGAGCAAATCCTGGGTCCTGCCCTTGCCCAAACCCCCGACAAATACTCCTGAGCGCACATCTCGGTTCCTGCACCGAACCAGGCCAGGTCCTGCACTTCTTCAAGCCCCCGACCGACACTCCTGGGCCAGCATCGGACTCTCAGGCTTGTTCCTGGCCTTAGTCAAGCCCCCGGAACACATTCCTGAGCCCACAACGCTGTTCTGTACCCCTGAACTACGGTGTGTCCTCCCCTTGTTCAAGCCCCCAGGAAACACTACTGAGCCCGCATCTCACTCGCTGCATTGAACCTGGCTGGCTCCTTGTCTTGTTCAAGCCCCCGACAGATACTCCGGAACCCACATCTCGGTCCCTGCACTGATCCCGGCTGGGTGCTGCCCTTGTTCCCGACCCCGACAAATACTCCTGAGCCCACATCTCGGGCCCTGCACTGAATCGGGTGGGCCCTGCCCATCTTCCAGCCCCGACAAACTCTCCTGAGCCCACATCCCGGTCCCTGCACTGAAGCAGGCTGGGTGCTTCCCATGTTCAAGCCCCGACAAGCACTCCTGAGCCCACATCTCGGGCCCTGCACCGACCCAGTCTGGGTCCTGCCCTTGTTCAAGCCGCTGAACAAATACCCCTGAGCCGGCTTCTCTGTCCCTGCCGTGAACCAGGCCAGGAGCTGCACGTGTTGAAGCCACTGACCAACACTTCTGGGCCTGCATCTGATTCTCAGGCTGGTTCCTGGCCTGAGGTAAGCCCCCAGCAAACAGTATTGAGGCCACAGCTGGCTCCCTGCTCCTGAACTCAACTAAGGTGTGACCTCCCCTTGTTCAACCACCCTCCCCCCCCCCACCCCCCAGGAAACACCACTGTGCCCGCATCTCACTCGCTGCATTGAACCAGGCTGGGTCCTGTGCTTGTTCAAACCCCCGACAAATCCTCCTGAGCCCACCCCTCGGTCCCTGCACTGAACCAGGCTGGATCCTCCCTTTGTTCAAGCCCCTGACAAACACACCTGACACCACCTCTCGGTCCCGTCATCGAGCCAGGCTGGGTCCTGCCCATGATCAAGCAGCCGATAAACACTCCTTGGAGCACATCTCGGTCCCTGCACTGATCCAGGCTGGATCCTGCCCTTGTTCATCCCGACAGACACTCCCGAGGCCACAGCACAGTCCCTGCCATGACCCAGGCTGGGTCCTGCCTTTGTTCAAGCCCCCGACAAACACTCTTGAGCCCACATCTCGGTCCATGCAACTGAATCGGGTCGGCCCTGCCCATGCCCAAGCTCTTTGTAGAACGCATATATCGTGTGTCAGGACTATAGGATGGCTGGTTTAGCTTGATCCTCTTGCTGCTCCAGGCCCCACAGGCTTGGGCCACAGGGCAGGCTAGGATGTGTTCTCACATGGAGAACAGAACCACTTTGAAAGGGCCTCCATAGGGTCGATGGCAGCCGTGCATGTCTCCGACACCGGTGAGTCGTGGGACTTAACGGGGAGCTGTCCTTAGCGTCTCCCTGGCCGGCATTCGCACAAGGTTCAGGGGGGGTCCCTCATGCCAGCAGAGCGGGCCTCGTTTCTCCCTCTGCGCACAGTGTGGCCACGGCACCTCAGGCTTGTGCAGCTTTCACGTCGGCCCAGCGAGGGAGGGAGGGTCGCCCGTCCCCTTCTGCGCTTCAGCAGTGACCGCCCACTGTTGGCTTTCAAGGTCGAGAAAGCACTCTCCGAACGTGTGGACTAAAACCCTCTGAACTCCCACCGGTGAAACTCACTCAGGACGAGAAGGGCTTGCCTTCACGCCAAGGATAAGCGTCTCTTCTGAGCGCTGGTGTCCACAGAGTTGCAGACGGCAACAGCACTACTTAGAGAGACGGAGACACACAGACACCAGCGCCTGCTACACACGCGGAAGGACTGCCCAACACAGTGCTATGCCAGAAGCAAAGATACAGAGACACAGAGCGAGCGCTGTACACTAAGGCGCTGGTGTTCCCGAACAGTGGAGATCCACTGTAGCACTGTAGGTGGGGTTCTTCCCTACTCCCCTAGCATCCGGACAGCAGCAGGCTCTCTGTCCCTTGAAGAAAAGTATCCAGCCCCTTGGCACCCCTGCGTATCCCTTGGATACTCAGGGAGAGCTCTCAGTTATTGCCAGTCCCAGGGGACACAGGAGTGTGCCGTTCGGACTGCGGAGCAGGAACCCGTGCTTGGAATTTCCAGAGCCAGGTCAATGACAGCGCCTGGGGCTAGCCCGGCCACATGCAAAACCCTGTCCCTCCCTGGAGCAGAATCTGGCCACGTGGGGGCGCTGGAGCAGCACAGGAACCCCGGAAGATGCCCTCCGGTCTGGGGGCGTGTCCATAAGAGTGCCGCCCACTACCCTGTCGGCCATTGGTCTAGATTTGGGCCAGCAGTCTGTGCATGGCTCACAGCCTAGGCCCCCGCCTGTTCGCCGGATCTCCTAGGGCCCGTTCACCCCGTCCTGCGTTTCTGGCACCCCTTTCTTCGGCCTCACGCCAACACCCCCACACACCAGCCCCCGCCTTCTGACAATCCCCCTCACTCCCCGCCCCCAAAAGAGCTAGTCGGTCCCACAGGTTTACTGCAGCCTGGGCCGCCATTACGCCCCACTTGCTGTGCTCTTATGTCGCGTCCCTTCGCCTCTGCCCCAGCTCGGGGTCACCGCCAAGGCCAAGAGGAACGTGAGAGGCGGTCAGAGGAAGGCGGGAGCGTCCCGGGACCCCGCACCTTCCAAGCTGTGAGCCCAGGTACTCAGGGGGCAGGGCCCCGCCCCCACCCCCCCTCCCCCACCCCGCAGCCTGCCGTCGTGATGCAGTGCGCAGCTGGGACCTTGTCACCAGCAGTTGTCACGCCAGGCCAAGAGGCCACCCTCTTCAGGGTGGAGGCGGTGGAGGAGGGCGAGGCCCTGGTGGACGGAGACGTGGCGGGGATCGGGCGGGAGTTCCAGCTGCTTGCGGAAGACATCGTGGAGGAGGTGGAGGTTGTGGCGGATGAGGAGCAGGAACAGCGGCCCTCCCAGGAGCTAGAGGAGAAGACGGTGGAGGAGCAGGGCCAGGAAAGGCCCGGAGGCCCTTGTGAGCGCCAGGAGCTGGATGCCCTGCAGGCACTGGCCGCCCTGCAGGTAGAACTGAGCTCTGAGCGTGAGCAAAACCGCAGGGCTTACGTTCAGTTCATGCGCAAGAACCATCAGAGGAGGAAGCGTCACTTGGCTCGGAGGAGCGCCATCATCCAGGGCATCCCTGGCTTCTGGGCCAAAGCTGTATCCTTTGCGCTGCTCCTTGGGGTCCGCTGCTCAGGAGGACGAGGAAGGGGAGAAGGGGCAGGAGCAGGCGGAGGGGGTGGAGGCGAGGGCACAGGAAGGGCGCCGGAGGCCACTGAAGGAAATGCGGTCCTGGGCAATTGGCAGGCTCCAAAGGCACAGCCGAGTAGGGCCTGGGCAGGGCCACAGGTGGACGTGTCGCAGCCATGCCTTTGAGTGTCTCCTTCAGGCCTGCATCTGAGGAGGCGCAGCCCCCGAGGCCTCTAAGTCAACATTGACCAGAGACGGTACACAAGAGCAGCGTTCGCAGACAGTTATTGGTGTAAATGTGGGTGATCCCGGCACATTGCTGGGGCATGTGAGTCATTCACACACACACGCACACACGCACACGCACACGCACACGCACACGCACACGCACACACACGTACACATAAACACACACACACATACCCAAGAAGCCCTTTACTTTCAGACACGGTTTGTCACAAGGACTGCAAGTCTGACCGTATAAGCAGTGACATGCCGCTACCCAGCATACACAGGTCTGGAGGAGCAGAGTAGCGGTCAGAAACAGCCCCTGCTTGGGGAATGCAGATGCACACCATCCCAAGGGGCCCAGAGCCATGAGCGTGTCTGATGGTATGGCAGGTCCTGAGGATATCAGCAGTGGCCGGGCAAGAGGCAGTGCCCGCCAAGCTCCTTGCAGATGCGTGTTCCAGTATCCTTGTTCCACCCCAGACTAGGGCTGATGCTCCTGGCTCTTCTTGGCCGGCATGTGGCCTGAATGGCTCCTTGACCTAAAGCAGATTATGAGCCACCCTCAAGTCTCCGTCCTGATCAGCGACCAAGATCAAGACTTTCTCGGCTACATGATGGACTTGAAGGTCAGTGAGGGAGACTGAGGAAGGGTGGGTATGGGACCTGGCGGGGAGTGGGAGGAACGTGTTAGCCATGTTCCTGTGCTGTGAGACTTTGGAGAGGCATCGGGGAAGCTGATCATGCCTGCCTTGGAGGCAAGCTGAGGCCCCTAGAAGCTTGCACCTTTTCCCTCCTCGCTATCCTGGCAGGTGCAGGTGCGGAGCCATCCGCCGTCCCGCTGCAAGCTGATCTTTTCCTTTCGGGACAACCCCTACTTCTTGAACTCGGTGATCATTAAGGAGTATTACCTTGACATCACTGGTAAAAGGTGGCTCCCGGGGTGATGAGTGTGGGTGTGCAAGCGTGTGGATGATGCACCTGCGGTGTCCACCCCAGTCTCCCCTGTCTGTCTGCAGGGTACAGGGCACGTCGATCCACTCCAGTCCACTGGTTCTGGGACTTTGAACGGGGAGCCCCCAGCCGCAGGCTGGACACCAGGAGCCTTAACTTTCTCAACTGGCTGTCAGGCCACAACGGCCCAGAATCGAACAGGATTGCTGAGGTGGGGTTGCTTTGGGCTTGCACACAGTTGGTGGTTGATGTTGGAGTTCTTGGCTGCTCATGGGAGGGTTGGGAGCCTGGTCAGCCCCTGGCTGACCTTGCTCGTGTTGCCTGCAGATCATCAGCGAAGACGTGTGGGACGATCCCCTGAAGTACTACCTCAGGGAGGAAGGTTCGTCCATGAGAGACAACTGACAGAAACACATGTGGTGATGGGGTCTGGAGGTAGGCCCCGTAGGGACAGCCGAATAGTAGCTGGGACACAGTACTTTCTTTCGCAAGTGGGGATGCTCAGGCTCATGCAAACTGGCTGCAGAGCCAGAGCCTGAGTCAAGCATGTAGCAGGTGACTTGCTGAGACTGGGGGCTGGGGGGGACTCGGTGTGTCCGAGAGCGCAGTAAGTCCCCCTCCAGTCAGCTGTGGTGGCAGCGCGAGAGTCCTAGGTGATACGACTAGAGGCAGGGTGAATTAAGTGCCTGTGTCAGAATCATCTGTCCTTGGGTCCTGCCATTCCCCCGGCGTCCTTCCTCTCACTGAGTTTGAGAATGCCTGGGCCCTTCACTTCCGCCCCTTAACCTAGGATGGCCTGTCATTGAAAGGGCGTCCTGTCCAGGGCCCCAGTGCACCTGTGCGCTGACTTTGGGATCTTGTGTGAATTTCCACATCCAATACTCTGATCTCACCAGCACCACACCTGCTGAGCTTGAAGTTGCTTCAGGGAAAATCCGGACGTCTCTGGGAGGAGGTGGACAGGGAGCCCCAAGGGCAGGACATGGTGCCTAGTGACACCATCTCCGTCATTGCTGGACACGGGTCTTCGGCTCCTGAAACCCCTGTGTTCCCTGTTTGCGTCCGTGTCCACGTGCCAAGCATGTGTGTGTGTACACGCGTGTGCTTGTGTCACCTGTCTTTATGCGGGGGTGTGTGTGTGTGTCCGGCCCAGGGCGGACGCAGAGATGAAGGCGACGGGAGAGGAGGTGACGAGCGACCAGAAGAGGAGGCACGAGGCGTCCCCAGGCTGACGGAGGTTGGTCACCGACTCTCCGCATGACCGTATCCGGGATGGGAATGAGGAAAAGATGGCCAGTGATACCTGCGGACCGTGGCTCGAGAAATCCGCAATTAGACCAAATCCAAAACACGCTCGCCACTTCTAACTTGTGGTTGTGTGTGCTTGGACCAGGGAGAGGGAAGTGCATGGTCTGAGGATTCCGCGAGGGCAAATCAGGTGGGGCGGGGCTTTGAAACCGCTGCCTGAGGAGCCCTCAGTCCATGGGGACGTGGGCCGGCCTCTGGAAATGGTGGGCGAGGGTATGGCTGGACCCGGGGTGGAGAGGAGGCCAAGTTCCTGTAGAGAAGAGCAGAGACCCGAAGGAGAAAGAGGCACAGATTGCCTGCTGCACTGGGGACTTGTTCCACACACGGAAGAAGGAGACCCGGGAGGGCCCTGGGCCAGTGCTGCCCAGGATCAGCCCATCGGCCCGCACGCTGTCTCCACGAGGGTGGCACACACTGGCATGATGCGAAACACAACGCAAGATGTGCTAAGCTAGGCTGTACATGCAAAACCACAGGCACGCGAGGAGAGACAGGGTGTGAGCGTGGCAGACGTCCAGGCATTTCCAGCCTCCTCGGCAGGGCAGAAAGGCGAGGGAGGCGCAGGTGTGGGTGTACGTGTGCGTCCCTCTGCCGGAGTGTGCCTGTGAGGGAGGGAAGAGGGAGGAAGCAAGGACGGTGGGCTACTTGCATGTGCCAAGGGACCTCGGGAGAATGGCAGACAGGGAAGCCCCTGGGGGCGGTTGAGAGCCTGCTGGTGGATTTCAGGGCCCAGGGGCTAGGCATTAGCGGCCCTGCCAAAGACACCCCATGGGTCGTGCTCCAAGTCCTGACGTGAATTCCTTCCTTCCTCTGGGGTCTTGCCCCCGGCTGTGGGGGGGGTGCCAGAGGTGCTAAGGGGCGCGTCTGCCCCAGACGGAGGTTTCTGGCAGTGTCGCTGGAGCAGAATCTCTGATTCTGTCGTAGGGCATCTGCACCAGATGACACTCAGAGGCACCCTGCCTTCCAGGTGACCGTCTTGGATGTCCCCGGGCCCAAGCGGGGACTGGCTTCCTTGGCATGTGGGCTGTGTAGGCAAGCAGGGATGCCTGACTGTCGGGAATTCTAGCTGGGCCTAATGAGAGCAACTGAAAGAGAGTCTTGGCATTTAGCAAAGCAGTGAGGCCCGGGTGGTACAAGGCCTCTTGGTGCCTTTGAGGTAGCAAAGCTGCTTTCTGCCCAGGGAGGCATGAGCTGTGTGCCCAGACAGGGCCGGGTGCCCAGGGCAGCATCGGTTCAGGGACTGAGTGCGTCTGGGTAGTGTTAAAGAGAAGGGACGGCGTGTAGGGTTGCCGCCTTACCTTTACGGCCTCAGGTTCCGTGCCTTGTATCGGAAGAGTGCCTGTATCCACGTGCTCCTTCTTCACAAGATTGGATCAGACCCAGGCCTGTCACAGTCTCTTGGGGCCCTTGCAGGCCCGGGCGTCTCTTTGGCCTTTTCCTGCTACAGGGAGACAGGGAGACAGGTGCACTCAGCAAGCTACACAGGTGGGAAGCACAGGGGCCTCACTCGGAGTGTTGTGGGCCCTGACGGCTGGTGGGCTAGCAACAGGGCCACGCCATTGACAAGGAACGACCTAGATAGATGCACACGGAGAAAGCGGTTCTCCAAGTCAGCGGAGGCCAGCGCTCCTTGTTTTCTGGTTCCCTGAGGGAAGGCACAGACAATGGATCCGGCCAACGTGACTGGTACTGTGAAGCTGTCCAAGGTGATGGGAGAAGGCAGAACACAGGCGCCTGTCACTCAGCTGGCCACAGCGAGCAAATCCTGGGTCCTGCCCTTGCCCAAACCCCCGACAAATACTCCTGAGCGCACATCTCGGTTCCTGCACCGAACCAGGCCAGGTCCTGCACTTCTTCAAGCCCCCGACCGACACTCCTGGGCCAGCATCGGACTCTCAGGCTTGTTCCTGGCCTTAGTCAAGCCCCCGGAACACATTCCTGAGCCCACAACGCTGTTCTGTACCCCTGAACTACGGTGTGTCCTCCCCTTGTTCAAGCCCCCAGGAAACACTACTGAGCCCGCATCTCACTCGCTGCATTGAACCTGGCTGGCTCCTTGTCTTGTTCAAGCCCCTGACAGATACTCCGGAACCCACATCTCGGTCCCTGCACTGATCCCGGCTGGGTGCTGCCCTTGTTCCCGACCCCGACAAATACTCCTGAGCCCACATCTCGGGCCCTGCACTGAATCGGGTGGGCCCTGCCCATCTTCCAGCCCCGACAAACTCTCCTGAGCCCACATCCCGGTCCCTGCACTGAAGCAGGCTGGGTGCTTCCCATGTTCAAGCCCCGACAAGCACTCCTGAGCCCACATCTCGGGCCCTGCACCGACCCAGTCTGGGTCCTGCCCTTGTTCAAGCCGCTGAACAAATACCCCTGAGCCGGCTTCTCTGTCCCTGCCGTGAACCAGGCCAGGAGCTGCACGTGTTGAAGCCACTGACCAACACTTCTGGGCCTGCATCTGATTCTCAGGCTGGTTCCTGGCCTGAGGTAAGCCCCCAGCAAACAGTATTGAGGCCACAGCTGGCTCCCTGCTCCTGAACTCAACTAAGGTGTGACCTCCCCTTGTTCAACCACCCTCCCCCCCCCACCCCCCAGGAAACACCACTGTGCCCGCATCTCACTCGCTGCATTGAACCAGGCTGGGTCCTGTGCTTGTTCAAACCCCCGACAAATCCTCCTGAGCCCACCCCTCGGTCCCTGCACTGAACCAGGCTGGATCCTCCCTTTGTTCAAGCCCCTGACAAACACACCTGACACCACCTCTCGGTCCCGTCATCGAGCCAGGCTGGGTCCTGCCCATGATCAAGCAGCCGATAAACACTCCTTGGAGCACATCTCGGTCCCTGCACTGATCCAGGCTGGATCCTGCCCTTGTTCATCCCGACAGACACTCCCGAGGCCACAGCACAGTCCCTGCCATGACCCAGGCTGGGTCCTGCCTTTGTTCAAGCCCCCGACAAACACTCTTGAGCCCACATCTCGGTCCATGCAACTGAATCGGGTCGGCCCTGCCCATGCCCAAGCTCTTTGTAGAACGCATATATCGTGTGTCAGGACTATAGGATGGCTGGTTTAGCTTGATCCTCTTGCTGCTCCAGGCCCCACAGGCTTGGGCCACAGGGCAGGCTAGGATGTGTTCTCACATGGAGAACAGAACCACTTTGAAAGGGCCTCCATAGGGTCGATGGCAGCCGTGCATGTCTCCGACACCGGTGAGTCGTGGGACTTAACGGGGAGCTGTCCTTAGCGTCTCCCTGGCCGGCATTCGCACAAGGTTCAGGGGGGGTCCCTCATGCCAGCAGAGCGGGCCTCGTTTCTCCCTCTGCGCACAGTGTGGCCACGGCACCTCAGGCTTGTGCAGCTTTCACGTCGGCCCAGCGAGGGAGGGAGGGTCGCCCGTCCCCTTCTGCGCTTCAGCAGTGACCGCCCACTGTTGGCTTTCAAGGTCGAGAAAGCACTCTCCGAACGTGTGGACTAAAACCCTCTGAACTCCCACCGGTGAAACTCACTCAGGACGAGAAGGGCTTGCCTTCACGCCAAGGATAAGCGTCTCTTCTGAGCGCTGGTGTCCACAGAGTTGCAGACGGCAACAGCACTACTTAGAGAGACGGAGACACACAGACACCAGCGCCTGCTACACACGCGGAAGGACTGCCCAACACAGTGCTATGCCAGAAGCAAAGATACAGAGACACAGAGCGAGCGCTGTACACTAAGGCGCTGGTGTTCCCGAACAGTGGAGATCCACTGTAGCACTGTAGGTGGGGTTCTTCCCTACTCCCCTAGCATCCGGACAGCAGCAGGCTCTCTGTCCCTTGAAGAAAAGTATCCAGCCCCTTGGCACCCCTGCGTATCCCTTGGATACTCAGGGAGAGCTCTCAGTTATTGCCAGTCCCAGGGGACACAGGAGTGTGCCGTTCGGACTGCGGAGCAGGAACCCGTGCTTGGAATTTCCAGAGCCAGGTCAATGACAGCGCCTGGGGCTAGCCCGGCCACATGCAAAACCCTGTCCCTCCCTGGAGCAGAATCTGGCCACGTGGGGGCGCTGGAGCAGCACAGGAACCCCGGAAGATGCCCTCCGGTCTGGGGGCGTGTCCATAAGAGTGCCGCCCACTACCCTGTCGGCCATTGGTCTAGATTTGGGCCAGCAGTCTGTGCATGGCTCACAGCCTAGGCCCCCGCCTGTTCGCCGGATCTCCTAGGGCCCGTTCACCCCGTCCTGCGTTTCTGGCACCCCTTTCTTCGGCCTCACGCCAACACCCCCACACACCAGCCCCCGCCTTCTGACAATCCCCCTCACTCCCCGCCCCCAAAAGAGCTAGTCGGTCCCACAGGTTTACTGCAGCCTGGGCCGCCATTACGCCCCACTTGCTGTGCTCTTATGTCGCGTCCCTTCGCCTCTGCCCCAGCTCGGGGTCACCGCCAAGGCCAAGAGGAACGTGAGAGGCGGTCAGAGGAAGGCGGGAGCGTCCCGGGACCCCGCACCTTCCAAGCTGTGAGCCCAGGTACTCAGGGGGCAGGGCCCCGCCCCCACCCCCCCTCCCCCACCCCGCAGCCTGCCGTCGTGATGCAGTGCGCAGCTGGGACCTTGTCACCAGCAGTTGTCACGCCAGGCCAAGAGGCCACCCTCTTCAGGGTGGAGGCGGTGGAGGAGGGCGAGGCCCTGGTGGACGGAGACGTGGCGGGGATCGGGCGGGAGTTCCAGCTGCTTGCGGAAGACATCGTGGAGGAGGTGGAGGTTGTGGCGGATGAGGAGCAGGAACAGCGGCCCTCCCAGGAGCTAGAGGAGAAGACGGTGGAGGAGCAGGGCCAGGAAAGGCCCGGAGGCCCTTGTGAGCGCCAGGAGCTGGATGCCCTGCAGGCACTGGCCGCCCTGCAGGTAGAACTGAGCTCTGAGCGTGAGCAAAACCGCAGGGCTTACGTTCAGTTCATGCGCAAGAACCATCAGAGGAGGAAGCGTCACTTGGCTCGGAGGAGCGCCATCATCCAGGGCATCCCTGGCTTCTGGGCCAAAGCTGTATCCTTTGCGCTGCTCCTTGGGGTCCGCTGCTCAGGAGGACGAGGAAGGGGAGAAGGGGCAGGAGCAGGCGGAGGGGGTGGAGGCGAGGGCACAGGAAGGGCGCCGGAGGCCACTGAAGGAAATGCGGTCCTGGGCAATTGGCAGGCTCCAAAGGCACAGCCGAGTAGGGCCTGGGCAGGGCCACAGGTGGACGTGTCGCAGCCATGCCTTTGAGTGTCTCCTTCAGGCCTGCATCTGAGGAGGCGCAGCCCCCGAGGCCTCTAAGTCAACATTGACCAGAGACGGTACACAAGAGCAGCGTTCGCAGACAGTTATTGGTGTAAATGTGGGTGATCCCGGCACATTGCTGGGGCATGTGAGTCATTCACACACACACGCACACACGCACACGCACACGCACACGCACACACACACACACGTACACATAAACACACACACACATACCCAAGAAGCCCTTTACTTTCAGACACGGTTTGTCACAAGGACTGCAAGTCTGACCGTATAAGCAGTGACATGCCGCTACCCAGCATACACAGGTCTGGAGGAGCAGAGTAGCGGTCAGAAACAGCCCCTGCTTGGGGAATGCAGATGCACACCATCCCAAGGGGCCCAGAGCCATGAGCGTGTCTGATGGTATGGCAGGTCCTGAGGATATCAGCAGTGGCCGGGCAAGAGGCAGTGCCCGCCAAGCTCCTTGCAGATGCGTGTTCCAGTATCCTTGTTCCACCCCAGACTAGGGCTGATGCTCCTGGCTCTTCTTGGCCGGCATGTGGCCTGAATGGCTCCTTGACCTAAAGCAGATTATGAGCCACCCTCAAGTCTCCGTCCTGATCAGCGACCAAGATCAAGACTTTCTCGGCTACATGATGGACTTGAAGGTCAGTGAGGGAGACTGAGGAAGGGTGGGTATGGGACCTGGCGGGGAGTGGGAGGAACGTGTTAGCCATGTTCCTGTGCTGTGAGACTTTGGAGAGGCATCGGGGAAGCTGATCATGCCTGCCTTGGAGGCAAGCTGAGGCCCCTAGAAGCTTGCACCTTTTCCCTCCTCGCTATCCTGGCAGGTGCAGGTGCGGAGCCATCCGCCGTCCCGCTGCAAGCTGATCTTTTCCTTTCGGGACAACCCCTACTTCTTGAACTCAGTGATCATTAAGGAGTATTACCTTGACATCACTGGTAAAAGGTGGCTCCCGGGGTGATGAGTGTGGGTGTGCAAGCGTGTGGATGATGCACCTGTGGTGTCCACCCCAGTCTCCCCTGTCTGTCTGCAGGGTACAGGGCACGTCGATCCACTCCAGTCCACTGGTTCTGGGACTTTGGACGGGGAGCCCCCAGCCGCAGGCTGGACACCAGGAGCCTTAACTTTCTCAACTGGCTGTCAGGCCACAACGGCCCAGAATCGAACAGGATTGCTGAGGTGGGGTTGCTTTGGGCTTGCACACAGTTGGTGGTTGATGTTGGAGTTCTTGGCTGCTCATGGGAGGGTTGGGAGCCTGGTCAGCCCCTGGCTGACCTTGCTCGTGTTGCCTGCAGATCATCAGCGAAGACGTGTGGGACGATCCCCTGAAGTACTACCTCAGGGAGGAAGGTTCGTCCATGAGAGACAACTGACAGAAACACATGTGGTGATGGGGTCTGGAGGTAGGCCCCGTAGGGACAGCCGAATAGTAGCTGGGACACAGTACTTTCTTTCGCAAGTGGGGATGCTCAGGCTCATGCAAACTGGCTGCAGAGCCAGAGCCTGAGTCAAGCATGTAGCAGGTGACTTGCTGAGACTGGGGGCTGGGGGGGACTCGGTGTGTCCGAGAGCGCAGTAAGTCCCCCTCCAGTCAGCTGTGGTGGCAGCGCGAGAGTCCTAGGTGATACGACTAGAGGCAGGGTGAATTAAGTGCCTGTGTCAGAATCATCTGTCCTTGGGTCCTGCCATTCCCCCGGCGTCCTTCCTCTCACTGAGTTTGAGAATGCCTGGGCCCTTCACTTCCGCCCCTTAACCTAGGATGGCCTGTCATTGAAAGGGCGTCCTGTCCAGGGCCCCAGTGCACCTGTGCGCTGACTTTGGGATCTTGTGTGAATTTCCACATCCAATACTCTGATCTCACCAGCACCACACCTGCTGAGCTTGAAGTTGCTTCAGGGAAAATCCGGACGTCTCTGGGAGGAGGTGGACAGGGAGCCCCAAGGGCAGGACATGGTGCCTAGTGACACCATCTCCGTCATTGCTGGACACGGGTCTTCGGCTCCTGAAACCCCTGTGTTCCCTGTTTGCGTCCGTGTCCACGTGCCAAGCATGTGTGTGTGTACACGCGTGTGCTTGTGTCACCTGTCTTTATGCGGGGGTGTGTGTGTGTGTCCGGCCCAGGGCGGACGCAGAGATGAAGGCGACGGGAGAGGAGGTGACGAGCGACCAGAAGAGGAGGCACGAGGCGTCCCCAGGCTGACGGAGGTTGGTCACCGACTCTCCGCATGACCGTATCCGGGATGGGAATGAGGAAAAGATGGCCAGTGATACCTGCGGACCGTGGCTCGAGAAATCCGCAATTAGACCAAATCCAAAACACGCTCGCCACTTCTAACTTGTGGTTGTGTGTGCTTGGACCAGGGAGAGGGAAGTGCATGGTCTGAGGATTCCGCGAGGGCAAATCAGGTGGGGCGGGGCTTTGAAACCGCTGCCTGAGGAGCCCTCAGTCCATGGGGACGTGGGCCGGCCTCTGGAAATGGTGGGCGAGGGTATGGCTGGACCCGGGGTGGAGAGGAGGCCAAGTTCCTGTAGAGAAGAGCAGAGACCCGAAGGAGAAAGAGGCACAGATTGCCTGCTGCACTGGGGACTTGTTCCACACACGGAAGAAGGAGACCCGGGAGGGCCCTGGGCCAGTGCTGCCCAGGATCAGCCCATCGGCCCGCACGCTGTCTCCACGAGGGTGGCACACACTGGCATGATGCGAAACACAACGCAAGATGTGCTAAGCTAGGCTGTCCATGCAAAACCACAGGCACGCGAGGAGAGACAGGGTGTGAGCGTGGCAGACGTCCAGGCATTTCCAGCCTCCTCGGCAGGGCAGAAAGGCGAGGGAGGCGCAGGTGTGGGTGTACGTGTGCGTCCCTCTGCCGGAGTGTGCCTGTGAGGGAGGGAAGAGGGAGGAAGCAAGGACGGTGGGCTACTTGCATGTGCCAAGGGACCTCGGGAGAATGGCAGACAGGGAAGCCCCTGGGGGCGGTTGAGAGCCTGCTGGTGGATTTCAGGGCCCAGGGGCTAGGCATTAGCGGCCCTGCCAAAGACACCCCATGGGTCGTGCTCCAAGTCCTGACGTGAATTCCTTCCTTCCTCTGGGGTCTTGCCCCCGGCTGTGGGGGGGGTGCCAGAGGTGCTAAGGGGCGCGTCTGCCGCAGACGGAGGTTTCTGGCAGTGTCGCTGGAGCAGAATCTCTGATTCTGTCGTAGGGCATCTGCACCAGATGACACTCAGAGGCACCCTGCCTTCCAGGTGACCGTCTTGGATGTCCCCGGGCCCAAGCGGGGACTGGCTTCCTTGGCATGTGGGCTGTGTAGGCAAGCAGGGATGCCTGACTGTCGGGAATTCTAGCTGGGCCTAATGAGAGCAACTGAAAGAGAGTCTTGGCATTTAGCAAAGCAGTGAGGCCCGGGTGGTACAAGGCCTCTTGGTGCCTTTGAGGTAGCAAAGCTGCTTTCTGCCCAGGGAGGCATGAGCTGTGTGCCCAGACAGGGCCGGGTGCCCAGGGCAGCATCGGTTCAGGGACTGAGTGCGTCTGGGTAGTGTTAAAGAGAAGGGACGGCGTGTAGGGTTGCCGCCTTACCTTTACGGCCTCAGGTTCCGTGCCTTGTATCGGAAGAGTGCCTGTATCCACGTGCTCCTTCTTCACAAGATTGGATCAGACCCAGGCCTGTCACAGTCTCTTGGGGCCCTTGCAGGCCCGGGCGTCTCTTTGGCCTTTTCCTGCTACAGGGAGACAGGGAGACAGGTGCACTCAGCAAGCTACACAGGTGGGAAGCACAGGGGCCTCACTCGGAGTGTTGTGGGCCCTGACGGCTGGTGGGCTAGCAACAGGGCCACGCCATTGACAAGGAACGACCTAGATAGATGCACACGGAGAAAGCGGTTCTCCAAGTCAGCGGAGGCCAGCGCTCCTTGTTTTCTGGTTCCCTGAGGGAAGGCACAGACAATGGATCCGGCCAACGTGACTGGTACTGTGAAGCTGTCCAAGGTGATGGGAGAAGGCAGAACACAGGCGCCTGTCACTCAGCTGGCCACAGCGAGCAAATCCTGGGTCCTGCCCTTGCCCAAACCCCCGACAAATACTCCTGAGCGCACATCTCGGTTCCTGCACCGAACCAGGCCAGGTCCTGCACTTCTTCAAGCCCCCGACCGACACTCCTGGGCCAGCATCGGACTCTCAGGCTTGTTCCTGGCCTTAGTCAAGCCCCCGGAACACATTCCTGAGCCCACAACGCTGTTCTGTACCCCTGAACTACGGTGTGTCCTCCCCTTGTTCAAGCCCCCAGGAAACACTACTGAGCCCGCATCTCACTCGCTGCATTGAACCTGGCTGGCTCCTTGTCTTGTTCAAGCCCCCGACAGATACTCCGGAACCCACATCTCGGTCCCTGCACTGATCCCGGCTGGGTGCTGCCCTTGTTCCCGACCCCGACAAATACTCCTGAGCCCACATCTCGGGCCCTGCACTGAATCGGGTGGGCCCTGCCCATCTTCCAGCCCCGACAAACTCTCCTGAGCCCACATCCCGGTCCCTGCACTGAAGCAGGCTGGGTGCTTCCCATGTTCAAGCCCCGACAAGCACTCCTGAGCCCACATCTCGGGCCCTGCACCGACCCAGTCTGGGTCCTGCCCTTGTTCAAGCCGCTGAACAAATACCCCTGAGCCGGCTTCTCTGTCCCTGCCGTGAACCAGGCCAGGAGCTGCACGTGTTGAAGCCACTGACCAACACTTCTGGGCCTGCATCTGATTCTCAGGCTGGTTCCTGGCCTGAGGTAAGCCCCCAGCAAACAGTATTGAGGCCACAGCTGGCTCCCTGCTCCTGAACTCAACTAAGGTGTGACCTCCCCTTGTTCAACCACCCTCCCCCCGCCCACCCCCCAGGAAACACCACTGTGCCCGCATCTCACTCGCTGCATTGAACCAGGCTGGGTCCTGTGCTTGTTCAAACCCCCGACAAATCCTCCTGAGCCCACCCCTCGGTCCCTGCACTGAACCAGGCTGGATCCTCCCTTTGTTCAAGCCCCTGACAAACACACCTGACACCACCTCTCGGTCCCGTCATCGAGCCAGGCTGGGTCCTGCCCATGATCAAGCAGCCGATAAACACTCCTTGGAGCACATCTCGGTCCCTGCACTGATCCAGGCTGGATCCTGCCCTTGTTCATCCCGACAGACACTCCCGAGGCCACAGCACAGTCCCTGCCATGACCCAGGCTGGGTCCTGCCTTTGTTCAAGCCCCCGACAAACACTCTTGAGCCCACATCTCGGTCCATGCAACTGAATCGGGTCGGCCCTGCCCATGCCCAAGCTCTTTGTAGAACGCATATATCGTGTGTCAGGACTATAGGATGGCTGGTTTAGCTTGATCCTCTTGCTGCTCCAGGCCCCACAGGCTTGGGCCACAGGGCAGGCTAGGATGTGTTCTCACATGGAGAACAGAACCACTTTGAAAGGGCCTCCATAGGGTCGATGGCAGCCGTGCATGTCTCCGACACCGGTGAGTCGTGGGACTTAACGGGGAGCTGTCCTTAGCGTCTCCCTGGCCGGCATTCGCACAAGGTTCAGGGGGGGTCCCTCATGCCAGCAGAGCGGGCCTCGTTTCTCCCTCTGCGCACAGTGTGGCCACGGCACCTCAGGCTTGTGCAGCTTTCACGTCGGCCCAGCGAGGGAGGGAGGGTCGCCCGTCCCCTTCTGCGCTTCAGCAGTGACCGCCCACTGTTGGCTTTCAAGGTCGAGAAAGCACTCTCCGAACGTGTGGACTAAAACCCTCTGAACTCCCACCGGTGAAACTCACTCAGGACGAGAAGGGCTTGCCTTCACGCCAAGGATAAGCGTCTCTTCTGAGCGCTGGTGTCCACAGAGTTGCAGACGGCAACAGCACTACTTAGAGAGACGGAGACACACAGACACCAGCGCCTGCTACACACGCGGAAGGACTGCCCAACACAGTGCTATGCCAGAAGCAAAGATACAGAGACACAGAGCGAGCGCTGTACACTAAGGCGCTGGTGTTCCCGAACAGTGGAGATCCACTGTAGCACTGTAGGTGGGGTTCTTCCCTACTCCCCTAGCATCCGGACAGCAGCAGGCTCTCTGTCCCTTGAAGAAAAGTATCCAGCCCCTTGGCACCCCTGCGTATCCCTTGGATACTCAGGGAGAGCTCTCAGTTATTGCCAGTCCCAGGGGACACAGGAGTGTGCCGTTCGGACTGCGGAGCAGGAACCCGTGCTTGGAATTTCCAGAGCCAGGTCAATGACAGCGCCTGGGGCTAGCCCGGCCACATGCAAAACCCTGTCCCTCCCTGGAGCAGAATCTGGCCACGTGGGGGCGCTGGAGCAGCACAGGAACCCCGGAAGATGCCCTCCGGTCTGGGGGCGTGTCCATAAGAGTGCCGCCCACTACCCTGTCGGCCATTGGTCTAGATTTGGGCCAGCAGTCTGTGCATGGCTCACAGCCTAGGCCCCCGCCTGTTCGCCGGATCTCCTAGGGCCCGTTCACCCCGTCCTGCGTTTCTGGCACCCCTTTCTTCGGCCTCACGCCAACACCCCCACACACCAGCCCCCGCCTTCTGACAATCCCCCTCACTCCCCGCCCCCAAAAGAGCTAGTCGGTCCCACAGGTTTACTGCAGCCTGGGCCGCCATTACGCCCCACTTGCTGTGCTCTTATGTCGCGTCCCTTCGCCTCTGCCCCAGCTCGGGGTCACCGCCAAGGCCAAGAGGAACGTGAGAGGCGGTCAGAGGAAGGCGGGAGCGTCCCGGGACCCCGCACCTTCCAAGCTGTGAGCCCAGGTACTCAGGGGGCAGGGCCCCGCCCCCACCCCCCCTCCCCCACCCCGCAGCCTGCCGTCGTGATGCAGTGCGCAGCTGGGACCTTGTCACCAGCAGTTGTCACGCCAGGCCAAGAGGCCACCCTCTTCAGGGTGGAGGCGGTGGAGGAGGGCGAGGCCCTGGTGGACGGAGACGTGGCGGGGATCGGGCGGGAGTTCCAGCTGCTTGCGGAAGACATCGTGGAGGAGGTGGAGGTTGTGGCGGATGAGGAGCAGGAACAGCGGCCCTCCCAGGAGCTAGAGGAGAAGACGGTGGAGGAGCAGGGCCAGGAAAGGCCCGGAGGCCCTTGTGAGCGCCAGGAGCTGGATGCCCTGCAGGCACTGGCCGCCCTGCAGGTAGAACTGAGCTCTGAGCGTGAGCAAAACCGCAGGGCTTACGTTCAGTTCATGCGCAAGAACCATCAGAGGAGGAAGCGTCACTTGGCTCGGAGGAGCGCCATCATCCAGGGCATCCCTGGCTTCTGGGCCAAAGCTGTATCCTTTGCGCTGCTCCTTGGGGTCCGCTGCTCAGGAGGACGAGGAAGGGGAGAAGGGGCAGGAGCAGGCGGAGGGGGTGGAGGCGAGGGCACAGGAAGGGCGCCGGAGGCCACTGAAGGAAATGCGGTCCTGGGCAATTGGCAGGCTCCAAAGGCACAGCCGAGTAGGGCCTGGGCAGGGCCACAGGTGGACGTGTCGCAGCCATGCCTTTGAGTGTCTCCTTCAGGCCTGCATCTGAGGAGGCGCAGCCCCCGAGGCCTCTAAGTCAACATTGACCAGAGACGGTACACAAGAGCAGCGTTCGCAGACAGTTATTGGTGTAAATGTGGGTGATCCCGGCACATTGCTGGGGCATGTGAGTCATTCACACACACACGCACACACGCACACGCACACGCACACGCACACACACACACACGTACACATAAACACACACACACATACCCAAGAAGCCCTTTACTTTCAGACACGGTTTGTCACAAGGACTGCAAGTCTGACCGTATAAGCAGTGACATGCCGCTACCCAGCATACACAGGTCTGGAGGAGCAGAGTAGCGGTCAGAAACAGCCCCTGCTTGGGGAATGCAGATGCACACCATCCCAAGGGGCCCAGAGCCATGAGCGTGTCTGATGGTATGGCAGGTCCTGAGGATATCAGCAGTGGCCGGGCAAGAGGCAGTGCCCGCCAAGCTCCTTGCAGATGCGTGTTCCAGTATCCTTGTTCCACCCCAGACTAGGGCTGATGCTCCTGGCTCTTCTTGGCCGGCATGTGGCCTGAATGGCTCCTTGACCTAAAGCAGATTATGAGCCACCCTCAAGTCTCCGTCCTGATCAGCGACCAAGATCAAGACTTTCTCGGCTACATGATGGACTTGAAGGTCAGTGAGGGAGACTGAGGAAGGGTGGGTATGGGACCTGGCGGGGAGTGGGAGGAACGTGTTAGCCATGTTCCTGTGCTGTGAGACTTTGGAGAGGCATCGGGGAAGCTGATCATGCCTGCCTTGGAGGCAAGCTGAGGCCCCTAGAAGCTTGCACCTTTTCCCTCCTCGCTATCCTGGCAGGTGCAGGTGCGGAGCCATCCGCCGTCCCGCTGCAAGCTGATCTTTTCCTTTCGGGACAACCCCTACTTCTTGAACTCGGTGATCATTAAGGAGTATTACCTTGACATCACTGGTAAAAGGTGGCTCCCGGGGTGATGAGTGTGGGTGTGCAAGCGTGTGGATGATGCACCTGTGGTGTCCACCCCAGTCTCCCCTGTCTGTCTGCAGGGTACAGGGCACGTCGATCCACTCCAGTCCACTGGTTCTGGGACTTTGGACGGGGAGCCCCCAGCCGCAGGCTGGACACCAGGAGCCTTAACTTTCTCAACTGGCTGTCAGGCCACAACGGCCCAGAATCGAACAGGATTGCTGAGGTGGGGTTGCTTTGGGCTTGCACACAGTTGGTGGTTGATGTTGGAGTTCTTGGCTGCTCATGGGAGGGTTGGGAGCCTGGTCAGCCCCTGGCTGACCTTGCTCGTGTTGCCTGCAGATCATCAGCGAAGACGTGTGGGACGATCCCCTGAAGTACTACCTCAGGGAGGAAGGTTCGTCCATGAGAGACAACTGACAGAAACACATGTGGTGATGGGGTCTGGAGGTAGGCCCCGTAGGGACAGCCGAATAGTAGCTGGGACACAGTACTTTCTTTCGCAAGTGGGGATGCTCAGGCTCATGCAAACTGGCTGCAGAGCCAGAGCCTGAGTCAAGCATGTAGCAGGTGACTTGCTGAGACTGGGGGCTGGGGGGGACTCGGTGTGTCCGAGAGCGCAGTAAGTCCCCCTCCAGTCAGCTGTGGTGGCAGCGCGAGAGTCCTAGGTGATACGACTAGAGGCAGGGTGAATTAAGTGCCTGTGTCAGAATCATCTGTCCTTGGGTCCTGCCATTCCCCCGGCGTCCTTCCTCTCACTGAGTTTGAGAATGCCTGGGCCCTTCACTTCCGCCCCTTAACCTAGGATGGCCTGTCATTGAAAGGGCGTCCTGTCCAGGGCCCCAGTGCACCTGTGCGCTGACTTTGGGATCTTGTGTGAATTTCCACATCCAATACTCTGATCTCACCAGCACCACACCTGCTGAGCTTGAAGTTGCTTCAGGGAAAATCCGGACGTCTCTGGGAGGAGGTGGACAGGGAGCCCCAAGGGCAGGACATGGTGCCTAGTGACACCATCTCCGTCATTGCTGGACACGGGTCTTCGGCTCCTGAAACCCCTGTGTTCCCTGTTTGCGTCCGTGTCCACGTGCCAAGCATGTGTGTGTGTACACGCGTGTGCTTGTGTCACCTGTCTTTATGCGGGGGTGTGTGTGTGTGTCCGGCCCAGGGCGGACGCAGAGATGAAGGCGACGGGAGAGGAGGTGACGAGCGACCAGAAGAGGAGGCACGAGGCGTCCCCAGGCTGACGGAGGTTGGTCACCGACTCTCCGCATGACCGTATCCGGGATGGGAATGAGGAAAAGATGGCCAGTGATACCTGCGGACCGTGGCTCGAGAAATCCGCAATTAGACCAAATCCAAAACACGCTCGCCACTTCTAACTTGTGGTTGTGTGTGCTTGGACCAGGGAGAGGGAAGTGCATGGTCTGAGGATTCCGCGAGGGCAAATCAGGTGGGGCGGGGCTTTGAAACCGCTGCCTGAGGAGCCCTCAGTCCATGGGGACGTGGGCCGGCCTCTGGAAATGGTGGGCGAGGGTATGGCTGGACCCGGGGTGGAGAGGAGGCCAAGTTCCTGTAGAGAAGAGCAGAGACCCGAAGGAGAAAGAGGCACAGATTGCCTGCTGCACTGGGGACTTGTTCCACACACGGAAGAAGGAGACCCGGGAGGGCCCTGGGCCAGTGCTGCCCAGGATCAGCCCATCGGCCCGCACGCTGTCTCCACGAGGGTGGCACACACTGGCATGATGCGAAACACAACGCAAGATGTGCTAAGCTAGGCTGTCCATGCAAAACCACAGGCACGCGAGGAGAGACAGGGTGTGAGCGTGGCAGACGTCCAGGCATTTCCAGCCTCCTCGGCAGGGCAGAAAGGCGAGGGAGGCGCAGGTGTGGGTGTACGTGTGCGTCCCTCTGCCGGAGTGTGCCTGTGAGGGAGGGAAGAGGGAGGAAGCAAGGACGGTGGGCTACTTGCATGTGCCAAGGGACCTCGGGAGAATGGCAGACAGGGAAGCCCCTGGGGGCGGTTGAGAGCCTGCTGGTGGATTTCAGGGCCCAGGGGCTAGGCATTAGCGGCCCTGCCAAAGACACCCCATGGGTCGTGCTCCAAGTCCTGACGTGAATTCCTTCCTTCCTCTGGGGTCTTGCCCCCGGCTGTGGGGGGGGGGTGCCAGAGGTGCTAAGGGGTGCGTCTGCCGCAGACGGAGGTTTCTGGCAGTGTCGCTGGAGCAGAATCTCTGATTCTGTCGTAGGGCATCTGCACCAGATGACACTCAGAGGCACCCTGCCTTCCAGGTGACCGTCTTGGATGTCCCCGGGCCCAAGCGGGGACTGGCTTCCTTGGCATGTGGGCTGTGTAGGCAAGCAGGGATGCCTGACTGTCGGGAATTCTAGCTGGGCCTAATGAGAGCAACTGAAAGAGAGTCTTGGCATTTAGCAAAGCAGTGAGGCCCGGGTGGTACAAGGCCTCTTGGTGCCTTTGAGGTAGCAAAGCTGCTTTCTGCCCAGGGAGGCATGAGCTGTGTGCCCAGACAGGGCCGGGTGCCCAGGGCAGCATCGGTTCAGGGACTGAGTGCGTCTGGGTAGTGTTAAAGAGAAGGGACGGCGTGTAGGGTTGCCGCCTTACCTTTACGGCCTCAGGTTCCGTGCCTTGTATCGGAAGAGTGCCTGTATCCACGTGCTCCTTCTTCACAAGATTGGATCAGACCCAGGCCTGTCACAGTCTCTTGGGGCCCTTGCAGGCCCGGGCGTCTCTTTGGCCTTTTCCTGCTACAGGGAGACAGGGAGACAGGTGCACTCAGCAAGCTACACAGGTGGGAAGCACAGGGGCCTCACTCGGAGTGTTGTGGGCCCTGACGGCTGGTGGGCTAGCAACAGGGCCACGCCATTGACAAGGAACGACCTAGATAGATGCACACGGAGAAAGCGGTTCTCCAAGTCAGCGGAGGCCAGCGCTCCTTGTTTTCTGGTTCCCTGAGGGAAGGCACAGACAATGGATCCGGCCAACGTGACTGGTACTGTGAAGCTGTCCAAGGTGATGGGAGAAGGCAGAACACAGGCGCCTGTCACTCAGCTGGCCACAGCGAGCAAATCCTGGGTCCTGCCCTTGCCCAAACCCCCGACAAATACTCCTGAGCGCACATCTCGGTTCCTGCACCGAACCAGGCCAGGTCCTGCACTTCTTCAAGCCCCCGACCGACACTCCTGGGCCAGCATCGGACTCTCAGGCTTGTTCCTGGCCTTAGTCAAGCCCCCGGAACACATTCCTGAGCCCACAACGCTGTTCTGTACCCCTGAACTACGGTGTGTCCTCCCCTTGTTCAAGCCCCCAGGAAACACTACTGAGCCCGCATCTCACTCGCTGCATTGAACCTGGCTGGCTCCTTGTCTTGTTCAAGCCCCCGACAGATACTCCGGAACCCACATCTCGGTCCCTGCACTGATCCCGGCTGGGTGCTGCCCTTGTTCCCGACCCCGACAAATACTCCTGAGCCCACATCTCGGGCCCTGCACTGAATCGGGTGGGCCCTGCCCATCTTCCAGCCCCGACAAACTCTCCTGAGCCCACATCCCGGTCCCTGCACTGAAGCAGGCTGGGTGCTTCCCATGTTCAAGCCCCGACAAGCACTCCTGAGCCCACATCTCGGGCCCTGCACCGACCCAGTCTGGGTCCTGCCCTTGTTCAAGCCGCTGAACAAATACCCCTGAGCCGGCTTCTCTGTCCCTGCCGTGAACCAGGCCAGGAGCTGCACGTGTTGAAGCCACTGACCAACACTTCTGGGCCTGCATCTGATTCTCAGGCTGGTTCCTGGCCTGAGGTAAGCCCCCAGCAAACAGTATTGAGGCCACAGCTGGCTCCCTGCTCCTGAACTCAACTAAGGTGTGACCTCCCCTTGTTCAACCACCCTCCCCCCGCCCACCCCCCAGGAAACACCACTGTGCCCGCATCTCACTCGCTGCATTGAACCAGGCTGGGTCCTGTGCTTGTTCAAACCCCCGACAAATCCTCCTGAGCCCACCCCTCGGTCCCTGCACTGAACCAGGCTGGATCCTCCCTTTGTTCAAGCCCCTGACAAACACACCTGACACCACCTCTCGGTCCTGTCATCGAGCCAGGCTGGGTCCTGCCCATGATCAAGCAGCCGATAAACACTCCTTGGAGCACATCTCGGTCCCTGCACTGATCCAGGCTGGATCCTGCCCTTGTTCATCCCGACAGACACTCCCGAGGCCACAGCACAGTCCCTGCCATGACCCAGGCTGGGTCCTGCCTTTGTTCAAGCCCCCGACAAACACTCTTGAGCCCACATCTCGGTCCATGCAACTGAATCGGGTCGGCCCTGCCCATGCCCAAGCTCTTTGTAGAACGCATATATCGTGTGTCAGGACTATAGGATGGCTGGTTTAGCTTGATCCTCTTGCTGCTCCAGGCCCCACAGGCTTGGGCCACAGGGCAGGCTAGGATGTGTTCTCACATGGAGAACAGAACCACTTTGAAAGGGCCTCCATAGGGTCGATGGCAGCCGTGCATGTCTCCGACACCGGTGAGTCGTGGGACTTAACGGGGAGCTGTCCTTAGCGTCTCCCTGGCCGGCATTCGCACAAGGTTCAGGGGGGGTCCCTCATGCCAGCAGAGCGGGCCTCGTTTCTCCCTCTGCGCACAGTGTGGCCACGGCACCTCAGGCTTGTGCAGCTTTCACGTCGGCCCAGCGAGGGAGGGAGGGTCGCCCGTCCCCTTCTGCGCTTCAGCAGTGACCGCCCACTGTTGGCTTTCAAGGTCGAGAAAGCACTCTCCGAACGTGTGGACTAAAACCCTCTGAACTCCCACCGGTGAAACTCACTCAGGACGAGAAGGGCTTGCCTTCACGCCAAGGATAAGCGTCTCTTCTGAGCGCTGGTGTCCACAGAGTTGCAGACGGCAACAGCACTACTTAGAGAGACGGAGACACACAGACACCAGCGCCTGCTACACACGCGGAAGGACTGCCCAACACAGTGCTATGCCAGAAGCAAAGATACAGAGACACAGAGCGAGCGCTGTACACTAAGGCGCTGGTGTTCCCGAACAGTGGAGATCCACTGTAGCACTGTAGGTGGGGTTCTTCCCTACTCCCCTAGCATCCGGACAGCAGCAGGCTCTCTGTCCCTTGAAGAAAAGTATCCAGCCCCTTGGCACCCCTGCGTATCCCTTGGATACTCAGGGAGAGCTCTCAGTTATTGCCAGTCCCAGGGGACACAGGAGTGTGCCGTTCGGACTGCGGAGCAGGAACCCGTGCTTGGAATTTCCAGAGCCAGGTCAATGACAGCGCCTGGGGCTAGCCCGGCCACATGCAAAACCCTGTCCCTCCCTGGAGCAGAATCTGGCCACGTGGGGGCGCTGGAGCAGCACAGGAACCCCGGAAGATGCCCTTCGGTCTGGGGGCGTGTCCATAAGAGTGCCGCCCACTACCCTGTCGGCCATTGGTCTAGATTTGGGCCAGCAGTCTGTGCATGGCTCACAGCCTAGGCCCCCGCCTGTTCGCCGGATCTCCTAGGGCCCGTTCACCCCGTCCTGCGTTTCTGGCACCCCTTTCTTCGGCCTCACGCCAACACCCCCACACACCAGCCCCCGCCTTCTGACAATCCCCCTCACTCCCCGCCCCCAAAAGAGCTAGTCGGTCCCACAGGTTTACTGCAGCCTGGGCCGCCATTACGCCCCACTTGCTGTGCTCTTATGTCGCGTCCCTTCGCCTCTGCCCCAGCTCGGGGTCACCGCCAAGGCCAAGAGGAACGTGAGAGGCGGTCAGAGGAAGGCGGGAGCGTCCCGGGACCCCGCACCTTCCAAGCTGTGAGCCCAGGTACTCAGGGGGCAGGGCCCCGCCCCCACCCCCCCTCCCCCACCCCGCAGCCTGCCGTCGTGATGCAGTGCGCAGCTGGGACCTTGTCACCAGCAGTTGTCACGCCAGGCCAAGAGGCCACCCTCTTCAGGGTGGAGGCGGTGGAGGAGGGCGAGGCCCTGGTGGACGGAGACGTGGCGGGGATCGGGCGGGAGTTCCAGCTGCTTGCGGAAGACATCGTGGAGGAGGTGGAGGTTGTGGCGGATGAGGAGCAGGAACAGCGGCCCTCCCAGGAGCTAGAGGAGAAGACGGTGGAGGAGCAGGGCCAGGAAAGGCCCGGAGGCCCTTGTGAGCGCCAGGAGCTGGATGCCCTGCAGGCACTGGCCGCCCTGCAGGTAGAACTGAGCTCTGAGCGTGAGCAAAACCGCAGGGCTTACGTTCAGTTCATGCGCAAGAACCATCAGAGGAGGAAGCGTCACTTGGCTCGGAGGAGCGCCATCATCCAGGGCATCCCTGGCTTCTGGGCCAAAGCTGTATCCTTTGCGCTGCTCCTTGGGGTCCGCTGCTCAGGAGGACGAGGAAGGGGAGAAGGGGCAGGAGCAGGCGGAGGGGGTGGAGGCGAGGGCACAGGAAGGGCGCCGGAGGCCACTGAAGGAAATGTGGTCCTGGGCAATTGGCAGGCTCCAAAGGCACAGCCGAGTAGGGCCTGGGCAGGGCCACAGGTGGACGTGTCGCAGCCATGCCTTTGAGTGTCTCCTTCAGGCCTGCATCTGAGGAGGCGCAGCCCCCGAGGCCTCTAAGTCAACATTGACCAGAGACGGTACACAAGAGCAGCGTTCACAGACAGTTATTGGTGTAAATGTGGGTGATCCCGGCACATTGCTGGGGCATGTGAGTCATTCACACACACACGCACACACGCACACGCACACGCACACGCACACACACACACACGTACACATAAACACACACACACATACCCAAGAAGCCCTTTACTTTCAGACACGGTTTGTCACAAGGACTGCAAGTCTGACCGTATAAGCAGTGACATGCCGCTACCCAGCATACACAGGTCTGGAGGAGCAGAGTAGCGGTCAGAAACAGCCCCTGCTTGGGGAATGCAGATGCACACCATCCCAAGGGGCCCAGAGCCATGAGCGTGTCTGATGGTATGGCAGGTCCTGAGGATATCAGCAGTGGCCGGGCAAGAGGCAGTGCCCGCCAAGCTCCTTGCAGATGCGTGTTCCAGTATCCTTGTTCCACCCCAGACTAGGGCTGATGCTCCTGGCTCTTCTTGGCCGGCATGTGGCCTGAATGGCTCCTTGACCTAAAGCAGATTATGAGCCACCCTCAAGTCTCCGTCCTGATCAGCGACCAAGATCAAGACTTTCTCGGCTACATGATGGACTTGAAGGTCAGTGAGGGAGACTGAGGAAGGGTGGGTATGGGACCTGGCGGGGAGTGGGAGGAACGTGTTAGCCATGTTCCTGTGCTGTGAGACTTTGGAGAGGCATCGGGGAAGCTGATCATGCCTGCCTTGGAGGCAAGCTGAGGCCCCTAGAAGCTTGCACCTTTTCCCTCCTCGCTATCCTGGCAGGTGCAGGTGCGGAGCCATCCGCCGTCCCGCTGCAAGCTGATCTTTTCCTTTCGGGACAACCCCTACTTCTTGAACTCGGTGATCATTAAGGAGTATTACCTTGACATCACTGGTAAAAGGTGGCTCCCGGGGTGATGAGTGTGGGTGTGCAAGCGTGTGGATGATGCACCTGTGGTGTCCACCCCAGTCTCCCCTGTCTGTCTGCAGGGTACAGGGCACGTCGATCCACTCCAGTCCACTGGTTCTGGGACTTTGGACGGGGAGCCCCCAGCCGCAGGCTGGACACCAGGAGCCTTAACTTTCTCAACTGGCTGTCAGGCCACAACGGCCCAGAATCGAACAGGATTGCTGAGGTGGGGTTGCTTTGGGCTTGCACACAGTTGGTGGTTGATGTTGGAGTTCTTGGCTGCTCATGGGAGGGTTGGGAGCCTGGTCAGCCCCTGGCTGACCTTGCTCGTGTTGCCTGCAGATCATCAGCGAAGACGTGTGGGACGATCCCCTGAAGTACTACCTCAGGGAGGAAGGTTCGTCCATGAGAGACAACTGACAGAAACACATGTGGTGATGGGGTCTGGAGGTAGGCCCCGTAGGGACAGCCGAATAGTAGCTGGGACACAGTACTTTCTTTCGCAAGTGGGGATGCTCAGGCTCATGCAAACTGGCTGCAGAGCCAGAGCCTGAGTCAAGCATGTAGCAGGTGACTTGCTGAGACTGGGGGCTGGGGGGGACTCGGTGTGTCCGAGAGCGCAGTAAGTCCCCCTCCAGTCAGCTGTGGTGGCAGCGCGAGAGTCCTAGGTGATACGACTAGAGGCAGGGTGAATTAAGTGCCTGTGTCAGAATCATCTGTCCTTGGGTCCTGCCATTCCCCCGGCGTCCTTCCTCTCACTGAGTTTGAGAATGCCTGGGCCCTTCACTTCCGCCCCTTAACCTAGGATGGCCTGTCATTGAAAGGGCGTCCTGTCCAGGGCCCCAGTGCACCTGTGCGCTGACTTTGGGATCTTGTGTGAATTTCCACATCCAATACTCTGATCTCACCAGCACCACACCTGCTGAGCTTGAAGTTGCTTCAGGGAAAATCCGGACGTCTCTGGGAGGAGGTGGACAGGGAGCCCCAAGGGCAGGACATGGTGCCTAGTGACACCATCTCCGTCATTGCTGGACACGGGTCTTCGGCTCCTGAAACCCCTGTGTTCCCTGTTTGCGTCCGTGTCCACGTGCCAAGCATGTGTGTGTGTACACGCGTGTGCTTGTGTCACCTGTCTTTATGCGGGGGTGTGTGTGTGTGTCCGGCCCAGGGCGGACGCAGAGATGAAGGCGACGGGAGAGGAGGTGACGAGCGACCAGAAGAGGAGGCACGAGGCGTCCCCAGGCTGACGGAGGTTGGTCACCGACTCTCCGCATGACCGTATCCGGGATGGGAATGAGGAAAAGATGGCCAGTGATACCTGCGGACCGTGGCTCGAGAAATCCGCAATTAGACCAAATCCAAAACACGCTCGCCACTTCTAACTTGTGGTTGTGTGTGCTTGGACCAGGGAGAGGGAAGTGCATGGTCTGAGGATTCCGCGAGGGCAAATCAGGTGGGGCGGGGCTTTGAAACCGCTGCCTGAGGAGCCCTCAGTCCATGGGGACGTGGGCCGGCCTCTGGAAATGGTGGGCGAGGGTATGGCTGGACCCGGGGTGGAGAGGAGGCCAAGTTCCTGTAGAGAAGAGCAGAGACCCGAAGGAGAAAGAGGCACAGATTGCCTGCTGCACTGGGGACTTGTTCCACACACGGAAGAAGGAGACCCGGGAGGGCCCTGGGCCAGTGCTGCCCAGGATCAGCCCATCGGCCCGCACGCTGTCTCCACGAGGGTGGCACACACTGGCATGATGCGAAACACAACGCAAGATGTGCTAAGCTAGGCTGTCCATGCAAAACCACAGGCACGCGAGGAGAGACAGGGTGTGAGCGTGGCAGACGTCCAGGCATTTCCAGCCTCCTCGGCAGGGCAGAAAGGCGAGGGAGGCGCAGGTGTGGGTGTACGTGTGCGTCCCTCTGCCGGAGTGTGCCTGTGAGGGAGGGAAGAGGGAGGAAGCAAGGACGGTGGGCTACTTGCATGTGCCAAGGGACCTCGGGAGAATGGCAGACAGGGAAGCCCCTGGGGGCGGTTGAGAGCCTGCTGGTGGATTTCAGGGCCCAGGGGCTAGGCATTAGCGGCCCTGCCAAAGACACCCCATGGGTCGTGCTCCAAGTCCTGACGTGAATTCCTTCCTTCCTCTGGGGTCTTGCCCCCGGCTGTGGGGGGGGGGTGCCAGAGGTGCTAAGGGGTGCGTCTGCCGCAGACGGAGGTTTCTGGCAGTGTCGCTGGAGCAGAATCTCTGATTCTGTCGTAGGGCATCTGCACCAGATGACACTCAGAGGCACCCTGCCTTCCAGGTGACCGTCTTGGATGTCCCCGGGCCCAAGCGGGGACTGGCTTCCTTGGCATGTGGGCTGTGTAGGCAAGCAGGGATGCCTGACTGTCGGGAATTCTAGCTGGGCCTAATGAGAGCAACTGAAAGAGAGTCTTGGCATTTAGCAAAGCAGTGAGGCCCGGGTGGTACAAGGCCTCTTGGTGCCTTTGAGGTAGCAAAGCTGCTTTCTGCCCAGGGAGGCATGAGCTGTGTGCCCAGACAGGGCCGGGTGCCCAGGGCAGCATCGGTTCAGGGACTGAGTGCGTCTGGGTAGTGTTAAAGAGAAGGGACGGCGTGTAGGGTTGCCGCCTTACCTTTACGGCCTCAGGTTCCGTGCCTTGTATCGGAAGAGTGCCTGTATCCACGTGCTCCTTCTTCACAAGATTGGATCAGACCCAGGCCTGTCACAGTCTCTTGGGGCCCTTGCAGGCCCGGGCGTCTCTTTGGCCTTTTCCTGCTACAGGGAGACAGGGAGACAGGTGCACTCAGCAAGCTACACAGGTGGGAAGCACAGGGGCCTCACTCGGAGTGTTGTGGGCCCTGACGGCTGGTGGGCTAGCAACAGGGCCACGCCATTGACAAGGAACGACCTAGATAGATGCACACGGAGAAAGCGGTTCTCCAAGTCAGCGGAGGCCAGCGCTCCTTGTTTTCTGGTTCCCTGAGGGAAGGCACAGACAATGGATCCGGCCAACGTGACTGGTACTGTGAAGCTGTCCAAGGTGATGGGAGAAGGCAGAACACAGGCGCCTGTCACTCAGCTGGCCACAGCGAGCAAATCCTGGGTCCTGCCCTTGCCCAAACCCCCGACAAATACTCCTGAGCGCACATCTCGGTTCCTGCACCGAACCAGGCCAGGTCCTGCACTTCTTCAAGCCCCCGACCGACACTCCTGGGCCAGCATCGGACTCTCAGGCTTGTTCCTGGCCTTAGTCAAGCCCCCGGAACACATTCCTGAGCCCACAACGCTGTTCTGTACCCCTGAACTACGGTGTGTCCTCCCCTTGTTCAAGCCCCCAGGAAACACTACTGAGCCCGCATCTCACTCGCTGCATTGAACCTGGCTGGCTCCTTGTCTTGTTCAAGCCCCCGACAGATACTCCGGAACCCACATCTCGGTCCCTGCACTGATCCCGGCTGGGTGCTGCCCTTGTTCCCGACCCCGACAAATACTCCTGAGCCCACATCTCGGGCCCTGCACTGAATCGGGTGGGCCCTGCCCATCTTCCAGCCCCGACAAACTCTCCTGAGCCCACATCCCGGTCCCTGCACTGAAGCAGGCTGGGTGCTTCCCATGTTCAAGCCCCGACAAGCACTCCTGAGCCCACATCTCGGGCCCTGCACCGACCCAGTCTGGGTCCTGCCCTTGTTCAAGCCGCTGAACAAATACCCCTGAGCCGGCTTCTCTGTCCCTGCCGTGAACCAGGCCAGGAGCTGCACGTGTTGAAGCCACTGACCAACACTTCTGGGCCTGCATCTGATTCTCAGGCTGGTTCCTGGCCTGAGGTAAGCCCCCAGCAAACAGTATTGAGGCCACAGCTGGCTCCCTGCTCCTGAACTCAACTAAGGTGTGACCTCCCCTTGTTCAACCACCCTCCCCCCGCCCACCCCCCAGGAAACACCACTGTGCCCGCATCTCACTCGCTGCATTGAACCAGGCTGGGTCCTGTGCTTGTTCAAACCCCCGACAAATCCTCCTGAGCCCACCCCTCGGTCCCTGCACTGAACCAGGCTGGATCCTCCCTTTGTTCAAGCCCCTGACAAACACACCTGACACCACCTCTCGGTCCTGTCATCGAGCCAGGCTGGGTCCTGCCCATGATCAAGCAGCCGATAAACACTCCTTGGAGCACATCTCGGTCCCTGCACTGATCCAGGCTGGATCCTGCCCTTGTTCATCCCGACAGACACTCCCGAGGCCACAGCACAGTCCCTGCCATGACCCAGGCTGGGTCCTGCCTTTGTTCAAGCCCCCGACAAACACTCTTGAGCCCACATCTCGGTCCATGCAACTGAATCGGGTCGGCCCTGCCCATGCCCAAGCTCTTTGTAGAACGCATATATCGTGTGTCAGGACTATAGGATGGCTGGTTTAGCTTGATCCTCTTGCTGCTCCAGGCCCCACAGGCTTGGGCCACAGGGCAGGCTAGGATGTGTTCTCACATGGAGAACAGAACCACTTTGAAAGGGCCTCCATAGGGTCGATGGCAGCCGTGCATGTCTCCGACACCGGTGAGTCGTGGGACTTAACGGGGAGCTGTCCTTAGCGTCTCCCTGGCCGGCATTCGCACAAGGTTCAGGGGGGGTCCCTCATGCCAGCAGAGCGGGCCTCGTTTCTCCCTCTGCGCACAGTGTGGCCACGGCACCTCAGGCTTGTGCAGCTTTCACGTCGGCCCAGCGAGGGAGGGAGGGTCGCCCGTCCCCTTCTGCGCTTCAGCAGTGACCGCCCACTGTTGGCTTTCAAGGTCGAGAAAGCACTCTCCGAACGTGTGGACTAAAACCCTCTGAACTCCCACCGGTGAAACTCACTCAGGACGAGAAGGGCTTGCCTTCACGCCAAGGATAAGCGTCTCTTCTGAGCGCTGGTGTCCACAGAGTTGCAGACGGCAACAGCACTACTTAGAGAGACGGAGACACACAGACACCAGCGCCTGCTACACACGCGGAAGGACTGCCCAACACAGTGCTATGCCAGAAGCAAAGATACAGAGACACAGAGCGAGCGCTGTACACTAAGGCGCTGGTGTTCCCGAACAGTGGAGATCCACTGTAGCACTGTAGGTGGGGTTCTTCCCTACTCCCCTAGCATCCGGACAGCAGCAGGCTCTCTGTCCCTTGAAGAAAAGTATCCAGCCCCTTGGCACCCCTGCGTATCCCTTGGATACTCAGGGAGAGCTCTCAGTTATTGCCAGTCCCAGGGGACACAGGAGTGTGCCGTTCGGACTGCGGAGCAGGAACCCGTGCTTGGAATTTCCAGAGCCAGGTCAATGACAGCGCCTGGGGCTAGCCCGGCCACATGCAAAACCCTGTCCCTCCCTGGAGCAGAATCTGGCCACGTGGGGGCGCTGGAGCAGCACAGGAACCCCGGAAGATGCCCTCCGGTCTGGGGGCGTGTCCATAAGAGTGCCGCCCACTACCCTGTCGGCCATTGGTCTAGATTTGGGCCAGCAGTCTGTGCATGGCTCACAGCCTAGGCCCCCGCCTGTTCGCCGGATCTCCTAGGGCCCGTTCACCCCGTCCTGCGTTTCTGGCACCCCTTTCTTCGGCCTCACGCCAACACCCCCACACACCAGCCCCCGCCTTCTGACAATCCCCCTCACTCCCCGCCCCCAAAAGAGCTAGTCGGTCCCACAGGTTTACTGCAGCCTGGGCCGCCATTACGCCCCACTTGCTGTGCTCTTATGTCGCGTCCCTTCGCCTCTGCCCCAGCTCGGGGTCACCGCCAAGGCCAAGAGGAACGTGAGAGGCGGTCAGAGGAAGGCGGGAGCGTCCCGGGACCCCGCACCTTCCAAGCTGTGAGCCCAGGTACTCAGGGGGCAGGGCCCCGCCCCCACCCCCCCTCCCCCACCCCGCAGCCTGCCGTCGTGATGCAGTGCGCAGCTGGGACCTTGTCACCAGCAGTTGTCACGCCAGGCCAAGAGGCCACCCTCTTCAGGGTGGAGGCGGTGGAGGAGGGCGAGGCCCTGGTGGACGGAGACGTGGCGGGGATCGGGCGGGAGTTCCAGCTGCTTGCGGAAGACATCGTGGAGGAGGTGGAGGTTGTGGCGGATGAGGAGCAGGAACAGCGGCCCTCCCAGGAGCTAGAGGAGAAGACGGTGGAGGAGCAGGGCCAGGAAAGGCCCGGAGGCCCTTGTGAGCGCCAGGAGCTGGATGCCCTGCAGGCACTGGCCGCCCTGCAGGTAGAACTGAGCTCTGAGCGTGAGCAAAACCGCAGGGCTTACGTTCAGTTCATGCGCAAGAACCATCAGAGGAGGAAGCGTCACTTGGCTCGGAGGAGCGCCATCATCCAGGGCATCCCTGGCTTCTGGGCCAAAGCTGTATCCTTTGCGCTGCTCCTTGGGGTCCGCTGCTCAGGAGGACGAGGAAGGGGAGAAGGGGCAGGAGCAGGCGGAGGGGGTGGAGGCGAGGGCACAGGAAGGGCGCCGGAGGCCACTGAAGGAAATGTGGTCCTGGGCAATTGGCAGGCTCCAAAGGCACAGCCGAGTAGGGCCTGGGCAGGGCCACAGGTGGACGTGTCGCAGCCATGCCTTTGAGTGTCTCCTTCAGGCCTGCATCTGAGGAGGCGCAGCCCCCGAGGCCTCTAAGTCAACATTGACCAGAGACGGTACACAAGAGCAGCGTTCGCAGACAGTTATTGGTGTAAATGTGGGTGATCCCGGCACATTGCTGGGGCATGTGAGTCATTCACACACACACGCACACACGCACACGCACACGCACACGCACACACACACACACGTACACATAAACACACACACACATACCCAAGAAGCCCTTTACTTTCAGACACGGTTTGTCACAAGGACTGCAAGTCTGACCGTATAAGCAGTGACATGCCGCTACCCAGCATACACAGGTCTGGAGGAGCAGAGTAGCGGTCAGAAACAGCCCCTGCTTGGGGAATGCAGATGCACACCATCCCAAGGGGCCCAGAGCCATGAGCGTGTCTGATGGTATGGCAGGTCCTGAGGATATCAGCAGTGGCCGGGCAAGAGGCAGTGCCCGCCAAGCTCCTTGCAGATGCGTGTTCCAGTATCCTTGTTCCACCCCAGACTAGGGCTGATGCTCCTGGCTCTTCTTGGCCGGCATGTGGCCTGAATGGCTCCTTGACCTAAAGCAGATTATGAGCCACCCTCAAGTCTCCGTCCTGATCAGCGACCAAGATCAAGACTTTCTCGGCTACATGATGGACTTGAAGGTCAGTGAGGGAGACTGAGGAAGGGTGGGTATGGGACCTGGCGGGGAGTGGGAGGAACGTGTTAGCCATGTTCCTGTGCTGTGAGACTTTGGAGAGGCATCGGGGAAGCTGATCATGCCTGCCTTGGAGGCAAGCTGAGGCCCCTAGAAGCTTGCACCTTTTCCCTCCTCGCTATCCTGGCAGGTGCAGGTGCGGAGCCATCCGCCGTCCCGCTGCAAGCTGATCTTTTCCTTTCGGGACAACCCCTACTTCTTGAACTCGGTGATCATTAAGGAGTATTACCTTGACATCACTGGTAAAAGGTGGCTCCCGGGGTGATGAGTGTGGGTGTGCAAGCGTGTGGATGATGCACCTGTGGTGTCCACCCCAGTCTCCCCTGTCTGTCTGCAGGGTACAGGGCACGTCGATCCACTCCAGTCCACTGGTTCTGGGACTTTGGACGGGGAGCCCCCAGCCGCAGGCTGGACACCAGGAGCCTTAACTTTCTCAACTGGCTGTCAGGCCACAACGGCCCAGAATCGAACAGGATTGCTGAGGTGGGGTTGCTTTGGGCTTGCACACAGTTGGTGGTTGATGTTGGAGTTCTTGGCTGCTCATGGGAGGGTTGGGAGCCTGGTCAGCCCCTGGCTGACCTTGCTCGTGTTGCCTGCAGATCATCAGCGAAGACGTGTGGGACGATCCCCTGAAGTACTACCTCAGGGAGGAAGGTTCGTCCATGAGAGACAACTGACAGAAACACATGTGGTGATGGGGTCTGGAGGTAGGCCCCGTAGGGACAGCCGAATAGTAGCTGGGACACAGTACTTTCTTTCGCAAGTGGGGATGCTCAGGCTCATGCAAACTGGCTGCAGAGCCAGAGCCTGAGTCAAGCATGTAGCAGGTGACTTGCTGAGACTGGGGGCTGGGGGGGACTCGGTGTGTCCGAGAGCGCAGTAAGTCCCCCTCCAGTCAGCTGTGGTGGCAGCGCGAGAGTCCTAGGTGATACGACTAGAGGCAGGGTGAATTAAGTGCCTGTGTCAGAATCATCTGTCCTTGGGTCCTGCCATTCCCCCGGCGTCCTTCCTCTCACTGAGTTTGAGAATGCCTGGGCCCTTCACTTCCGCCCCTTAACCTAGGATGGCCTGTCATTGAAAGGGCGTCCTGTCCAGGGCCCCAGTGCACCTGTGCGCTGACTTTGGGATCTTGTGTGAATTTCCACATCCAATACTCTGATCTCACCAGCACCACACCTGCTGAGCTTGAAGTTGCTTCAGGGAAAATCCGGACGTCTCTGGGAGGAGGTGGACAGGGAGCCCCAAGGGCAGGACATGGTGCCTAGTGACACCATCTCCGTCATTGCTGGACACGGGTCTTCGGCTCCTGAAACCCCTGTGTTCCCTGTTTGCGTCCGTGTCCACGTGCCAAGCATGTGTGTGTGTACACGCGTGTGCTTGTGTCACCTGTCTTTATGCGGGGGTGTGTGTGTGTGTCCGGCCCAGGGCGGACGCAGAGATGAAGGCGACGGGAGAGGAGGTGACGAGCGACCAGAAGAGGAGGCACGAGGCGTCCCCAGGCTGACGGAGGTTGGTCACCGACTCTCCGCATGACCGTATCCGGGATGGGAATGAGGAAAAGATGGCCAGTGATACCTGCGGACCGTGGCTCGAGAAATCCGCAATTAGACCAAATCCAAAACACGCTCGCCACTTCTAACTTGTGGTTGTGTGTGCTTGGACCAGGGAGAGGGAAGTGCATGGTCTGAGGATTCCGCGAGGGCAAATCAGGTGGGGCGGGGCTTTGAAACCGCTGCCTGAGGAGCCCTCAGTCCATGGGGACGTGGGCCGGCCTCTGGAAATGGTGGGCGAGGGTATGGCTGGACCCGGGGTGGAGAGGAGGCCAAGTTCCTGTAGAGAAGAGCAGAGACCCGAAGGAGAAAGAGGCACAGATTGCCTGCTGCACTGGGGACTTGTTCCACACACGGAAGAAGGAGACCCGGGAGGGCCCTGGGCCAGTGCTGCCCAGGATCAGCCCATCGGCCCGCACGCTGTCTCCACGAGGGTGGCACACACTGGCATGATGCGAAACACAACGCAAGATGTGCTAAGCTAGGCTGTCCATGCAAAACCACAGGCACGCGAGGAGAGACAGGGTGTGAGCGTGGCAGACGTCCAGGCATTTCCAGCCTCCTCGGCAGGGCAGAAAGGCGAGGGAGGCGCAGGTGTGGGTGTACGTGTGCGTCCCTCTGCCGGAGTGTGCCTGTGAGGGAGGGAAGAGGGAGGAAGCAAGGACGGTGGGCTACTTGCATGTGCCAAGGGACCTCGGGAGAATGGCAGACAGGGAAGCCCCTGGGGGCGGTTGAGAGCCTGCTGGTGGATTTCAGGGCCCAGGGGCTAGGCATTAGCGGCCCTGCCAAAGACACCCCATGGGTCGTGCTCCAAGTCCTGACGTGAATTCCTTCCTTCCTCTGGGGTCTTGCCCCCGGCTGTGGGGGGGGGGGGGTGCCAGAGGTGCTAAGGGGTGCGTCTGCCGCAGACGGAGGTTTCTGGCAGTGTCGCTGGAGCAGAATCTCTGATTCTGTCGTAGGGCATCTGCACCAGATGACACTCAGAGGCACCCTGCCTTCCAGGTGACCGTCTTGGATGTCCCCGGGCCCAAGCGGGGACTGGCTTCCTTGGCATGTGGGCTGTGTAGGCAAGCAGGGATGCCTGACTGTCGGGAATTCTAGCTGGGCCTAATGAGAGCAACTGAAAGAGAGTCTTGGCATTTAGCAAAGCAGTGAGGCCCGGGTGGTACAAGGCCTCTTGGTGCCTTTGAGGTAGCAAAGCTGCTTTCTGCCCAGGGAGGCATGAGCTGTGTGCCCAGACAGGGCCGGGTGCCCAGGGCAGCATCGGTTCAGGGACTGAGTGCGTCTGGGTAGTGTTAAAGAGAAGGGACGGCGTGTAGGGTTGCCGCCTTACCTTTACGGCCTCAGGTTCCGTGCCTTGTATCGGAAGAGTGCCTGTATCCACGTGCTCCTTCTTCACAAGATTGGATCAGACCCAGGCCTGTCACAGTCTCTTGGGGCCCTTGCAGGCCCGGGCGTCTCTTTGGCCTTTTCCTGCTACAGGGAGACAGGGAGACAGGTGCACTCAGCAAGCTACACAGGTGGGAAGCACAGGGGCCTCACTCGGAGTGTTGTGGGCCCTGACGGCTGGTGGGCTAGCAACAGGGCCACGCCATTGACAAGGAACGACCTAGATAGATGCACACGGAGAAAGCGGTTCTCCAAGTCAGCGGAGGCCAGCGCTCCTTGTTTTCTGGTTCCCTGAGGGAAGGCACAGACAATGGATCCGGCCAACGTGACTGGTACTGTGAAGCTGTCCAAGGTGATGGGAGAAGGCAGAACACAGGCGCCTGTCACTCAGCTGGCCACAGCGAGCAAATCCTGGGTCCTGCCCTTGCCCAAACCCCCGACAAATACTCCTGAGCGCACATCTCGGTTCCTGCACCGAACCAGGCCAGGTCCTGCACTTCTTCAAGCCCCCGACCGACACTCCTGGGCCAGCATCGGACTCTCAGGCTTGTTCCTGGCCTTAGTCAAGCCCCCGGAACACATTCCTGAGCCCACAACGCTGTTCTGTACCCCTGAACTACGGTGTGTCCTCCCCTTGTTCAAGCCCCCAGGAAACACTACTGAGCCCGCATCTCACTCGCTGCATTGAACCTGGCTGGCTCCTTGTCTTGTTCAAGCCCCCGACAGATACTCCGGAACCCACATCTCGGTCCCTGCACTGATCCCGGCTGGGTGCTGCCCTTGTTCCCGACCCCGACAAATACTCCTGAGCCCACATCTCGGGCCCTGCACTGAATCGGGTGGGCCCTGCCCATCTTCCAGCCCCGACAAACTCTCCTGAGCCCACATCCCGGTCCCTGCACTGAAGCAGGCTGGGTGCTTCCCATGTTCAAGCCCCGACAAGCACTCCTGAGCCCACATCTCGGGCCCTGCACCGACCCAGTCTGGGTCCTGCCCTTGTTCAAGCCGCTGAACAAATACCCCTGAGCCGGCTTCTCTGTCCCTGCCGTGAACCAGGCCAGGAGCTGCACGTGTTGAAGCCACTGACCAACACTTCTGGGCCTGCATCTGATTCTCAGGCTGGTTCCTGGCCTGAGGTAAGCCCCCAGCAAACAGTATTGAGGCCACAGCTGGCTCCCTGCTCCTGAACTCAACTAAGGTGTGACCTCCCCTTGTTCAACCACCCTCCCCCCGCCCACCCCCCAGGAAACACCACTGTGCCCGCATCTCACTCGCTGCATTGAACCAGGCTGGGTCCTGTGCTTGTTCAAACCCCCGACAAATCCTCCTGAGCCCACCCCTCGGTCCCTGCACTGAACCAGGCTGGATCCTCCCTTTGTTCAAGCCCCTGACAAACACACCTGACACCACCTCTCGGTCCCGTCATCGAGCCAGGCTGGGTCCTGCCCATGATCAAGCAGCCGATAAACACTCCTTGGAGCACATCTCGGTCCCTGCACTGATCCAGGCTGGATCCTGCCCTTGTTCATCCCGACAGACACTCCCGAGGCCACAGCACAGTCCCTGCCATGACCCAGGCTGGGTCCTGCCTTTGTTCAAGCCCCCGACAAACACTCTTGAGCCCACATCTCGGTCCATGCAACTGAATCGGGTCGGCCCTGCCCATGCCCAAGCTCTTTGTAGAACGCATATATCGTGTGTCAGGACTATAGGATGGCTGGTTTAGCTTGATCCTCTTGCTGCTCCAGGCCCCACAGGCTTGGGCCACAGGGCAGGCTAGGATGTGTTCTCACATGGAGAACAGAACTACTTTGAAAGGGCCTCCATAGGGTCGATGGCAGCCGTGCATGTCTCCGACACCGGTGAGTCGTGGGACTTAACGGGGAGCTGTCCTTAGCGTCTCCCTGGCCGGCATTCGCACAAGGTTCAGGGGGGGTCCCTCATGCCAGCAGAGCGGGCCTCGTTTCTCCCTCTGCGCACAGTGTGGCCACGGCACCTCAGGCTTGTGCAGCTTTCACGTCGGCCCAGCGAGGGAGGGAGGGTCGCCCGTCCCCTTCTGCGCTTCAGCAGTGACCGCCCACTGTTGGCTTTCAAGGTCGAGAAAGCACTCTCCGAACGTGTGGACTAAAACCCTCTGAACTCCCACCGGTGAAACTCACTCAGGACGAGAAGGGCTTGCCTTCACGCCAAGGATAAGCGTCTCTTCTGAGCGCTGGTGTCCACAGAGTTGCAGACGGCAACAGCACTACTTAGAGAGACGGAGACACACAGACACCAGCGCCTGCTACACACGCGGAAGGACTGCCCAACACAGTGCTATGCCAGAAGCAAAGATACAGAGACACAGAGCGAGCGCTGTACACTAAGGCGCTGGTGTTCCCGAACAGTGGAGATCCACTGTAGCACTGTAGGTGGGGTTCTTCCCTACTCCCCTAGCATCCGGACAGCAGCAGGCTCTCTGTCCCTTGAAGAAAAGTATCCAGCCCCTTGGCACCCCTGCGTATCCCTTGGATACTCAGGGAGAGCTCTCAGTTATTGCCAGTCCCAGGGGACACAGGAGTGTGCCGTTCGGACTGCGGAGCAGGAACCCGTGCTTGGAATTTCCAGAGCCAGGTCAATGACAGCGCCTGGGGCTAGCCCGGCCACATGCAAAACCCTGTCCCTCCCTGGAGCAGAATCTGGCCACGTGGGGGCGCTGGAGCAGCACAGGAACCCCGGAAGATGCCCTTCGGTCTGGGGGCGTGTCCATAAGAGTGCCGCCCACTACCCTGTCGGCCATTGGTCTAGATTTGGGCCAGCAGTCTGTGCATGGCTCACAGCCTAGGCCCCCGCCTGTTCGCCGGATCTCCTAGGGCCCGTTCACCCCGTCCTGCGTTTCTGGCACCCCTTTCTTCGGCCTCACGCCAACACCCCCACACACCAGCCCCCGCCTTCTGACAATCCCCCTCACTCCCCGCCCCCAAAAGAGCTAGTCGGTCCCACAGGTTTACTGCAGCCTGGGCCGCCATTACGCCCCACTTGCTGTGCTCTTATGTCGCGTCCCTTCGCCTCTGCCCCAGCTCGGGGTCACCGCCAAGGCCAAGAGGAACGTGAGAGGCGGTCAGAGGAAGGCGGGAGCGTCCCGGGACCCCGCACCTTCCAAGCTGTGAGCCCAGGTACTCAGGGGGCAGGGCCCCGCCCCCACCCCCCCTCCCCCACCCCGCAGCCTGCCGTCGTGATGCAGTGCGCAGCTGGGACCTTGTCACCAGCAGTTGTCACGCCAGGCCAAGAGGCCACCCTCTTCAGGGTGGAGGCGGTGGAGGAGGGCGAGGCCCTGGTGGACGGAGACGTGGCGGGGATCGGGCGGGAGTTCCAGCTGCTTGCGGAAGACATCGTGGAGGAGGTGGAGGTTGTGGCGGATGAGGAGCAGGAACAGCGGCCCTCCCAGGAGCTAGAGGAGAAGACGGTGGAGGAGCAGGGCCAGGAAAGGCCCGGAGGCCCTTGTGAGCGCCAGGAGCTGGATGCCCTGCAGGCACTGGCCGCCCTGCAGGTAGAACTGAGCTCTGAGCGTGAGCAAAACCGCAGGGCTTACGTTCAGTTCATGCGCAAGAACCATCAGAGGAGGAAGCGTCACTTGGCTCGGAGGAGCGCCATCATCCAGGGCATCCCTGGCTTCTGGGCCAAAGCTGTATCCTTTGCGCTGCTCCTTGGGGTCCGCTGCTCAGGAGGACGAGGAAGGGGAGAAGGGGCAGGAGCAGGCGGAGGGGGTGGAGGCGAGGGCACAGGAAGGGCGCCGGAGGCCACTGAAGGAAATGCGGTCCTGGGCAATTGGCAGGCTCCAAAGGCACAGCCGAGTAGGGCCTGGGCAGGGCCACAGGTGGACGTGTCGCAGCCATGCCTTTGAGTGTCTCCTTCAGGCCTGCATCTGAGGAGGCGCAGCCCCCGAGGCCTCTAAGTCAACATTGACCAGAGACGGTACACAAGAGCAGCGTTCGCAGACAGTTATTGGTGTAAATGTGGGTGATCCCGGCACATTGCTGGGGCATGTGAGTCATTCACACACACACGCACACACGCACACGCACACGCACACGCACACACACACACACGTACACATAAACACACACACACATACCCAAGAAGCCCTTTACTTTCAGACACGGTTTGTCACAAGGACTGCAAGTCTGACCGTATAAGCAGTGACATGCCGCTACCCAGCATACACAGGTCTGGAGGAGCAGAGTAGCGGTCAGAAACAGCCCCTGCTTGGGGAATGCAGATGCACACCATCCCAAGGGGCCCAGAGCCATGAGCGTGTCTGATGGTATGGCAGGTCCTGAGGATATCAGCAGTGGCCGGGCAAGAGGCAGTGCCCGCCAAGCTCCTTGCAGATGCGTGTTCCAGTATCCTTGTTCCACCCCAGACTAGGGCTGATGCTCCTGGCTCTTCTTGGCCGGCATGTGGCCTGAATGGCTCCTTGACCTAAAGCAGATTATGAGCCACCCTCAAGTCTCCGTCCTGATCAGCGACCAAGATCAAGACTTTCTCGGCTACATGATGGACTTGAAGGTCAGTGAGGGAGACTGAGGAAGGGTGGGTATGGGACCTGGCGGGGAGTGGGAGGAACGTGTTAGCCATGTTCCTGTGCTGTGAGACTTTGGAGAGGCATCGGGGAAGCTGATCATGCCTGCCTTGGAGGCAAGCTGAGGCCCCTAGAAGCTTGCACCTTTTCCCTCCTCGCTATCCTGGCAGGTGCAGGTGCGGAGCCATCCGCCGTCCCGCTGCAAGCTGATCTTTTCCTTTCGGGACAACCCCTACTTCTTGAACTCGGTGATCATTAAGGAGTATTACCTTGACATCACTGGTAAAAGGTGGCTCCCGGGGTGATGAGTGTGGGTGTGCAAGCGTGTGGATGATGCACCTGTGGTGTCCACCCCAGTCTCCCCTGTCTGTCTGCAGGGTACAGGGCACGTCGATCCACTCCAGTCCACTGGTTCTGGGACTTTGGACGGGGAGCCCCCAGCCGCAGGCTGGACACCAGGAGCCTTAACTTTCTCAACTGGCTGTCAGGCCACAACGGCCCAGAATCGAACAGGATTGCTGAGGTGGGGTTGCTTTGGGCTTGCACACAGTTGGTGGTTGATGTTGGAGTTCTTGGCTGCTCATGGGAGGGTTGGGAGCCTGGTCAGCCCCTGGCTGACCTTGCTCGTGTTGCCTGCAGATCATCAGCGAAGACGTGTGGGACGATCCCCTGAAGTACTACCTCAGGGAGGAAGGTTCGTCCATGAGAGACAACTGACAGAAACACATGTGGTGATGGGGTCTGGAGGTAGGCCCCGTAGGGACAGCCGAATAGTAGCTGGGACACAGTACTTTCTTTCGCAAGTGGGGATGCTCAGGCTCATGCAAACTGGCTGCAGAGCCAGAGCCTGAGTCAAGCATGTAGCAGGTGACTTGCTGAGACTGGGGGCTGGGGGGGACTCGGTGTGTCCGAGAGCGCAGTAAGTCCCCCTCCAGTCAGCTGTGGTGGCAGCGCGAGAGTCCTAGGTGATACGACTAGAGGCAGGGTGAATTAAGTGCCTGTGTCAGAATCATCTGTCCTTGGGTCCTGCCATTCCCCCGGCGTCCTTCCTCTCACTGAGTTTGAGAATGCCTGGGCCCTTCACTTCCGCCCCTTAACCTAGGATGGCCTGTCATTGAAAGGGCGTCCTGTCCAGGGCCCCAGTGCACCTGTGCGCTGACTTTGGGATCTTGTGTGAATTTCCACATCCAATACTCTGATCTCACCAGCACCACACCTGCTGAGCTTGAAGTTGCTTCAGGGAAAATCCGGACGTCTCTGGGAGGAGGTGGACAGGGAGCCCCAAGGGCAGGACATGGTGCCTAGTGACACCATCTCCGTCATTGCTGGACACGGGTCTTCGGCTCCTGAAACCCCTGTGTTCCCTGTTTGCGTCCGTGTCCACGTGCCAAGCATGTGTGTGTGTACACGCGTGTGCTTGTGTCACCTGTCTTTATGCGGGGGTGTGTGTGTGTGTCCGGCCCAGGGCGGACGCAGAGATGAAGGCGACGGGAGAGGAGGTGACGAGCGACCAGAAGAGGAGGCACGAGGCGTCCCCAGGCTGACGGAGGTTGGTCACCGACTCTCCGCATGACCGTATCCGGGATGGGAATGAGGAAAAGATGGCCAGTGATACCTGCGGACCGTGGCTCGAGAAATCCGCAATTAGACCAAATCCAAAACACGCTCGCCACTTCTAACTTGTGGTTGTGTGTGCTTGGACCAGGGAGAGGGAAGTGCATGGTCTGAGGATTCCGCGAGGGCAAATCAGGTGGGGCGGGGCTTTGAAACCGCTGCCTGAGGAGCCCTCAGTCCATGGGGACGTGGGCCGGCCTCTGGAAATGGTGGGCGAGGGTATGGCTGGACCCGGGGTGGAGAGGAGGCCAAGTTCCTGTAGAGAAGAGCAGAGACCCGAAGGAGAAAGAGGCACAGATTGCCTGCTGCACTGGGGACTTGTTCCACACACGGAAGAAGGAGACCCGGGAGGGCCCTGGGCCAGTGCTGCCCAGGATCAGCCCATCGGCCCGCACGCTGTCTCCACGAGGGTGGCACACACTGGCATGATGCGAAACACAACGCAAGATGTGCTAAGCTAGGCTGTCCATGCAAAACCACAGGCACGCGAGGAGAGACAGGGTGTGAGCGTGGCAGACGTCCAGGCATTTCCAGCCTCCTCGGCAGGGCAGAAAGGCGAGGGAGGCGCAGGTGTGGGTGTACGTGTGCGTCCCTCTGCCGGAGTGTGCCTGTGAGGGAGGGAAGAGGGAGGAAGCAAGGACGGTGGGCTACTTGCATGTGCCAAGGGACCTCGGGAGAATGGCAGACAGGGAAGCCCCTGGGGGCGGTTGAGAGCCTGCTGGTGGATTTCAGGGCCCAGGGGCTAGGCATTAGCGGCCCTGCCAAAGACACCCCATGGGTCGTGCTCCAAGTCCTGACGTGAATTCCTTCCTTCCTCTGGGGTCTTGCCCCCGGCTGTGGGGGGGGTGCCAGAGGTGCTAAGGGGCGCGTCTGCCCCAGACGGAGGTTTCTGGCAGTGTCGCTGGAGCAGAATCTCTGATTCTGTCGTAGGGCATCTGCACCAGATGACACTCAGAGGCACCCTGCCTTCCAGGTGACCGTCTTGGATGTCCCCGGGCCCAAGCGGGGACTGGCTTCCTTGGCATGTGGGCTGTGTAGGCAAGCAGGGATGCCTGACTGTCGGGAATTCTAGCTGGGCCTAATGAGAGCAACTGAAAGAGAGTCTTGGCATTTAGCAAAGCAGTGAGGCCCGGGTGGTACAAGGCCTCTTGGTGCCTTTGAGGTAGCAAAGCTGCTTTCTGCCCAGGGAGGCATGAGCTGTGTGCCCAGACAGGGCCGGGTGCCCAGGGCAGCATCGGTTCAGGGACTGAGTGCGTCTGGGTAGTGTTAAAGAGAAGGGACGGCGTGTAGGGTTGCCGCCTTACCTTTACGGCCTCAGGTTCCGTGCCTTGTATCGGAAGAGTGCCTGTATCCACGTGCTCCTTCTTCACAAGATTGGATCAGACCCAGGCCTGTCACAGTCTCTTGGGGCCCTTGCAGGCCCGGGCGTCTCTTTGGCCTTTTCCTGCTACAGGGAGACAGGGAGACAGGTGCACTCAGCAAGCTACACAGGTGGGAAGCACAGGGGCCTCACTCGGAGTGTTGTGGGCCCTGACGGCTGGTGGGCTAGCAACAGGGCCACGCCATTGACAAGGAACGACCTAGATAGATGCACACGGAGAAAGCGGTTCTCCAAGTCAGCGGAGGCCAGCGCTCCTTGTTTTCTGGTTCCCTGAGGGAAGGCACAGACAATGGATCCGGCCAACGTGACTGGTACTGTGAAGCTGTCCAAGGTGATGGGAGAAGGCAGAACACAGGCGCCTGTCACTCAGCTGGCCACAGCGAGCAAATCCTGGGTCCTGCCCTTGCCCAAACCCCCGACAAATACTCCTGAGCGCACATCTCGGTTCCTGCACCGAACCAGGCCAGGTCCTGCACTTCTTCAAGCCCCCGACCGACACTCCTGGGCCAGCATCGGACTCTCAGGCTTGTTCCTGGCCTTAGTCAAGCCCCCGGAACACATTCCTGAGCCCACAACGCTGTTCTGTACCCCTGAACTACGGTGTGTCCTCCCCTTGTTCAAGCCCCCAGGAAACACTACTGAGCCCGCATCTCACTCGCTGCATTGAACCTGGCTGGCTCCTTGTCTTGTTCAAGCCCCCGACAGATACTCCGGAACCCACATCTCGGTCCCTGCACTGATCCCGGCTGGGTGCTGCCCTTGTTCCCGACCCCGACAAATACTCCTGAGCCCACATCTCGGGCCCTGCACTGAATCGGGTGGGCCCTGCCCATCTTCCAGCCCCGACAAACTCTCCTGAGCCCACATCCCGGTCCCTGCACTGAAGCAGGCTGGGTGCTTCCCATGTTCAAGCCCCGACAAGCACTCCTGAGCCCACATCTCGGGCCCTGCACCGACCCAGTCTGGGTCCTGCCCTTGTTCAAGCCGCTGAACAAATACCCCTGAGCCGGCTTCTCTGTCCCTGCCGTGAACCAGGCCAGGAGCTGCACGTGTTGAAGCCACTGACCAACACTTCTGGGCCTGCATCTGATTCTCAGGCTGGTTCCTGGCCTGAGGTAAGCCCCCAGCAAACAGTATTGAGGCCACAGCTGGCTCCCTGCTCCTGAACTCAACTAAGGTGTGACCTCCCCTTGTTCAACCACCCTCCCCCCCCCCACCCCCCAGGAAACACCACTGTGCCCGCATCTCACTCGCTGCATTGAACCAGGCTGGGTCCTGTGCTTGTTCAAACCCCCGACAAATCCTCCTGAGCCCACCCCTCGGTCCCTGCACTGAACCAGGCTGGATCCTCCCTTTGTTCAAGCCCCTGACAAACACACCTGACACCACCTCTCGGTCCCGTCATCGAGCCAGGCTGGGTCCTGCCCATGATCAAGCAGCCGATAAACACTCCTTGGAGCACATCTCGGTCCCTGCACTGATCCAGGCTGGATCCTGCCCTTGTTCATCCCGACAGACACTCCCGAGGCCACAGCACAGTCCCTGCCATGACCCAGGCTGGGTCCTGCCTTTGTTCAAGCCCCCGACAAACACTCTTGAGCCCACATCTCGGTCCATGCAACTGAATCGGGTCGGCCCTGCCCATGCCCAAGCTCTTTGTAGAACGCATATATCGTGTGTCAGGACTATAGGATGGCTGGTTTAGCTTGATCCTCTTGCTGCTCCAGGCCCCACAGGCTTGGGCCACAGGGCAGGCTAGGATGTGTTCTCACATGGAGAACAGAACCACTTTGAAAGGGCCTCCATAGGGTCGATGGCAGCCGTGCATGTCTCCGACACCGGTGAGTCGTGGGACTTAACGGGGAGCTGTCCTTAGCGTCTCCCTGGCCGGCATTCGCACAAGGTTCAGGGGGGGTCCCTCATGCCAGCAGAGCGGGCCTCGTTTCTCCCTCTGCGCACAGTGTGGCCACGGCACCTCAGGCTTGTGCAGCTTTCACGTCGGCCCAGCGAGGGAGGGAGGGTCGCCCGTCCCCTTCTGCGCTTCAGCAGTGACCGCCCACTGTTGGCTTTCAAGGTCGAGAAAGCACTCTCCGAACGTGTGGACTAAAACCCTCTGAACTCCCACCGGTGAAACTCACTCAGGACGAGAAGGGCTTGCCTTCACGCCAAGGATAAGCGTCTCTTCTGAGCGCTGGTGTCCACAGAGTTGCAGACGGCAACAGCACTACTTAGAGAGACGGAGACACACAGACACCAGCGCCTGCTACACACGCGGAAGGATTGCCCAACACAGTGCTATGCCAGAAGCAAAGATACAGAGACACAGAGCGAGCGCTGTACACTAAGGCGCTGGTGTTCCCGAACAGTGGAGATCCACTGTAGCACTGTAGGTGGGGTTCTTCCCTACTCCCCTAGCATCCGGACAGCAGCAGGCTCTCTGTCCCTTGAAGAAAAGTATCCAGCCCCTTGGCACCCCTGCGTATCCCTTGGATACTCAGGGAGAGCTCTCAGTTATTGCCAGTCCCAGGGGACACAGGAGTGTGCGGTTCGGATGGCGGAGCAGGAACCCGTGCTTGGAATTTCCAGAGCCAGGTCAATGACAGCGCCTGGGGCTAGCCCGGCCACATGCAAAACCCTGTCCCTCCCTGGAGCAGAATCTGGCCACGTGGGGGCGCTGGAGCAGCACAGGAACCCCGGAAGATGCCCTCCGGTCTGGGGGCGTGTCCATAAGAGTGCCGCCCACTACCCTGTCGGCCATTGGTCTAGATTTGGGCCAGCAGTCTGTGCATGGCTCACAGCCTAGGCCCCCGCCTGTTCGCCGGATCTCCTAGGGCCCGTTCACCCCGTCCTGCGTTTCTGGCACCCCTTTCTTCGGCCTCACGCCAACACCCCCACACACCAGCCCCCGCCTTCTGACAATCCCCCTCACTCCCCGCCCCCAAAAGAGCTAGTCGGTCCCACAGGTTTACTGCAGCCTGGGCCGCCATTACGCCCCACTTGCTGTGCTCTTATGTCGCGTCCCTTCGCCTCTGCCCCAGCTCGGGGTCACCGCCAAGGCCAAGAGGAACGTGAGAGGCGGTCAGAGGAAGGCGGGAGCGTCCCGGGACCCCGCACCTTCCAAGCTGTGAGCCCAGGTACTCAGGGGGCAGGGCCCCGCCCCCACCCCCCCTCCCCCACCCCGCAGCCTGCCGTCGTGATGCAGTGCGCAGCTGGGACCTTGTCACCAGCAGTTGTCACGCCAGGCCAAGAGGCCACCCTCTTCAGGGTGGAGGCGGTGGAGGAGGGCGAGGCCCTGGTGGACGGAGACGTGGCGGGGATCGGGCGGGAGTTCCAGCTGCTTGCGGAAGACATCGTGGAGGAGGTGGAGGTTGTGGCGGATGAGGAGCAGGAACAGCGGCCCTCCCAGGAGCTAGAGGAGAAGACGGTGGAGGAGCAGGGCCAGGAAAGGCCCGGAGGCCCTTGTGAGCGCCAGGAGCTGGATGCCCTGCAGGCACTGGCCGCCCTGCAGGTAGAACTGAGCTCTGAGCGTGAGCAAAACCGCAGGGCTTACGTTCAGTTCATGCGCAAGAACCATCAGAGGAGGAAGCGTCACTTGGCTCGGAGGAGCGCCATCATCCAGGGCATCCCTGGCTTCTGGGCCAAAGCTGTATCCTTTGCGCTGCTCCTTGGGGTCCGCTGCTCAGGAGGACGAGGAAGGGGAGAAGGGGCAGGAGCAGGCGGAGGGGGTGGAGGCGAGGGCACAGGAAGGGCGGCGGAGGCCACTGAAGGAAATGCGGTCCTGGGCAATTGGCAGGCTCCAAAGGCACAGCCGAGTAGGGCCTGGGCAGGGCCACAGGTGGACGTGTCGCAGCCATGCCTTTGAGTGTCTCCTTCAGGCCTGCATCTGAGGAGGCGCAGCCCCCGAGGCCTCTAAGTCAACATTGACCAGAGACGGTACACAAGAGCAGCGTTCGCAGACAGTTATTGGTGTAAATGTGGGTGATCCCGGCACATTGCTGGGGCATGTGAGTCATTCACACACACACGCACACACGCACACGCACACGCACACGCACACACACACACACGTACACATAAACACACACACACATACCCAAGAAGCCCTTTACTTTCAGACACGGTTTGTCACAAGGACTGCAAGTCTGACCGTATAAGCAGTGACATGCCGCTACCCAGCATACACAGGTCTGGAGGAGCAGAGTAGCGGTCAGAAACAGCCCCTGCTTGGGGAATGCAGATGCACACCACCCCAAGGGGCCCAGAGCCATGAGCGTGTCTGATGGTATGGCAGGTCCTGAGGATATCAGCAGTGGCCGGGCAAGAGGCAGTGCCCGCCAAGCTCCTTGCAGATGCGTGTTCCAGTATCCTTGTTCCACCCCAGACTAGGGCTGATGCTCCTGGCTCTTCTTGGCCGGCATGTGGCCTGAATGGCTCCTTGACCTAAAGCAGATTATGAGCCACCCTCAAGTCTCCGTCCTGATCAGCGACCAAGATCAAGACTTTCTCGGCTACATGATGGACTTGAAGGTCAGTGAGGGAGACTGAGGAAGGGTGGGTATGGGACCTGGCGGGGAGTGGGAGGAACGTGTTAGCCATGTTCCTGTGCTGTGAGACTTTGGAGAGGCATCGGGGAAGCTGATCATGCCTGCCTTGGAGGCAAGCTGAGGCCCCTAGAAGCTTGCACCTTTTCCCTCCTCGCTATCCTGGCAGGTGCAGGTGCGGAGCCATCCGCCGTCCCGCTGCAAGCTGATCTTTTCCTTTCGGGACAACCCCTACTTCTTGAACTCGGTGATCATTAAGGAGTATTACCTTGACATCACTGGTAAAAGGTGGCTCCCGGGGTGATGAGTGTGGGTGTGCAAGCGTGTGGATGATGCACCTGCGGTGTCCACCCCAGTCTCCCCTGTCTGTCTGCAGGGTACAGGGCACGTCGATCCACTCCAGTCCACTGGTTCTGGGACTTTGGACGGGGAGCCCCCAGCCGCAGGCTGGACACCAGGAGCCTTAACTTTCTCAACTGGCTGTCAGGCCACAACGGCCCAGAATCGAACAGGATTGCTGAGGTGGGGTTGCTTTGGGCTTGCACACAGTTGGTGGTTGATGTTGGAGTTCTTGGCTGCTCATGGGAGGGTTGGGAGCCTGGTCAGCCCCTGGCTGACCTTGCTCGTGTTGCCTGCAGATCATCAGCGAAGACGTGTGGGACGATCCCCTGAAGTACTACCTCAGGGAGGAAGGTTCGTCCATGAGAGACAACTGACAGAAACACATGTGGTGATGGGGTCTGGAGGTAGGCCCCGTAGGGACAGCCGAATAGTAGCTGGGACACAGTACTTTCTTTCGCAAGTGGGGATGCTCAGGCTCATGCAAACTGGCTGCAGAGCCAGAGCCTGAGTCAAGCATGTAGCAGGTGACTTGCTGAGACTGGGGGCTGGGGGGGACTCGGTGTGTCCGAGAGCGCAGTAAGTCCCCCTCCAGTCAGCTGTGGTGGCAGCGCGAGAGTCCTAGGTGATACGACTAGAGGCAGGGTGAATTAAGTGCCTGTGTCAGAATCATCTGTCCTTGGGTCCTGCCATTCCCCCGGCGTCCTTCCTCTCACTGAGTTTGAGAATGCCTGGGCCCTTCACTTCCGCCCCTTAACCTAGGATGGCCTGTCATTGAAAGGGCGTCCTGTCCAGGGCCCCAGTGCACCTGTGCGCTGACTTTGGGATCTTGTGTGAATTTCCACATCCAATACTCTGATCTCACCAGCACCACACCTGCTGAGCTTGAAGTTGCTTCAGGGAAAATCCGGACGTCTCTGGGAGGAGGTGGACAGGGAGCCCCAAGGGCAGGACATGGTGCCTAGTGACACCATCTCCGTCATTGCTGGACACGGGTCTTCGGCTCCTGAAACCCCTGTGTTCCCTGTTTGCGTCCGTGTCCACGTGCCAAGCATGTGTGTGTGTACACGCGTGTGCTTGTGTCACCTGTCTTTATGCGGGGGTGTGTGTGTGTGTCCGGCCCAGGGCGGACGCAGAGATGAAGGCGACGGGAGAGGAGGTGACGAGCGACCAGAAGAGGAGGCACGAGGCGTCCCCAGGCTGACGGAGGTTGGTCACCGACTCTCCGCATGACCGTATCCGGGATGGGAATGAGGAAAAGATGGCCAGTGATACCTGCGGACCGTGGCTCGAGAAATCCGCAATTAGACCAAATCCAAAACACGCTCGCCACTTCTAACTTGTGGTTGTGTGTGCTTGGACCAGGGAGAGGGAAGTGCATGGTCTGAGGATTCCGCGAGGGCAAATCAGGTGGGGCGGGGCTTTGAAACCGCTGCCTGAGGAGCCCTCAGTCCATGGGGACGTGGGCCGGCCTCTGGAAATGGTGGGCGAGGGTATGGCTGGACCCGGGGTGGAGAGGAGGCCAAGTTCCTGTAGAGAAGAGCAGAGACCCGAAGGAGAAAGAGGCACAGATTGCCTGCTGCACTGGGGACTTGTTCCACACACGGAAGAAGGAGACCCGGGAGGGCCCTGGGCCAGTGCTGCCCAGGATCAGCCCATCGGCCCGCACGCTGTCTCCACGAGGGTGGCACACACTGGCATGATGCGAAACACAACGCAAGATGTGCTAAGCTAGGCTGTCCATGCAAAACCACAGGCACGCGAGGAGAGACAGGGTGTGAGCGTGGCAGACGTCCAGGCATTTCCAGCCTCCTCGGCAGGGCAGAAAGGCGAGGGAGGCGCAGGTGTGGGTGTACGTGTGCGTCCCTCTGCCGGAGTGTGCCTGTGAGGGAGGGAAGAGGGAGGAAGCAAGGACGGTGGGCTACTTGCATGTGCCAAGGGACCTCGGGAGAATGGCAGACAGGGAAGCCCCTGGGGGCGGTTGAGAGCCTGCTGGTGGATTTCAGGGCCCAGGGGCTAGGCATTAGCGGCCCTGCCAAAGACACCCCATGGGTCGTGCTCCAAGTCCTGACGTGAATTCCTTCCTTCCTCTGGGGTCTTGCCCCCGGCTGTGGGGGGGGTGCCAGAGGTGCTAAGGGGCGCGTCTGCCGCAGACGGAGGTTTCTGGCAGTGTCGCTGGAGCAGAATCTCTGATTCTGTCGTAGGGCATCTGCACCAGATGACACTCAGAGGCACCCTGCCTTCCAGGTGACCGTCTTGGATGTCCCCGGGCCCAAGCGGGGACTGGCTTCCTTGGCATGTGGGCTGTGTAGGCAAGCAGGGATGCCTGACTGTCGGGAATTCTAGCTGGGCCTAATGAGAGCAACTGAAAGAGAGTCTTGGCATTTAGCAAAGCAGTGAGGCCCGGGTGGTACAAGGCCTCTTGGTGCCTTTGAGGTAGCAAAGCTGCTTTCTGCCCAGGGAGGCATGAGCTGTGTGCCCAGACAGGGCCGGGTGCCCAGGGCAGCATCGGTTCAGGGACTGAGTGCGTCTGGGTAGTGTTAAAGAGAAGGGACGGCGTGTAGGGTTGCCGCCTTACCTTTACGGCCTCAGGTTCCGTGCCTTGTATCGGAAGAGTGCCTGTATCCACGTGCTCCTTCTTCACAAGATTGGATCAGACCCAGGCCTGTCACAGTCTCTTGGGGCCCTTGCAGGCCCGGGCGTCTCTTTGGCCTTTTCCTGCTACAGGGAGACAGGGAGACAGGTGCACTCAGCAAGCTACACAGGTGGGAAGCACAGGGGCCTCACTCGGAGTGTTGTGGGCCCTGACGGCTGGTGGGCTAGCAACAGGGCCACGCCATTGACAAGGAACGACCTAGATAGATGCACACGGAGAAAGCGGTTCTCCAAGTCAGCGGAGGCCAGCGCTCCTTGTTTTCTGGTTCCCTGAGGGAAGGCACAGACAATGGATCCGGCCAACGTGACTGGTACTGTGAAGCTGTCCAAGGTGATGGGAGAAGGCAGAACACAGGCGCCTGTCACTCAGCTGGCCACAGCGAGCAAATCCTGGGTCCTGCCCTTGCCCAAACCCCCGACAAATACTCCTGAGCGCACATCTCGGTTCCTGCACCGAACCAGGCCAGGTCCTGCACTTCTTCAAGCCCCCGACCGACACTCCTGGGCCAGCATCGGACTCTCAGGCTTGTTCCTGGCCTTAGTCAAGCCCCCGGAACACATTCCTGAGCCCACAACGCTGTTCTGTACCCCTGAACTACGGTGTGTCCTCCCCTTGTTCAAGCCCCCAGGAAACACTACTGAGCCCGCATCTCACTCGCTGCATTGAACCTGGCTGGCTCCTTGTCTTGTTCAAGCCCCCGACAGATACTCCGGAACCCACATCTCGGTCCCTGCACTGATCCCGGCTGGGTGCTGCCCTTGTTCCCGACCCCGACAAATACTCCTGAGCCCATATCTCGGGCCCTGCACTGAATCGGGTGGGCCCTGCCCATCTTCCAGCCCCGACAAACTCTCCTGAGCCCACATCCCGGTCCCTGCACTGAAGCAGGCTGGGTGCTTCCCATGTTCAAGCCCCGACAAGCACTCCTGAGCCCACATCTCGGGCCCTGCACCGACCCAGTCTGGGTCCTGCCCTTGTTCAAGCCGCTGAACAAATACCCCTGAGCCGGCTTCTCTGTCCCTGCCGTGAACCAGGCCAGGAGCTGCACGTGTTGAAGCCACTGACCAACACTTCTGGGCCTGCATCTGATTCTCAGGCTGGTTCCTGGCCTGAGGTAAGCCCCCAGCAAACAGTATTGAGGCCACAGCTGGCTCCCTGCTCCTGAACTCAACTAAGGTGTGACCTCCCCTTGTTCAACCACCCTCCCCCCCCCACCCCCCAGGAAACACCACTGTGCCCGCATCTCACTCGCTGCATTGAACCAGGCTGGGTCCTGTGCTTGTTCAAACCCCCGACAAATCCTCCTGAGCCCACCCCTCGGTCCCTGCACTGAACCAGGCTGGATCCTCCCTTTGTTCAAGCCCCTGACAAACACACCTGACACCACCTCTCGGTCCCGTCATCGAGCCAGGCTGGGTCCTGCCCATGATCAAGCAGCCGATAAACACTCCTTGGAGCACATCTCGGTCCCTGCACTGATCCAGGCTGGATCCTGCCCTTGTTCATCCCGACAGACACTCCCGAGGCCACAGCACAGTCCCTGCCATGACCCAGGCTGGGTCCTGCCTTTGTTCAAGCCCCCGACAAACACTCTTGAGCCCACATCTCGGTCCATGCAACTGAATCGGGTCGGCCCTGCCCATGCCCAAGCTCTTTGTAGAACGCATATATCGTGTGTCAGGACTATAGGATGGCTGGTTTAGCTTGATCCTCTTGCTGCTCCAGGCCCCACAGGCTTGGGCCACAGGGCAGGCTAGGATGTGTTCTCACATGGAGAACAGAACCACTTTGAAAGGGCCTCCATAGGGTCGATGGCAGCCGTGCATGTCTCCGACACCGGTGAGTCGTGGGACTTAACGGGGAGCTGTCCTTAGCGTCTCCCTGGCCGGCATTCGCACAAGGTTCAGGGGGGGTCCCTCATGCCAGCAGAGCGGGCCTCGTTTCTCCCTCTGCGCACAGTGTGGCCACGGCACCTCAGGCTTGTGCAGCTTTCACGTCGGCCCAGCGAGGGAGGGAGGGTCGCCCGTCCCCTTCTGCGCTTCAGCAGTGACCGCCCACTGTTGGCTTTCAAGGTCGAGAAAGCACTCTCCGAACGTGTGGACTAAAACCCTCTGAACTCCCACCGGTGAAACTCACTCAGGACGAGAAGGGCTTGCCTTCACGCCAAGGATAAGCGTCTCTTCTGAGCGCTGGTGTCCACAGAGTTGCAGACGGCAACAGCACTACTTAGAGAGACGGAGACACACAGACACCAGCGCCTGCTACACACGCGGAAGGATTGCCCAACACAGTGCTATGCCAGAAGCAAAGATACAGAGACACAGAGCGAGCGCTGTACACTAAGGCGCTGGTGTTCCCGAACAGTGGAGATCCACTGTAGCACTGTAGGTGGGGTTCTTCCCTACTCCCCTAGCATCCGGACAGCAGCAGGCTCTCTGTCCCTTGAAGAAAAGTATCCAGCCCCTTGGCACCCCTGCGTATCCCTTGGATACTCAGGGAGAGCTCTCAGTTATTGCCAGTCCCAGGGGACACAGGAGTGTGCGGTTCGGATGGCGGAGCAGGAACCCGTGCTTGGAATTTCCAGAGCCAGGTCAATGACAGCGCCTGGGGCTAGCCCGGCCACATGCAAAACCCTGTCCCTCCCTGGAGCAGAATCTGGCCACGTGGGGGCGCTGGAGCAGCACAGGAACCCCGGAAGATGCCCTCCGGTCTGGGGGCGTGTCCATAAGAGTGCCGCCCACTACCCTGTCGGCCATTGGTCTAGATTTGGGCCAGCAGTCTGTGCATGGCTCACAGCCTAGGCCCCCGCCTGTTCGCCGGATCTCCTAGGGCCCGTTCACCCCGTCCTGCGTTTCTGGCACCCCTTTCTTCGGCCTCACGCCAACACCCCCACACACCAGCCCCCGCCTTCTGACAATCCCCCTCACTCCCCGCCCCCAAAAGAGCTAGTCGGTCCCACAGGTTTACTGCAGCCTGGGCCGCCATTACGCCCCACTTGCTGTGCTCTTATGTCGCGTCCCTTCGCCTCTGCCCCAGCTCGGGGTCACCGCCAAGGCCAAGAGGAACGTGAGAGGCGGTCAGAGGAAGGCGGGAGCGTCCCGGGACCCCGCACCTTCCAAGCTGTGAGCCCAGGTACTCAGGGGGCAGGGCCCCGCCCCCACCCCCCCTCCCCCACCCCGCAGCCTGCCGTCGTGATGCAGTGCGCAGCTGGGACCTTGTCACCAGCAGTTGTCACGCCAGGCCAAGAGGCCACCCTCTTCAGGGTGGAGGCGGTGGAGGAGGGCGAGGCCCTGGTGGACGGAGACGTGGCGGGGATCGGGCGGGAGTTCCAGCTGCTTGCGGAAGACATCGTGGAGGAGGTGGAGGTTGTGGCGGATGAGGAGCAGGAACAGCGGCCCTCCCAGGAGCTAGAGGAGAAGACGGTGGAGGAGCAGGGCCAGGAAAGGCCCGGAGGCCCTTGTGAGCGCCAGGAGCTGGATGCCCTGCAGGCACTGGCCGCCCTGCAGGTAGAACTGAGCTCTGAGCGTGAGCAAAACCGCAGGGCTTACGTTCAGTTCATGCGCAAGAACCATCAGAGGAGGAAGCGTCACTTGGCTCGGAGGAGCGCCATCATCCAGGGCATCCCTGGCTTCTGGGCCAAAGCTGTATCCTTTGCGCTGCTCCTTGGGGTCCGCTGCTCAGGAGGACGAGGAAGGGGAGAAGGGGCAGGAGCAGGCGGAGGGGGTGGAGGCGAGGGCACAGGAAGGGCGCCGGAGGCCACTGAAGGAAATGCGGTCCTGGGCAATTGGCAGGCTCCAAAGGCACAGCCGAGTAGGGCCTGGGCAGGGCCACAGGTGGACGTGTCGCAGCCATGCCTTTGAGTGTCTCCTTCAGGCCTGCATCTGAGGAGGCGCAGCCCCCGAGGCCTCTAAGTCAACATTGACCAGAGACGGTACACAAGAGCAGCGTTCGCAGACAGTTATTGGTGTAAATGTGGGTGATCCCGGCACATTGCTGGGGCATGTGAGTCATTCACACACACACGCACACACGCACACGCACACGCACACGCACACACACACACACGTACACATAAACACACACACACATACCCAAGAAGCCCTTTACTTTCAGACACGGTTTGTCACAAGGACTGCAAGTCTGACCGTATAAGCAGTGACATGCCGCTACCCAGCATACACAGGTCTGGAGGAGCAGAGTAGCGGTCAGAAACAGCCCCTGCTTGGGGAATGCAGATGCACACCATCCCAAGGGGCCCAGAGCCATGAGCGTGTCTGATGGTATGGCAGGTCCTGAGGATATCAGCAGTGGCCGGGCAAGAGGCAGTGCCCGCCAAGCTCCTTGCAGATGCGTGTTCCAGTATCCTTGTTCCACCCCAGACTAGGGCTGATGCTCCTGGCTCTTCTTGGCCGGCATGTGGCCTGAATGGCTCCTTGACCTAAAGCAGATTATGAGCCACCCTCAAGTCTCCGTCCTGATCAGCGACCAAGATCAAGACTTTCTCGGCTACATGATGGACTTGAAGGTCAGTGAGGGAGACTGAGGAAGGGTGGGTATGGGACCTGGCGGGGAGTGGGAGGAACGTGTTAGCCATGTTCCTGTGCTGTGAGACTTTGGAGAGGCATCGGGGAAGCTGATCATGCCTGCCTTGGAGGCAAGCTGAGGCCCCTAGAAGCTTGCACCTTTTCCCTCCTCGCTATCCTGGCAGGTGCAGGTGCGGAGCCATCCGCCGTCCCGCTGCAAGCTGATCTTTTCCTTTCGGGACAACCCCTACTTCTTGAACTCGGTGATCATTAAGGAGTATTACCTTGACATCACTGGTAAAAGGTGGCTCCCGGGGTGATGAGTGTGGGTGTGCAAGCGTGTGGATGATGCACCTGCGGTGTCCACCCCAGTCTCCCCTGTCTGTCTGCAGGGTACCGGGCACGTCGATCCACTCCAGTCCACTGGTTCTGGGACTTTGAACGGGGAGCCCCCAGCCGCAGGCTGGACACCAGGAGCCTTAACTTTCTCAACTGGCTGTCAGGCCACAACGGCCCAGAATCGAACAGGATTGCTGAGGTGGGGTTGCTTTGGGCTTGCACACAGTTGGTGGTTGATGTTGGAGTTCTTGGCTGCTCATGGGAGGGTTGGGAGCCTGGTCAGCCCCTGGCTGACCTTGCTCGTGTTGCCTGCAGATCATCAGCGAAGACGTGTGGGACGATCCCCTGAAGTACTACCTCAGGGAGGAAGGTTCGTCCATGAGAGACAACTGACAGAAACACATGTGGTGATGGGGTCTGGAGGTAGGCCCCGTAGGGACAGCCGAATAGTAGCTGGGACACAGTACTTTCTTTCGCAAGTGGGGATGCTCAGGCTCATGCAAACTGGCTGCAGAGCCAGAGCCTGAGTCAAGCATGTAGCAGGTGACTTGCTGAGACTGGGGGCTGGGGGGGACTCGGTGTGTCCGAGAGCGCAGTAAGTCCCCCTCCAGTCAGCTGTGGTGGCAGCGCGAGAGTCCTAGGTGATACGACTAGAGGCAGGGTGAATTAAGTGCCTGTGTCAGAATCATCTGTCCTTGGGTCCTGCCATTCCCCCGGCGTCCTTCCTCTCACTGAGTTTGAGAATGCCTGGGCCCTTCACTTCCGCCCCTTAACCTAGGATGGCCTGTCATTGAAAGGGCGTCCTGTCCAGGGCCCCAGTGCACCTGTGCGCTGACTTTGGGATCTTGTGTGAATTTCCACATCCAATACTCTGATCTCACCAGCACCACACCTGCTGAGCTTGAAGTTGCTTCAGGGAAAATCCGGACGTCTCTGGGAGGAGGTGGACAGGGAGCCCCAAGGGCAGGACATGGTGCCTAGTGACACCATCTCCGTCATTGCTGGACACGGGTCTTCGGCTCCTGAAACCCCTGTGTTCCCTGTTTGCGTCCGTGTCCACGTGCCAAGCATGTGTGTGTGTACACGCGTGTGCTTGTGTCACCTGTCTTTATGCGGGGGTGTGTGTGTGTGTCCGGCCCAGGGCGGACGCAGAGATGAAGGCGACGGGAGAGGAGGTGACGAGCGACCAGAAGAGGAGGCACGAGGCGTCCCCAGGCTGACGGAGGTTGGTCACCGACTCTCCGCATGACCGTATCCGGGATGGGAATGAGGAAAAGATGGCCAGTGATACCTGCGGACCGTGGCTCGAGAAATCCGCAATTAGACCAAATCCAAAACACGCTCGCCACTTCTAACTTGTGGTTGTGTGTGCTTGGACCAGGGAGAGGGAAGTGCATGGTCTGAGGATTCCGCGAGGGCAAATCAGGTGGGGCGGGGCTTTGAAACCGCTGCCTGAGGAGCCCTCAGTCCATGGGGACGTGGGCCGGCCTCTGGAAATGGTGGGCGAGGGTATGGCTGGACCCGGGGTGGAGAGGAGGCCAAGTTCCTGTAGAGAAGAGCAGAGACCCGAAGGAGAAAGAGGCACAGATTGCCTGCTGCACTGGGGACTTGTTCCACACACGGAAGAAGGAGACCCGGGAGGGCCCTGGGCCAGTGCTGCCCAGGATCAGCCCATCGGCCCGCACGCTGTCTCCACGAGGGTGGCACACACTGGCATGATGCGAAACACAACGCAAGATGTGCTAAGCTAGGCTGTCCATGCAAAACCACAGGCACGCGAGGAGAGACAGGGTGTGAGCGTGGCAGACGTCCAGGCATTTCCAGCCTCCTCGGCAGGGTAGAAAGGCGAGGGAGGCGCAGGTGTGGGTGTACGTGTGCGTCCCTCTGCCGGAGTGTGCCTGTGAGGGAGGGAAGAGGGAGGAAGCAAGGACGGTGGGCTACTTGCATGTGCCAAGGGACCTCGGGAGAATGGCAGACAGGGAAGCCCCTGGGGGCGGTTGAGAGCCTGCTGGTGGATTTCAGGGCCCAGGGGCTAGGCATTAGCGGCCCTGCCAAAGACACCCCATGGGTCGTGCTCCAAGTCCTGACGTGAATTCCTTCCTTCCTCTGGGGTCTTGCCCCCGGCTGTGGGGGGGGTGCCAGAGGTGCTAAGGGGCGCGTCTGCCCCAGACGGAGGTTTCTGGCAGTGTCGCTGGAGCAGAATCTCTGATTCTGTCGTAGGGCATCTGCACCAGATGACACTCAGAGGCACCCTGCCTTCCAGGTGACCGTCTTGGATGTCCCCGGGCCCAAGCGGGGACTGGCTTCCTTGGCATGTGGGCTGTGTAGGCAAGCAGGGATGCCTGACTGTCGGGAATTCTAGCTGGGCCTAATGAGAGCAACTGAAAGAGAGTCTTGGCATTTAGCAAAGCAGTGAGGCCCGGGTGGTACAAGGCCTCTTGGTGCCTTTGAGGTAGCAAAGCTGCTTTCTGCCCAGGGAGGCATGAGCTGTGTGCCCAGACAGGGCCGGGTGCCCAGGGCAGCATCGGTTCAGGGACTGAGTGCGTCTGGGTAGTGTTAAAGAGAAGGGACGGCGTGTAGGGTTGCCGCCTTACCTTTACGGCCTCAGGTTCCGTGCCTTGTATCGGAAGAGTGCCTGTATCCACGTGCTCCTTCTTCACAAGATTGGATCAGACCCAGGCCTGTCACAGTCTCTTGGGGCCCTTGCAGGCCCGGGCGTCTCTTTGGCCTTTTCCTGCTACAGGGAGACAGGGAGACAGGTGCACTCAGCAAGCTACACAGGTGGGAAGCACAGGGGCCTCACTCGGAGTGTTGTGGGCCCTGACGGCTGGTGGGCTAGCAACAGGGCCACGCCATTGACAAGGAACGACCTAGATAGATGCACACGGAGAAAGCGGTTCTCCAAGTCAGCGGAGGCCAGCGCTCCTTGTTTTCTGGTTCCCTGAGGGAAGGCACAGACAATGGATCCGGCCAACGTGACTGGTACTGTGAAGCTGTCCAAGGTGATGGGAGAAGGCAGAACACAGGCGCCTGTCACTCAGCTGGCCACAGCGAGCAAATCCTGGGTCCTGCCCTTGCCCAAACCCCCGACAAATACTCCTGAGCGCACATCTCGGTTCCTGCACCGAACCAGGCCAGGTCCTGCACTTCTTCAAGCCCCCGACCGACACTCCTGGGCCAGCATCGGACTCTCAGGCTTGTTCCTGGCCTTAGTCAAGCCCCCGGAACACATTCCTGAGCCCACAACGCTGTTCTGTACCCCTGAACTACGGTGTGTCCTCCCCTTGTTCAAGCCCCCAGGAAACACTACTGAGCCCGCATCTCACTCGCTGCATTGAACCTGGCTGGCTCCTTGTCTTGTTCAAGCCCCCGACAGATACTCCGGAACCCACATCTCGGTCCCTGCACTGATCCCGGCTGGGTGCTGCCCTTGTTCCCGACCCCGACAAATACTCCTGAGCCCACATCTCGGGCCCTGCACTGAATCGGGTGGGCCCTGCCCATCTTCCAGCCCCGACAAACTCTCCTGAGCCCACATCCCGGTCCCTGCACTGAAGCAGGCTGGGTGCTTCCCATGTTCAAGCCCCGACAAGCACTCCTGAGCCCACATCTCGGGCCCTGCACCGACCCAGTCTGGGTCCTGCCCTTGTTCAAGCCGCTGAACAAATACCCCTGAGCCGGCTTCTCTGTCCCTGCCGTGAACCAGGCCAGGAGCTGCACGTGTTGAAGCCACTGACCAACACTTCTGGGCCTGCATCTGATTCTCAGGCTGGTTCCTGGCCTGAGGTAAGCCCCCAGCAAACAGTATTGAGGCCACAGCTGGCTCCCTGCTCCTGAACTCAACTAAGGTGTGACCTCCCCTTGTTCAACCACCCTCCCCCCCCCACCCCCCAGGAAACACCACTGTGCCCGCATCTCACTCGCTGCATTGAACCAGGCTGGGTCCTGTGCTTGTTCAAACCCCCGACAAATCCTCCTGAGCCCACCCCTCGGTCCCTGCACTGAACCAGGCTGGATCCTCCCTTTGTTCAAGCCCCTGACAAACACACCTGACACCACCTCTCGGTCCCGTCATCGAGCCAGGCTGGGTCCTGCCCATGATCAAGCAGCCGATAAACACTCCTTGGAGCACATCTCGGTCCCTGCACTGATCCAGGCTGGATCCTGCCCTTGTTCATCCCGACAGACACTCCCGAGGCCACAGCACAGTCCCTGCCATGACCCAGGCTGGGTCCTGCCTTTGTTCAAGCCCCCGACAAACACTCTTGAGCCCACATCTCGGTCCATGCAACTGAATCGGGTCGGCCCTGCCCATGCCCAAGCTCTTTGTAGAACGCATATATCGTGTGTCAGGACTATAGGATGGCTGGTTTAGCTTGATCCTCTTGCTGCTCCAGGCCCCACAGGCTTGGGCCACAGGGCAGGCTAGGATGTGTTCTCACATGGAGAACAGAACCACTTTGAAAGGGCCTCCATAGGGTCGATGGCAGCCGTGCATGTCTCCGACACCGGTGAGTCGTGGGACTTAACGGGGAGCTGTCCTTAGCGTCTCCCTGGCCGGCATTCGCACAAGGTTCAGGGGGGGTCCCTCATGCCAGCAGAGCGGGCCTCGTTTCTCCCTCTGCGCACAGTGTGGCCACGGCACCTCAGGCTTGTGCAGCTTTCACGTCGGCCCAGCGAGGGAGGGAGGGTCGCCCGTCCCCTTCTGCGCTTCAGCAGTGACCGCCCACTGTTGGCTTTCAAGGTCGAGAAAGCACTCTCCGAACGTGTGGACTAAAACCCTCTGAACTCCCACCGGTGAAACTCACTCAGGACGAGAAGGGCTTGCCTTCACGCCAAGGATAAGCGTCTCTTCTGAGCGCTGGTGTCCACAGAGTTGCAGACGGCAACAGCACTACTTAGAGAGACGGAGACACACAGACACCAGCGCCTGCTACACACGCGGAAGGATTGCCCAACACAGTGCTATGCCAGAAGCAAAGATACAGAGACACAGAGCGAGCGCTGTACACTAAGGCGCTGGTGTTCCCGAACAGTGGAGATCCACTGTAGCACTGTAGGTGGGGTTCTTCCCTACTCCCCTAGCATCCGGACAGCAGCAGGCTCTCTGTCCCTTGAAGAAAAGTATCCAGCCCCTTGGCACCCCTGCGTATCCCTTGGATACTCAGGGAGAGCTCTCAGTTATTGCCAGTCCCAGGGGACACAGGAGTGTGCGGTTCGGATGGCGGAGCAGGAACCCGTGCTTGGAATTTCCAGAGCCAGGTCAATGACAGCGCCTGGGGCTAGCCCGGCCACATGCAAAACCCTGTCCCTCCCTGGAGCAGAATCTGGCCACGTGGGGGCGCTGGAGCAGCACAGGAACCCCGGAAGATGCCCTCCGGTCTGGGGGCGTGTCCATAAGAGTGCCGCCCACTACCCTGTCGGCCATTGGTCTAGATTTGGGCCAGCAGTCTGTGCATGGCTCACAGCCTAGGCCCCCGCCTGTTCGCCGGATCTCCTAGGGCCCGTTCACCCCGTCCTGCGTTTCTGGCACCCCTTTCTTCGGCCTCACGCCAACACCCCCACACACCAGCCCCCGCCTTCTGACAATCCCCCTCACTCCCCGCCCCCAAAAGAGCTAGTCGGTCCCACAGGTTTACTGCAGCCTGGGCCGCCATTACGCCCCACTTGCTGTGCTCTTATGTCGCGTCCCTTCGCCTCTGCCCCAGCTCGGGGTCACCGCCAAGGCCAAGAGGAACGTGAGAGGCGGTCAGAGGAAGGCGGGAGCGTCCCGGGACCCCGCACCTTCCAAGCTGTGAGCCCAGGTACTCAGGGGGCAGGGCCCCGCCCCCACCCCCCCTCCCCCACCCCGCAGCCTGCCGTCGTGATGCAGTGCGCAGCTGGGACCTTGTCACCAGCAGTTGTCACGCCAGGCCAAGAGGCCACCCTCTTCAGGGTGGAGGCGGTGGAGGAGGGCGAGGCCCTGGTGGACGGAGACGTGGCGGGGATCGGGCGGGAGTTCCAGCTGCTTGCGGAAGACATCGTGGAGGAGGTGGAGGTTGTGGCGGATGAGGAGCAGGAACAGCGGCCCTCCCAGGAGCTAGAGGAGAAGACGGTGGAGGAGCAGGGCCAGGAAAGGCCCGGAGGCCCTTGTGAGCGCCAGGAGCTGGATGCCCTGCAGGCACTGGCCGCCCTGCAGGTAGAACTGAGCTCTGAGCGTGAGCAAAACCGCAGGGCTTACGTTCAGTTCATGCGCAAGAACCATCAGAGGAGGAAGCGTCACTTGGCTCGGAGGAGCGCCATCATCCAGGGCATCCCTGGCTTCTGGGCCAAAGCTGTATCCTTTGCGCTGCTCCTTGGGGTCCGCTGCTCAGGAGGACGAGGAAGGGGAGAAGGGGCAGGAGCAGGCGGAGGGGGTGGAGGCGAGGGCACAGGAAGGGCGCCGGAGGCCACTGAAGGAAATGCGGTCCTGGGCAATTGGCAGGCTCCAAAGGCACAGCCGAGTAGGGCCTGGGCAGGGCCACAGGTGGACGTGTCGCAGCCATGCCTTTGAGTGTCTCCTTCAGGCCTGCATCTGAGGAGGCGCAGCCCCCGAGGCCTCTAAGTCAACATTGACCAGAGACGGTACACAAGAGCAGCGTTCGCAGACAGTTATTGGTGTAAATGTGGGTGATCCCGGCACATTGCTGGGGCATGTGAGTCATTCACACACACACGCACACACGCACACGCACACGCACACGCACACACACACACACGTACACATAAACACACACACACATACCCAAGAAGCCCTTTACTTTCAGACACGGTTTGTCACAAGGACTGCAAGTCTGACCGTATAAGCAGTGACATGCCGCTACCCAGCATACACAGGTCTGGAGGAGCAGAGTAGCGGTCAGAAACAGCCCCTGCTTGGGGAATGCAGATGCACACCATCCCAAGGGGCCCAGAGCCATGAGCGTGTCTGATGGTATGGCAGGTCCTGAGGATATCAGCAGTGGCCGGGCAAGAGGCAGTGCCCGCCAAGCTCCTTGCAGATGCGTGTTCCAGTATCCTTGTTCCACCCCAGACTAGGGCTGATGCTCCTGGCTCTTCTTGGCCGGCATGTGGCCTGAATGGCTCCTTGACCTAAAGCAGATTATGAGCCACCCTCAAGTCTCCGTCCTGATCAGCGACCAAGATCAAGACTTTCTCGGCTACATGATGGACTTGAAGGTCAGTGAGGGAGACTGAGGAAGGGTGGGTATGGGACCTGGCGGGGAGTGGGAGGAACGTGTTAGCCATGTTCCTGTGCTGTGAGACTTTGGAGAGGCATCGGGGAAGCTGATCATGCCTGCCTTGGAGGCAAGCTGAGGCCCCTAGAAGCTTGCACCTTTTCCCTCCTCGCTATCCTGGCAGGTGCAGGTGCGGAGCCATCCGCCGTCCCGCTGCAAGCTGATCTTTTCCTTTCGGGACAACCCCTACTTCTTGAACTCGGTGATCATTAAGGAGTATTACCTTGACATCACTGGTAAAAGGTGGCTCCCGGGGTGATGAGTGTGGGTGTGCAAGCGTGTGGATGATGCACCTGCGGTGTCCACCCCAGTCTCCCCTGTCTGTCTGCAGGGTACCGGGCACGTCGATCCACTCCAGTCCACTGGTTCTGGGACTTTGAACGGGGAGCCCCCAGCCGCAGGCTGGACACCAGGAGCCTTAGCTTTCTCAACTGGCTGTCAGGCCACAACGGCCCAGAATCGAACAGGATTGCTGAGGTGGGGTTGCTTTGGGCTTGCACACAGTTGGTGGTTGATGTTGGAGTTCTTGGCTGCTCATGGGAGGGTTGGGAGCCTGGTCAGCCCCTGGCTGACCTTGCTCGTGTTGCCTGCAGATCATCAGCGAAGACGTGTGGGACGATCCCCTGAAGTACTACCTCAGGGAGGAAGGTTCGTCCATGAGAGACAACTGACAGAAACACATGTGGTGATGGGGTCTGGAGGTAGGCCCCGTAGGGACAGCCGAATAGTAGCTGGGACACAGTACTTTCTTTCGCAAGTGGGGATGCTCAGGCTCATGCAAACTGGCTGCAGAGCCAGAGCCTGAGTCAAGCATGTAGCAGGTGACTTGCTGAGACTGGGGGCTGGGGGGGACTCGGTGTGTCCGAGAGCGCAGTAAGTCCCCCTCCAGTCAGCTGTGGTGGCAGCGCGAGAGTCCTAGGTGATACGACTAGAGGCAGGGTGAATTAAGTGCCTGTGTCAGAATCATCTGTCCTTGGGTCCTGCCATTCCCCCGGCGTCCTTCCTCTCACTGAGTTTGAGAATGCCTGGGCCCTTCACTTCCGCCCCTTAACCTAGGATGGCCTGTCATTGAAAGGGCGTCCTGTCCAGGGCCCCAGTGCACCTGTGCGCTGACTTTGGGATCTTGTGTGAATTTCCACATCCAATACTCTGATCTCACCAGCACCACACCTGCTGAGCTTGAAGTTGCTTCAGGGAAAATCCGGACGTCTCTGGGAGGAGGTGGACAGGGAGCCCCAAGGGCAGGACATGGTGCCTAGTGACACCATCTCCGTCATTGCTGGACACGGGTCTTCGGCTCCTGAAACCCCTGTGTTCCCTGTTTGCGTCCGTGTCCACGTGCCAAGCATGTGTGTGTGTACACGCGTGTGCTTGTGTCACCTGTCTTTATGCGGGGGTGTGTGTGTGTGTCCGGCCCAGGGCGGACGCAGAGATGAAGGCGACGGGAGAGGAGGTGACGAGCGACCAGAAGAGGAGGCACGAGGCGTCCCCAGGCTGACGGAGGTTGGTCACCGACTCTCCGCATGACCGTATCCGGGATGGGAATGAGGAAAAGATGGCCAGTGATACCTGCGGACCGTGGCTCGAGAAATCCGCAATTAGACCAAATCCAAAACACGCTCGCCACTTCTAACTTGTGGTTGTGTGTGCTTGGACCAGGGAGAGGGAAGTGCATGGTCTGAGGATTCCGCGAGGGCAAATCAGGTGGGGCGGGGCTTTGAAACCGCTGCCTGAGGAGCCCTCAGTCCATGGGGACGTGGGCCGGCCTCTGGAAATGGTGGGCGAGGGTATGGCTGGACCCGGGGTGGAGAGGAGGCCAAGTTCCTGTAGAGAAGAGCAGAGACCCGAAGGAGAAAGAGGCACAGATTGCCTGCTGCACTGGGGACTTGTTCCACACACGGAAGAAGGAGACCCGGGAGGGCCCTGGGCCAGTGCTGCCCAGGATCAGCCCATCGGCCCGCACGCTGTCTCCACGAGGGTGGCACACACTGGCATGATGCGAAACACAACGCAAGATGTGCTAAGCTAGGCTGTCCATGCAAAACCACAGGCACGCGAGGAGAGACAGGGTGTGAGCGTGGCAGACGTCCAGGCATTTCCAGCCTCCTCGGCAGGGCAGAAAGGCGAGGGAGGCGCAGGTGTGGGTGTACGTGTGCGTCCCTCTGCCGGAGTGTGCCTGTGAGGGAGGGAAGAGGGAGGAAGCAAGGACGGTGGGCTACTTGCATGTGCCAAGGGACCTCGGGAGAATGGCAGACAGGGAAGCCCCTGGGGGCGGTTGAGAGCCTGCTGGTGGATTTCAGGGCCCAGGGGCTAGGCATTAGCGGCCCTGCCAAAGACACCCCATGGGTCGTGCTCCAAGTCCTGACGTGAATTCCTTCCTTCCTCTGGGGTCTTGCCCCCGGCTGTGGGGGGGGTGCCAGAGGTGCTAAGGGGCGCGTCTGCCCCAGACGGAGGTTTCTGGCAGTGTCGCTGGAGCAGAATCTCTGATTCTGTCGTAGGGCATCTGCACCAGATGACACTCAGAGGCACCCTGCCTTCCAGGTGACCGTCTTGGATGTCCCCGGGCCCAAGCGGGGACTGGCTTCCTTGGCATGTGGGCTGTGTAGGCAAGCAGGGATGCCTGACTGTCGGGAATTCTAGCTGGGCCTAATGAGAGCAACTGAAAGAGAGTCTTGGCATTTAGCAAAGCAGTGAGGCCCGGGTGGTACAAGGCCTCTTGGTGCCTTTGAGGTAGCAAAGCTGCTTTCTGCCCAGGGAGGCATGAGCTGTGTGCCCAGACAGGGCCGGGTGCCCAGGGCAGCATCGGTTCAGGGACTGAGTGCGTCTGGGTAGTGTTAAAGAGAAGGGACGGCGTGTAGGGTTGCCGCCTTACCTTTACGGCCTCAGGTTCCGTGCCTTGTATCGGAAGAGTGCCTGTATCCACGTGCTCCTTCTTCACAAGATTGGATCAGACCCAGGCCTGTCACAGTCTCTTGGGGCCCTTGCAGGCCCGGGCGTCTCTTTGGCCTTTTCCTGCTACAGGGAGACAGGGAGACAGGTGCACTCAGCAAGCTACACAGGTGGGAAGCACAGGGGCCTCACTCGGAGTGTTGTGGGCCCTGACGGCTGGTGGGCTAGCAACAGGGCCACGCCATTGACAAGGAACGACCTAGATAGATGCACACGGAGAAAGCGGTTCTCCAAGTCAGCGGAGGCCAGCGCTCCTTGTTTTCTGGTTCCCTGAGGGAAGGCACAGACAATGGATCCGGCCAACGTGACTGGTACTGTGAAGCTGTCCAAGGTGATGGGAGAAGGCAGAACACAGGCGCCTGTCACTCAGCTGGCCACAGCGAGCAAATCCTGGGTCCTGCCCTTGCCCAAACCCCCGACAAATACTCCTGAGCGCACATCTCGGTTCCTGCACCGAACCAGGCCAGGTCCTGCACTTCTTCAAGCCCCCGACCGACACTCCTGGGCCAGCATCGGACTCTCAGGCTTGTTCCTGGCCTTAGTCAAGCCCCCGGAACACATTCCTGAGCCCACAACGCTGTTCTGTACCCCTGAACTACGGTGTGTCCTCCCCTTGTTCAAGCCCCCAGGAAACACTACTGAGCCCGCATCTCACTCGCTGCATTGAACCTGGCTGGCTCCTTGTCTTGTTCAAGCCCCCGACAGATACTCCGGAACCCACATCTCGGTCCCTGCACTGATCCCGGCTGGGTGCTGCCCTTGTTCCCGACCCCGACAAATACTCCTGAGCCCACATCTCGGGCCCTGCACTGAATCGGGTGGGCCCTGCCCATCTTCCAGCCCCGACAAACTCTCCTGAGCCCACATCCCGGTCCCTGCACTGAAGCAGGCTGGGTGCTTCCCATGTTCAAGCCCCGACAAGCACTCCTGAGCCCACATCTCGGGCCCTGCACCGACCCAGTCTGGGTCCTGCCCTTGTTCAAGCCGCTGAACAAATACCCCTGAGCCGGCTTCTCTGTCCCTGCCGTGAACCAGGCCAGAAGCTGCACGTGTTGAAGCCACTGACCAACACTTCTGGGCCTGCATCTGATTCTCAGGCTGGTTCCTGGCCTGAGGTAAGCCCCCAGCAAACAGTATTGAGGCCACAGCTGGCTCCCTGCTCCTGAACTCAACTAAGGTGTGACCTCCCCTTGTTCAACCACCCTCCCCCCCCACCCCCCAGGAAACACCACTGTGCCCGCATCTCACTCGCTGCATTGAACCAGGCTGGGTCCTGTGCTTGTTCAAGCCCCCGACAAATCCTCCTGAGCCCACCCCTCGGTCCCTGCACTGAACCAGGCTGGATCCTCCCTTTGTTCAAGCCCCTGACAAACACACCTGACACCACCTCTCGGTCCCGTCATCGAGCCAGGCTGGGTCCTGCCCATGATCAAGCAGCCGATAAACACTCCTTGGAGCACATCTCGGTCCCTGCACTGATCCAGGCTGGATCCTGCCCTTGTTCATCCCGACAGACACTCCCGAGGCCACAGCACAGTCCCTGCCATGACCCAGGCTGGGTCCTGCCTTTGTTCAAGCCCCCGACAAACACTCTTGAGCCCACATCTCGGTCCATGCAACTGAATCGGGTCGGCCCTGCCCATGCCCAAGCTCTTTGTAGAACGCATATATCGTGTGTCAGGACTATAGGATGGCTGGTTTAGCTTGATCCTCTTGCTGCTCCAGGCCCCACAGGCTTGGGCCACAGGGCAGGCTAGGATGTGTTCTCACATGGAGAACAGAACCACTTTGAAAGGGCCTCCATAGGGTCGATGGCAGCCGTGCATGTCTCCGACACCGGTGAGTCGTGGGACTTAACGGGGAGCTGTCCTTAGCGTCTCCCTGGCCGGCATTCGCACAAGGTTCAGGGGGGGTCCCTCATGCCAGCAGAGCGGGCCTCGTTTCTCCCTCTGCGCACAGTGTGGCCACGGCACCTCAGGCTTGTGCAGCTTTCACGTCGGCCCAGCGAGGGAGGGAGGGTCGCCCGTCCCCTTCTGCGCTTCAGCAGTGACCGCCCACTGTTGGCTTTCAAGGTCGAGAAAGCACTCTCCGAACGTGTGGACTAAAACCCTCTGAACTCCCACCGGTGAAACTCACTCAGGACGAGAAGGGCTTGCCTTCACGCCAAGGATAAGCGTCTCTTCTGAGCGCTGGTGTCCACAGAGTTGCAGACGGCAACAGCACTACTTAGAGAGACGGAGACACACAGACACCAGCGCCTGCTACACACGCGGAAGGATTGCCCAACACAGTGCTATGCCAGAAGCAAAGATACAGAGACACAGAGCGAGCGCTGTACACTAAGGCGCTGGTGTTCCCGAACAGTGGAGATCCACTGTAGCACTGTAGGTGGGGTTCTTCCCTACTCCCCTAGCATCCGGACAGCAGCAGGCTCTCTGTCCCTTGAAGAAAAGTATCCAGCCCCTTGGCACCCCTGCGTATCCCTTGGATACTCAGGGAGAGCTCTCAGTTATTGCCAGTCCCAGGGGACACAGGAGTGTGCGGTTCGGATGGCGGAGCAGGAACCCGTGCTTGGAATTTCCAGAGCCAGGTCAATGACAGCGCCTGGGGCTAGCCCGGCCACATGCAAAACCCTGTCCCTCCCTGGAGCAGAATCTGGCCACGTGGGGGCGCTGGAGCAGCACAGGAACCCCGGAAGATGCCCTCCGGTCTGGGGGCGTGTCCATAAGAGTGCCGCCCACTACCCTGTCGGCCATTGGTCTAGATTTGGGCCAGCAGTCTGTGCATGGCTCACAGCCTAGGCCCCCGCCTGTTCGCCGGATCTCCTAGGGCCCGTTCACCCCGTCCTGCGTTTCTGGCACCCCTTTCTTCGGCCTCACGCCAACACCCCCACACACCAGCCCCCGCCTTCTGACAATCCCCCTCACTCCCCGCCCCCAAAAGAGCTAGTCGGTCCCACAGGTTTACTGCAGCCTGGGCCGCCATTACGCCCCACTTGCTGTGCTCTTATGTCGCGTCCCTTCGCCTCTGCCCCAGCTCGGGGTCACCGCCAAGGCCAAGAGGAACGTGAGAGGCGGTCAGAGGAAGGCGGGAGCGTCCCGGGACCCCGCACCTTCCAAGCTGTGAGCCCAGGTACTCAGGGGGCAGGGCCCCGCCCCCACCCCCCCTCCCCCACCCCGCAGCCTGCCGTCGTGATGCAGTGCGCAGCTGGGACCTTGTCACCAGCAGTTGTCACGCCAGGCCAAGAGGCCACCCTCTTCAGGGTGGAGGCGGTGGAGGAGGGCGAGGCCCTGGTGGACGGAGACGTGGCGGGGATCGGGCGGGAGTTCCAGCTGCTTGCGGAAGACATCGTGGAGGAGGTGGAGGTTGTGGCGGATGAGGAGCAGGAACAGCGGCCCTCCCAGGAGCTAGAGGAGAAGACGGTGGAGGAGCAGGGCCAGGAAAGGCCCGGAGGCCCTTGTGAGCGCCAGGAGCTGGATGCCCTGCAGGCACTGGCCGCCCTGCAGGTAGAACTGAGCTCTGAGCGTGAGCAAAACCGCAGGGCTTACGTTCAGTTCATGCGCAAGAACCATCAGAGGAGGAAGCGTCACTTGGCTCGGAGGAGCGCCATCATCCAGGGCATCCCTGGCTTCTGGGCCAAAGCTGTATCCTTTGCGCTGCTCCTTGGGGTCCGCTGCTCAGGAGGACGAGGAAGGGGAGAAGGGGCAGGAGCAGGCGGAGGGGGTGGAGGCGAGGGCACAGGAAGGGCGCCGGAGGCCACTGAAGGAAATGCGGTCCTGGGCAATTGGCAGGCTCCAAAGGCACAGCCGAGTAGGGCCTGGGCAGGGCCACAGGTGGACGTGTCGCAGCCATGCCTTTGAGTGTCTCCTTCAGGCCTGCATCTGAGGAGGCGCAGCCCCCGAGGCCTCTAAGTCAACATTGACCAGAGACGGTACACAAGAGCAGCGTTCGCAGACAGTTATTGGTGTAAATGTGGGTGATCCCGGCACATTGCTGGGGCATGTGAGTCATTCACACACACACGCACACACGCACACGCACACGCACACGCACACACACACACACGTACACATAAACACACACACACATACCCAAGAAGCCCTTTACTTTCAGACACGGTTTGTCACAAGGACTGCAAGTCTGACCGTATAAGCAGTGACATGCCGCTACCCAGCATACACAGGTCTGGAGGAGCAGAGTAGCGGTCAGAAACAGCCCCTGCTTGGGGAATGCAGATGCACACCATCCCAAGGGGCCCAGAGCCATGAGCGTGTCTGATGGTATGGCAGGTCCTGAGGATATCAGCAGTGGCCGGGCAAGAGGCAGTGCCCGCCAAGCTCCTTGCAGATGCGTGTTCCAGTATCCTTGTTCCACCCCAGACTAGGGCTGATGCTCCTGGCTCTTCTTGGCCGGCATGTGGCCTGAATGGCTCCTTGACCTAAAGCAGATTATGAGCCACCCTCAAGTCTCCGTCCTGATCAGCGACCAAGATCAAGACTTTCTCGGCTACATGATGGACTTGAAGGTCAGTGAGGGAGACTGAGGAAGGGTGGGTATGGGACCTGGCGGGGAGTGGGAGGAACGTGTTAGCCATGTTCCTGTGCTGTGAGACTTTGGAGAGGCATCGGGGAAGCTGATCATGCCTGCCTTGGAGGCAAGCTGAGGCCCCTAGAAGCTTGCACCTTTTCCCTCCTCGCTATCCTGGCAGGTGCAGGTGCGGAGCCATCCGCCGTCCCGCTGCAAGCTGATCTTTTCCTTTCGGGACAACCCCTACTTCTTGAACTCGGTGATCATTAAGGAGTATTACCTTGACATCACTGGTAAAAGGTGGCTCCCGGGGTGATGAGTGTGGGTGTGCAAGCGTGTGGATGATGCACCTGCGGTGTCCACCCCAGTCTCCCCTGTCTGTCTGCAGGGTACAGGGCACGTCGATCCACTCCAGTCCACTGGTTCTGGGACTTTGGACGGGGAGCCCCCAGCCGCAGGCTGGACACCAGGAGCCTTAACTTTCTCAACTGGCTGTCAGGCCACAACGGCCCAGAATCGAACAGGATTGCTGAGGTGGGGTTGCTTTGGGCTTGCACACAGTTGGTGGTTGATGTTGGAGTTCTTGGCTGCTCATGGGAGGGTTGGGAGCCTGGTCAGCCCCTGGCTGACCTTGCTCGTGTTGCCTGCAGATCATCAGCGAAGACGTGTGGGACGATCCCCTGAAGTACTACCTCAGGGAGGAAGGTTCGTCCATGAGAGACAACTGACAGAAACACATGTGGTGATGGGGTCTGGAGGTAGGCCCCGTAGGGACAGCCGAATAGTAGCTGGGACACAGTACTTTCTTTCGCAAGTGGGGATGCTCAGGCTCATGCAAACTGGCTGCAGAGCCAGAGCCTGAGTCAAGCATGTAGCAGGTGACTTGCTGAGACTGGGGGCTGGGGGGGACTCGGTGTGTCCGAGAGCGCAGTAAGTCCCCCTCCAGTCAGCTGTGGTGGCAGCGCGAGAGTCCTAGGTGATACGACTAGAGGCAGGGTGAATTAAGTGCCTGTGTCAGAATCATCTGTCCTTGGGTCCTGCCATTCCCCCGGCGTCCTTCCTCTCACTGAGTTTGAGAATGCCTGGGCCCTTCACTTCCGCCCCTTAACCTAGGATGGCCTGTCATTGAAAGGGCGTCCTGTCCAGGGCCCCAGTGCACCTGTGCGCTGACTTTGGGATCTTGTGTGAATTTCCACATCCAATACTCTGATCTCACCAGCACCACACCTGCTGAGCTTGAAGTTGCTTCAGGGAAAATCCGGACGTCTCTGGGAGGAGGTGGACAGGGAGCCCCAAGGGCAGGACATGGTGCCTAGTGACACCATCTCCGTCATTGCTGGACACGGGTCTTCGGCTCCTGAAACCCCTGTGTTCCCTGTTTGCGTCCGTGTCCACGTGCCAAGCATGTGTGTGTGTACACGCGTGTGCTTGTGTCACCTGTCTTTATGCGGGGGTGTGTGTGTGTGTCCGGCCCAGGGCGGACGCAGAGATGAAGGCGACGGGAGAGGAGGTGACGAGCGACCAGAAGAGGAGGCACGAGGCGTCCCCAGGCTGACGGAGGTTGGTCACCGACTCTCCGCATGACCGTATCCGGGATGGGAATGAGGAAAAGATGGCCAGTGATACCTGCGGACCGTGGCTCGAGAAATCCGCAATTAGACCAAATCCAAAACACGCTCGCCACTTCTAACTTGTGGTTGTGTGTGCTTGGACCAGGGAGAGGGAAGTGCATGGTCTGAGGATTCCGCGAGGGCAAATCAGGTGGGGCGGGGCTTTGAAACCGCTGCCTGAGGAGCCCTCAGTCCATGGGGACGTGGGCCGGCCTCTGGAAATGGTGGGCGAGGGTATGGCTGGACCCGGGGTGGAGAGGAGGCCAAGTTCCTGTAGAGAAGAGCAGAGACCCGAAGGAGAAAGAGGCACAGATTGCCTGCTGCACTGGGGACTTGTTCCACACACGGAAGAAGGAGACCCGGGAGGGCCCTGGGCCAGTGCTGCCCAGGATCAGCCCATCGGCCCGCACGCTGTCTCCACGAGGGTGGCACACACTGGCATGATGCGAAACACAACGCAAGATGTGCTAAGCTAGGCTGTCCATGCAAAACCACAGGCACGCGAGGAGAGACAGGGTGTGAGCGTGGCAGACGTCCAGGCATTTCCAGCCTCCTCGGCAGGGCAGAAAGGCGAGGGAGGCGCAGGTGTGGGTGTACGTGTGCGTCCCTCTGCCGGAGTGTGCCTGTGAGGGAGGGAAGAGGGAGGAAGCAAGGACGGTGGGCTACTTGCATGTGCCAAGGGACCTCGGGAGAATGGCAGACAGGGAAGCCCCTGGGGGCGGTTGAGAGCCTGCTGGTGGATTTCAGGGCCCAGGGGCTAGGCATTAGCGGCCCTGCCAAAGACACCCCATGGGTCGTGCTCCAAGTCCTGACGTGAATTCCTTCCTTCCTCTGGGGTCTTGCCCCCGGCTGTGGGGGGGGTGCCAGAGGTGCTAAGGGGCGCGTCTGCCCCAGACGGAGGTTTCTGGCAGTGTCGCTGGAGCAGAATCTCTGATTCTGTCGTAGGGCATCTGCACCAGATGACACTCAGAGGCACCCTGCCTTCCAGGTGACCGTCTTGGATGTCCCCGGGCCCAAGCGGGGACTGGCTTCCTTGGCATGTGGGCTGTGTAGGCAAGCAGGGATGCCTGACTGTCGGGAATTCTAGCTGGGCCTAATGAGAGCAACTGAAAGAGAGTCTTGGCATTTAGCAAAGCAGTGAGGCCCGGGTGGTACAAGGCCTCTTGGTGCCTTTGAGGTAGCAAAGCTGCTTTCTGCCCAGGGAGGCATGAGCTGTGTGCCCAGACAGGGCCGGGTGCCCAGGGCAGCATCGGTTCAGGGACTGAGTGCGTCTGGGTAGTGTTAAAGAGAAGGGACGGCGTGTAGGGTTGCCGCCTTACCTTTACGGCCTCAGGTTCCGTGCCTTGTATCGGAAGAGTGCCTGTATCCACGTGCTCCTTCTTCACAAGATTGGATCAGACCCAGGCCTGTCACAGTCTCTTGGGGCCCTTGCAGGCCCGGGCGTCTCTTTGGCCTTTTCCTGCTACAGGGAGACAGGGAGACAGGTGCACTCAGCAAGCTACACAGGTGGGAAGCACAGGGGCCTCACTCGGAGTGTTGTGGGCCCTGACGGCTGGTGGGCTAGCAACAGGGCCACGCCATTGACAAGGAACGACCTAGATAGATGCACACGGAGAAAGCGGTTCTCCAAGTCAGCGGAGGCCAGCGCTCCTTGTTTTCTGGTTCCCTGAGGGAAGGCACAGACAATGGATCCGGCCAACGTGACTGGTACTGTGAAGCTGTCCAAGGTGATGGGAGAAGGCAGAACACAGGCGCCTGTCACTCAGCTGGCCACAGCGAGCAAATCCTGGGTCCTGCCCTTGCCCAAACCCCCGACAAATACTCCTGAGCGCACATCTCGGTTCCTGCACCGAACCAGGCCAGGTCCTGCACTTCTTCAAGCCCCCGACCGACACTCCTGGGCCAGCATCGGACTCTCAGGCTTGTTCCTGGCCTTAGTCAAGCCCCCGGAACACATTCCTGAGCCCACAACGCTGTTCTGTACCCCTGAACTACGGTGTGTCCTCCCCTTGTTCAAGCCCCCAGGAAACACTACTGAGCCCGCATCTCACTCGCTGCATTGAACCTGGCTGGCTCCTTGTCTTGTTCAAGCCCCCGACAGATACTCCGGAACCCACATCTCGGTCCCTGCACTGATCCCGGCTGGGTGCTGCCCTTGTTCCCGACCCCGACAAATACTCCTGAGCCCACATCTCGGGCCCTGCACTGAATCGGGTGGGCCCTGCCCATCTTCCAGCCCCGACAAACTCTCCTGAGCCCACATCCCGGTCCCTGCACTGAAGCAGGCTGGGTGCTTCCCATGTTCAAGCCCCGACAAGCACTCCTGAGCCCACATCTCGGGCCCTGCACCGACCCAGTCTGGGTCCTGCCCTTGTTCAAGCCGCTGAACAAATACCCCTGAGCCGGCTTCTCTGTCCCTGCCGTGAACCAGGCCAGGAGCTGCACGTGTTGAAGCCACTGACCAACACTTCTGGGCCTGCATCTGATTCTCAGGCTGGTTCCTGGCCTGAGGTAAGCCCCCAGCAAACAGTATTGAGGCCACAGCTGGCTCCCTGCTCCTGAACTCAACTAAGGTGTGACCTCCCCTTGTTCAACCACCCTCCCCCCCCCCACCCCCCAGGAAACACCACTGTGCCCGCATCTCACTCGCTGCATTGAACCAGGCTGGGTCCTGTGCTTGTTCAAACCCCCGACAAATCCTCCTGAGCCCACCCCTCGGTCCCTGCACTGAACCAGGCTGGATCCTCCCTTTGTTCAAGCCCCTGACAAACACACCTGACACCACCTCTCGGTCCCGTCATCGAGCCAGGCTGGGTCCTGCCCATGATCAAGCAGCCGATAAACACTCCTTGGAGCACATCTCGGTCCCTGCACTGATCCAGGCTGGATCCTGCCCTTGTTCATCCCGACAGACACTCCCGAGGCCACAGCACAGTCCCTGCCATGACCCAGGCTGGGTCCTGCCTTTGTTCAAGCCCCCGACAAACACTCTTGAGCCCACATCTCGGTCCATGCAACTGAATCGGGTCGGCCCTGCCCATGCCCAAGCTCTTTGTAGAACGCATATATCGTGTGTCAGGACTATAGGATGGCTGGTTTAGCTTGATCCTCTTGCTGCTCCAGGCCCCACAGGCTTGGGCCACAGGGCAGGCTAGGATGTGTTCTCACATGGAGAACAGAACCACTTTGAAAGGGCCTCCATAGGGTCGATGGCAGCCGTGCATGTCTCCGACACCGGTGAGTCGTGGGACTTAACGGGGAGCTGTCCTTAGCGTCTCCCTGGCCGGCATTCGCACAAGGTTCAGGGGGGGTCCCTCATGCCAGCAGAGCGGGCCTCGTTTCTCCCTCTGCGCACAGTGTGGCCACGGCACCTCAGGCTTGTGCAGCTTTCACGTCGGCCCAGCGAGGGAGGGAGGGTCGCCCGTCCCCTTCTGCGCTTCAGCAGTGACCGCCCACTGTTGGCTTTCAAGGTCGAGAAAGCACTCTCCGAACGTGTGGACTAAAACCCTCTGAACTCCCACCGGTGAAACTCACTCAGGACGAGAAGGGCTTGCCTTCACGCCAAGGATAAGCGTCTCTTCTGAGCGCTGGTGTCCACAGAGTTGCAGACGGCAACAGCACTACTTAGAGAGACGGAGACACACAGACACCAGCGCCTGCTACACACGCGGAAGGATTGCCCAACACAGTGCTATGCCAGAAGCAAAGATACAGAGACACAGAGCGAGCGCTGTACACTAAGGCGCTGGTGTTCCCGAACAGTGGAGATCCACTGTAGCACTGTAGGTGGGGTTCTTCCCTACTCCCCTAGCATCCGGACAGCAGCAGGCTCTCTGTCCCTTGAAGAAAAGTATCCAGCCCCTTGGCACCCCTGCGTATCCCTTGGATACTCAGGGAGAGCTCTCAGTTATTGCCAGTCCCAGGGGACACAGGAGTGTGCGGTTCGGATGGCGGAGCAGGAACCCGTGCTTGGAATTTCCAGAGCCAGGTCAATGACAGCGCCTGGGGCTAGCCCGGCCACATGCAAAACCCTGTCCCTCCCTGGAGCAGAATCTGGCCACGTGGGGGCGCTGGAGCAGCACAGGAACCCCGGAAGATGCCCTCCGGTCTGGGGGCGTGTCCATAAGAGTGCCGCCCACTACCCTGTCGGCCATTGGTCTAGATTTGGGCCAGCAGTCTGTGCATGGCTCACAGCCTAGGCCCCCGCCTGTTCGCCGGATCTCCTAGGGCCCGTTCACCCCGTCCTGCGTTTCTGGCACCCCTTTCTTCGGCCTCACGCCAACACCCCCACACACCAGCCCCCGCCTTCTGACAATCCCCCTCACTCCCCGCCCCCAAAAGAGCTAGTCGGTCCCACAGGTTTACTGCAGCCTGGGCCGCCATTACGCCCCACTTGCTGTGCTCTTATGTCGCGTCCCTTTGCCTCTGCCCCAGCTCGGGGTCATCGCCAAGGCCAAGAGGAACGTGAGAGGCGGTCAGAGGAAGGCGGGAGCGTCCCGGGACCCCGCACCTTCCAAGCTGTGAGCCCAGGTACTCAGGGGGCAGGGCCCCGCCCCCACCCCCCCTCCCCCACCCCGCAGCCTGCCGTCGTGATGCAGTGCGCAGCTGGGACCTTGTCACCAGCAGTTGTCACGCCAGGCCAAGAGGCCACCCTCTTCAGGGTGGAGGCGGTGGAGGAGGGCGAGGCCCTGGTGGACGGAGACGTGGCGGGGATCGGGCGGGAGTTCCAGCTGCTTGCGGAAGACATCGTGGAGGAGGTGGAGGTTGTGGCGGATGAGGAGCAGGAACAGCGGCCCTCCCAGGAGCTAGAGGAGAAGACGGTGGAGGAGCAGGGCCAGGAAAGGCCCGGAGGCCCTTGTGAGCGCCAGGAGCTGGATGCCCTGCAGGCACTGGCCGCCCTGCAGGTAGAACTGAGCTCTGAGCGTGAGCAAAACCGCAGGGCTTACGTTCAGTTCATGCGCAAGAACCATCAGAGGAGGAAGTGTCACTTGGCTCGGAGGAGCGCCATCATCCAGGGCATCCCTGGCTTCTGGGCCAAAGCTGTATCCTTTGCGCTGCTCCTTGGGGTCCGCTGCTCAGGAGGACGAGGAAGGGGAGAAGGGGCAGGAGCAGGCGGAGGGGGTGGAGGCGAGGGCACAGGAAGGGCGCCGGAGGCCACTGAAGGAAATGCGGTCCTGGGCAATTGGCAGGCTCCAAAGGCACAGCCGAGTAGGGCCTGGGCAGGGCCACAGGTGGACGTGTCGCAGCCATGCCTTTGAGTGTCTCCTTCAGGCCTGCATCTGAGGAGGCGCAGCCCCCGAGGCCTCTAAGTCAACATTGACCAGAGACGGTACACAAGAGCAGCGTTCGCAGACAGTTATTGGTGTAAATGTGGGTGATCCCGGCACATTGCTGGGGCATGTGAGTCATTCACACACACACGCACACACGCACACGCACACGCACACGCACACACACACACACGTACACATAAACACACACACACATACCCAAGAAGCCCTTTACTTTCAGACACGGTTTGTCACAAGGACTGCAAGTCTGACCGTATAAGCAGTGACATGCCGCTACCCAGCATACACAGGTCTGGAGGAGCAGAGTAGCGGTCAGAAACAGCCCCTGCTTGGGGAATGCAGATGCACACCATCCCAAGGGGCCCAGAGCCATGAGCGTGTCTGATGGTATGGCAGGTCCTGAGGATATCAGCAGTGGCCGGGCAAGAGGCAGTGCCCGCCAAGCTCCTTGCAGATGCGTGTTCCAGTATCCTTGTTCCACCCCAGACTAGGGCTGATGCTCCTGGCTCTTCTTGGCCGGCATGTGGCCTGAATGGCTCCTTGACCTAAAGCAGATTATGAGCCACCCTCAAGTCTCCGTCCTGATCAGCGACCAAGATCAAGACTTTCTCGGCTACATGATGGACTTGAAGGTCAGTGAGGGAGACTGAGGAAGGGTGGGTATGGGACCTGGCGGGGAGTGGGAGGAACGTGTTAGCCATGTTCCTGTGCTGTGAGACTTTGGAGAGGCATCGGGGAAGCTGATCATGCCTGCCTTGGAGGCAAGCTGAGGCCCCTAGAAGCTTGCACCTTTTCCCTCCTCGCTATCCTGGCAGGTGCAGGTGCGGAGCCATCCGCCGTCCCGCTGCAAGCTGATCTTTTCCTTTCGGGACAACCCCTACTTCTTGAACTCGGTGATCATTAAGGAGTATTACCTTGACATCACTGGTAAAAGGTGGCTCCCGGGGTGATGAGTGTGGGTGTGCAAGCGTGTGGATGATGCACCTGCGGTGTCCACCCCAGTCTCCCCTGTCTGTCTGCAGGGTACAGGGCACGTCGATCCACTCCAGTCCACTGGTTCTGGGACTTTGGACGGGGAGCCCCCAGCCGCAGGCTGGACACCAGGAGCCTTAACTTTCTCAACTGGCTGTCAGGCCACAACGGCCCAGAATCGAACAGGATTGCTGAGGTGGGGTTGCTTTGGGCTTGCACACAGTTGGTGGTTGATGTTGGAGTTCTTGGCTGCTCATGGGAGGGTTGGGAGCCTGGTCAGCCCCTGGCTGACCTTGCTCGTGTTGCCTGCAGATCATCAGCGAAGACGTGTGGGACGATCCCCTGAAGTACTACCTCAGGGAGGAAGGTTCGTCCATGAGAGACAACTGACAGAAACACATGTGGTGATGGGGTCTGGAGGTAGGCCCCGTAGGGACAGCCGAATAGTAGCTGGGACACAGTACTTTCTTTCGCAAGTGGGGATGCTCAGGCTCATGCAAACTGGCTGCAGAGCCAGAGCCTGAGTCAAGCATGTAGCAGGTGACTTGCTGAGACTGGGGGCTGGGGGGGACTCGGTGTGTCCGAGAGCGCAGTAAGTCCCCCTCCAGTCAGCTGTGGTGGCAGCGCGAGAGTCCTAGGTGATACGACTAGAGGCAGGGTGAATTAAGTGCCTGTGTCAGAATCATCTGTCCTTGGGTCCTGCCATTCCCCCGGCGTCCTTCCTCTCACTGAGTTTGAGAATGCCTGGGCCCTTCACTTCCGCCCCTTAACCTAGGATGGCCTGTCATTGAAAGGGCGTCCTGTCCAGGGCCCCAGTGCACCTGTGCGCTGACTTTGGGATCTTGTGTGAATTTCCACATCCAATACTCTGATCTCACCAGCACCACACCTGCTGAGCTTGAAGTTGCTTCAGGGAAAATCCGGACGTCTCTGGGAGGAGGTGGACAGGGAGCCCCAAGGGCAGGACATGGTGCCTAGTGACACCATCTCCGTCATTGCTGGACACGGGTCTTCGGCTCCTGAAACCCCTGTGTTCCCTGTTTGCGTCCGTGTCCACGTGCCAAGCATGTGTGTGTGTACACGCGTGTGCTTGTGTCACCTGTCTTTATGCGGGGGTGTGTGTGTGTGTCCGGCCCAGGGCGGACGCAGAGATGAAGGCGACGGGAGAGGAGGTGACGAGCGACCAGAAGAGGAGGCACGAGGCGTCCCCAGGCTGACGGAGGTTGGTCACCGACTCTCCGCATGACCGTATCCGGGATGGGAATGAGGAAAAGATGGCCAGTGATACCTGCGGACCGTGGCTCGAGAAATCCGCAATTAGACCAAATCCAAAACACGCTCGCCACTTCTAACTTGTGGTTGTGTGTGCTTGGACCAGGGAGAGGGAAGTGCATGGTCTGAGGATTCCGCGAGGGCAAATCAGGTGGGGCGGGGCTTTGAAACCGCTGCCTGAGGAGCCCTCAGTCCATGGGGACGTGGGCCGGCCTCTGGAAATGGTGGGCGAGGGTATGGCTGGACCCGGGGTGGAGAGGAGGCCAAGTTCCTGTAGAGAAGAGCAGAGACCCGAAGGAGAAAGAGGCACAGATTGCCTGCTGCACTGGGGACTTGTTCCACACACGGAAGAAGGAGACCCGGGAGGGCCCTGGGCCAGTGCTGCCCAGGATCAGCCCATCGGCCCGCACGCTGTCTCCACGAGGGTGGCACACACTGGCATGATGCGAAACACAACGCAAGATGTGCTAAGCTAGGCTGTCCATGCAAAACCACAGGCACGCGAGGAGAGACAGGGTGTGAGCGTGGCAGACGTCCAGGCATTTCCAGCCTCCTCGGCAGGGCAGAAAGGCGAGGGAGGCGCAGGTGTGGGTGTACGTGTGCGTCCCTCTGCCGGAGTGTGCCTGTGAGGGAGGGAAGAGGGAGGAAGCAAGGACGGTGGGCTACTTGCATGTGCCAAGGGACCTCGGGAGAATGGCAGACAGGGAAGCCCCTGGGGGCGGTTGAGAGCCTGCTGGTGGATTTCAGGGCCCAGGGGCTAGGCATTAGCGGCCCTGCCAAAGACACCCCATGGGTCGTGCTCCAAGTCCTGACGTGAATTCCTTCCTTCCTCTGGGGTCTTGCCCCCGGCTGTGGGGGGGGTGCCAGAGGTGCTAAGGGGCGCGTCTGCCCCAGACGGAGGTTTCTGGCAGTGTCGCTGGAGCAGAATCTCTGATTCTGTCGTAGGGCATCTGCACCAGATGACACTCAGAGGCACCCTGCCTTCCAGGTGACCGTCTTGGATGTCCCCGGGCCCAAGCGGGGACTGGCTTCCTTGGCATGTGGGCTGTGTAGGCAAGCAGGGATGCCTGACTGTCGGGAATTCTAGCTGGGCCTAATGAGAGCAACTGAAAGAGAGTCTTGGCATTTAGCAAAGCAGTGAGGCCCGGGTGGTACAAGGCCTCTTGGTGCCTTTGAGGTAGCAAAGCTGCTTTCTGCCCAGGGAGGCATGAGCTGTGGGCCCAGACAGGGCCGGGTGCCCAGGGCAGCATCGGTTCAGGGACTGAGTGCGTCTGGGTAGTGTTAAAGAGAAGGGACGGCGTGTAGGGTTGCCGCCTTACCTTTACGGCCTCAGGTTCCGTGCCTTGTATCGGAAGAGTGCCTGTATCCACGTGCTCCTTCTTCACAAGATTGGATCAGACCCAGGCCTGTCACAGTCTCTTGGGGCCCTTGCAGGCCCGGGCGTCTCTTTGGCCTTTTCCTGCTACAGGGAGACAGGGAGACAGGTGCACTCAGCAAGCTACACAGGTGGGAAGCACAGGGGCCTCACTCGGAGTGTTGTGGGCCCTGACGGCTGGTGGGCTAGCAACAGGGCCACGCCATTGACAAGGAACGACCTAGATAGATGCACACGGAGAAAGCGGTTCTCCAAGTCAGCGGAGGCCAGCGCTCCTTGTTTTCTGGTTCCCTGAGGGAAGGCACAGACAATGGATCCGGCCAACGTGACTGGTACTGTGAAGCTGTCCAAGGTGATGGGAGAAGGCAGAACACAGGCGCCTGTCACTCAGCTGGCCACAGCGAGCAAATCCTGGGTCCTGCCCTTGCCCAAACCCCCGACAAATACTCCTGAGCGCACATCTCGGTTCCTGCACCGAACCAGGCCAGGTCCTGCACTTCTTCAAGCCCCCGACCGACACTCCTGGGCCAGCATCGGACTCTCAGGCTTGTTCCTGGCCTTAGTCAAGCCCCCGGAACACATTCCTGAGCCCACAACGCTGTTCTGTACCCCTGAACTACGGTGTGTCCTCCCCTTGTTCAAGCCCCCAGGAAACACTGCTGAGCCCGCATCTCACTCGCTGCATTGAACCTGGCTGGCTCCTTGTCTTGTTCAAGCCCCCGACAGATACTCCGGAACCCACATCTCGGTCCCTGCACTGATCCCGGCTGGGTGCTGCCCTTGTTCCCGACCCCGACAAATACTCCTGAGCCCACATCTCGGGCCCTGCACTGAATCGGGTGGGCCCTGCCCATCTTCCAGCCCCGACAAACTCTCCTGAGCCCACATCCCGGTCCCTGCACTGAAGCAGGCTGGGTGCTTCCCATGTTCAAGCCCCGACAAGCACTCCTGAGCCCACATCTCGGGCCCTGCACCGACCCAGTCTGGGTCCTGCCCTTGTTCAAGCCGCTGAACAAATACCCCTGAGCCGGCTTCTCTGTCCCTGCCGTGAACCAGGCCAGGAGCTGCACGTGTTGAAGCCACTGACCAACACTTCTGGGCCTGCATCTGATTCTCAGGCTGGTTCCTGGCCTGAGGTAAGCCCCCAGCAAACAGTATTGAGGCCACAGCTGGCTCCCTGCTCCTGAACTCAACTAAGGTGTGACCTCCCCTTGTTCAACCACCCTCCCCCCCCACCCCCCAGGAAACACCACTGTGCCCGCATCTCACTCGCTGCATTGAACCAGGCTGGGTCCTGTGCTTGTTCAAACCCCCGACAAATCCTCCTGAGCCCACCCCTCGGTCCCTGCACTGAACCAGGCTGGATCCTTCCTTTGTTCAAGCCCCTGACAAACACACCTGACACCACCTCTCGGTCCCGTCATCGAGCCAGGCTGGGTCCTGCCCATGATCAAGCAGCCGATAAACACTCCTTGGAGCACATCTCGGTCCCTGCACTGATCCAGGCTGGATCCTGCCCTTGTTCATCCCGACAGACACTCCCGAGGCCACAGCACAGTCCCTGCCATGACCCAGGCTGGGTCCTGCCTTTGTTCAAGCCCCCGACAAACACTCTTGAGCCCACATCTCGGTCCATGCAACTGAATCGGGTCGGCCCTGCCCATGCCCAAGCTCTTTGTAGAACGCATATATCGTGTGTCAGGACTATAGGATGGCTGGTTTAGCTTGATCCTCTTGCTGCTCCAGGCCCCACAGGCTTGGGCCACAGGGCAGGCTAGGATGTGTTCTCACATGGAGAACAGAACCACTTTGAAAGGGCCTCCATAGGGTCGATGGCAGCCGTGCATGTCTCCGACACCGGTGAGTCGTGGGACTTAACGGGGAGCTGTCCTTAGCGTCTCCCTGGCCGGCATTCGCACAAGGTTCAGGGGGGGTCCCTCATGCCAGCAGAGCGGGCCTCGTTTCTCCCTCTGCGCACAGTGTGGCCACGGCACCTCAGGCTTGTGCAGCTTTCACGTCGGCCCAGCGAGGGAGGGAGGGTCGCCCGTCCCCTTCTGCGCTTCAGCAGTGACCGCCCACTGTTGGCTTTCAAGGTCGAGAAAGCACTCTCCGAACGTGTGGACTAAAACCCTCTGAACTCCCACCGGTGAAACTCACTCAGGACGAGAAGGGCTTGCCTTCACGCCAAGGATAAGCGTCTCTTCTGAGCGCTGGTGTCCACAGAGTTGCAGACGGCAACAGCAGTACTTAGAGAGACGGAGACACACAGACACCAGCGCCTGCTACACACGCGGAAGGATTGCCCAACACAGTGCTATGCCAGAAGCAAAGATACAGAGACACAGAGCGAGCGCTGTACACTAAGGCGCTGGTGTTCCCGAACAGTGGAGATCCACTGTAGCACTGTAGGTGGGGTTCTTCCCTACTCCCCTAGCATCCGGACAGCAGCAGGCTCTCTGTCCCTTGAAGAAAAGTATCCAGCCCCTTGGCACCCCTGCGTATCCCTTGGATACTCAGGGAGAGCTCTCAGTTATTGCCAGTCCCAGGGGACACAGGAGTGTGCGGTTCGGATGGCGGAGCAGGAACCCGTGCTTGGAATTTCCAGAGCCAGGTCAATGACAGCGCCTGGGGCTAGCCCGGCCACATGCAAAACCCTGTCCCTCCCTGGAGCAGAATCTGGCCACGTGGGGGCGCTGGAGCAGCACAGGAACCCCGGAAGATGCCCTCCGGTCTGGGGGCGTGTCCATAAGAGTGCCGCCCACTACCCTGTCGGCCATTGGTCTAGATTTGGGCCAGCAGTCTGTGCATGGCTCACAGCCTAGGCCCCCGCCTGTTCGCCGGATCTCCTAGGGCCCGTTCACCCCGTCCTGCGTTTCTGGCACCCCTTTCTTCGGCCTCACGCCAACACCCCCACACACCAGCCCCCGCCTTCTGACAATCCCCCTCACTCCCCGCCCCCAAAAGAGCTAGTCGGTCCCACAGGTTTACTGCAGCCTGGGCCGCCATTACGCCCCACTTGCTGTGCTCTTATGTCGCGTCCCTTCGCCTCTGCCCCAGCTCGGGGTCACCGCCAAGGCCAAGAGGAACGTGAGAGGCGGTCAGAGGAAGGCGGGAGCGTCCCGGGACCCCGCACCTTCCAAGCTGTGAGCCCAGGTACTCAGGGGGCAGGGCCCCGCCCCCACCCCCCCTCCCCCACCCCGCAGCCTGCCGTCGTGATGCAGTGCGCAGCTGGGACCTTGTCACCAGCAGTTGTCACGCCAGGCCAAGAGGCCACCCTCTTCAGGGTGGAGGCGGTGGAGGAGGGCGAGGCCCTGGTGGACGGAGACGTGGCGGGGATCGGGCGGGAGTTCCAGCTGCTTGCGGAAGACATCGTGGAGGAGGTGGAGGTTGTGGCGGATGAGGAGCAGGAACAGCGGCCCTCCCAGGAGCTAGAGGAGAAGACGGTGGAGGAGCAGGGCCAGGAAAGGCCCGGAGGCCCTTGTGAGCGCCAGGAGCTGGATGCCCTGCAGGCACTGGCCGCCCTGCAGGTAGAACTGAGCTCTGAGCGTGAGCAAAACCGCAGGGCTTACGTTCAGTTCATGCGCAAGAACCATCAGAGGAGGAAGCGTCACTTGGCTCGGAGGAGCGCCATCATCCAGGGCATCCCTGGCTTCTGGGCCAAAGCTGTATCCTTTGCGCTGCTCCTTGGGGTCCGCTGCTCAGGAGGACGAGGAAGGGGAGAAGGGGCAGGAGCAGGCGGAGGGGGTGGAGGCGAGGGCACAGGAAGGGCGCCGGAGGCCACTGAAGGAAATGCGGTCCTGGGCAATTGGCAGGCTCCAAAGGCACAGCCGAGTAGGGCCTGGGCAGGGCCACAGGTGGACGTGTCGCAGCCATGCCTTTGAGTGTCTCCTTCAGGCCTGCATCTGAGGAGGCGCAGCCCCCGAGGCCTCTAAGTCAACATTGACCAGAGACGGTACACAAGAGCAGCGTTCGCAGACAGTTATTGGTGTAAATGTGGGTGATCCCGGCACATTGCTGGGGCATGTGAGTCATTCACACACACACGCACACACGCACACGCACACGCACACGCACACACACACACACGTACACATAAACACACACACACATACCCAAGAAGCCCTTTACTTTCAGACACGGTTTGTCACAAGGACTGCAAGTCTGACCGTATAAGCAGTGACATGCCGCTACCCAGCATACACAGGTCTGGAGGAGCAGAGTAGCGGTCAGAAACAGCCCCTGCTTGGGGAATGCAGATGCACACCATCCCAAGGGGCCCAGAGCCATGAGCGTGTCTGATGGTATGGCAGGTCCTGAGGATATCAGCAGTGGCCGGGCAAGAGGCAGTGCCCGCCAAGCTCCTTGCAGATGCGTGTTCCAGTATCCTTGTTCCACCCCAGACTAGGGCTGATGCTCCTGGCTCTTCTTGGCCGGCATGTGGCCTGAATGGCTCCTTGACCTAAAGCAGATTATGAGCCACCCTCAAGTCTCCGTCCTGATCAGCGACCAAGATCAAGACTTTCTCGGCTACATGATGGACTTGAAGGTCAGTGAGGGAGACTGAGGAAGGGTGGGTATGGGACCTGGCGGGGAGTGGGAGGAACGTGTTAGCCATGTTCCTGTGCTGTGAGACTTTGGAGAGGCATCGGGGAAGCTGATCATGCCTGCCTTGGAGGCAAGCTGAGGCCCCTAGAAGCTTGCACCTTTTCCCTCCTCGCTATCCTGGCAGGTGCAGGTGCGGAGCCATCCGCCGTCCCGCTGCAAGCTGATCTTTTCCTTTCGGGACAACCCCTACTTCTTGAACTCGGTGATCATTAAGGAGTATTACCTTGACATCACTGGTAAAAGGTGGCTCCCGGGGTGATGAGTGTGGGTGTGCAAGCGTGTGGATGATGCACCTGCGGTGTCCACCCCAGTCTCCCCTGTCTGTCTGCAGGGTACAGGGCACGTCGATCCACTCCAGTCCACTGGTTCTGGGACTTTGGACGGGGAGCCCCCAGCCGCAGGCTGGACACCAGGAGCCTTAACTTTCTCAACTGGCTGTCAGGCCACAACGGCCCAGAATCGAACAGGATTGCTGAGGTGGGGTTGCTTTGGGCTTGCACACAGTTGGTGGTTGATGTTGGAGTTCTTGGCTGCTCATGGGAGGGTTGGGAGCCTGGTCAGCCCCTGGCTGACCTTGCTCGTGTTGCCTGCAGATCACCAGCGAAGACGTGTGGGACGATCCCCTGAAGTACTACCTCAGGGAGGAAGGTTCGTCCATGAGAGACAACTGACAGAAACACATGTGGTGATGGGGTCTGGAGGTAGGCCCCGTAGGGACAGCCGAATAGTAGCTGGGACACAGTACTTTCTTTCGCAAGTGGGGATGCTCAGGCTCATGCAAACTGGCTGCAGAGCCAGAGCCTGAGTCAAGCATGTAGCAGGTGACTTGCTGAGACTGGGGGCTGGGGGGGACTCGGTGTGTCCGAGAGCGCAGTAAGTCCCCCTCCAGTCAGCTGTGGTGGCAGCGCGAGAGTCCTAGGTGATACGACTAGAGGCAGGGTGAATTAAGTGCCTGTGTCAGAATCATCTGTCCTTGGGTCCTGCCATTCCCCCGGCGTCCTTCCTCTCACTGAGTTTGAGAATGCCTGGGCCCTTCACTTCCGCCCCTTAACCTAGGATGGCCTGTCATTGAAAGGGCGTCCTGTCCAGGGCCCCAGTGCACCTGTGCGCTGACTTTGGGATCTTGTGTGAATTTCCACATCCAATACTCTGATCTCACCAGCACCACACCTGCTGAGCTTGAAGTTGCTTCAGGGAAAATCCGGACGTCTCTGGGAGGAGGTGGACAGGGAGCCCCAAGGGCAGGACATGGTGCCTAGTGACACCATCTCCGTCATTGCTGGACACGGGTCTTCGGCTCCTGAAACCCCTGTGTTCCCTGTTTGCGTCCGTGTCCACGTGCCAAGCATGTGTGTGTGTACACGCGTGTGCTTGTGTCACCTGTCTTTATGCGGGGGTGTGTGTGTGTGTCCGGCCCAGGGCGGACGCAGAGATGAAGGCGACGGGAGAGGAGGTGACGAGCGACCAGAAGAGGAGGCACGAGGCGTCCCCAGGCTGACGGAGGTTGGTCACCGACTCTCCGCATGACCGTATCCGGGATGGGAATGAGGAAAAGATGGCCAGTGATACCTGCGGACCGTGGCTCGAGAAATCCGCAATTAGACCAAATCCAAAACACGCTCGCCACTTCTAACTTGTGGTTGTGTGTGCTTGGACCAGGGAGAGGGAAGTGCATGGTCTGAGGATTCCGCGAGGGCAAATCAGGTGGGGCGGGGCTTTGAAACCGCTGCCTGAGGAGCCCTCAGTCCATGGGGACGTGGGCCGGCCTCTGGAAATGGTGGGCGAGGGTATGGCTGGACCCGGGGTGGAGAGGAGGCCAAGTTCCTGTAGAGAAGAGCAGAGACCCGAAGGAGAAAGAGGCACAGATTGCCTGCTGCACTGGGGACTTGTTCCACACACGGAAGAAGGAGACCCGGGAGGGCCCTGGGCCAGTGCTGCCCAGGATCAGCCCATCGGCCCGCACGCTGTCTCCACGAGGGTGGCACACACTGGCATGATGCGAAACACAACGCAAGATGTGCTAAGCTAGGCTGTCCATGCAAAACCACAGGCACGCGAGGAGAGACAGGGTGTGAGCGTGGCAGACGTCCAGGCATTTCCAGCCTCCTCGGCAGGGCAGAAAGGCGAGGGAGGCGCAGGTGTGGGTGTACGTGTGCGTCCCTCTGCCGGAGTGTGCCTGTGAGGGAGGGAAGAGGGAGGAAGCAAGGACGGTGGGCTACTTGCATGTGCCAAGGGACCTCGGGAGAATGGCAGACAGGGAAGCCCCTGGGGGCGGTTGAGAGCCTGCTGGTGGATTTCAGGGCCCAGGGGCTAGGCATTAGCGGCCCTGCCAAAGACACCCCATGGGTCGTGCTCCAAGTCCTGACGTGAATTCCTTCCTTCCTCTGGGGTCTTGCCCCCGGCTGTGGGGGGGGTGCCAGAGGTGCTAAGGGGCGCGTCTGCCCCAGACGGAGGTTTCTGGCAGTGTCGCTGGAGCAGAATCTCTGATTCTGTCGTAGGGCATCTGCACCAGATGACACTCAGAGGCACCCTGCCTTCCAGGTGACCGTCTTGGATGTCCCCGGGCCCAAGCGGGGACTGGCTTCCTTGGCATGTGGGCTGTGTAGGCAAGCAGGGATGCCTGACTGTCGGGAATTCTAGCTGGGCCTAATGAGAGCAACTGAAAGAGAGTCTTGGCATTTAGCAAAGCAGTGAGGCCCGGGTGGTACAAGGCCTCTTGGTGCCTTTGAGGTAGCAAAGCTGCTTTCTGCCCAGGGAGGCATGAGCTGTGTGCCCAGACAGGGCCGGGTGCCCAGGGCAGCATCGGTTCAGGGACTGAGTGCGTCTGGGTAGTGTTAAAGAGAAGGGACGGCGTGTAGGGTTGCCGCCTTACCTTTACGGCCTCAGGTTCCGTGCCTTGTATCGGAAGAGTGCCTGTATCCACGTGCTCCTTCTTCACAAGATTGGATCAGACCCAGGCCTGTCACAGTCTCTTGGGGCCCTTGCAGGCCCGGGCGTCTCTTTGGCCTTTTCCTGCTACAGGGAGACAGGGAGACAGGTGCACTCAGCAAGCTACACAGGTGGGAAGCACAGGGGCCTCACTCGGAGTGTTGTGGGCCCTGACGGCTGGTGGGCTAGCAACAGGGCCACGCCATTGACAAGGAACGACCTAGATAGATGCACACGGAGAAAGCGGTTCTCCAAGTCAGCGGAGGCCAGCGCTCCTTGTTTTCTGGTTCCCTGAGGGAAGGCACAGACAATGGATCCGGCCAACGTGACTGGTACTGTGAAGCTGTCCAAGGTGATGGGAGAAGGCAGAACACAGGCGCCTGTCACTCAGCTGGCCACAGCGAGCAAATCCTGGGTCCTGCCCTTGCCCAAACCCCCGACAAATACTCCTGAGCGCACATCTCGGTTCCTGCACCGAACCAGGCCAGGTCCTGCACTTCTTCAAGCCCCCGACCGACACTCCTGGGCCAGCATCGGACTCTCAGGCTTGTTCCTGGCCTTAGTCAAGCCCCCGGAACACATTCCTGAGCCCACAACGCTGTTCTGTACCCCTGAACTACGGTGTGTCCTCCCCTTGTTCAAGCCCCCAGGAAACACTACTGAGCCCGCATCTCACTCGCTGCATTGAACCTGGCTGGCTCCTTGTCTTGTTCAAGCCCCCGACAGATACTCCGGAACCCACATCTCGGTCCCTGCACTGATCCCGGCTGGGTGCTGCCCTTGTTCCCGACCCCGACAAATACTCCTGAGCCCACATCTCGGGCCCTGCACTGAATCGGGTGGGCCCTGCCCATCTTCCAGCCCCGACAAACTCTCCTGAGCCCACATCCCGGTCCCTGCACTGAAGCAGGCTGGGTGCTTCCCATGTTCAAGCCCCGACAAGCACTCCTGAGCCCACATCTCGGGCCCTGCACCGACCCAGTCTGGGTCCTGCCCTTGTTCAAGCCGCTGAACAAATACCCCTGAGCCGGCTTCTCTGTCCCTGCCGTGAACCAGGCCAGGAGCTGCACGTGTTGAAGCCACTGACCAACACTTCTGGGCCTGCATCTGATTCTCAGGCTGGTTCCTGGCCTGAGGTAAGCCCCCAGCAAACAGTATTGAGGCCACAGCTGGCTCCCTGCTCCTGAACTCAACTAAGGTGTGACCTCCCCTTGTTCAACCACCCTCCCCCCCCCACCCCCCAGGAAACACCACTGTGCCCGCATCTCACTCGCTGCATTGAACCAGGCTGGGTCCTGTGCTTGTTCAAACCCCCGACAAATCCTCCTGAGCCCACCCCTCGGTCCCTGCACTGAACCAGGCTGGATCCTCCCTTTGTTCAAGCCCCTGACAAACACACCTGACACCACCTCTCGGTCCCGTCATCGAGCCAGGCTGGGTCCTGCCCATGATCAAGCAGCCGATAAACACTCCTTGGAGCACATCTCGGTCCCTGCACTGATCCAGGCTGGATCCTGCCCTTGTTCATCCCGACAGACACTCCCGAGGCCACAGCACAGTCCCTGCCATGACCCAGGCTGGGTCCTGCCTTTGTTCAAGCCCCCGACAAACACTCTTGAGCCCACATCTCGGTCCATGCAACTGAATCGGGTCGGCCCTGCCCATGCCCAAGCTCTTTGTAGAACGCATATATCGTGTGTCAGGACTATAGGATGGCTGGTTTAGCTTGATCCTCTTGCTGCTCCAGGCCCCACAGGCTTGGGCCACAGGGCAGGCTAGGATGTGTTCTCACATGGAGAACAGAACCACTTTGAAAGGGCCTCCATAGGGTCGATGGCAGCCGTGCATGTCTCCGACACCGGTGAGTCGTGGGACTTAACGGGGAGCTGTCCTTAGCGTCTCCCTGGCCGGCATTCGCACAAGGTTCAGGGGGGGTCCCTCATGCCAGCAGAGCGGGCCTCGTTTCTCCCTCTGCGCACAGTGTGGCCACGGCACCTCAGGCTTGTGCAGCTTTCACGTCGGCCCAGCGAGGGAGGGAGGGTCGCCCGTCCCCTTCTGCGCTTCAGCAGTGACCGCCCACTGTTGGCTTTCAAGGTCGAGAAAGCACTCTCCGAACGTGTGGACTAAAACCCTCTGAACTCCCACCGGTGAAACTCACTCAGGACGAGAAGGGCTTGCCTTCACGCCAAGGATAAGCGTCTCTTCTGAGCGCTGGTGTCCACAGAGTTGCAGACGGCAACAGCACTACTTAGAGAGACGGAGACACACAGACACCAGCGCCTGCTACACACGCGGAAGGATTGCCCAACACAGTGCTATGCCAGAAGCAAAGATACAGAGACACAGAGCGAGCGCTGTACACTAAGGCGCTGGTGTTCCCGAACAGTGGAGATCCACTGTAGCACTGTAGGTGGGGTTCTTCCCTACTCCCCTAGCATCCGGACAGCAGCAGGCTCTCTGTCCCTTGAAGAAAAGTATCCAGCCCCTTGGCACCCCTGCGTATCCCTTGGATACTCAGGGAGAGCTCTCAGTTATTGCCAGTCCCAGGGGACACAGGAGTGTGCGGTTCGGATGGCGGAGCAGGAACCCGTGCTTGGAATTTCCAGAGCCAGGTCAATGACAGCGCCTGGGGCTAGCCCGGCCACATGCAAAACCCTGTCCCTCCCTGGAGCAGAATCTGGCCACGTGGGGGCGCTGGAGCAGCACAGGAACCCCGGAAGATGCCCTCCGGTCTGGGGGCGTGTCCATAAGAGTGCCGCCCACTACCCTGTCGGCCATTGGTCTAGATTTGGGCCAGCAGTCTGTGCATGGCTCACAGCCTAGGCCCCCGCCTGTTCGCCGGATCTCCTAGGGCCCGTTCACCCCGTCCTGCGTTTCTGGCACCCCTTTCTTCGGCCTCACGCCAACACCCCCACACACCAGCCCCCGCCTTCTGACAATCCCCCTCACTCCCCGCCCCCAAAAGAGCTAGTCGGTCCCACAGGTTTACTGCAGCCTGGGCCGCCATTACGCCCCACTTGCTGTGCTCTTATGTCGCGTCCCTTCGCCTCTGCCCCAGCTCGGGGTCACCGCCAAGGCCAAGAGGAACGTGAGAGGCGGTCAGAGGAAGGCGGGAGCGTCCCGGGACCCCGCACCTTCCAAGCTGTGGGCCCAGGTACTCAGGGGGCAGGGCCCCGCCCCCACCCCCCCTCCCCCACCCCGCAGCCTGCCGTCGTGATGCAGTGCGCAGCTGGGACCTTGTCACCAGCAGTTGTCACGCCAGGCCAAGAGGCCACCCTCTTCAGGGTGGAGGCGGTGGAGGAGGGCGAGGCCCTGGTGGACGGAGACGTGGCGGGGATCGGGCGGGAGTTCCAGCTGCTTGCGGAAGACATCGTGGAGGAGGTGGAGGTTGTGGCGGATGAGGAGCAGGAACAGCGGCCCTCCCAGGAGCTAGAGGAGAAGACGGTGGAGGAGCAGGGCCAGGAAAGGCCCGGAGGCCCTTGTGAGCGCCAGGAGCTGGATGCCCTGCAGGCACTGGCCGCCCTGCAGGTAGAACTGAGCTCTGAGCGTGAGCAAAACCGCAGGGCTTACGTTCAGTTCATGCGCAAGAACCATCAGAGGAGGAAGCGTCACTTGGCTCGGAGGAGCGCCATCATCCAGGGCATCCCTGGCTTCTGGGCCAAAGCTGTATCCTTTGCGCTGCTCCTTGGGGTCCGCTGCTCAGGAGGACGAGGAAGGGGAGAAGGGGCAGGAGCAGGCGGAGGGGGTGGAGGCGAGGGCACAGGAAGGGCGCCGGAGGCCACTGAAGGAAATGCGGTCCTGGGCAATTGGCAGGCTCCAAAGGCACAGCCGAGTAGGGCCTGGGCAGGGCCACAGGTGGACGTGTCGCAGCCATGCCTTTGAGTGTCTCCTTCAGGCCTGCATCTGAGGAGGCGCAGCCCCCGAGGCCTCTAAGTCAACATTGACCAGAGACGGTACACAAGAGCAGCGTTCGCAGACAGTTATTGGTGTAAATGTGGGTGATCCCGGCACATTGCTGGGGCATGTGAGTCATTCACACACACACGCACACACGCACACGCACACGCACACGCACACACACACACACGTACACATAAACACACACACACATACCCAAGAAGCCCTTTACTTTCAGACACGGTTTGTCACAAGGACTGCAAGTCTGACCGTATAAGCAGTGACATGCCGCTACCCAGCATACACAGGTCTGGAGGAGCAGAGTAGCGGTCAGAAACAGCCCCTGCTTGGGGAATGCAGATGCACACCATCCCAAGGGGCCCAGAGCCATGAGCGTGTCTGATGGTATGGCAGGTCCTGAGGATATCAGCAGTGGCCGGGCAAGAGGCAGTGCCCGCCAAGCTCCTTGCAGATGCGTGTTCCAGTATCCTTGTTCCACCCCAGACTAGGGCTGATGCTCCTGGCTCTTCTTGGCCGGCATGTGGCCTGAATGGCTCCTTGACCTAAAGCAGATTATGAGCCACCCTCAAGTCTCCGTCCTGATCAGCGACCAAGATCAAGACTTTCTCGGCTACATGATGGACTTGAAGGTCAGTGAGGGAGACTGAGGAAGGGTGGGTATGGGACCTGGCGGGGAGTGGGAGGAACGTGTTAGCCATGTTCCTGTGCTGTGAGACTTTGGAGAGGCATCGGGGAAGCTGATCATGCCTGCCTTGGAGGCAAGCTGAGGCCCCTAGAAGCTTGCACCTTTTCCCTCCTCGCTATCCTGGCAGGTGCAGGTGCGGAGCCATCCGCCGTCCCGCTGCAAGCTGATCTTTTCCTTTCGGGACAACCCCTACTTCTTGAACTCGGTGATCATTAAGGAGTATTACCTTGACATCACTGGTAAAAGGTGGCTCCCGGGGTGATGAGTGTGGGTGTGCAAGCGTGTGGATGATGCACCTGCGGTGTCCACCCCAGTCTCCCCTGTCTGTCTGCAGGGTACAGGGCACGTCGATCCACTCCAGTCCACTGGTTCTGGGACTTTGGACGGGGAGCCCCCAGCCGCAGGCTGGACACCAGGAGCCTTAACTTTCTCAACTGGCTGTCAGGCCACAACGGCCCAGAATCGAACAGGATTGCTGAGGTGGGGTTGCTTTGGGCTTGCACACAGTTGGTGGTTGATGTTGGAGTTCTTGGCTGCTCATGGGAGGGTTGGGAGCCTGGTCAGCCCCTGGCTGACCTTGCTCGTGTTGCCTGCAGATCATCAGCGAAGACGTGTGGGACGATCCCCTGAAGTACTACCTCAGGGAGGAAGGTTCGTCCATGAGAGACAACTGACAGAAACACATGTGGTGATGGGGTCTGGAGGTAGGCCCCGTAGGGACAGCCGAATAGTAGCTGGGACACAGTACTTTCTTTCGCAAGTGGGGATGCTCAGGCTCATGCAAACTGGCTGCAGAGCCAGAGCCTGAGTCAAGCATGTAGCAGGTGACTTGCTGAGACTGGGGGCTGGGGGGGACTCGGTGTGTCCGAGAGCGCAGTAAGTCCCCCTCCAGTCAGCTGTGGTGGCAGCGCGAGAGTCCTAGGTGATACGACTAGAGGCAGGGTGAATTAAGTGCCTGTGTCAGAATCATCTGTCCTTGGGTCCTGCCATTCCCCCGGCGTCCTTCCTCTCACTGAGTTTGAGAATGCCTGGGCCCTTCACTTCCGCCCCTTAACCTAGGATGGCCTGTCATTGAAAGGGCGTCCTGTCCAGGGCCCCAGTGCACCTGTGCGCTGACTTTGGGATCTTGTGTGAATTTCCACATCCAATACTCTGATCTCACCAGCACCACACCTGCTGAGCTTGAAGTTGCTTCAGGGAAAATCCGGACGTCTCTGGGAGGAGGTGGACAGGGAGCCCCAAGGGCAGGACATGGTGCCTAGTGACACCATCTCCGTCATTGCTGGACACGGGTCTTCGGCTCCTGAAACCCCTGTGTTCCCTGTTTGCGTCCGTGTCCACGTGCCAAGCATGTGTGTGTGTACACGCGTGTGCTTGTGTCACCTGTCTTTATGCGGGGGTGTGTGTGTGTGTCCGGCCCAGGGCGGACGCAGAGATGAAGGCGACGGGAGAGGAGGTGACGAGCGACCAGAAGAGGAGGCACGAGGCGTCCCCAGGCTGACGGAGGTTGGTCACCGACTCTCCGCATGACCGTATCCGGGATGGGAATGAGGAAAAGATGGCCAGTGATACCTGCGGACCGTGGCTCGAGAAATCCGCAATTAGACCAAATCCAAAACACGCTCGCCACTTCTAACTTGTGGTTGTGTGTGCTTGGACCAGGGAGAGGGAAGTGCATGGTCTGAGGATTCCGCGAGGGCAAATCAGGTGGGGCGGGGCTTTGAAACCGCTGCCTGAGGAGCCCTCAGTCCATGGGGACGTGGGCCGGCCTCTGGAAATGGTGGGCGAGGGTATGGCTGGACCCGGGGTGGAGAGGAGGCCAAGTTCCTGTAGAGAAGAGCAGAGACCCGAAGGAGAAAGAGGCACAGATTGCCTGCTGCACTGGGGACTTGTTCCACACACGGAAGAAGGAGACCCGGGAGGGCCCTGGGCCAGTGCTGCCCAGGATCAGCCCATCGGCCCGCACGCTGTCTCCACGAGGGTGGCACACACTGGCATGATGCGAAACACAACGCAAGATGTGCTAAGCTAGGCTGTCCATGCAAAACCACAGGCACGCGAGGAGAGACAGGGTGTGAGCGTGGCAGACGTCCAGGCATTTCCAGCCTCCTCGGCAGGGCAGAAAGGCGAGGGAGGCGCAGGTGTGGGTGTACGTGTGCGTCCCTCTGCCGGAGTGTGCCTGTGAGGGAGGGAAGAGGGAGGAAGCAAGGACGGTGGGCTACTTGCATGTGCCAAGGGACCTCGGGAGAATGGCAGACAGGGAAGCCCCTGGGGGCGGTTGAGAGCCTGCTGGTGGATTTCAGGGCCCAGGGGCTAGGCATTAGCGGCCCTGCCAAAGACACCCCATGGGTCGTGCTCCAAGTCCTGACGTGAATTCCTTCCTTCCTCTGGGGTCTTGCCCCCGGCTGTGGGGGGGGTGCCAGAGGTGCTAAGGGGCGCGTCTGCCCCAGACGGAGGTTTCTGGCAGTGTCGCTGGAGCAGAATCTCTGATTCTGTCGTAGGGCATCTGCACCAGATGACACTCAGAGGCACCCTGCCTTCCAGGTGACCGTCTTGGATGTCCCCGGGCCCAAGCGGGGACTGGCTTCCTTGGCATGTGGGCTGTGTAGGCAAGCAGGGATGCCTGACTGTCGGGAATTCTAGCTGGGCCTAATGAGAGCAACTGAAAGAGAGTCTTGGCATTTAGCAAAGCAGTGAGGCCCGGGTGGTACAAGGCCTCTTGGTGCCTTTGAGGTAGCAAAGCTGCTTTCTGCCCAGGGAGGCATGAGCTGTGTGCCCAGACAGGGCCGGGTGCCCAGGGCAGCATCGGTTCAGGGACTGAGTGCGTCTGGGTAGTGTTAAAGAGAAGGGACGGCGTGTAGGGTTGCCGCCTTACCTTTACGGCCTCAGGTTCCGTGCCTTGTATCGGAAGAGTGCCTGTATCCACGTGCTCCTTCTTCACAAGATTGGATCAGACCCAGGCCTGTCACAGTCTCTTGGGGCCCTTGCAGGCCCGGGCGTCTCTTTGGCCTTTTCCTGCTACAGGGAGACAGGGAGACAGGTGCACTCAGCAAGCTACACAGGTGGGAAGCACAGGGGCCTCACTCGGAGTGTTGTGGGCCCTGACGGCTGGTGGGCTAGCAACAGGGCCACGCCATTGACAAGGAACGACCTAGATAGATGCACACGGAGAAAGCGGTTCTCCAAGTCAGCGGAGGCCAGCGCTCCTTGTTTTCTGGTTCCCTGAGGGAAGGCACAGACAATGGATCCGGCCAACGTGACTGGTACTGTGAAGCTGTCCAAGGTGATGGGAGAAGGCAGAACACAGGCGCCTGTCACTCAGCTGGCCACAGCGAGCAAATCCTGGGTCCTGCCCTTGCCCAAACCCCCGACAAATACTCCTGAGCGCACATCTCGGTTCCTGCACCGAACCAGGCCAGGTCCTGCACTTCTTCAAGCCCCCGACCGACACTCCTGGGCCAGCATCGGACTCTCAGGCTTGTTCCTGGCCTTAGTCAAGCCCCCGGAACACATTCCTGAGCCCACAACGCTGTTCTGTACCCCTGAACTACGGTGTGTCCTCCCCTTGTTCAAGCCCCCAGGAAACACTACTGAGCCCGCATCTCACTCGCTGCATTGAACCTGGCTGGCTCCTTGTCTTGTTCAAGCCCCCGACAGATACTCCGGAACCCACATCTCGGTCCCTGCACTGATCCCGGCTGGGTGCTGCCCTTGTTCCCGACCCCGACAAATACTCCTGAGCCCACATCTCGGGCCCTGCACTGAATCGGGTGGGCCCTGCCCATCTTCCAGCCCCGACAAACTCTCCTGAGCCCACATCCCGGTCCCTGCACTGAAGCAGGCTGGGTGCTTCCCATGTTCAAGCCCCGACAAGCACTCCTGAGCCCACATCTCGGGCCCTGCACCGACCCAGTCTGGGTCCTGCCCTTGTTCAAGCCGCTGAACAAATACCCCTGAGCCGGCTTCTCTGTCCCTGCCGTGAACCAGGCCAGGAGCTGCACGTGTTGAAGCCACTGACCAACACTTCTGGGCCTGCATCTGATTCTCAGGCTGGTTCCTGGCCTGAGGTAAGCCCCCAGCAAACAGTATTGAGGCCACAGCTGGCTCCCTGCTCCTGAACTCAACTAAGGTGTGACCTCCCCTTGTTCAACCACCCTCCCCCCCCCACCCCCCAGGAAACACCACTGTGCCCGCATCTCACTCGCTGCATTGAACCAGGCTGGGTCCTGTGCTTGTTCAAACCCCCGACAAATCCTCCTGAGCCCACCCCTCGGTCCCTGCACTGAACCAGGCTGGATCCTCCCTTTGTTCAAGCCCCTGACAAACACACCTGACACCACCTCTCGGTCCCGTCATCGAGCCAGGCTGGGTCCTGCCCATGATCAAGCAGCCGATAAACACTCCTTGGAGCACATCTCGGTCCCTGCACTGATCCAGGCTGGATCCTGCCCTTGTTCATCCCGACAGACACTCCCGAGGCCACAGCACAGTCCCTGCCATGACCCAGGCTGGGTCCTGCCTTTGTTCAAGCCCCCGACAAACACTCTTGAGCCCACATCTCGGTCCATGCAACTGAATCGGGTCGGCCCTGCCCATGCCCAAGCTCTTTGTAGAACGCATATATCGTGTGTCAGGACTATAGGATGGCTGGTTTAGCTTGATCCTCTTGCTGCTCCAGGCCCCACAGGCTTGGGCCACAGGGCAGGCTAGGATGTGTTCTCACATGGAGAACAGAACCACTTTGAAAGGGCCTCCATAGGGTCGATGGCAGCCGTGCATGTCTCCGACACCGGTGAGTCGTGGGACTTAACGGGGAGCTGTCCTTAGCGTCTCCCTGGCCGGCATTCGCACAAGGTTCAGGGGGGGTCCCTCATGCCAGCAGAGCGGGCCTCGTTTCTCCCTCTGCGCACAGTGTGGCCACGGCACCTCAGGCTTGTGCAGCTTTCACGTCGGCCCAGCGAGGGAGGGAGGGTCGCCCGTCCCCTTCTGCGCTTCAGCAGTGACCGCCCACTGTTGGCTTTCAAGGTCGAGAAAGCACTCTCCGAACGTGTGGACTAAAACCCTCTGAACTCCCACCGGTGAAACTCACTCAGGACGAGAAGGGCTTGCCTTCACGCCAAGGATAAGCGTCTCTTCTGAGCGCTGGTGTCCACAGAGTTGCAGACGGCAACAGCACTACTTAGAGAGACGGAGACACACAGACACCAGCGCCTGCTACACACGCGGAAGGATTGCCCAACACAGTGCTATGCCAGAAGCAAAGATACAGAGACACAGAGCGAGCGCTGTACACTAAGGCGCTGGTGTTCCCGAACAGTGGAGATCCACTGTAGCACTGTAGGTGGGGTTCTTCCCTACTCCCCTAGCATCCGGACAGCAGCAGGCTCTCTGTCCCTTGAAGAAAAGTATCCAGCCCCTTGGCACCCCTGCGTATCCCTTGGATACTCAGGGAGAGCTCTCAGTTATTGCCAGTCCCAGGGGACACAGGAGTGTGCGGTTCGGATGGCGGAGCAGGAACCCGTGCTTGGAATTTCCAGAGCCAGGTCAATGACAGCGCCTGGGGCTAGCCCGGCCACATGCAAAACCCTGTCCCTCCCTGGAGCAGAATCTGGCCACGTGGGGGCGCTGGAGCAGCACAGGAACCCCGGAAGATGCCCTCCGGTCTGGGGGCGTGTCCATAAGAGTGCCGCCCACTACCCTGTCGGCCATTGGTCTAGATTTGGGCCAGCAGTCTGTGCATGGCTCACAGCCTAGGCCCCCGCCTGTTCGCCGGATCTCCTAGGGCCCTTTCACCCCGTCCTGCGTTTCTGGCACCCCTTTCTTCGGCCTCACGCCAACACCCCCACACACCAGCCCCCGCCTTCTGACAATCCCCCTCACTCCCCGCCCCCAAAAGAGCTAGTCGGTCCCACAGGTTTACTGCAGCCTGGGCCGCCATTACGCCCCACTTGCTGTGCTCTTATGTCGCGTCCCTTCGCCTCTGCCCCAGCTCGGGGTCACCGCCAAGGCCAAGAGGAACGTGAGAGGCGGTCAGAGGAAGGCGGGAGCGTCCCGGGACCCCGCACCTTCCAAGCTGTGAGCCCAGGTACTCAGGGGGCAGGGCCCCGCCCCCACCCCCCCTCCCCCACCCCGCAGCCTGCCGTCGTGATGCAGTGCGCAGCTGGGACCTTGTCACCAGCAGTTGTCACGCCAGGCCAAGAGGCCACCCTCTTCAGGGTGGAGGCGGTGGAGGAGGGCGAGGCCCTGGTGGACGGAGACGTGGCGGGGATCGGGCGGGAGTTCCAGCTGCTTGCGGAAGACATCGTGGAGGAGGTGGAGGTTGTGGCGGATGAGGAGCAGGAACAGCGGCCCTCCCAGGAGCTAGAGGAGAAGACGGTGGAGGAGCAGGGCCAGGAAAGGCCCGGAGGCCCTTGTGAGCGCCAGGAGCTGGATGCCCTGCAGGCACTGGCCGCCCTGCAGGTAGAACTGAGCTCTGAGCGTGAGCAAAACCGCAGGGCTTACGTTCAGTTCATGCGCAAGAACCATCAGAGGAGGAAGCGTCACTTGGCTCGGAGGAGCGCCATCATCCAGGGCATCCCTGGCTTCTGGGCCAAAGCTGTATCCTTTGCGCTGCTCCTTGGGGTCCGCTGCTCAGGAGGACGAGGAAGGGGAGAAGGGGCAGGAGCAGGCGGAGGGGGTGGAGGCGAGGGCACAGGAAGGGCGCCGGAGGCCACTGAAGGAAATGCGGTCCTGGGCAATTGGCAGGCTCCAAAGGCACAGCCGAGTAGGGCCTGGGCAGGGCCACAGGTGGACGTGTCGCAGCCATGCCTTTGAGTGTCTCCTTCAGGCCTGCATCTGAGGAGGCGCAGCCCCCGAGGCCTCTAAGTCAACATTGACCAGAGACGGTACACAAGAGCAGCGTTCGCAGACAGTTATTGGTGTAAATGTGGGTGATCCCGGCACATTGCTGGGGCATGTGAGTCATTCACACACACACGCACACACGCACACGCACACGCACACGCACACACACACACACGTACACATAAACACACACACACATACCCAAGAAGCCCTTTACTTTCAGACACGGTTTGTCACAAGGACTGCAAGTCTGACCGTATAAGCAGTGACATGCCGCTACCCAGCATACACAGGTCTGGAGGAGCAGAGTAGCGGTCAGAAACAGCCCCTGCTTGGGGAATGCAGATGCACACCATCCCAAGGGGCCCAGAGCCATGAGCGTGTCTGATGGTATGGCAGGTCCTGAGGATATCAGCAGTGGCCGGGCAAGAGGCAGTGCCCGCCAAGCTCCTTGCAGATGCGTGTTCCAGTATCCTTGTTCCACCCCAGACTAGGGCTGATGCTCCTGGCTCTTCTTGGCCGGCATGTGGCCTGAATGGCTCCTTGACCTAAAGCAGATTATGAGCCACCCTCAAGTCTCCGTCCTGATCAGCGACCAAGATCAAGACTTTCTCGGCTACATGATGGACTTGAAGGTCAGTGAGGGAGACTGAGGAAGGGTGTGTATGGGACCTGGCGGGGAGTGGGAGGAACGTGTTAGCCATGTTCCTGTGCTGTGAGACTTTGGAGAGGCATCGGGGAAGCTGATCATGCCTGCCTTGGAGGCAAGCTGAGGCCCCTAGAAGCTTGCACCTTTTCCCTCCTCGCTATCCTGGCAGGTGCAGGTGCGGAGCCATCCGCCGTCCCGCTGCAAGCTGATCTTTTCCTTTCGGGACAACCCCTACTTCTTGAACTCGGTGATCATTAAGGAGTATTACCTTGACATCACTGGTAAAAGGTGGCTCCCGGGGTGATGAGTGTGGGTGTGCAAGCGTGTGGATGATGCACCTGCGGTGTCCACCCCAGTCTCCCCTGTCTGTCTGCAGGGTACAGGGCACGTCGATCCACTCCAGTCCACTGGTTCTGGGACTTTGGACGGGGAGCCCCCAGCCGCAGGCTGGACACCAGGAGCCTTAACTTTCTCAACTGGCTGTCAGGCCACAACGGCCCAGAATCGAACAGGATTGCTGAGGTGGGGTTGCTTTGGGCTTGCACACAGTTGGTGGTTGATGTTGGAGTTCTTGGCTGCTCATGGGAGGGTTGGGAGCCTGGTCAGCCCCTGGCTGACCTTGCTCGTGTTGCCTGCAGATCATCAGCGAAGACGTGTGGGACGATCCCCTGAAGTACTACCTCAGGGAGGAAGGTTCGTCCATGAGAGACAACTGACAGAAACACATGTGGTGATGGGGTCTGGAGGTAGGCCCCGTAGGGACAGCCGAATAGTAGCTGGGACACAGTACTTTCTTTCGCAAGTGGGGATGCTCAGGCTCATGCAAACTGGCTGCAGAGCCAGAGCCTGAGTCAAGCATGTAGCAGGTGACTTGCTGAGACTGGGGGCTGGGGGGGACTCGGTGTGTCCGAGAGCGCAGTAAGTCCCCCTCCAGTCAGCTGTGGTGGCAGCGCGAGAGTCCTAGGTGATACGACTAGAGGCAGGGTGAATTAAGTGCCTGTGTCAGAATCATCTGTCCTTGGGTCCTGCCATTCCCCCGGCGTCCTTCCTCTCACTGAGTTTGAGAATGCCTGGGCCCTTCACTTCCGCCCCTTAACCTAGGATGGCCTGTCATTGAAAGGGCGTCCTGTCCAGGGCCCCAGTGCACCTGTGCGCTGACTTTGGGATCTTGTGTGAATTTCCACATCCAATACTCTGATCTCACCAGCACCACACCTGCTGAGCTTGAAGTTGCTTCAGGGAAAATCCGGACGTCTCTGGGAGGAGGTGGACAGGGAGCCCCAAGGGCAGGACATGGTGCCTAGTGACACCATCTCCGTCATTGCTGGACACGGGTCTTCGGCTCCTGAAACCCCTGTGTTCCCTGTTTGCGTCCGTGTCCACGTGCCAAGCATGTGTGTGTGTACACGCGTGTGCTTGTGTCACCTGTCTTTATGCGGGGGTGTGTGTGTGTGTCCGGCCCAGGGCGGACGCAGAGATGAAGGCGACGGGAGAGGAGGTGACGAGCGACCAGAAGAGGAGGCACGAGGCGTCCCCAGGCTGACGGAGGTTGGTCACCGACTCTCCGCATGACCGTATCCGGGATGGGAATGAGGAAAAGATGGCCAGTGATACCTGCGGACCGTGGCTCGAGAAATCCGCAATTAGACCAAATCCAAAACACGCTCGCCACTTCTAACTTGTGGTTGTGTGTGCTTGGACCAGGGAGAGGGAAGTGCATGGTCTGAGGATTCCGCGAGGGCAAATCAGGTGGGGCGGGGCTTTGAAACCGCTGCCTGAGGAGCCCTCAGTCCATGGGGACGTGGGCCGGCCTCTGGAAATGGTGGGCGAGGGTATGGCTGGACCCGGGGTGGAGAGGAGGCCAAGTTCCTGTAGAGAAGAGCAGAGACCCGAAGGAGAAAGAGGCACAGATTGCCTGCTGCACTGGGGACTTGTTCCACACACGGAAGAAGGAGACCCGGGAGGGCCCTGGGCCAGTGCTGCCCAGGATCAGCCCATCGGCCCGCACGCTGTCTCCACGAGGGTGGCACACACTGGCATGATGCGAAACACAACGCAAGATGTGCTAAGCTAGGCTGTCCATGCAAAACCACAGGCACGCGAGGAGAGACAGGGTGTGAGCGTGGCAGACGTCCAGGCATTTCCAGCCTCCTCGGCAGGGCAGAAAGGCGAGGGAGGCGCAGGTGTGGGTGTACGTGTGCGTCCCTCTGCCGGAGTGTGCCTGTGAGGGAGGGAAGAGGGAGGAAGCAAGGACGGTGGGCTACTTGCATGTGCCAAGGGACCTCGGGAGAATGGCAGACAGGGAAGCCCCTGGGGGCGGTTGAGAGCCTGCTGGTGGATTTCAGGGCCCAGGGGCTAGGCATTAGCGGCCCTGCCAAAGACACCCCATGGGTCGTGCTCCAAGTCCTGACGTGAATTCCTTCCTTCCTCTGGGGTCTTGCCCCCGGCTGTGGGGGGGGTGCCAGAGGTGCTAAGGGGCGCGTCTGCCCCAGACGGAGGTTTCTGGCAGTGTCGCTGGAGCAGAATCTCTGATTCTGTCGTAGGGCATCTGCACCAGATGACACTCAGAGGCACCCTGCCTTCCAGGTGACCGTCTTGGATGTCCCCGGGCCCAAGCGGGGACTGGCTTCCTTGGCATGTGGGCTGTGTAGGCAAGCAGGGATGCCTGACTGTCGGGAATTCTAGCTGGGCCTAATGAGAGCAACTGAAAGAGAGTCTTGGCATTTAGCAAAGCAGTGAGGCCCGGGTGGTACAAGGCCTCTTGGTGCCTTTGAGGTAGCAAAGCTGCTTTCTGCCCAGGGAGGCATGAGCTGTGTGCCCAGACAGGGCCGGGTGCCCAGGGCAGCATCGGTTCAGGGACTGAGTGCGTCTGGGTAGTGTTAAAGAGAAGGGACGGCGTGTAGGGTTGCCGCCTTACCTTTACGGCCTCAGGTTCCGTGCCTTGTATCGGAAGAGTGCCTGTATCCACGTGCTCCTTCTTCACAAGATTGGATCAGACCCAGGCCTGTCACAGTCTCTTGGGGCCCTTGCAGGCCCGGGCGTCTCTTTGGCCTTTTCCTGCTACAGGGAGACAGGGAGACAGGTGCACTCAGCAAGCTACACAGGTGGGAAGCACAGGGGCCTCACTCGGAGTGTTGTGGGCCCTGACGGCTGGTGGGCTAGCAACAGGGCCACGCCATTGACAAGGAACGACCTAGATAGATGCACACGGAGAAAGCGGTTCTCCAAGTCAGCGGAGGCCAGCGCTCCTTGTTTTCTGGTTCCCTGAGGGAAGGCACAGACAATGGATCCGGCCAACGTGACTGGTACTGTGAAGCTGTCCAAGGTGATGGGAGAAGGCAGAACACAGGCGCCTGTCACTCAGCTGGCCACAGCGAGCAAATCCTGGGTCCTGCCCTTGCCCAAACCCCCGACAAATACTCCTGAGCGCACATCTCGGTTCCTGCACCGAACCAGGCCAGGTCCTGCACTTCTTCAAGCCCCCGACCGACACTCCTGGGCCAGCATCGGACTCTCAGGCTTGTTCCTGGCCTTAGTCAAGCCCCCGGAACACATTCCTGAGCCCACAACGCTGTTCTGTACCCCTGAACTACGGTGTGTCCTCCCCTTGTTCAAGCCCCCAGGAAACACTACTGAGCCCGCATCTCACTCGCTGCATTGAACCTGGCTGGCTCCTTGTCTTGTTCAAGCCCCCGACAGATACTCCGGAACCCACATCTCGGTCCCTGCACTGATCCCGGCTGGGTGCTGCCCTTGTTCCCGACCCCGACAAATACTCCTGAGCCCACATCTCGGGCCCTGCACTGAATCGGGTGGGCCCTGCCCATCTTCCAGCCCCGACAAACTCTCCTGAGCCCACATCCCGGTCCCTGCACTGAAGCAGGCTGGGTGCTTCCCATGTTCAAGCCCCGACAAGCACTCCTGAGCCCACATCTCGGGCCCTGCACCGACCCAGTCTGGGTCCTGCCCTTGTTCAAGCCGCTGAACAAATACCCCTGAGCCGGCTTCTCTGTCCCTGCCATGAACCAGGCCAGGAGCTGCACGTGTTGAAGCCACTGACCAACACTTCTGGGCCTGCATCTGATTCTCAGGCTGGTTCCTGGCCTGAGGTAAGCCCCCAGCAAACAGTATTGAGGCCACAGCTGGCTCCCTGCTCCTGAACTCAACTAAGGTGTGACCTCCCCTTGTTCAACCACCCTCCCCCCCCCACCCCCCAGGAAACACCACTGTGCCCGCATCTCACTCGCTGCATTGAACCAGGCTGGGTCCTGTGCTTGTTCAAACCCCCGACAAATCCTCCTGAGCCCACCCCTCGGTCCCTGCACTGAACCAGGCTGGATCCTCCCTTTGTTCAAGCCCCTGACAAACACACCTGACACCACCTCTCGGTCCCGTCATCGAGCCAGGCTGGGTCCTGCCCATGATCAAGCAGCCGATAAACACTCCTTGGAGCACATCTCGGTCCCTGCACTGATCCAGGCTGGATCCTGCCCTTGTTCATCCCGACAGACACTCCCGAGGCCACAGCACAGTCCCTGCCATGACCCAGGCTGGGTCCTGCCTTTGTTCAAGCCCCCGACAAACACTCTTGAGCCCACATCTCGGTCCATGCAACTGAATCGGGTCGGCCCTGCCCATGCCCAAGCTCTTTGTAGAACGCATATATCGTGTGTCAGGACTATAGGATGGCTGGTTTAGCTTGATCCTCTTGCTGCTCCAGGCCCCACAGGCTTGGGCCACAGGGCAGGCTAGGATGTGTTCTCACATGGAGAACAGAACCACTTTGAAAGGGCCTCCATAGGGTCGATGGCAGCCGTGCATGTCTCCGACACCGGTGAGTCGTGGGACTTAACGGGGAGCTGTCCTTAGCGTCTCCCTGGCCGGCATTCGCACAAGGTTCAGGGGGGGTCCCTCATGCCAGCAGAGCGGGCCTCGTTTCTCCCTCTGCGCACAGTGTGGCCACGGCACCTCAGGCTTGTGCAGCTTTCACGTCGGCCCAGCGAGGGAGGGAGGGTCGCCCGTCCCCTTCTGCGCTTCAGCAGTGACCGCCCACTGTTGGCTTTCAAGGTCGAGAAAGCACTCTCCGAACGTGTGGACTAAAACCCTCTGAACTCCCACCGGTGAAACTCACTCAGGACGAGAAGGGCTTGCCTTCACGCCAAGGATAAGCGTCTCTTCTGAGCGCTGGTGTCCACAGAGTTGCAGACGGCAACAGCACTACTTAGAGAGACGGAGACACACAGACACCAGCGCCTGCTACACACGCGGAAGGATTGCCCAACACAGTGCTATGCCAGAAGCAAAGATACAGAGACACAGAGCGAGCGCTGTACACTAAGGCGCTGGTGTTCCCGAACAGTGGAGATCCACTGTAGCACTGTAGGTGGGGTTCTTCCCTACTCCCCTAGCATCCGGACAGCAGCAGGCTCTCTGTCCCTTGAAGAAAAGTATCCAGCCCCTTGGCACCCCTGCGTATCCCTTGGATACTCAGGGAGAGCTCTCAGTTATTGCCAGTCCCAGGGGACACAGGAGTGTGCGGTTCGGATGGCGGAGCAGGAACCCGTGCTTGGAATTTCCAGAGCCAGGTCAATGACAGCGCCTGGGGCTAGCCCGGCCACATGCAAAACCCTGTCCCTCCCTGGAGCAGAATCTGGCCACGTGGGGGCGCTGGAGCAGCACAGGAACCCCGGAAGATGCCCTCCGGTCTGGGGGCGTGTCCATAAGAGTGCCGCCCACTACCCTGTCGGCCATTGGTCTAGATTTGGGCCAGCAGTCTGTGCATGGCTCACAGCCTAGGCCCCCGCCTGTTCGCCGGATCTCCTAGGGCCCGTTCACCCCGTCCTGCGTTTCTGGCACCCCTTTCTTCGGCCTCACGCCAACACCCCCACACACCAGCCCCCGCCTTCTGACAATCCCCCTCACTCCCCGCCCCCAAAAGAGCTAGTCGGTCCCACAGGTTTACTGCAGCCTGGGCCGCCATTACGCCCCACTTGCTGTGCTCTTATGTCGCGTCCCTTCGCCTCTGCCCCAGCTCGGGGTCACCGCCAAGGCCAAGAGGAACGTGAGAGGCGGTCAGAGGAAGGCGGGAGCGTCCCGGGACCCCGCACCTTCCAAGCTGTGAGCCCAGGTACTCAGGGGGCAGGGCCCCGCCCCCACCCCCCCTCCCCCACCCCGCAGCCTGCCGTCGTGATGCAGTGCGCAGCTGGGACCTTGTCACCAGCAGTTGTCACGCCAGGCCAAGAGGCCACCCTCTTCAGGGTGGAGGCGGTGGAGGAGGGCGAGGCCCTGGTGGACGGAGACGTGGCGGGGATCGGGCGGGAGTTCCAGCTGCTTGCGGAAGACATCGTGGAGGAGGTGGAGGTTGTGGCGGATGAGGAGCAGGAACAGCGGCCCTCCCAGGAGCTAGAGGAGAAGACGGTGGAGGAGCAGGGCCAGGAAAGGCCCGGAGGCCCTTGTGAGCGCCAGGAGCTGGATGCCCTGCAGGCACTGGCCGCCCTGCAGGTAGAACTGAGCTCTGAGCGTGAGCAAAACCGCAGGGCTTACGTTCAGTTCATGCGCAAGAACCATCAGAGGAGGAAGCGTCACTTGGCTCGGAGGAGCGCCATCATCCAGGGCATCCCTGGCTTCTGGGCCAAAGCTGTATCCTTTGCGCTGCTCCTTGGGGTCCGCTGCTCAGGAGGACGAGGAAGGGGAGAAGGGGCAGGAGCAGGCGGAGGGGGTGGAGGCGAGGGCACAGGAAGGGCGCCGGAGGCCACTGAAGGAAATGCGGTCCTGGGCAATTGGCAGGCTCCAAAGGCACAGCCGAGTAGGGCCTGGGCAGGGCCACAGGTGGACGTGTCGCAGCCATGCCTTTGAGTGTCTCCTTCAGGCCTGCATCTGAGGAGGCGCAGCCCCCGAGGCCTCTAAGTCAACATTGACCAGAGACGGTACACAAGAGCAGCGTTCGCAGACAGTTATTGGTGTAAATGTGGGTGATCCCGGCACATTGCTGGGGCATGTGAGTCATTCACACACACACGCACACACGCACACGCACACGCACACGCACACACACACACACGTACACATAAACACACACACACATACCCAAGAAGCCCTTTACTTTCAGACACGGTTTGTCACAAGGACTGCAAGTCTGACCGTATAAGCAGTGACATGCCGCTACCCAGCATACACAGGTCTGGAGGAGCAGAGTAGCGGTCAGAAACAGCCCCTGCTTGGGGAATGCAGATGCACACCATCCCAAGGGGCCCAGAGCCATGAGCGTGTCTGATGGTATGGCAGGTCCTGAGGATATCAGCAGTGGCCGGGCAAGAGGCAGTGCCCGCCAAGCTCCTTGCAGATGCGTGTTCCAGTATCCTTGTTCCACCCCAGACTAGGGCTGATGCTCCTGGCTCTTCTTGGCCGGCATGTGGCCTGAATGGCTCCTTGACCTAAAGCAGATTATGAGCCACCCTCAAGTCTCCGTCCTGATCAGCGACCAAGATCAAGACTTTCTCGGCTACATGATGGACTTGAAGGTCAGTGAGGGAGACTGAGGAAGGGTGGGTATGGGACCTGGCGGGGAGTGGGAGGAACGTGTTAGCCATGTTCCTGTGCTGTGAGACTTTGGAGAGGCATCGGGGAAGCTGATCATGCCTGCCTTGGAGGCAAGCTGAGGCCCCTAGAAGCTTGCACCTTTTCCCTCCTCGCTATCCTGGCAGGTGCAGGTGCGGAGCCATCCGCCGTCCCGCTGCAAGCTGATCTTTTCCTTTCGGGACAACCCCTACTTCTTGAACTCGGTGATCATTAAGGAGTATTACCTTGACATCACTGGTAAAAGGTGGCTCCCGGGGTGATGAGTGTGGGTGTGCAAGCGTGTGGATGATGCACCTGCGGTGTCCACCCCAGTCTCCCCTGTCTGTCTGCAGGGTACAGGGCACGTCGATCCACTCCAGTCCACTGGTTCTGGGACTTTGAACGGGGAGCCCCCAGCCGCAGGCTGGACACCAGGAGCCTTAACTTTCTCAACTGGCTGTCAGGCCACAACGGCCCAGAATCGAACAGGATTGCTGAGGTGGGGTTGCTTTGGGCTTGCACACAGTTGGTGGTTGATGTTGGAGTTCTTGGCTGCTCATGGGAGGGTTGGGAGCCTGGTCAGCCCCTGGCTGACCTTGCTCGTGTTGCCTGCAGATCATCAGCGAAGACGTGTGGGACGATCCCCTGAAGTACTACCTCAGGGAGGAAGGTTCGTCCATGAGAGACAACTGACAGAAACACATGTGGTGATGGGGTCTGGAGGTAGGCCCCGTAGGGACAGCCGAATAGTAGCTGGGACACAGTACTTTCTTTCGCAAGTGGGGATGCTCAGGCTCATGCAAACTGGCTGCAGAGCCAGAGCCTGAGTCAAGCATGTAGCAGGTGACTTGCTGAGACTGGGGGCTGGGGGGGACTCGGTGTGTCCGAGAGCGCAGTAAGTCCCCCTCCAGTCAGCTGTGGTGGCAGCGCGAGAGTCCTAGGTGATACGACTAGAGGCAGGGTGAATTAAGTGCCTGTGTCAGAATCATCTGTCCTTGGGTCCTGCCATTCCCCCGGCGTCCTTCCTCTCACTGAGTTTGAGAATGCCTGGGCCCTTCACTTCCGCCCCTTAACCTAGGATGGCCTGTCATTGAAAGGGCGTCCTGTCCAGGGCCCCAGTGCACCTGTGCGCTGACTTTGGGATCTTGTGTGAATTTCCACATCCAATACTCTGATCTCACCAGCACCACACCTGCTGAGCTTGAAGTTGCTTCAGGGAAAATCCGGACGTCTCTGGGAGGAGGTGGACAGGGAGCCCCAAGGGCAGGACATGGTGCCTAGTGACACCATCTCCGTCATTGCTGGACACGGGTCTTCGGCTCCTGAAACCCCTGTGTTCCCTGTTTGCGTCCGTGTCCACGTGCCAAGCATGTGTGTGTGTACACGCGTGTGCTTGTGTCACCTGTCTTTATGCGGGGGTGTGTGTGTGTGTCCGGCCCAGGGCGGACGCAGAGATGAAGGCGACGGGAGAGGAGGTGACGAGCGACCAGAAGAGGAGGCACGAGGCGTCCCCAGGCTGACGGAGGTTGGTCACCGACTCTCTGCATGACCGTATCCGGGATGGGAATGAGGAAAAGATGGCCAGTGATACCTGCGGACCGTGGCTCGAGAAATCCGCAATTAGACCAAATCCAAAACACGCTCGCCACTTCTAACTTGTGGTTGTGTGTGCTTGGACCAGGGAGAGGGAAGTGCATGGTCTGAGGATTCCGCGAGGGCAAATCAGGTGGGGCGGGGCTTTGAAACCGCTGCCTGAGGAGCCCTCAGTCCATGGGGACGTGGGCCGGCCTCTGGAAATGGTGGGCGAGGGTATGGCTGGACCCGGGGTGGAGAGGAGGCCAAGTTCCTGTAGAGAAGAGCAGAGACCCGAAGGAGAAAGAGGCACAGATTGCCTGCTGCACTGGGGACTTGTTCCACACACGGAAGAAGGAGACCCGGGAGGGCCCTGGGCCAGTGCTGCCCAGGATCAGCCCATCGGCCCGCACGCTGTCTCCACGAGGGTGGCACACACTGGCATGATGCGAAACACAACGCAAGATGTGCTAAGCTAGGCTGTCCATGCAAAACCACAGGCACGCGAGGAGAGACAGGGTGTGAGCGTGGCAGACGTCCAGGCATTTCCAGCCTCCTCGGCAGGGCAGAAAGGCGAGGGAGGCGCAGGTGTGGGTGTACGTGTGCGTCCCTCTGCCGGAGTGTGCCTGTGAGGGAGGGAAGAGGGAGGAAGCAAGGACGGTGGGCTACTTGCATGTGCCAAGGGACCTCGGGAGAATGGCAGACAGGGAAGCCCCTGGGGGCGGTTGAGAGCCTGCTGGTGGATTTCAGGGCCCAGGGGCTAGGCATTAGCGGCCCTGCCAAAGACACCCCATGGGTCGTGCTCCAAGTCCTGACGTGAATTCCTTCCTTCCTCTGGGGTCTTGCCCCCGGCTGTGGGGGGGGGTGCCAGAGGTGCTAAGGGGCGCGTCTGCCCCAGACGGAGGTTTCTGGCAGTGTCGCTGGAGCAGAATCTCTGATTCTGTCGTAGGGCATCTGCACCAGATGACACTCAGAGGCACCCTGCCTTCCAGGTGACCGTCTTGGATGTCCCCGGGCCCAAGCGGGGACTGGCTTCCTTGGCATGTGGGCTGTGTAGGCAAGCAGGGATGCCTGACTGTCGGGAATTCTAGCTGGGCCTAATGAGAGCAACTGAAAGAGAGTCTTGGCATTTAGCAAAGCAGTGAGGCCCGGGTGGTACAAGGCCTCTTGGTGCCTTTGAGGTAGCAAAGCTGCTTTCTGCCCAGGGAGGCATGAGCTGTGTGCCCAGACAGGGCCGGGTGCCCAGGGCAGCATCGGTTCAGGGACTGAGTGCGTCTGGGTAGTGTTAAAGAGAAGGGACGGCGTGTAGGGTTGCCGCCTTACCTTTACGGCCTCAGGTTCCGTGCCTTGTATCGGAAGAGTGCCTGTATCCACGTGCTCCTTCTTCACAAGATTGGATCAGACCCAGGCCTGTCACAGTCTCTTGGGGCCCTTGCAGGCCCGGGCGTCTCTTTGGCCTTTTCCTGCTACAGGGAGACAGGGAGACAGGTGCACTCAGCAAGCTACACAGGTGGGAAGCACAGGGGCCTCACTCGGAGTGTTGTGGGCCCTGACGGCTGGTGGGCTAGCAACAGGGCCACGCCATTGACAAGGAACGACCTAGATAGATGCACACGGAGAAAGCGGTTCTCCAAGTCAGCGGAGGCCAGCGCTCCTTGTTTTCTGGTTCCCTGAGGGAAGGCACAGACAATGGATCCGGCCAACGTGACTGGTACTGTGAAGCTGTCCAAGGTGATGGGAGAAGGCAGAACACAGGCGCCTGTCACTCAGCTGGCCACAGCGAGCAAATCCTGGGTCCTGCCCTTGCCCAAACCCCCGACAAATACTCCTGAGCGCACATCTCGGTTCCTGCACCGAACCAGGCCAGGTCCTGCACTTCTTCAAGCCCCCGACCGACACTCCTGGGCCAGCATCGGACTCTCAGGCTTGTTCCTGGCCTTAGTCAAGCCCCCGGAACACATTCCTGAGCCCACAACGCTGTTCTGTACCCCTGAACTACGGTGTGTCCTCCCCTTGTTCAAGCCCCCAGGAAACACTACTGAGCCCGCATCTCACTCGCTGCATTGAACCTGGCTGGCTCCTTGTCTTGTTCAAGCCCCCGACAGATACTCCGGAACCCACATCTCGGTCCCTGCACTGATCCCGGCTGGGTGCTGCCCTTGTTCCCGACCCCGACAAATACTCCTGAGCCCACATCTCGGGCCCTGCACTGAATCGGGTGGGCCCTGCCCATCTTCCAGCCCCGACAAACTCTCCTGAGCCCACATCCCGGTCCCTGCACTGAAGCAGGCTGGGTGCTTCCCATGTTCAAGCCCCGACAAGCACTCCTGAGCCCACATCTCGGGCCCTGCACCGACCCAGTCTGGGTCCTGCCCTTGTTCAAGCCGCTGAACAAATACCCCTGAGCCGGCTTCTCTGTCCCTGCCGTGAACCAGGCCAGGAGCTGCACGTGTTGAAGCCACTGACCAACACTTCTGGGCCTGCATCTGATTCTCAGGCTGGTTCCTGGCCTGAGGTAAGCCCCCAGCAAACAGTATTGAGGCCACAGCTGGCTCCCTGCTCCTGAACTCAACTAAGGTGTGACCTCCCCTTGTTCAACCACCCTCCCCCCCCCACCCCCCAGGAAACACCACTGTGCCCGCATCTCACTCGCTGCATTGAACCAGGCTGGGTCCTGTGCTTGTTCAAACCCCCGACAAATCCTCCTGAGCCCACCCCTCGGTCCCTGCACTGAACCAGGCTGGATCCTCCCTTTGTTCAAGCCCCTGACAAACACACCTGACACCACCTCTCGGTCCCGTCATCGAGCCAGGCTGGGTCCTGCCCATGATCAAGCAGCCGATAAACACTCCTTGGAGCACATCTCGGTCCCTGCACTGATCCAGGCTGGATCCTGCCCTTGTTCATCCCGACAGACACTCCCGAGGCCACAGCACAGTCCCTGCCATGACCCAGGCTGGGTCCTGCCTTTGTTCAAGCCCCCGACAAACACTCTTGAGCCCACATCTCGGTCCATGCAACTGAATCGGGTCGGCCCTGCCCATGCCCAAGCTCTTTGTAGAACGCATATATCGTGTGTCAGGACTATAGGATGGCTGGTTTAGCTTGATCCTCTTGCTGCTCCAGGCCCCACAGGCTTGGGCCACAGGGCAGGCTAGGATGTGTTCTCACATGGAGAACAGAACCACTTTGAAAGGGCCTCCATAGGGTCGATGGCAGCCGTGCATGTCTCCGACACCGGTGAGTCGTGGGACTTAACGGGGAGCTGTCCTTAGCGTCTCCCTGGCCGGCATTCGCACAAGGTTCAGGGGGGGTCCCTCATGCCAGCAGAGCGGGCCTCGTTTCTCCCTCTGCGCACAGTGTGGCCACGGCACCTCAGGCTTGTGCAGCTTTCACGTCGGCCCAGCGAGGGAGGGAGGGTCGCCCGTCCCCTTCTGCGCTTCAGCAGTGACCGCCCACTGTTGGCTTTCAAGGTCGAGAAAGCACTCTCCGAACGTGTGGACTAAAACCCTCTGAACTCCCACCGGTGAAACTCACTCAGGACGAGAAGGGCTTGCCTTCACGCCAAGGATAAGCGTCTCTTCTGAGCGCTGGTGTCCACAGAGTTGCAGACGGCAACAGCACTACTTAGAGAGACGGAGACACACAGACACCAGCGCCTGCTACACACGCGGAAGGATTGCCCAACACAGTGCTATGCCAGAAGCAAAGATACAGAGACACAGAGCGAGCGCTGTACACTAAGGCGCTGGTGTTCCCGAACAGTGGAGATCCACTGTAGCACTGTAGGTGGGGTTCTTCCCTACTCCCCTAGCATCCGGACAGCAGCAGGCTCTCTGTCCCTTGAAGAAAAGTATCCAGCCCCTTGGCACCCCTGCGTATCCCTTGGATACTCAGGGAGAGCTCTCAGTTATTGCCAGTCCCAGGGGACACAGGAGTGTGCGGTTCGGATGGCGGAGCAGGAACCCGTGCTTGGAATTTCCAGAGCCAGGTCAATGACAGCGCCTGGGGCTAGCCCGGCCACATGCAAAACCCTGTCCCTCCCTGGAGCAGAATCTGGCCACGTGGGGGCGCTGGAGCAGCACAGGAACCCCGGAAGATGCCCTCCGGTCTGGGGGCGTGTCCATAAGAGTGCCGCCCACTACCCTGTCGGCCATTGGTCTAGATTTGGGCCAGCAGTCTGTGCATGGCTCACAGCCTAGGCCCCCGCCTGTTCGCCGGATCTCCTAGGGCCCGTTCACCCCGTCCTGCGTTTCTGGCACCCCTTTCTTCGGCCTCACGCCAACACCCCCACACACCAGCCCCCGCCTTCTGACAATCCCCCTCACTCCCCGCCCCCAAAAGAGCTAGTCGGTCCCACAGGTTTACTGCAGCCTGGGCCGCCATTACGCCCCACTTGCTGTGCTCTTATGTCGCGTCCCTTCGCCTCTGCCCCAGCTCGGGGTCACCGCCAAGGCCAAGAGGAACGTGAGAGGCGGTCAGAGGAAGGCGGGAGCGTCCCGGGACCCCGCACCTTCCAAGCTGTGAGCCCAGGTACTCAGGGGGCAGGGCCCCGCCCCCACCCCCCCTCCCCCACCCCGCAGCCTGCCGTCGTGATGCAGTGCGCAGCTGGGACCTTGTCACCAGCAGTTGTCACGCCAGGCCAAGAGGCCACCCTCTTCAGGGTGGAGGCGGTGGAGGAGGGCGAGGCCCTGGTGGACGGAGACGTGGCGGGGATCGGGCGGGAGTTCCAGCTGCTTGCGGAAGACATCGTGGAGGAGGTGGAGGTTGTGGCGGATGAGGAGCAGGAACAGCGGCCCTCCCAGGAGCTAGAGGAGAAGACGGTGGAGGAGCAGGGCCAGGAAAGGCCCGGAGGCCCTTGTGAGCGCCAGGAGCTGGATGCCCTGCAGGCACTGGCCGCCCTGCAGGTAGAACTGAGCTCTGAGCGTGAGCAAAACCGCAGGGCTTACGTTCAGTTCATGCGCAAGAACCATCAGAGGAGGAAGCGTCACTTGGCTCGGAGGAGCGCCATCATCCAGGGCATCCCTGGCTTCTGGGCCAAAGCTGTATCCTTTGCGCTGCTCCTTGGGGTCCGCTGCTCAGGAGGACGAGGAAGGGGAGAAGGGGCAGGAGCAGGCGGAGGGGGTGGAGGCGAGGGCACAGGAAGGGCGCCGGAGGCCACTGAAGGAAATGCGGTCCTGGGCAATTGGCAGGCTCCAAAGGCACAGCCGAGTAGGGCCTGGGCAGGGCCACAGGTGGACGTGTCGCAGCCATGCCTTTGAGTGTCTCCTTCAGGCCTGCATCTGAGGAGGCGCAGCCCCCGAGGCCTCTAAGTCAACATTGACCAGAGACGGTACACAAGAGCAGCGTTCGCAGACAGTTATTGGTGTAAATGTGGGTGATCCCGGCACATTGCTGGGGCATGTGAGTCATTCACACACACACGCACACACGCACACGCACACGCACACGCACACACACACACACGTACACATAAACACACACACACATACCCAAGAAGCCCTTTACTTTCAGACACGGTTTGTCACAAGGACTGCAAGTCTGACCGTATAAGCAGTGACATGCCGCTACCCAGCATACACAGGTCTGGAGGAGCAGAGTAGCGGTCAGAAACAGCCCCTGCTTGGGGAATGCAGATGCACACCATCCCAAGGGGCCCAGAGCCATGAGCGTGTCTGATGGTATGGCAGGTCCTGAGGATATCAGCAGTGGCCGGGCAAGAGGCAGTGCCCGCCAAGCTCCTTGCAGATGCGTGTTCCAGTATCCTTGTTCCACCCCAGACTAGGGCTGATGCTCCTGGCTCTTCTTGGCCGGCATGTGGCCTGAATGGCTCCTTGACCTAAAGCAGATTATGAGCCACCCTCAAGTCTCCGTCCTGATCAGCGACCAAGATCAAGACTTTCTCGGCTACATGATGGACTTGAAGGTCAGTGAGGGAGACTGAGGAAGGGTGGGTATGGGACCTGGCGGGGAGTGGGAGGAACGTGTTAGCCATGTTCCTGTGCTGTGAGACTTTGGAGAGGCATCGGGGAAGCTGATCATGCCTGCCTTGGAGGCAAGCTGAGGCCCCTAGAAGCTTGCACCTTTTCCCTCCTCGCTATCCTGGCAGGTGCAGGTGCGGAGCCATCCGCCGTCCCGCTGCAAGCTGATCTTTTCCTTTCGGGACAACCCCTACTTCTTGAACTCGGTGATCATTAAGGAGTATTACCTTGACATCACTGGTAAAAGGTGGCTCCCGGGGTGATGAGTGTGGGTGTGCAAGCGTGTGGATGATGCACCTGCGGTGTCCACCCCAGTCTCCCCTGTCTGTCTGCAGGGTACAGGGCACGTCGATCCACTCCAGTCCACTGGTTCTGGGACTTTGAACGGGGAGCCCCCAGCCGCAGGCTGGACACCAGGAGCCTTAACTTTCTCAACTGGCTGTCAGGCCACAACGGCCCAGAATCGAACAGGATTGCTGAGGTGGGGTTGCTTTGGGCTTGCACACAGTTGGTGGTTGATGTTGGAGTTCTTGGCTGCTCATGGGAGGGTTGGGAGCCTGGTCAGCCCCTGGCTGACCTTGCTCGTGTTGCCTGCAGATCATCAGCGAAGACGTGTGGGACGATCCCCTGAAGTACTACCTCAGGGAGGAAGGTTCGTCCATGAGAGACAACTGACAGAAACACATGTGGTGATGGGGTCTGGAGGTAGGCCCCGTAGGGACAGCCGAATAGTAGCTGGGACACAGTACTTTCTTTCGCAAGTGGGGATGCTCAGGCTCATGCAAACTGGCTGCAGAGCCAGAGCCTGAGTCAAGCATGTAGCAGGTGACTTGCTGAGACTGGGGGCTGGGGGGGACTCGGTGTGTCCGAGAGCGCAGTAAGTCCCCCTCCAGTCAGCTGTGGTGGCAGCGCGAGAGTCCTAGGTGATACGACTAGAGGCAGGGTGAATTAAGTGCCTGTGTCAGAATCATCTGTCCTTGGGTCCTGCCATTCCCCCGGCGTCCTTCCTCTCACTGAGTTTGAGAATGCCTGGGCCCTTCACTTCCGCCCCTTAACCTAGGATGGCCTGTCATTGAAAGGGCGTCCTGTCCAGGGCCCCAGTGCACCTGTGCGCTGACTTTGGGATCTTGTGTGAATTTCCACATCCAATACTCTGATCTCACCAGCACCACACCTGCTGAGCTTGAAGTTGCTTCAGGGAAAATCCGGACGTCTCTGGGAGGAGGTGGACAGGGAGCCCCAAGGGCAGGACATGGTGCCTAGTGACACCATCTCCGTCATTGCTGGACACGGGTCTTCGGCTCCTGAAACCCCTGTGTTCCCTGTTTGCGTCCGTGTCCACGTGCCAAGCATGTGTGTGTGTACACGCGTGTGCTTGTGTCACCTGTCTTTATGCGGGGGTGTGTGTGTGTGTCCGGCCCAGGGCGGACGCAGAGATGAAGGCGACGGGAGAGGAGATGACGAGCGACCAGAAGAGGAGGCACGAGGCGTCCCCAGGCTGACGGAGGTTGGTCACCGACTCTCCGCATGACCGTATCCGGGATGGGAATGAGGAAAAGATGGCCAGTGATACCTGCGGACCGTGGCTCGAGAAATCCGCAATTAGACCAAATCCAAAACACGCTCGCCACTTCTAACTTGTGGTTGTGTGTGCTTGGACCAGGGAGAGGGAAGTGCATGGTCTGAGGATTCCGCGAGGGCAAATCAGGTGGGGCGGGGCTTTGAAACCGCTGCCTGAGGAGCCCTCAGTCCATGGGGACGTGGGCCGGCCTCTGGAAATGGTGGGCGAGGGTATGGCTGGACCCGGGGTGGAGAGGAGGCCAAGTTCCTGTAGAGAAGAGCAGAGACCCGAAGGAGAAAGAGGCACAGATTGCCTGCTGCACTGGGGACTTGTTCCACACACGGAAGAAGGAGACCCGGGAGGGCCCTGGGCCAGTGCTGCCCAGGATCAGCCCATCGGCCCGCACGCTGTCTCCACGAGGGTGGCACACACTGGCATGATGCGAAACACAACGCAAGATGTGCTAAGCTAGGCTGTCCATGCAAAACCACAGGCACGCGAGGAGAGACAGGGTGTGAGCGTGGCAGACGTCCAGGCATTTCCAGCCTCCTCGGCAGGGCAGAAAGGCGAGGGAGGCGCAGGTGTGGGTGTACGTGTGCGTCCCTCTGCCGGAGTGTGCCTGTGAGGGAGGGAAGAGGGAGGAAGCAAGGACGGTGGGCTACTTGCATGTGCCAAGGGACCTCGGGAGAATGGCAGACAGGGAAGCCCCTGGGGGCGGTTGAGAGCCTGCTGGTGGATTTCAGGGCCCAGGGGCTAGGCATTAGCGGCCCTGCCAAAGACCCCCCATGGGTCGTGCTCCAAGTCCTGACGTGAATTCCTTCCTTCCTCTGGGGTCTTGCCCCCGGCTGTGGGGGGGGTGCCAGAGGTGCTAAGGGGCGCGTCTGCCCCAGACGGAGGTTTCTGGCAGTGTCGCTGGAGCAGAATCTCTGATTCTGTCGTAGGGCATCTGCACCAGATGACACTCAGAGGCACCCTGCCTTCCAGGTGACCGTCTTGGATGTCCCCGGGCCCAAGCGGGGACTGGCTTCCTTGGCATGTGGGCTGTGTAGGCAAGCAGGGATGCCTGACTGTCGGGAATTCTAGCTGGGCCTAATGAGAGCAACTGAAAGAGAGTCTTGGCATTTAGCAAAGCAGTGAGGCCCGGGTGGTACAAGGCCTCTTGGTGCCTTTGAGGTAGCAAAGCTGCTTTCTGCCCAGGGAGGCATGAGCTGTGTGCCCAGACAGGGCCGGGTGCCCAGGGCAGCATCGGTTCAGGGACTGAGTGCGTCTGGGTAGTGTTAAAGAGAAGGGACGGCGTGTAGGGTTGCCGCCTTACCTTTACGGCCTCAGGTTCCGTGCCTTGTATCGGAAGAGTGCCTGTATCCACGTGCTCCTTCTTCACAAGATTGGATCAGACCCAGGCCTGTCACAGTCTCTTGGGGCCCTTGCAGGCCCGGGCGTCTCTTTGGCCTTTTCCTGCTACAGGGAGACAGGGAGACAGGTGCACTCAGCAAGCTACACAGGTGGGAAGCACAGGGGCCTCACTCGGAGTGTTGTGGGCCCTGACGGCTGGTGGGCTAGCAACAGGGCCACGCCATTGACAAGGAACGACCTAGATAGATGCACACGGAGAAAGCGGTTCTCCAAGTCAGCGGAGGCCAGCGCTCCTTGTTTTCTGGTTCCCTGAGGGAAGGCACAGACAATGGATCCGGCCAACGTGACTGGTACTGTGAAGCTGTCCAAGGTGATGGGAGAAGGCAGAACACAGGCGCCTGTCACTCAGCTGGCCACAGCGAGCAAATCCTGGGTCCTGCCCTTGCCCAAACCCCCGACAAATACTCCTGAGCGCACATCTCGGTTCCTGCACCGAACCAGGCCAGGTCCTGCACTTCTTCAAGCCCCCGACCGACACTCCTGGGCCAGCATCGGACTCTCAGGCTTGTTCCTGGCCTTAGTCAAGCCCCCGGAACACATTCCTGAGCCCACAACGCTGTTCTGTACCCCTGAACTACGGTGTGTCCTCCCCTTGTTCAAGCCCCCAGGAAACACTACTGAGCCCGCATCTCACTCGCTGCATTGAACCTGGCTGGCTCCTTGTCTTGTTCAAGCCCCCGACAGATACTCCGGAACCCACATCTCGGTCCCTGCACTGATCCCGGCTGGGTGCTGCCCTTGTTCCCGACCCCGACAAATACTCCTGAGCCCACATCTCGGGCCCTGCACTGAATCGGGTGGGCCCTGCCCATCTTCCAGCCCCGACAAACTCTCCTGAGCCCACACCCCGGTCCCTGCACTGAAGCAGGCTGGGTGCTTCCCATGTTCAAGCCCCGACAAGCACTCCTGAGCCCACATCTCGGGCCCTGCACCGACCCAGTCTGGGTCCTGCCCTTGTTCAAGCCGCTGAACAAATACCCCTGAGCCGGCTTCTCTGTCCCTGCCGTGAACCAGGCCAGGAGCTGCACGTGTTGAAGCCACTGACCAACACTTCTGGGCCTGCATCTGATTCTCAGGCTGGTTCCTGGCCTGAGGTAAGCCCCCAGCAAACAGTATTGAGGCCACAGCTGGCTCCCTGCTCCTGAACTCAACTAAGGTGTGACCTCCCCTTGTTCAACCACCCTCCCCCCCCCCACCCCCCAGGAAACACCACTGTGCCCGCATCTCACTCGCTGCATTGAACCAGGCTGGGTCCTGTGCTTGTTCAAACCCCCGACAAATCCTCCTGAGCCCACCCCTCGGTCCCTGCACTGAACCAGGCTGGATCCTCCCTTTGTTCAAGCCCCTGACAAACACATCTGACACCACCTCTCGGTCCCGTCATCGAGCCAGGCTGGGTCCTGCCCATGGTCAAGCAGCCGATAAACACTCCTTGGAGCACATCTCGGTCCCTGCACTGATCCAGGCTGGATCCTGCCCTTGTTCATCCCGACAGACACTCCCGAGGCCACAGCACAGTCCCTGCCATGACCCAGGCTGGGTCCTGCCTTTGTTCAAGCCCCCGACAAACACTCTTGAGCCCACATCTCGGTCCATGCAACTGAATCGGGTCGGCCCTGCCCATGCCCAAGCTCTTTGTAGAACGCATATATCGTGTGTCAGGACTATAGGATGGCTGGTTTAGCTTGATCCTCTTGCTGCTCCAGGCCCCACAGGCTTGGGCCACAGGGCAGGCTAGGATGTGTTCTCACATGGAGAACAGAACCACTTTGAAAGGGCCTCCATAGGGTCGATGGCAGCCGTGCATGTCTCCGACACCGGTGAGTCGTGGGACTTAACGGGGAGCTGTCCTTAGCGTCTCCCTGGCCGGCATTCGCACAAGGTTCAGGGGGGGTCCCTCATGCCAGCAGAGCGGGCCTCGTTTCTCCCTCTGCGCACAGTGTGGCCACGGCACCTCAGGCTTGTGCAGCTTTCACGTCGGCCCAGCGAGGGAGGGAGGGTCGCCCGTCCCCTTCTGCGCTTCAGCAGTGACCGCCCACTGTTGGCTTTCAAGGTCGAGAAAGCACTCTCCGAACGTGTGGACTAAAACCCTCTGAACTCCCACCGGTGAAACTCACTCAGGACGAGAAGGGCTTGCCTTCACGCCAAGGATAAGCGTCTCTTCTGAGCGCTGGTGTCCACAGAGTTGCAGACGGCAACAGCACTACTTAGAGAGACGGAGACACACAGACACCAGCGCCTGCTACACACGCGGAAGGATTGCCCAACACAGTGCTATGCCAGAAGCAAAGATACAGAGACACAGAGCGAGCGCTGTACACTAAGGCGCTGGTGTTCCCGAACAGTGGAGATCCACTGTAGCACTGTAGGTGGGGTTCTTCCCTACTCCCCTAGCATCCGGACAGCAGCAGGCTCTCTGTCCCTTGAAGAAAAGTATCCAGCCCCTTGGCACCCCTGCGTATCCCTTGGATACTCAGGGAGAGCTCTCAGTTATTGCCAGTCCCAGGGGACACAGGAGTGTGCGGTTCGGATGGCGGAGCAGGAACCCGTGCTTGGAATTTCCAGAGCCAGGTCAATGACAGCGCCTGGGGCTAGCCCGGCCACATGCAAAACCCTGTCCCTCCCTGGAGCAGAATCTGGCCACGTGGGGGCGCTGGAGCAGCACAGGAACCCCGGAAGATGCCCTCCGGTCTGGGGGCGTGTCCATAAGAGTGCCGCCCACTACCCTGTCGGCCATTGGTCTAGATTTGGGCCAGCAGTCTGTGCATGGCTCACAGCCTAGGCCCCCGCCTGTTCGCCGGATCTCCTAGGGCCCGTTCACCCCGTCCTGCGTTTCTGGCACCCCTTTCTTCGGCCTCACGCCAACACCCCCACACACCAGCCCCCGCCTTCTGACAATCCCCCTCACTCCCCGCCCCCAAAAGAGCTAGTCGGTCCCACAGGTTTACTGCAGCCTGGGCCGCCATTACGCCCCACTTGCTGTGCTCTTATGTCGCGTCCCTTCGCCTCTGCCCCAGCTCGGGGTCACCGCCAAGGCCAAGAGGAACGTGAGAGGCGGTCAGAGGAAGGCGGGAGCGTCCCGGGACCCCGCACCTTCCAAGCTGTGAGCCCAGGTACTCAGGGGGCAGGGCCCCGCCCCCACCCCCCCTCCCCCACCCCGCAGCCTGCCGTCGTGATGCAGTGCGCAGCTGGGACCTTGTCACCAGCAGTTGTCACGCCAGGCCAAGAGGCCACCCTCTTCAGGGTGGAGGCGGTGGAGGAGGGCGAGGCCCTGGTGGACGGAGACGTGGCGGGGATCGGGCGGGAGTTCCAGCTGCTTGCGGAAGACATCGTGGAGGAGGTGGAGGTTGTGGCGGATGAGGAGCAGGAACAGCGGCCCTCCCAGGAGCTAGAGGAGAAGACGGTGGAGGAGCAGGGCCAGGAAAGGCCCGGAGGCCCTTGTGAGCGCCAGGAGCTGGATGCCCTGCAGGCACTGGCCGCCCTGCAGGTAGAACTGAGCTCTGAGCGTGAGCAAAACCGCAGGGCTTACGTTCAGTTCATGCGCAAGAACCATCAGAGGAGGAAGCGTCACTTGGCTCGGAGGAGCGCCATCATCCAGGGCATCCCTGGCTTCTGGGCCAAAGCTGTATCCTTTGCGCTGCTCCTTGGGGTCCGCTGCTCAGGAGGACGAGGAAGGGGAGAAGGGGCAGGAGCAGGCGGAGGGGGTGGAGGCGAGGGCACAGGAAGGGCGCCGGAGGCCACTGAAGGAAATGCGGTCCTGGGCAATTGGCAGGCTCCAAAGGCACAGCCGAGTAGGGCCTGGGCAGGGCCACAGGTGGACGTGTCGCAGCCATGCCTTTGAGTGTCTCCTTCAGGCCTGCATCTGAGGAGGCGCAGCCCCCGAGGCCTCTAAGTCAACATTGACCAGAGACGGTACACAAGAGCAGCGTTCGCAGACAGTTATTGGTGTAAATGTGGGTGATCCCGGCACATTGCTGGGGCATGTGAGTCATTCACACACACACGCACACACGCACACGCACACGCACACGCACACACACACACGTACAGATAAACACACACACACATACCCAAGAAGCCCTTTACTTTCAGACACGGTTTGTCACAAGGACTGCAAGTCTGACCGTATAAGCAGTGACATGCCGCTACCCAGCATACACAGGTCTGGAGGAGCAGAGTAGCGGTCAGAAACAGCCCCTGCTTGGGGAATGCAGATGCACACCATCCCAAGGGGCCCAGAGCCATGAGCGTGTCTGATGGTATGGCAGGTCCTGAGGATATCAGCAGTGGCCGGGCAAGAGGCAGTGCCCGCCAAGCTCCTTGCAGATGCATGTTCCAGTATCCTTGTTCCACCCCAGACTAGGGCTGATGCTCCTGGCTCTTCTTGGCCGGCATGTGGCCTGAATGGCTTCTTGACCTAAAGCAGATTATGAGCCACCCTCAAGTCTCCGTCCTGATCAGCGACCAAGATCAAGACTTTCTCGGCTACATGATGGACTTGAAGGTCAGTGAGGGAGACTGAGGAAGGGTGGGTATGGGACCTGGCGGGGAGTGGGAGGAACGTGTTAGCCATGTTCCTGTGCTGTGAGACTTTGGAGAGGCATCGGGGAAGCTGATCATGCCTGCCTTGGAGGCAAGCTGAGGCCCCTAGAAGCTTGCACCTTTTCCCTCCTCGCTATCCTGGCAGGTGCAGGTGCGGAGCCATCCGCCGTCCCGCTGCAAGCTGATCTTTTCCTTTCGGGACAACCCCTACTTCTTGAACTCGGTGATCATTAAGGAGTATTACCTTGACATCACTGGTAAAAGGTGGCTCCCGGGGTGATGAGTGTGGGTGTGCAAGCGTGTGGATGATGCACCTGCGGTGTCCACCCCAGTCTCCCCTGTCTGTCTGCAGGGTACAGGGCACGTCGATCCACTCCAGTCCACTGGTTCTGGGACTTTGGACGGGGAGCCCCCAGCCGCAGGCTGGACACCAGGAGCCTTAACTTTCTCAACTGGCTGTCAGGCCACAACGGCCCAGAATCGAACAGGATTGCTGAGGTGGGGTTGCTTTGGGCTTGCACACAGTTGGTGGTTGATGTTGGAGTTCTTGGCTGCTCATGGGAGGGTTGGGAGCCTGGTCAGCCCCTGGCTGACCTTGCTCGTGTTGCCTGCAGATCATCAGCGAAGACGTGTGGGACGATCCCCTGAAGTACTACCTCAGGGAGGAAGGTTCGTCCATGAGAGACAACTGACAGAAACACATGTGGTGATGGGGTCTGGAGGTAGGCCCCGTAGGGACAGCCGAATAGTAGCTGGGACACAGTACTTTCTTTCGCAAGTGGGGATGCTCAGGCTCATGCAAACTGGCTGCAGAGCCAGAGCCTGAGTCAAGCATGTAGCAGGTGACTTGCTGAGACTGGGGGCTGGGGGGGACTCGGTGTGTCCGAGAGCGCAGTAAGTCCCCCTCCAGTCAGCTGTGGTGGCAGCGCGAGAGTCCTAGGTGATACGACTAGAGGCAGGGTGAATTAAGTGCCTGTGTCAGAATCATCTGTCCTTGGGTCCTGCCATTCCCCCGGCGTCCTTCCTCTCACTGAGTTTGAGAATGCCTGGGCCCTTCACTTCCGCCCCTTAACCTAGGATGGCCTGTCATTGAAAGGGCGTCCTGTCCAGGGCCCCAGTGCACCTGTGCGCTGACTTTGGGATCTTGTGTGAATTTCCACATCCAATACTCTGATCTCACCAGCACCACACCTGCTGAGCTTGAAGTTGCTTCAGGGAAAATCCGGACGTCTCTGGGAGGAGGTGGACAGGGAGCCCCAAGGGCAGGACATGGTGCCTAGTGACACCATCTCCGTCATTGCTGGACACGGGTCTTCGGCTCCTGAAACCCCTGTGTTCCCTGTTTGCGTCCGTGTCCACGTGCCAAGCATGTGTGTGTGTACACGCGTGTGCTTGTGTCACCTGTCTTTATGCGGGGGTGTGTGTGTGTGTCCGGCCCAGGGCGGACGCAGAGATGAAGGCGACGGGAGAGGAGGTGACGAGCGACCAGAAGAGGAGGCACGAGGCGTCCCCAGGCTGACGGAGGTTGGTCACCGACTCTCCGCATGACCGTATCCGGGATGGGAATGAGGAAAAGATGGCCAGTGATACCTGCGGACCGTGGCTCGAGAAATCCGCAATTAGACCAAATCCAAAACACGCTCGCCACTTCTAACTTGTGGTTGTGTGTGCTTGGACCAGGGAGAGGGAAGTGCATGGTCTGAGGATTCCGCGAGGGCAAATCAGGTGGGGCGGGGCTTTGAAACCGCTGCCTGAGGAGCCCTCAGTCCATGGGGACGTGGGCCGGCCTCTGGAAATGGTGGGCGAGGGTATGGCTGGACCCGGGGTGGAGAGGAGGCCAAGTTCCTGTAGAGAAGAGCAGAGACCCGAAGGAGAAAGAGGCACAGATTGCCTGCTGCACTGGGGACTTGTTCCACACACGGAAGAAGGAGACCCGGGAGGGCCCTGGGCCAGTGCTGCCCAGGATCAGCCCATCGGCCCGCACGCTGTCTCCACGAGGGTGGCACACACTGGCATGATGCGAAACACAACGCAAGATGTGCTAAGCTAGGCTGTCCATGCAAAACCACAGGCACGCGAGGAGAGACAGGGTGTGAGCGTGGCAGACGTCCAGGCATTTCCAGCCTCCTCGGCAGGGCAGAAAGGCGAGGGAGGCGCAGGTGTGGGTGTACGTGTGCGTCCCTCTGCCGGAGTGTGCCTGTGAGGGAGGGAAGAGGGAGGAAGCAAGGACGGTGGGCTACTTGCATGTGCCAAGGGACCTCGGGAGAATGGCAGACAGGGAAGCCCCTGGGGGCGGTTGAGAGCCTGCTGGTGGATTTCAGGGCCCAGGGGCTAGGCATTAGCGGCCCTGCCAAAGACACCCCATGGGTCGTGCTCCAAGTCCTGACGTGAATTCCTTCCTTCCTCTGGGGTCTTGCCCCCGGCTGTGGGGGGGGGTGCCAGAGGTGCTAAGGGGCGCGTCTGCCCCAGACGGAGGTTTCTGGCAGTGTCGCTGGAGCAGAATCTCTGATTCTGTCGTAGGGCATCTGCACCAGATGACACTCAGAGGCACCCTGCCTTCCAGGTGACCGTCTTGGATGTCCCCGGGCCCAAGCGGGGACTGGCTTCCTTGGCATGTGGGCTGTGTAGGCAAGCAGGGATGCCTGACTGTCGGGAATTCTAGCTGGGCCTAATGAGAGCAACTGAAAGAGAGTCTTGGCATTTAGCAAAGCAGTGAGGCCCGGGTGGTACAAGGCCTCTTGGTGCCTTTGAGGTAGCAAAGCTGCTTTCTGCCCAGGGAGGCATGAGCTGTGTGCCCAGACAGGGCCGGGTGCCCAGGGCAGCATCGGTTCAGGGACTGAGTGCGTCTGGGTAGTGTTAAAGAGAAGGGACGGCGTGTAGGGTTGCCGCCTTACCTTTACGGCCTCAGGTTCCGTGCCTTGTATCGGAAGAGTGCCTGTATCCACGTGCTCCTTCTTCACAAGATTGGATCAGACCCAGGCCTGTCACAGTCTCTTGGGGCCCTTGCAGGCCCGGGCGTCTCTTTGGCCTTTTCCTGCTACAGGGAGACAGGGAGACAGGTGCACTCAGCAAGCTACACAGGTGGGAAGCACAGGGGCCTCACTCGGAGTGTTGTGGGCCCTGACGGCTGGTGGGCTAGCAACAGGGCCACGCCATTGACAAGGAACGACCTAGATAGATGCACACGGAGAAAGCGGTTCTCCAAGTCAGCGGAGGCCAGCGCTCCTTGTTTTCTGGTTCCCTGAGGGAAGGCACAGACAATGGATCCGGCCAACGTGACTGGTACTGTGAAGCTGTCCAAGGTGATGGGAGAAGGCAGAACACAGGCGCCTGTCACTCAGCTGGCCACAGCGAGCAAATCCTGGGTCCTGCCCTTGCCCAAACCCCCGACAAATACTCCTGAGCGCACATCTCGGTTCCTGCACCGAACCAGGCCAGGTCCTGCACTTCTTCAAGCCCCCGACCGACACTCCTGGGCCAGCATCGGACTCTCAGGCTTGTTCCTGGCCTTAGTCAAGCCCCCGGAACACATTCCTGAGCCCACAACGCTGTTCTGTACCCCTGAACTACGGTGTGTCCTCCCCTTGTTCAAGCCCCCAGGAAACACTACTGAGCCCGCATCTCACTCGCTGCATTGAACCTGGCTGGCTCCTTGTCTTGTTCAAGCCCCCGACAGATACTCCGGAACCCACATCTCGGTCCCTGCACTGATCCCGGCTGGGTGCTGCCCTTGTTCCCGACCCCGACAAATACTCCTGAGCCCACATCTCGGGCCCTGCACTGAATCGGGTGGGCCCTGCCCATCTTCCAGCCCCGACAAACTCTCCTGAGCCCACATCCCGGTCCCTGCACTGAAGCAGGCTGGGTGCTTCCCATGTTCAAGCCCCGACAAGCACTCCTGAGCCCACATCTCGGGCCCTGCACCGACCCAGTCTGGGTCCTGCCCTTGTTCAAGCCGCTGAACAAATACCCCTGAGCCGGCTTCTCTGTCCCTGCCGTGAACCAGGCCAGGAGCTGCACGTGTTGAAGCCACTGACCAACACTTCTGGGCCTGCATCTGATTCTCAGGCTGGTTCCTGGCCTGAGGTAAGCCCCCAGCAAACAGTATTGAGGCCACAGCTGGCTCCCTGCTCCTGAACTCAACTAAGGTGTGACCTCCCCTTGTTCAACCACCCTCCCCCCCCCACCCCCCAGGAAACACCACTGTGCCCGCATCTCACTCGCTGCATTGAACCAGGCTGGGTCCTGTGCTTGTTCAAACCCCCGACAAATCCTCCTGAGCCCACCCCTCGGTCCCTGCACTGAACCAGGCTGGATCCTCCCTTTGTTCAAGCCCCTGACAAACACACCTGACACCACCTCTCGGTCCCGTCATCGAGCCAGGCTGGGTCCTGCCCATGATCAAGCAGCCGATAAACACTCCTTGGAGCACATCTCGGTCCCTGCACTGATCCAGGCTGGATCCTGCCCTTGTTCATCCCGACAGACACTCCCGAGGCCACAGCACAGTCCCTGCCATGACCCAGGCTGGGTCCTGCCTTTGTTCAAGCCCCCGACAAACACTCTTGAGCCCACATCTCGGTCCATGCAACTGAATCGGGTCGGCCCTGCCCATGCCCAAGCTCTTTGTAGAACGCATATATCGTGTGTCAGGACTATAGGATGGCTGGTTTAGCTTGATCCTCTTGCTGCTCCAGGCCCCACAGGCTTGGGCCACAGGGCAGGCTAGGATGTGTTCTCACATGGAGAACAGAACCACTTTGAAAGGGCCTCCATAGGGTCGATGGCAGCCGTGCATGTCTCCGACACCGGTGAGTCGTGGGACTTAACGGGGAGCTGTCCTTAGCGTCTCCCTGGCCGGCATTCGCACAAGGTTCAGGGGGGGTCCCTCATGCCAGCAGAGCGGGCCTCGTTTCTCCCTCTGCGCACAGTGTGGCCACGGCACCTCAGGCTTGTGCAGCTTTCACGTCGGCCCAGCGAGGGAGGGAGGGTCGCCCGTCCCCTTCTGCGCTTCAGCAGTGACCGCCCACTGTTGGCTTTCAAGGTCGAGAAAGCACTCTCCGAACGTGTGGACTAAAACCCTCTGAACTCCCACCGGTGAAACTCACTCAGGACGAGAAGGGCTTGCCTTCACGCCAAGGATAAGCGTCTCTTCTGAGCGCTGGTGTCCACAGAGTTGCAGACGGCAACAGCACTACTTAGAGAGACGGAGACACACAGACACCAGCGCCTGCTACACACGCGGAAGGATTGCCCAACACAGTGCTATGCCAGAAGCAAAGATACAGAGACACAGAGCGAGCGCTGTACACTAAGGCGCTGGTGTTCCCGAACAGTGGAGATCCACTGTAGCACTGTAGGTGGGGTTCTTCCCTACTCCCCTAGCATCCGGACAGCAGCAGGCTCTCTGTCCCTTGAAGAAAAGTATCCAGCCCCTTGGCACCCCTGCGTATCCCTTGGATACTCAGGGAGAGCTCTCAGTTATTGCCAGTCCCAGGGGACACAGGAGTGTGCGGTTCGGATGGCGGAGCAGGAACCCGTGCTTGGAATTTCCAGAGCCAGGTCAATGACAGCGCCTGGGGCTAGCCCGGCCACATGCAAAACCCTGTCCCTCCCTGGAGCAGAATCTGGCCACGTGGGGGCGCTGGAGCAGCACAGGAACCCCGGAAGATGCCCTCCGGTCTGGGGGCGTGTCCATAAGAGTGCCGCCCACTACCCTGTCGGCCATTGGTCTAGATTTGGGCCAGCAGTCTGTGCATGGCTCACAGCCTAGGCCCCCGCCTGTTCGCCGGATCTCCTAGGGCCCGTTCACCCCGTCCTGCGTTTCTGGCACCCCTTTCTTCGGCCTCACGCCAACACCCCCACACACCAGCCCCCGCCTTCTGACAATCCCCCTCACTCCCCGCCCCCAAAAGAGCTAGTCGGTCCCACAGGTTTACTGCAGCCTGGGCCGCCATTACGCCCCACTTGCTGTGCTCTTATGTCGCGTCCCTTCGCCTCTGCCCCAGCTCGGGGTCACCGCCAAGGCCAAGAGGAACGTGAGAGGCGGTCAGAGGAAGGCGGGAGCGTCCCGGGACCCCGCACCTTCCAAGCTGTGAGCCCAGGTACTCAGGGGGCAGGGCCCCGCCCCCACCCCCCCTCCCCCACCCCGCAGCCTGCCGTCGTGATGCAGTGCGCAGCTGGGACCTTGTCACCAGCAGTTGTCACGCCAGGCCAAGAGGCCACCCTCTTCAGGGTGGAGGCGGTGGAGGAGGGCGAGGCCCTGGTGGACGGAGACGTGGCGGGGATCGGGCGGGAGTTCCAGCTGCTTGCGGAAGACATCGTGGAGGAGGTGGAGGTTGTGGCGGATGAGGAGCAGGAACAGCGGCCCTCCCAGGAGCTAGAGGAGAAGACGGTGGAGGAGCAGGGCCAGGAAAGGCCCGGAGGCCCTTGTGAGCGCCAGGAGCTGGATGCCCTGCAGGCACTGGCCGCCCTGCAGGTAGAACTGAGCTCTGAGCGTGAGCAAAACCGCAGGGCTTACGTTCAGTTCATGCGCAAGAACCATCAGAGGAGGAAGCGTCACTTGGCTCGGAGGAGCGCCATCATCCAGGGCATCCCTGGCTTCTGGGCCAAAGCTGTATCCTTTGCGCTGCTCCTTGGGGTCCGCTGCTCAGGAGGACGAGGAAGGGGAGAAGGGGCAGGAGCAGGCGGAGGGGGTGGAGGCGAGGGCACAGGAAGGGCGCCGGAGGCCACTGAAGGAAATGCGGTCCTGGGCAATTGGCAGGCTCCAAAGGCACAGCCGAGTAGGGCCTGGGCAGGGCCACAGGTGGACGTGTCGCAGCCATGCCTTTGAGTGTCTCCTTCAGGCCTGCATCTGAGGAGGCGCAGCCCCCGAGGCCTCTAAGTCAACATTGACCAGAGACGGTACACAAGAGCAGCGTTCGCAGACAGTTATTGGTGTAAATGTGGGTGATCCCGGCACATTGCTGGGGCATGTGAGTCATTCACACACACACGCACACACGCACACGCACACGCACACGCACACACACACACACGTACACATAAACACACACACACATACCCAAGAAGCCCTTTACTTTCAGACACGGTTTGTCACAAGGACTGCAAGTCTGACCGTATAAGCAGTGACATGCCGCTACCCAGCATACACAGGTCTGGAGGAGCAGAGTAGCGGTCAGAAACAGCCCCTGCTTGGGGAATGCAGATGCACACCATCCCAAGGGGCCCAGAGCCATGAGCGTGTCTGATGGTATGGCAGGTCCTGAGGATATCAGCAGTGGCCGGGCAAGAGGCAGTGCCCGCCAAGCTCCTTGCAGATGCGTGTTCCAGTATCCTTGTTCCACCCCAGACTAGGGCTGATGCTCCTGGCTCTTCTTGGCCGGCATGTGGCCTGAATGGCTCCTTGACCTAAAGCAGATTATGAGCCACCCTCAAGTCTCCGTCCTGATCAGCGACCAAGATCAAGACTTTCTCGGCTACATGATGGACTTGAAGGTCAGTGAGGGAGACTGAGGAAGGGTGGGTATGGGACCTGGCGGGGAGTGGGAGGAACGTGTTAGCCATGTTCCTGTGCTGTGAGACTTTGGAGAGGCATCGGGGAAGCTGATCATGCCTGCCTTGGAGGCAAGCTGAGGCCCCTAGAAGCTTGCACCTTTTCCCTCCTCGCTATCCTGGCAGGTGCAGGTGCGGAGCCATCCGCCGTCCCGCTGCAAGCTGATCTTTTCCTTTCGGGACAACCCCTACTTCTTGAACTCGGTGATCATTAAGGAGTATTACCTTGACATCACTGGTAAAAGGTGGCTCCCGGGGTGATGAGTGTGGGTGTGCAAGCGTGTGGATGATGCACCTGCGGTGTCCACCCCAGTCTCCCCTGTCTGTCTGCAGGGTACAGGGCACGTCGATCCACTCCAGTCCACTGGTTCTGGGACTTTGAACGGGGAGCCCCCAGCCGCAGGCTGGACACCAGGAGCCTTAACTTTCTCAACTGGCTGTCAGGCCACAACGGCCCAGAATCGAACAGGATTGCTGAGGTGGGGTTGCTTTGGGCTTGCACACAGTTGGTGGTTGATGTTGGAGTTCTTGGCTGCTCATGGGAGGGTTGGGAGCCTGGTCAGCCCCTGGCTGACCTTGCTCGTGTTGCCTGCAGATCATCAGCGAAGACGTGTGGGACGATCCCCTGAAGTACTACCTCAGGGAGGAAGGTTCGTCCATGAGAGACAACTGACAGAAACACATGTGGTGATGGGGTCTGGAGGTAGGCCCCGTAGGGACAGCCGAATAGTAGCTGGGACACAGTACTTTCTTTCGCAAGTGGGGATGCTCAGGCTCATGCAAACTGGCTGCAGAGCCAGAGCCTGAGTCAAGCATGTAGCAGGTGACTTGCTGAGACTGGGGGCTGGGGGGGACTCGGTGTGTCCGAGAGCGCAGTAAGTCCCCCTCCAGTCAGCTGTGGTGGCAGCGCGAGAGTCCTAGGTGATACGACTAGAGGCAGGGTGAATTAAGTGCCTGTGTCAGAATCATCTGTCCTTGGGTCCTGCCATTCCCCCGGCGTCCTTCCTCTCACTGAGTTTGAGAATGCCTGGGCCCTTCACTTCCGCCCCTTAACCTAGGATGGCCTGTCATTGAAAGGGCGTCCTGTCCAGGGCCCCAGTGCACCTGTGCGCTGACTTTGGGATCTTGTGTGAATTTCCACATCCAATACTCTGATCTCACCAGCACCACACCTGCTGAGCTTGAAGTTGCTTCAGGGAAAATCCGGACGTCTCTGGGAGGAGGTGGACAGGGAGCCCCAAGGGCAGGACATGGTGCCTAGTGACACCATCTCCGTCATTGCTGGACACGGGTCTTCGGCTCCTGAAACCCCTGTGTTCCCTGTTTGCGTCCGTGTCCACGTGCCAAGCATGTGTGTGTGTACACGCGTGTGCTTGTGTCACCTGTCTTTATGCGGGGGTGTGTGTGTGTGTCCGGCCCAGGGCGGACGCAGAGATGAAGGCGACGGGAGAGGAGGTGACGAGCGACCAGAAGAGGAGGCACGAGGCGTCCCCAGGCTGACGGAGGTTGGTCACCGACTCTCCGCATGACCGTATCCGGGATGGGAATGAGGAAAAGATGGCCAGTGATACCTGCGGACCGTGGCTCGAGAAATCCGCAATTAGACCAAATCCAAAACACGCTCGCCACTTCTAACTTGTGGTTGTGTGTGCTTGGACCAGGGAGAGGGAAGTGCATGGTCTGAGGATTCTGCGAGGGCAAATCAGGTGGGGCGGGGCTTTGAAACCGCTGCCTGAGGAGCCCTCAGTCCATGGGGACGTGGGCCGGCCTCTGGAAATGGTGGGCGAGGGTATGGCTGGACCCGGGGTGGAGAGGAGGCCAAGTTCCTGTAGAGAAGAGCAGAGACCCGAAGGAGAAAGAGGCACAGATTGCCTGCTGCACTGGGGACTTGTTCCACACACGGAAGAAGGAGACCCGGGAGGGCCCTGGGCCAGTGCTGCCCAGGATCAGCCCATCGGCCCGCACGCTGTCTCCACGAGGGTGGCACACACTGGCATGATGCGAAACACAACGCAAGATGTGCTAAGCTAGGCTGTCCATGCAAAACCACAGGCACGCGAGGAGAGACAGGGTGTGAGCGTGGCAGACGTCCAGGCATTTCCAGCCTCCTCGGCAGGGCAGAAAGGCGAGGGAGGCGCAGGTGTGGGTGTACGTGTGCGTCCCTCTGCCGGAGTGTGCCTGTGAGGGAGGGAAGAGGGAGGAAGCAAGGACGGTGGGCTACTTGCATGTGCCAAGGGACCTCGGGAGAATGGCAGACAGGGAAGCCCCTGGGGGCGGTTGAGAGCCTGCTGGTGGATTTCAGGGCCCAGGGGCTAGGCATTAGCGGCCCTGCCAAAGACACCCCATGGGTCGTGCTCCAAGTCCTGACGTGAATTCCTTCCTTCCTCTGGGGTCTTGCCCCCGGCTGTGGGGGGGGGTGCCAGAGGTGCTAAGGGGCGCGTCTGCCCCAGACGGAGGTTTCTGGCAGTGTCGCTGGAGCAGAATCTCTGATTCTGTCGTAGGGCATCTGCACCAGATGACACTCAGAGGCACCCTGCCTTCCAGGTGACCGTCTTGGATGTCCCCGGGCCCAAGCGGGGACTGGCTTCCTTGGCATGTGGGCTGTGTAGGCAAGCAGGGATGCCTGACTGTCGGGAATTCTAGCTGGGCCTAATGAGAGCAACTGAAAGAGAGTCTTGGCATTTAGCAAAGCAGTGAGGCCCGGGTGGTACAAGGCCTCTTGGTGCCTTTGAGGTAGCAAAGCTGCTTTCTGCCCAGGGAGGCATGAGCTGTGTGCCCAGACAGGGCCGGGTGCCCAGGGCAGCATCGGTTCAGGGACTGAGTGCGTCTGGGTAGTGTTAAAGAGAAGGGACGGCGTGTAGGGTTGCCGCCTTACCTTTACGGCCTCAGGTTCCGTGCCTTGTATCGGAAGAGTGCCTGTATCCACGTGCTCCTTCTTCACAAGATTGGATCAGACCCAGGCCTGTCACAGTCTCTTGGGGCCCTTGCAGGCCCGGGCGTCTCTTTGGCCTTTTCCTGCTACAGGGAGACAGGGAGACAGGTGCACTCAGCAAGCTACACAGGTGGGAAGCACAGGGGCCTCACTCGGAGTGTTGTGGGCCCTGACGGCTGGTGGGCTAGCAACAGGGCCACGCCATTGACAAGGAACGACCTAGATAGATGCACACGGAGAAAGCGGTTCTCCAAGTCAGCGGAGGCCAGCGCTCCTTGTTTTCTGGTTCCCTGAGGGAAGGCACAGACAATGGATCCGGCCAACGTGACTGGTACTGTGAAGCTGTCCAAGGTGATGGGAGAAGGCAGAACACAGGCGCCTGTCACTCAGCTGGCCACAGCGAGCAAATCCTGGGTCCTGCCCTTGCCCAAACCCCCGACAAATACTCCTGAGCGCACATCTCGGTTCCTGCACCGAACCAGGCCAGGTCCTGCACTTCTTCAAGCCCCCGACCGACACTCCTGGGCCAGCATCGGACTCTCAGGCTTGTTCCTGGCCTTAGTCAAGCCCCCGGAACACATTCCTGAGCCCACAACGCTGTTCTGTACCCCTGAACTATGGTGTGTCCTCCCCTTGTTCAAGCCCCCAGGAAACACTACTGAGCCCGCATCTCACTCGCTGCATTGAACCTGGCTGGCTCCTTGTCTTGTTCAAGCCCCCGACAGATACTCCGGAACCCACATCTCGGTCCCTGCACTGATCCCGGCTGGGTGCTGCCCTTGTTCCCGACCCCGACAAATACTCCTGAGCCCACATCTCGGGCCCTGCACTGAATCGGGTGGGCCCTGCCCATCTTCCAGCCCCGACAAACTCTCCTGAGCCCACATCCCGGTCCCTGCACTGAAGCAGGCTGGGTGCTTCCCATGTTCAAGCCCCGACAAGCACTCCTGAGCCCACATCTCGGGCCCTGCACCGACCCAGTCTGGGTCCTGCCCTTGTTCAAGCCGCTGAACAAATACCCCTGAGCCGGCTTCTCTGTCCCTGCCGTGAACCAGGCCAGGAGCTGCACGTGTTGAAGCCACTGACCAACACTTCTGGGCCTGCATCTGATTCTCAGGCTGGTTCCTGGCCTGAGGTAAGCCCCCAGCAAACAGTATTGAGGCCACAGCTGGCTCCCTGCTCCTGAACTCAACTAAGGTGTGACCTCCCCTTGTTCAACCACCCTCCCCCCCCCACCCCCCAGGAAACACCACTGTGCCCGCATCTCACTCGCTGCATTGAACCAGGCTGGGTCCTGTGCTTGTTCAAACCCCCGACAAATCCTCCTGAGCCCACCCCTCGGTCCCTGCACTGAACCAGGCTGGATCCTCCCTTTGTTCAAGCCCCTGACAAACACACCTGACACCACCTCTCGGTCCCGTCATCGAGCCAGGCTGGGTCCTGCCCATGATCAAGCAGCCGATAAACACTCCTTGGAGCACATCTCGGTCCCTGCACTGATCCAGGCTGGATCCTGCCCTTGTTCATCCCGACAGACACTCCCGAGGCCACAGCACAGTCCCTGCCATGACCCAGGCTGGGTCCTGCCTTTGTTCAAGCCCCCGACAAACACTCTTGAGCCCACATCTCGGTCCATGCAACTGAATCGGGTCGGCCCTGCCCATGCCCAAGCTCTTTGTAGAACGCATATATCGTGTGTCAGGACTATAGGATGGCTGGTTTAGCTTGATCCTCTTGCTGCTCCAGGCCCCACAGGCTTGGGCCACAGGGCAGGCTAGGATGTGTTCTCACATGGAGAACAGAACCACTTTGAAAGGGCCTCCATAGGGTCGATGGCAGCCGTGCATGTCTCCGACACCGGTGAGTCGTGGGACTTAACGGGGAGCTGTCCTTAGCGTCTCCCTGGCCGGCATTCGCACAAGGTTCAGGGGGGGTCCCTCATGCCAGCAGAGCGGGCCTCGTTTCTCCCTCTGCGCACAGTGTGGCCACGGCACCTCAGGCTTGTGCAGCTTTCACGTCGGCCCAGCGAGGGAGGGAGGGTCGCCCGTCCCCTTCTGCGCTTCAGCAGTGACCGCCCACTGTTGGCTTTCAAGGTCGAGAAAGCACTCTCCGAACGTGTGGACTAAAACCCTCTGAACTCCCACCGGTGAAACTCACTCAGGACGAGAAGGGCTTGCCTTCACGCCAAGGATAAGCGTCTCTTCTGAGCGCTGGTGTCCACAGAGTTGCAGACGGCAACAGCACTACTTAGAGAGACGGAGACACACAGACACCAGCGCCTGCTACACACGCGGAAGGACTGCCCAACACAGTGCTATGCCAGAAGCAAAGATACAGAGACACAGAGCGAGCGCTGTACACTAAGGCGCTGGTGTTCCCGAACAGTGGAGATCCACTGTAGCACTGTAGGTGGGGTTCTTCCCTACTCCCCTAGCATCCGGACAGCAGCAGGCTCTCTGTCCCTTGAAGAAAAGTATCCAGCCCCTTGGCACCCCTGCGTATCCCTTGGATACTCAGGGAGAGCTCTCAGTTATTGCCAGTCCCAGGGGACACAGGAGTGTGCCGTTCGGACTGCGGAGCAGGAACCCGTGCTTGGAATTTCCAGAGCCAGGTCAATGACAGCGCCTGGGGCTAGCCCGGCCACATGCAAAACCCTGTCCCTCCCTGGAGCAGAATCTGGCCACGTGGGGGCGCTGGAGCAGCACAGGAACCCCGGAAGATGCCCTCCGGTCTGGGGGCGTGTCCATAAGAGTGCCGCCCACTACCCTGTCGGCCATTGGTCTAGATTTGGGCCAGCAGTCTGTGCATGGCTCACAGCCTAGGCCCCCGCCTGTTCGCCGGATCTCCTAGGGCCCGTTCACCCCGTCCTGCGTTTCTGGCACCCCTTTCTTCGGCCTCACGCCAACACCCCCACACACCAGCCCCCGCCTTCTGACAATCCCCCTCACTCCCCGCCCCCAAAAGAGCTAGTCGGTCCCACAGGTTTACTGCAGCCTGGGCCGCCATTACGCCCCACTTGCTGTGCTCTTATGTCGCGTCCCTTCGCCTCTGCCCCAGCTCGGGGTCACCGCCAAGGCCAAGAGGAACGTGAGAGGCGGTCAGAGGAAGGCGGGAGCGTCCCGGGACCCCGCACCTTCCAAGCTGTGAGCCCAGGTACTCAGGGGGCAGGGCCCCGCCCCCACCCCCCCTCCCCCACCCCGCAGCCTGCCGTCGTGATGCAGTGCGCAGCTGGGACCTTGTCACCAGCAGTTGTCACGCCAGGCCAAGAGGCCACCCTCTTCAGGGTGGAGGCGGTGGAGGAGGGCGAGGCCCTGGTGGACGGAGACGTGGCGGGGATCGGGCGGGAGTTCCAGCTGCTTGCGGAAGACATCGTGGAGGAGGTGGAGGTTGTGGCGGATGAGGAGCAGGAACAGCGGCCCTCCCAGGAGCTAGAGGAGAAGACGGTGGAGGAGCAGGGCCAGGAAAGGCCCGGAGGCCCTTGTGAGCGCCAGGAGCTGGATGCCCTGCAGGCACTGGCCGCCCTGCAGGTAGAACTGAGCTCTGAGCGTGAGCAAAACCGCAGGGCTTACGTTCAGTTCATGCGCAAGAACCATCAGAGGAGGAAGCGTCACTTGGCTCGGAGGAGCGCCATCATCCAGGGCATCCCTGGCTTCTGGGCCAAAGCTGTATCCTTTGCGCTGCTCCTTGGGGTCCGCTGCTCAGGAGGACGAGGAAGGGGAGAAGGGGCAGGAGCAGGCGGAGGGGGTGGAGGCGAGGGCACAGGAAGGGCGCCGGAGGCCACTGAAGGAAATGCGGTCCTGGGCAATTGGCAGGCTCCAAAGGCACAGCCGAGTAGGGCCTGGGCAGGGCCACAGGTGGACGTGTCGCAGCCATGCCTTTGAGTGTCTCCTTCAGGCCTGCATCTGAGGAGGCGCAGCCCCCGAGGCCTCTAAGTCAACATTGACCAGAGACGGTACACAAGAGCAGCGTTCGCAGACAGTTATTGGTGTAAATGTGGGTGATCCCGGCACATTGCTGGGGCATGTGAGTCATTCACACACACACGCACACACGCACACGCACACGCACACGCACACACACACACACGTACACATAAACACACACACACATACCCAAGAAGCCCTTTACTTTCAGACACGGTTTGTCACAAGGACTGCAAGTCTGACCGTATAAGCAGTGACATGCCGCTACCCAGCATACACAGGTCTGGAGGAGCAGAGTAGCGGTCAGAAACAGCCCCTGCTTGGGGAATGCAGATGCACACCATCCCAAGGGGCCCAGAGCCATGAGCGTGTCTGATGGTATGGCAGGTCCTGAGGATATCAGCAGTGGCCGGGCAAGAGGCAGTGCCCGCCAAGCTCCTTGCAGATGCGTGTTCCAGTATCCTTGTTCCACCCCAGACTAGGGCTGATGCTCCTGGCTCTTCTTGGCCGGCATGTGGCCTGAATGGCTCCTTGACCTAAAGCAGATTATGAGCCACCCTCAAGTCTCCGTCCTGATCAGCGACCAAGATCAAGACTTTCTCGGCTACATGATGGACTTGAAGGTCAGTGAGGGAGACTGAGGAAGGGTGGGTATGGGACCTGGCGGGGAGTGGGAGGAACGTGTTAGCCATGTTCCTGTGCTGTGAGACTTTGGAGAGGCATCGGGGAAGCTGATCATGCCTGCCTTGGAGGCAAGCTGAGGCCCCTAGAAGCTTGCACCTTTTCCCTCCTCGCTATCCTGGCAGGTGCAGGTGCGGAGCCATCCGCCGTCCCGCTGCAAGCTGATCTTTTCCTTTCGGGACAACCCCTACTTCTTGAACTCGGTGATCATTAAGGAGTATTACCTTGACATCACTGGTAAAAGGTGGCTCCCGGGGTGATGAGTGTGGGTGTGCAAGCGTGTGGATGATGCACCTGCGGTGTCCACCCCAGTCTCCCCTGTCTGTCTGCAGGGTACAGGGCACGTCGATCCACTCCAGTCCACTGGTTCTGGGACTTTGAACGGGGAGCCCCCAGCCGCAGGCTGGACACCAGGAGCCTTAACTTTCTCAACTGGCTGTCAGGCCACAACGGCCCAGAATCGAACAGGATTGCTGAGGTGGGGTTGCTTTGGGCTTGCACACAGTTGGTGGTTGATGTTGGAGTTCTTGGCTGCTCATGGGAGGGTTGGGAGCCTGGTCAGCCCCTGGCTGACCTTGCTCGTGTTGCCTGCAGATCATCAGCGAAGACGTGTGGGACGATCCCCTGAAGTACTACCTCAGGGAGGAAGGTTCGTCCATGAGAGACAACTGACAGAAACACATGTGGTGATGGGGTCTGGAGGTAGGCCCCGTAGGGACAGCCGAATAGTAGCTGGGACACAGTACTTTCTTTCGCAAGTGGGGATGCTCAGGCTCATGCAAACTGGCTGCAGAGCCAGAGCCTGAGTCAAGCATGTAGCAGGTGACTTGCTGAGACTGGGGGCTGGGGGGGACTCGGTGTGTCCGAGAGCGCAGTAAGTCCCCCTCCAGTCAGCTGTGGTGGCAGCGCGAGAGTCCTAGGTGATACGACTAGAGGCAGGGTGAATTAAGTGCCTGTGTCAGAATCATCTGTCCTTGGGTCCTGCCATTCCCCCGGCGTCCTTCCTCTCACTGAGTTTGAGAATGCCTGGGCCCTTCACTTCCGCCCCTTAACCTAGGATGGCCTGTCATTGAAAGGGCGTCCTGTCCAGGGCCCCAGTGCACCTGTGCGCTGACTTTGGGATCTTGTGTGAATTTCCACATCCAATACTCTGATCTCACCAGCACCACACCTGCTGAGCTTGAAGTTGCTTCAGGGAAAATCCGGACGTCTCTGGGAGGAGGTGGACAGGGAGCCCCAAGGGCAGGACATGGTGCCTAGTGACACCATCTCCGTCATTGCTGGACACGGGTCTTCGGCTCCTGAAACCCCTGTGTTCCCTGTTTGCGTCCGTGTCCACGTGCCAAGCATGTGTGTGTGTACACGCGTGTGCTTGTGTCACCTGTCTTTATGCGGGGGTGTGTGTGTGTGTCCGGCCCAGGGCGGACGCAGAGATGAAGGCGACGGGAGAGGAGGTGACGAGCGACCAGAAGAGGAGGCACGAGGCGTCCCCAGGCTGACGGAGGTTGGTCACCGACTCTCCGCATGACCGTATCCGGGATGGGAATGAGGAAAAGATGGCCAGTGATACCTGCGGACCGTGGCTCGAGAAATCCGCAATTAGACCAAATCCAAAACACGCTCGCCACTTCTAACTTGTGGTTGTGTGTGCTTGGACCAGGGAGAGGGAAGTGCATGGTCTGAGGATTCCGCGAGGGCAAATCAGGTGGGGCGGGGCTTTGAAACCGCTGCCTGAGGAGCCCTCAGTCCATGGGGACGTGGGCCGGCCTCTGGAAATGGTGGGCGAGGGTATGGCTGGACCCGGGGTGGAGAGGAGGCCAAGTTCCTGTAGAGAAGAGCAGAGACCCGAAGGAGAAAGAGGCACAGATTGCCTGCTGCACTGGGGACTTGTTCCACACACGGAAGAAGGAGACCCGGGAGGGCCCTGGGCCAGTGCTGCCCAGGATCAGCCCATCGGCCCGCACGCTGTCTCCACGAGGGTGGCACACACTGGCATGATGCGAAACACAACGCAAGATGTGCTAAGCTAGGCTGTCCATGCAAAACCACAGGCACGCGAGGAGAGACAGGGTGTGAGCGTGGCAGACGTCCAGGCATTTCCAGCCTCCTCGGCAGGGCAGAAAGGCGAGGGAGGCGCAGGTGTGGGTGTACGTGTGCGTCCCTCTGCCGGAGTGTGCCTGTGAGGGAGGGAAGAGGGAGGAAGCAAGGACGGTGGGCTACTTGCATGTGCCAAGGGACCTCGGGAGAATGGCAGACAGGGAAGCCCCTGGGGGCGGTTGAGAGCCTGCTGGTGGATTTCAGGGCCCAGGGGCTAGGCATTAGCGGCCCTGCCAAAGACACCCCATGGGTCGTGCTCCAAGTCCTGACGTGAATTCCTTCCTTCCTCTGGGGTCTTGCCCCCGGCTGTGGGGGGGGGTGCCAGAGGTGCTAAGGGGCGCGTCTGCCCCAGACGGAGGTTTCTGGCAGTGTCGCTGGAGCAGAATCTCTGATTCTGTCGTAGGGCATCTGCACCAGATGACACTCAGAGGCACCCTGCCTTCCAGGTGACCGTCTTGGATGTCCCCGGGCCCAAGCGGGGACTGGCTTCCTTGGCATGTGGGCTGTGTAGGCAAGCAGGGATGCCTGACTGTCGGGAATTCTAGCTGGGCCTAATGAGAGCAACTGAAAGAGAGTCTTGGCATTTAGCAAAGCAGTGAGGCCCGGGTGGTACAAGGCCTCTTGGTGCCTTTGAGGTAGCAAAGCTGCTTTCTGCCCAGGGAGGCATGAGCTGTGTGCCCAGACAGGGCCGGGTGCCCAGGGCAGCATCGGTTCAGGGACTGAGTGCGTCTGGGTAGTGTTAAAGAGAAGGGACGGCGTGTAGGGTTGCCGCCTTACCTTTACGGCCTCAGGTTCCGTGCCTTGTATCGGAAGAGTGCCTGTATCCACGTGCTCCTTCTTCACAAGATTGGATCAGACCCAGGCCTGTCACAGTCTCTTGGGGCCCTTGCAGGCCCGGGCGTCTCTTTGGCCTTTTCCTGCTACAGGGAGACAGGGAGACAGGTGCACTCAGCAAGCTACACAGGTGGGAAGCACAGGGGCCTCACTCGGAGTGTTGTGGGCCCTGACGGCTGGTGGGCTAGCAACAGGGCCACGCCATTGACAAGGAACGACCTAGATAGATGCACACGGAGAAAGCGGTTCTCCAAGTCAGCGGAGGCCAGCGCTCCTTGTTTTCTGGTTCCCTGAGGGAAGGCACAGACAATGGATCCGGCCAACGTGACTGGTACTGTGAAGCTGTCCAAGGTGATGGGAGAAGGCAGAACACAGGCGCCTGTCACTCAGCTGGCCACAGCGAGCAAATCCTGGGTCCTGCCCTTGCCCAAACCCCCGACAAATACTCCTGAGCGCACATCTCGGTTCCTGCACCGAACCAGGCCAGGTCCTGCACTTCTTCAAGCCCCCGACCGACACTCCTGGGCCAGCATCGGACTCTCAGGCTTGTTCCTGGCCTTAGTCAAGCCCCCGGAACACATTCCTGAGCCCACAACGCTGTTCTGTACCCCTGAACTACGGTGTGTCCTCCCCTTGTTCAAGCCCCCAGGAAACACTACTGAGCCCGCATCTCACTCGCTGCATTGAACCTGGCTGGCTCCTTGTCTTGTTCAAGCCCCCGACAGATACTCCGGAACCCACATCTCGGTCCCTGCACTGATCCCGGCTGGGTGCTGCCCTTGTTCCCGACCCCGACAAATACTCCTGAGCCCACATCTCGGGCCCTGCACTGAATCGGGTGGGCCCTGCCCATCTTCCAGCCCCGACAAACTCTCCTGAGCCCACATCCCGGTCCCTGCACTGAAGCAGGCTGGGTGCTTCCCATGTTCAAGCCCCGACAAGCACTCCTGAGCCCACATCTCGGGCCCTGCACCGACCCAGTCTGGGTCCTGCCCTTGTTCAAGCCGCTGAACAAATACCCCTGAGCCGGCTTCTCTGTCCCTGCCGTGAACCAGGCCAGGAGCTGCACGTGTTGAAGCCACTGACCAACACTTCTGGGCCTGCATCTGATTCTCAGGCTGGTTCCTGGCCTGAGGTAAGCCCCCAGCAAACAGTATTGAGGCCACAGCTGGCTCCCTGCTCCTGAACTCAACTAAGGTGTGACCTCCCCTTGTTCAACCACCCTCCCCCCCCCACCCCCCAGGAAACACCACTGTGCCCGCATCTCACTCGCTGCATTGAACCAGGCTGGGTCCTGTGCTTGTTCAAACCCCCGACAAATCCTCCTGAGCCCACCCCTCGGTCCCTGCACTGAACCAGGCTGGATCCTCCCTTTGTTCAAGCCCCTGACAAACACACCTGACACCACCTCTCGGTCCCGTCATCGAGCCAGGCTGGGTCCTGCCCATGATCAAGCAGCCGATAAACACTCCTTGGAGCACATCTCGGTCCCTGCACTGATCCAGGCTGGATCCTGCCCTTGTTCATCCCGACAGACACTCCCGAGGCCACAGCACAGTCCCTGCCATGACCCAGGCTGGGTCCTGCCTTTGTTCAAGCCCCCGACAAACACTCTTGAGCCCACATCTCGGTCCATGCAACTGAATCGGGTCGGCCCTGCCCATGCCCAAGCTCTTTGTAGAACGCATATATCGTGTGTCAGGACTATAGGATGGCTGGTTTAGCTTGATCCTCTTGCTGCTCCAGGCCCCACAGGCTTGGGCCACAGGGCAGGCTAGGATGTGTTCTCACATGGAGAACAGAACCACTTTGAAAGGGCCTCCATAGGGTCGATGGCAGCCGTGCATGTCTCCGACACCGGTGAGTCGTGGGACTTAACGGGGAGCTGTCCTTAGCGTCTCCCTGGCCGGCATTCGCACAAGGTTCAGGGGGGGTCCCTCATGCCAGCAGAGCGGGCCTCGTTTCTCCCTCTGCGCACAGTGTGGCCACGGCACCTCAGGCTTGTGCAGCTTTCACGTCGGCCCAGCGAGGGAGGGAGGGTCGCCCGTCCCCTTCTGCGCTTCAGCAGTGACCGCCCACTGTTGGCTTTCAAGGTCGAGAAAGCACTCTCCGAACGTGTGGACTAAAACCCTCTGAACTCCCACCGGTGAAACTCACTCAGGACGAGAAGGGCTTGCCTTCACGCCAAGGATAAGCGTCTCTTCTGAGCGCTGGTGTCCACAGAGTTGCAGACGGCAACAGCACTACTTAGAGAGACGGAGACACACAGACACCAGCGCCTGCTACACACGCGGAAGGACTGCCCAACACAGTGCTATGCCAGAAGCAAAGATACAGAGACACAGAGCGAGCGCTGTACACTAAGGCGCTGGTGTTCCCGAACAGTGGAGATCCACTGTAGCACTGTAGGTGGGGTTCTTCCCTACTCCCCTAGCATCCGGACAGCAGCAGGCTCTCTGTCCCTTGAAGAAAAGTATCCAGCCCCTTGGCACCCCTGCGTATCCCTTGGATACTCAGGGAGAGCTCTCAGTTATTGCCAGTCCCAGGGGACACAGGAGTGTGCCGTTCGGACTGCGGAGCAGGAACCCGTGCTTGGAATTTCCAGAGCCAGGTCAATGACAGCGCCTGGGGCTAGCCCGGCCACATGCAAAACCCTGTCCCTCCCTGGAGCAGAATCTGGCCACGTGGGGGCGCTGGAGCAGCACAGGAACCCCGGAAGATGCCCTCCGGTCTGGGGGCGTGTCCATAAGAGTGCCGCCCACTACCCTGTCGGCCATTGGTCTAGATTTGGGCCAGCAGTCTGTGCATGGCTCACAGCCTAGGCCCCCGCCTGTTCGCCGGATCTCCTAGGGCCCGTTCACCCCGTCCTGCGTTTCTGGCACCCCTTTCTTCGGCCTCACGCCAACACCCCCACACACCAGCCCCCGCCTTCTGACAATCCCCCTCACTCCCCGCCCCCAAAAGAGCTAGTCGGTCCCACAGGTTTACTGCAGCCTGGGCCGCCATTACGCCCCACTTGCTGTGCTCTTATGTCGCGTCCCTTCGCCTCTGCCCCAGCTCGGGGTCACCGCCAAGGCCAAGAGGAACGTGAGAGGCGGTCAGAGGAAGGCGGGAGCGTCCCGGGACCCCGCACCTTCCAAGCTGTGAGCCCAGGTACTCAGGGGGCAGGGCCCCGCCCCCACCCCCCCTCCCCCACCCCGCAGCCTGCCGTCGTGATGCAGTGCGCAGCTGGGACCTTGTCACCAGCAGTTGTCACGCCAGGCCAAGAGGCCACCCTCTTCAGGGTGGAGGCGGTGGAGGAGGGCGAGGCCCTGGTGGACGGAGACGTGGCGGGGATCGGGCGGGAGTTCCAGCTGCTTGCGGAAGACATCGTGGAGGAGGTGGAGGTTGTGGCGGATGAGGAGCAGGAACAGCGGCCCTCCCAGGAGCTAGAGGAGAAGACGGTGGAGGAGCAGGGCCAGGAAAGGCCCGGAGGCCCTTGTGAGCGCCAGGAGCTGGATGCCCTGCAGGCACTGGCCGCCCTGCAGGTAGAACTGAGCTCTGAGCGTGAGCAAAACCGCAGGGCTTACGTTCAGTTCATGCGCAAGAACCATCAGAGGAGGAAGCGTCACTTGGCTCGGAGGAGCGCCATCATCCAGGGCATCCCTGGCTTCTGGGCCAAAGCTGTATCCTTTGCGCTGCTCCTTGGGGTCCGCTGCTCAGGAGGACGAGGAAGGGGAGAAGGGGCAGGAGCAGGCGGAGGGGGTGGAGGCGAGGGCACAGGAAGGGCGCCGGAGGCCACTGAAGGAAATGCGGTCCTGGGCAATTGGCAGGCTCCAAAGGCACAGCCGAGTAGGGCCTGGGCAGGGCCACAGGTGGACGTGTCGCAGCCATGCCTTTGAGTGTCTCCTTCAGGCCTGCATCTGAGGAGGCGCAGCCCCCGAGGCCTCTAAGTCAACATTGACCAGAGACGGTACACAAGAGCAGCGTTCGCAGACAGTTATTGGTGTAAATGTGGGTGATCCCGGCACATTGCTGGGGCATGTGAGTCATTCACACACACACGCACACACGCACACGCACACGCACACGCACACACACACACACGTACACATAAACACACACACACATACCCAAGAAGCCCTTTACTTTCAGACACGGTTTGTCACAAGGACTGCAAGTCTGACCGTATAAGCAGTGACATGCCGCTACCCAGCATACACAGGTCTGGAGGAGCAGAGTAGCGGTCAGAAACAGCCCCTGCTTGGGGAATGCAGATGCACACCATCCCAAGGGGCCCAGAGCCATGAGCGTGTCTGATGGTATGGCAGGTCCTGAGGATATCAGCAGTGGCCGGGCAAGAGGCAGTGCCCGCCAAGCTCCTTGCAGATGCGTGTTCCAGTATCCTTGTTCCACCCCAGACTAGGGCTGATGCTCCTGGCTCTTCTTGGCCGGCATGTGGCCTGAATGGCTCCTTGACCTAAAGCAGATTATGAGCCACCCTCAAGTCTCCGTCCTGATCAGCGACCAAGATCAAGACTTTCTCGGCTACATGATGGACTTGAAGGTCAGTGAGGGAGACTGAGGAAGGGTGGGTATGGGACCTGGCGGGGAGTGGGAGGAACGTGTTAGCCATGTTCCTGTGCTGTGAGACTTTGGAGAGGCATCGGGGAAGCTGATCATGCCTGCCTTGGAGGCAAGCTGAGGCCCCTAGAAGCTTGCACCTTTTCCCTCCTCGCTATCCTGGCAGGTGCAGGTGCGGAGCCATCCGCCGTCCCGCTGCAAGCTGATCTTTTCCTTTCGGGACAACCCCTACTTCTTGAACTCGGTGATCATTAAGGAGTATTACCTTGACATCACTGGTAAAAGGTGGCTCCCGGGGTGATGAGTGTGGGTGTGCAAGCGTGTGGATGATGCACCTGCGGTGTCCACCCCAGTCTCCCCTGTCTGTCTGCAGGGTACAGGGCACGTCGATCCACTCCAGTCCACTGGTTCTGGGACTTTGAACGGGGAGCCCCCAGCCGCAGGCTGGACACCAGGAGCCTTAACTTTCTCAACTGGCTGTCAGGCCACAACGGCCCAGAATCGAACAGGATTGCTGAGGTGGGGTTGCTTTGGGCTTGCACACAGTTGGTGGTTGATGTTGGAGTTCTTGGCTGCTCATGGGAGGGTTGGGAGCCTGGTCAGCCCCTGGCTGACCTTGCTCGTGTTGCCTGCAGATCATCAGCGAAGACGTGTGGGACGATCCCCTGAAGTACTACCTCAGGGAGGAAGGTTCGTCCATGAGAGACAACTGACAGAAACACATGTGGTGATGGGGTCTGGAGGTAGGCCCCGTAGGGACAGCCGAATAGTAGCTGGGACACAGTACTTTCTTTCGCAAGTGGGGATGCTCAGGCTCATGCAAACTGGCTGCAGAGCCAGAGCCTGAGTCAAGCATGTAGCAGGTGACTTGCTGAGACTGGGGGCTGGGGGGGACTCGGTGTGTCCGAGAGCGCAGTAAGTCCCCCTCCAGTCAGCTGTGGTGGCAGCGCGAGAGTCCTAGGTGATACGACTAGAGGCAGGGTGAATTAAGTGCCTGTGTCAGAATCATCTGTCCTTGGGTCCTGCCATTCCCCCGGCGTCCTTCCTCTCACTGAGTTTGAGAATGCCTGGGCCCTTCACTTCCGCCCCTTAACCTAGGATGGCCTGTCATTGAAAGGGCGTCCTGTCCAGGGCCCCAGTGCACCTGTGCGCTGACTTTGGGATCTTGTGTGAATTTCCACATCCAATACTCTGATCTCACCAGCACCACACCTGCTGAGCTTGAAGTTGCTTCAGGGAAAATCCGGACGTCTCTGGGAGGAGGTGGACAGGGAGCCCCAAGGGCAGGACATGGTGCCTAGTGACACCATCTCCGTCATTGCTGGACACGGGTCTTCGGCTCCTGAAACCCCTGTGTTCCCTGTTTGCGTCCGTGTCCACGTGCCAAGCATGTGTGTGTGTACACGCGTGTGCTTGTGTCACCTGTCTTTATGCGGGGGTGTGTGTGTGTGTCCGGCCCAGGGCGGACGCAGAGATGAAGGCGACGGGAGAGGAGGTGACGAGCGACCAGAAGAGGAGGCACGAGGCGTCCCCAGGCTGACGGAGGCTGGTCACCGACTCTCCGCATGACCGTATCCGGGATGGGAATGAGGAAAAGATGGCCAGTGATACCTGCGGACCGTGGCTCGAGAAATCCGCAATTAGACCAAATCCAAAACACGCTCGCCACTTCTAACTTGTGGTTGTGTGTGCTTGGACCAGGGAGAGGGAAGTGCATGGTCTGAGGATTCCGCGAGGGCAAATCAGGTGGGGCGGGGCTTTGAAACCGCTGCCTGAGGAGCCCTCAGTCCATGGGGACGTGGGCCGGCCTCTGGAAATGGTGGGCGAGGGTATGGCTGGACCCGGGGTGGAGAGGAGGCCAAGTTCCTGTAGAGAAGAGCAGAGACCCGAAGGAGAAAGAGGCACAGATTGCCTGCTGCACTGGGGACTTGTTCCACACACGGAAGAAGGAGACCCGGGAGGGCCCTGGGCCAGTGCTGCCCAGGATCAGCCCATCGGCCCGCACGCTGTCTCCACGAGGGTGGCACACACTGGCATGATGCGAAACACAACGCAAGATGTGCTAAGCTAGGCTGTCCGTGCAAAACCACAGGCACGCGAGGAGAGACAGGGTGTGAGCGTGGCAGACGTCCAGGCATTTCCAGCCTCCTCGGCAGGGCAGAAAGGCGAGGGAGGCGCAGGTGTGGGTGTACGTGTGCGTCCCTCTGCCGGAGTGTGCCTGTGAGGGAGGGAAGAGGGAGGAAGCAAGGACGGTGGGCTACTTGCATGTGCCAAGGGACCTCGGGAGAATGGCAGACAGGGAAGCCCCTGGGGGCGGTTGAGAGCCTGCTGGTGGATTTCAGGGCCCAGGGGCTAGGCATTAGCGGCCCTGCCAAAGACACCCCATGGGTCGTGCTCCAAGTCCTGACGTGAATTCCTTCCTTCCTCTGGGGTCTTGCCCCCGGCTGTGGGGGGGGGGGGTGGTGCCAGAGGTGCTAAGGGGCGCGTCTGCCCCAGACGGAGGTTTCTGGCAGTGTCGCTGGAGCAGAATCTCTGATTCTGTCGTAGGGCATCTGCACCAGATGACACTCAGAGGCACCCTGCCTTCCAGGTGACCGTCTTGGATGTCCCCGGGCCCAAGCGGGGACTGGCTTCCTTGGCATGTGGGCTGTGTAGGCAAGCAGGGATGCCTGACTGTCGGGAATTCTAGCTGGGCCTAATGAGAGCAACTGAAAGAGAGTCTTGGCATTTAGCAAAGCAGTGAGGCCCGGGTGGTACAAGGCCTCTTGGTGCCTTTGAGGTAGCAAAGCTGCTTTCTGCCCAGGGAGGCATGAGCTGTGGGCCCAGACAGGGCCGGGTGCCCAGGGCAGCATCGGTTCAGGGACTGAGTGCGTCTGGGTAGTGTTAAAGAGAAGGGACGGCGTGTAGGGTTGCCGCCTTACCTTTACGGCCTCAGGTTCCGTGCCTTGTATCGGAAGAGTGCCTGTATCCACGTGCTCCTTCTTCACAAGATTGGATCAGACCCAGGCCTGTCACAGTCTCTTGGGGCCCTTGCAGGCCCGGGCGTCTCTTTGGCCTTTTCCTGCTACAGGGAGACAGGGAGACAGGTGCACTCAGCAAGCTACACAGGTGGGAAGCACAGGGGCCTCACTCGGAGTGTTGTGGGCCCTGACGGCTGGTGGGCTAGCAACAGGGCCACGCCATTGACAAGGAACGACCTAGATAGATGCACACGGAGAAAGCGGTTCTCCAAGTCAGCGGAGGCCAGCGCTCCTTGTTTTCTGGTTCCCTGAGGGAAGGCACAGACAATGGATCCGGCCAACGTGACTGGTACTGTGAAGCTGTCCAAGGTGATGGGAGAAGGCAGAACACAGGCGCCTGTCACTCAGCTGGCCACAGCGAGCAAATCCTGGGTCCTGCCCTTGCCCAAACCCCCGACAAATACTCCTGAGCGCACATCTCGGTTCCTGCACCGAACCAGGCCAGGTCCTGCACTTCTTCAAGCCCCCGACCGACACTCCTGGGCCAGCATCGGACTCTCAGGCTTGTTCCTGGCCTTAGTCAAGCCCCCGGAACACATTCCTGAGCCCACAACGCGCTCTGTACCCCTGAACTACGGTGTGTCCTCCCCTTGTTCAAGCCCCCAGGAAACACTACTGAGCCCGCATCTCACTCGCTGCATTGAACCTGGCTGGCTCCTTGTCTTGTTCAAGCCCCCGACAGATACTCCGGAACCCACATCTCGGTCCCTGCACTGATCCCGGCTGGGTGCTGCCCTTGTTCCCGACCCCGACAAATACTCCTGAGCCCACATCTCGGGCCCTGCACTGAATCGGGTGGGCCCTGCCCATCTTCCAGCCCCGACAAACTCTCCTGAGCCCACATCCCGGTCCCTGCACTGAAGCAGGCTGGGTGCTTCCCATGTTCAAGCCCCGACAAGCACTCCTGAGCCCACATCTCGGGCCCTGCACCGACCCAGTCTGGGTCCTGCCCTTGTTCAAGCCGCTGAACAAATACCCCTGAGCCGGCTTCTCTGTCCCTGCCGTGAACCAGGCCAGGAGCTGCACGTGTTGAAGCCACTGACCAACACTTCTGGGCCTGCATCTGATTCTCAGGCTGGTTCCTGGCCTGAGGTAAGCCCCCAGCAAACAGTATTGAGGCCACAGCTGGCTCCCTGCTCCTGAACTCAACTAAGGTGTGACCTCCCCTTGTTCAACCACCCTCCCCCCCCCCGCCACCCCCCAGGAAACACCACTGTGCCCGCATCTCACTCGCTGCATTGAACCAGGCTGGGTCCTGCGCTTGTTCAAACCCCCGACAAATCCTCCTGAGCCCACCCCTCGGTCCCTGCACTGAACCAGGCTGGATCCTCCCTTTGTTCAAGCCCCTGACAAACACACCTGACACCACCTCTCGGTCCCGTCATCGAGCCAGGCTGGGTCCTGCCCATGATCAAGCAGCCGATAAACACTCCTTGGAGCACATCTCGGTCCCTGCACTGATCCAGGCTGGATCCTGCCCTTGTTCATCCCGACAGACACTCCCGAGGCCACAGCACAGTCCCTGCCATGACCCAGGCTGGGTCCTGCCTTTGTTCAAGCCCCCGACAAACACTCTTGAGCCCACATCTCGGTCCATGCAACTGAATCGGGTCGGCCCTGCCCATGCCCAAGCTCTTTGTAGAACGCATATATCGTGTGTCAGGACTATAGGATGGCTGGTTTAGCTTGATCCTCTTGCTGCTCCAGGCCCCACAGGCTTGGGCCACAGGGCAGGCTAGGATGTGTTCTCACATGGAGAACAGAACCACTTTGAAAGGGCCTCCATAGGGTCGATGGCAGCCGTGCATGTCTCCGACACCGGTGAGTCGTGGGACTTAACGGGGAGCTGTCCTTAGCGTCTCCCTGGCCGGCATTCGCACAAGGTTCAGGGGGGGTCCCTCATGCCAGCAGAGCGGGCCTCGTTTCTCCCTCTGCGCACAGTGTGGCCACGGCACCTCAGGCTTGTGCAGCTTTCACGTCGGCCCAGCGAGGGAGGGAGGGTCGCCCGTCCCCTTCTGCGCTTCAGCAGTGACCGCCCACTGTTGGCTTTCAAGGTCGAGAAAGCACTCTCCGAACGTGTGGACTAAAACCCTCTGAACTCCCACCGGTGAAACTCACTCAGGACGAGAAGGGCTTGCCTTCACGCCAAGGATAAGCGTCTCTTCTGAGCGCTGGTGTCCACAGAGTTGCAGACGGCAACAGCACTACTTAGAGAGACGGAGACACACAGACACCAGCGCCTGCTACACACGCGGAAGGATTGCCCAACACAGTGCTATGCCAGAAGCAAAGATACAGAGACACAGAGCGAGCGCTGTACACTAAGGCGCTGGTGTTCCCGAACAGTGGAGATCCACTGTAGCACTGTAGGTGGGGTTCTTCCCTACTCCCCTAGCATCCGGACAGCAGCAGGCTCTCTGTCCCTTGAAGAAAAGTATCCAGCCCCTTGGCACCCCTGCGTATCCCTTGGATACTCAGGGAGAGCTCTCAGTTATTGCCAGTCCCAGGGGACACAGGAGTGTGCGGTTCGGATGGCGGAGCAGGAACCCGTGCTTGGAATTTCCAGAGCCAGGTCAATGACAGCGCCTGGGGCTAGCCCGGCCACATGCAAAACCCTGTCCCTCCCTGGAGCAGAATCTGGCCACGTGGGGGCGCTGGAGCAGCACAGGAACCCCGGAAGATGCCCTCCGGTCTGGGGGCGTGTCCATAAGAGTGCCGCCCACTACCCTGTCGGCCATTGGTCTAGATTTGGGCCAGCAGTCTGTGCATGGCTCACAGCCTAGGCCCCCGCCTGTTCGCCGGATCTCCTAGGGCCCGTTCACCCCGTCCTGCGTTTCTGGCACCCCTTTCTACGGCCTCACGCCAACACCCCCACACACCAGCCCCCGCCTTCTGACAATCCCCCTCACTCCCCGCCCCCAAAAGAGCTAGTCGGTCCCACAGGTTTACTGCAGCCTGGGCCGCCATTACGCCCCACTTGCTGTGCTCTTATGTCGCGTCCCTTCGCCTCTGCCCCAGCTCGGGGTCACCGCCAAGGCCAAGAGGAACGTGAGAGGCGGTCAGAGGAAGGCGGGAGCGTCCCGGGACCCCGCACCTTCCAAGCTGTGAGCCCAGGTACTCAGGGGGCAGGGCCCCGCCCCCACCCCCCCTCCCCCACCCCGCAGCCTGCCGTCGTGATGCAGTGCGCAGCTGGGACCTTGTCACCAGCAGTTGTCACGCCAGGCCAAGAGGCCACCCTCTTCAGGGTGGAGGCGGTGGAGGAGGGCGAGGCCCTGGTGGACGGAGACGTGGCGGGGATCGGGCGGGAGTTCCAGCTGCTTGCGGAAGACATCGTGGAGGAGGTGGAGGTTGTGGCGGATGAGGAGCAGGAACAGCGGCCCTCCCAGGAGCTAGAGGAGAAGACGGTGGAGGAGCAGGGCCAGGAAAGGCCCGGAGGCCCTTGTGAGCGCCAGGAGCTGGATGCCCTGCAGGCACTGGCCGCCCTGCAGGTAGAACTGAGCTCTGAGCGTGAGCAAAACCGCAGGGCTTACGTTCAGTTCATGCGCAAGAACCATCAGAGGAGGAAGCGTCACTTGGCTCGGAGGAGCGCCATCATCCAGGGCATCCCTGGCTTCTGGGCCAAAGCTGTATCCTTTGCGCTGCTCCTTGGGGTCCGCTGCTCAGGAGGACGAGGAAGGGGAGAAGGGGCAGGAGCAGGCGGAGGGGGTGGAGGCGAGGGCACAGGAAGGGCGCCGGAGGCCACTGAAGGAAATGCGGTCCTGGGCAATTGGCAGGCTCCAAAGGCACAGCCGAGTAGGGCCTGGGCAGGGCCACAGGTGGACGTGTCGCAGCCATGCCTTTGAGTGTCTCCTTCAGGCCTGCATCTGAGGAGGCGCAGCCCCCGAGGCCTCTAAGTCAACATTGACCAGAGACGGTACACAAGAGCAGCGTTCGCAGACAGTTATTGGTGTAAATGTGGGTGATCCCGGCACATTGCTGGGGCATGTGAGTCATTCACACACACACGCACACACGCACACGCACACGCACACGCACACACACACACACGTACACATAAACACACACACACATACCCAAGAAGCCCTTTACTTTCAGACACGGTTTGTCACAAGGACTGCAAGTCTGACCGTATAAGCAGTGACATGCCGCTACCCAGCATACACAGGTCTGGAGGAGCAGAGTAGCGGTCAGAAACAGCCCCTGCTTGGGGAATGCAGATGCACACCATCCCAAGGGGCCCAGAGCCATGAGCGTGTCTGATGGTATGGCAGGTCCTGAGGATATCAGCAGTGGCCGGGCAAGAGGCAGTGCCCGCCAAGCTCCTTGCAGATGCGTGTTCCAGTATCCTTGTTCCACCCCAGACTAGGGCTGATGCTCCTGGCTCTTCTTGGCCGGCATGTGGCCTGAATGGCTCCTTGACCTAAAGCAGATTATGAGCCACCCTCAAGTCTCCGTCCTGATCAGCGACCAAGATCAAGACTTTCTCGGCTACATGATGGACTTGAAGGTCAGTGAGGGAGACTGAGGAAGGGTGGGTATGGGACCTGGCGGGGAGTGGGAGGAACGTGTTAGCCATGTTCCTGTGCTGTGAGACTTTGGAGAGGCATCGGGGAAGCTGATCATGCCTGCCTTGGAGGCAAGCTGAGGCCCCTAGAAGCTTGCACCTTTTCCCTCCTCGCTATCCTGGCAGGTGCAGGTGCGGAGCCATCCGCCGTCCCGCTGCAAGCTGATCTTTTCCTTTCGGGACAACCCCTACTTCTTGAACTCGGTGATCATTAAGGAGTATTACCTTGACATCACTGGTAAAAGGTGGCTCCCGGGGTGATGAGTGTGGGTGTGCAAGCGTGTGGATGATGCACCTGCGGTGTCCACCCCAGTCTCCCCTGTCTGTCTGCAGGGTACAGGGCACGTCGATCCACTCCAGTCCACTGGTTCTGGGACTTTGAACGGGGAGCCCCCAGCCGCAGGCTGGACACCAGGAGCCTTAACTTTCTCAACTGGCTGTCAGGCCACAACGGCCCAGAATCGAACAGGATTGCTGAGGTGGGGTTGCTTTGGGCTTGCACACAGTTGGTGGTTGATGTTGGAGTTCTTGGCTGCTCATGGGAGGGTTGGGAGCCTGGTCAGCCCCTGGCTGACCTTGCTCGTGTTGCCTGCAGATCATCAGCGAAGACGTGTGGGACGATCCCCTGAAGTACTACCTCAGGGAGGAAGGTTCGTCCATGAGAGACAACTGACAGAAACACATGTGGTGATGGGGTCTGGAGGTAGGCCCCGTAGGGACAGCCGAATAGTAGCTGGGACACAGTACTTTCTTTCGCAAGTGGGGATGCTCAGGCTCATGCAAACTGGCTGCAGAGCCAGAGCCTGAGTCAAGCATGTAGCAGGTGACTTGCTGAGACTGGGGGCTGGGGGGGACTCGGTGTGTCCGAGAGCGCAGTAAGTCCCCCTCCAGTCAGCTGTGGTGGCAGCGCGAGAGTCCTAGGTGATACGACTAGAGGCAGGGTGAATTAAGTGCCTGTGTCAGAATCATCTGTCCTTGGGTCCTGCCATTCCCCCGGCGTCCTTCCTCTCACTGAGTTTGAGAATGCCTGGGCCCTTCACTTCCGCCCCTTAACCTAGGATGGCCTGTCATTGAAAGGGCGTCCTGTCCAGGGCCCCAGTGCACCTGTGCGCTGACTTTGGGATCTTGTGTGAATTTCCACATCCAATACTCTGATCTCACCAGCACCACACCTGCTGAGCTTGAAGTTGCTTCAGGGAAAATCCGGACGTCTCTGGGAGGAGGTGGACAGGGAGCCCCAAGGGCAGGACATGGTGCCTAGTGACACCATCTCCGTCATTGCTGGACACGGGTCTTCGGCTCCTGAAACCCCTGTGTTCCCTGTTTGCGTCCGTGTCCACGTGCCAAGCATGTGTGTGTGTACACGCGTGTGCTTGTGTCACCTGTCTTTATGCGGGGGTGTGTGTGTGTGTCCGGCCCAGGGCGGACGCAGAGATGAAGGCGACGGGAGAGGAGATGACGAGCGACCAGAAGAGGAGGCACGAGGCGTCCCCAGGCTGACGGAGGTTGGTCACCGACTCTCCGCATGACCGTATCCGGGATGGGAATGAGGAAAAGATGGCCAGTGATACCTGCGGACCGTGGCTCGAGAAATCCGCAATTAGACCAAATCCAAAACACGCTCGCCACTTCTAACTTGTGGTTGTGTGTGCTTGGACCAGGGAGAGGGAAGTGCATGGTCTGAGGATTCCGCGAGGGCAAATCAGGTGGGGCGGGGCTTTGAAACCGCTGCCTGAGGAGCCCTCAGTCCATGGGGACGTGGGCCGGCCTCTGGAAATGGTGGGCGAGGGTATGGCTGGACCCGGGGTGGAGAGGAGGCCAAGTTCCTGTAGAGAAGAGCAGAGACCCGAAGGAGAAAGAGGCACAGATTGCCTGCTGCACTGGGGACTTGTTCCACACACGGAAGAAGGAGACCCGGGAGGGCCCTGGGCCAGTGCTGCCCAGGATCAGCCCATCGGCCCGCACGCTGTCTCCACGAGGGTGGCACACACTGGCATGATGCGAAACACAACGCAAGATGTGCTAAGCTAGGCTGTCCATGCAAAACCACAGGCACGCGAGGAGAGACAGGGTGTGAGCGTGGCAGACGTCCAGGCATTTCCAGCCTCCTCGGCAGGGCAGAAAGGCGAGGGAGGCGCAGGTGTGGGTGTACGTGTGCGTCCCTCTGCCGGAGTGTGCCTGTGAGGGAGGGAAGAGGGAGGAAGCAAGGACGGTGGGCTACTTGCATGTGCCAAGGGACCTCGGGAGAATGGCAGACAGGGAAGCCCCTGGGGGCGGTTGAGAGCCTGCTGGTGGATTTCAGGGCCCAGGGGCTAGGCATTAGCGGCCCTGCCAAAGACCCCCCATGGGTCGTGCTCCAAGTCCTGACGTGAATTCCTTCCTTCCTCTGGGGTCTTGCCCCCGGCTGTGGGGGGGGTGCCAGAGGTGCTAAGGGGCGCGTCTGCCCCAGACGGAGGTTTCTGGCAGTGTCGCTGGAGCAGAATCTCTGATTCTGTCGTAGGGCATCTGCACCAGATGACACTCAGAGGCACCCTGCCTTCCAGGTGACCATCTTGGATGTCCCCGGGCCCAAGCGGGGACTGGCTTCCTTGGCATGTGGGCTGTGTAGGCAAGCAGGGATGCCTGACTGTCGGGAATTCTAGCTGGGCCTAATGAGAGCAACTGAAAGAGAGTCTTGGCATTTAGCAAAGCAGTGAGGCCCGGGTGGTACAAGGCCTCTTGGTGCCTTTGAGGTAGCAAAGCTGCTTTCTGCCCAGGGAGGCATGAGCTGTGTGCCCAGACAGGGCCGGGTGCCCAGGGCAGCATCGGTTCAGGGACTGAGTGCGTCTGGGTAGTGTTAAAGAGAAGGGACGGCGTGTAGGGTTGCCGCCTTACCTTTACGGCCTCAGGTTCCGTGCCTTGTATCGGAAGAGTGCCTGTATCCACGTGCTCCTTCTTCACAAGATTGGATCAGACCCAGGCCTGTCACAGTCTCTTGGGGCCCTTGCAGGCCCGGGCGTCTCTTTGGCCTTTTCCTGCTACAGGGAGACAGGGAGACAGGTGCACTCAGCAAGCTACACAGGTGGGAAGCACAGGGGCCTCACTCGGAGTGTTGTGGGCCCTGACGGCTGGTGGGCTAGCAACAGGGCCACGCCATTGACAAGGAACGACCTAGATAGATGCACACGGAGAAAGCGGTTCTCCAAGTCAGCGGAGGCCAGCGCTCCTTGTTTTCTGGTTCCCTGAGGGAAGGCACAGACAATGGATCCGGCCAACGTGACTGGTACTGTGAAGCTGTCCAAGGTGATGGGAGAAGGCAGAACACAGGCGCCTGTCACTCAGCTGGCCACAGCGAGCAAATCCTGGGTCCTGCCCTTGCCCAAACCCCCGACAAATACTCCTGAGCGCACATCTCGGTTCCTGCACCGAACCAGGCCAGGTCCTGCACTTCTTCAAGCCCCCGACCGACACTCCTGGGCCAGCATCGGACTCTCAGGCTTGTTCCTGGCCTTAGTCAAGCCCCCGGAACACATTCCTGAGCCCACAACGCTGTTCTGTACCCCTGAACTACGGTGTGTCCTCCCCTTGTTCAAGCCCCCAGGAAACACTACTGAGCCCGCATCTCACTCGCTGCATTGAACCTGGCTGGCTCCTTGTCTTGTTCAAGCCCCCGACAGATACTCCGGAACCCACATCTCGGTCCCTGCACTGATCCCGGCTGGGTGCTGCCCTTGTTCCCGACCCCGACAAATACTCCTGAGCCCACATCTCGGGCCCTGCACTGAATCGGGTGGGCCCTGCCCATCTTCCAGCCCCGACAAACTCTCCTGAGCCCACATCCCGGTCCCTGCACTGAAGCAGGCTGGGTGCTTCCCATGTTCAAGCCCCGACAAGCACTCCTGAGCCCACATCTCGGGCCCTGCACCGACCCAGTCTGGGTCCTGCCCTTGTTCAAGCCGCTGAACAAATACCCCTGAGCCGGCTTCTCTGTCCCTGCCGTGAACCAGGCCAGGAGCTGCACGTGTTGAAGCCACTGACCAACACTTCTGGGCCTGCATCTGATTCTCAGGCTGGTTCCTGGCCTGAGGTAAGCCCCCAGCAAACAGTATTGAGGCCACAGCTGGCTCCCTGCTCCTGAACTCAACTAAGGTGTGACCTCCCCTTGTTCAACCACCCTCCCCCCCCCACCCCCCAGGAAACACCACTGTGCCCGCATCTCACTCGCTGCATTGAACCAGGCTGGGTCCTGTGCTTGTTCAAACCCCCGACAAATCCTCCTGAGCCCACCCCTCGGTCCCTGCACTGAACCAGGCTGGATCCTCCCTTTGTTCAAGCCCCTGACAAACACACCTGACACCACCTCTCGGTCCCGTCATCGAGCCAGGCTGGGTCCTGCCCATGATCAAGCAGCCGATAAACACTCCTTGGAGCACATCTCGGTCCCTGCACTGATCCAGGCTGGATCCTGCCCTTGTTCATCCCGACAGACACTCCCGAGGCCACAGCACAGTCCCTGCCATGACCCAGGCTGGGTCCTGCCTTTGTTCAAGCCCCCGACAAACACTCTTGAGCCCACATCTCGGTCCATGCAACTGAATCGGGTCGGCCCTGCCCATGCCCAAGCTCTTTGTAGAACGCATATATCGTGTGTCAGGACTATAGGATGGCTGGTTTAGCTTGATCCTCTTGCTGCTCCAGGCCCCACAGGCTTGGGCCACAGGGCAGGCTAGGATGTGTTCTCACATGGAGAACAGAACCACTTTGAAAGGGCCTCCATAGGGTCGATGGCAGCCGTGCATGTCTCCGACACCGGTGAGTCGTGGGACTTAACGGGGAGCTGTCCTTAGCGTCTCCCTGGCCGGCATTCGCACAAGGTTCAGGGGGGGTCCCTCATGCCAGCAGAGCGGGCCTCGTTTCTCCCTCTGCGCACAGTGTGGCCACGGCACCTCAGGCTTGTGCAGCTTTCACGTCGGCCCAGCGAGGGAGGGAGGGTCGCCCGTCCCCTTCTGCGCTTCAGCAGTGACCGCCCACTGTTGGCTTTCAAGGTCGAGAAAGCACTCTCCGAACGTGTGGACTAAAACCCTCTGAACTCCCACCGGTGAAACTCACTCAGGACGAGAAGGGCTTGCCTTCACGCCAAGGATAAGCGTCTCTTCTGAGCGCTGGTGTCCACAGAGTTGCAGACGGCAACAGCACTACTTAGAGAGACGGAGACACACAGACACCAGCGCCTGCTACACACGCGGAAGGATTGCCCAACACAGTGCTATGCCAGAAGCAAAGATACAGAGACACAGAGCGAGCGCTGTACACTAAGGCGCTGGTGTTCCCGAACAGTGGAGATCCACTGTAGCACTGTAGGTGGGGTTCTTCCCTACTCCCCTAGCATCCGGACAGCAGCAGGCTCTCTGTCCCTTGAAGAAAAGTATCCAGCCCCTTGGCACCCCTGCGTATCCCTTGGATACTCAGGGAGAGCTCTCAGTTATTGCCAGTCCCAGGGGACACAGGAGTGTGCGGTTCGGATGGCGGAGCAGGAACCCGTGCTTGGAATTTCCAGAGCCAGGTCAATGACAGCGCCTGGGGCTAGCCCGGCCACATGCAAAACCCTGTCCCTCCCTGGAGCAGAATCTGGCCACGTGGGGGCGCTGGAGCAGCACAGGAACCCCGGAAGATGCCCTCCGGTCTGGGGGCGTGTCCATAAGAGTGCCGCCCACTACCCTGTCGGCCATTGGTCTAGATTTGGGCCAGCAGTCTGTGCATGGCTCACAGCCTAGGCCCCCGCCTGTTCGCCGGATCTCCTAGGGCCCGTTCACCCCGTCCTGCGTTTCTGGCACCCCTTTCTTCGGCCTCACGCCAACACCCCCACACACCAGCCCCCGCCTTCTGACAATCCCCCTCACTCCCCGCCCCCAAAAGAGCTAGTCGGTCCCACAGGTTTACTGCAGCCTGGGCCGCCATTACGCCCCACTTGCTGTGCTCTTATGTCGCGTCCCTTCGCCTCTGCCCCAGCTCGGGGTCACCGCCAAGGCCAAGAGGAACGTGAGAGGCGGTCAGAGGAAGGCGGGAGCGTCCCGGGACCCCGCACCTTCCAAGCTGTGAGCCCAGGTACTCAGGGGGCAGGGCCCCGCCCCCACCCCCCCTCCCCCACCCCGCAGCCTGCCGTCGTGATGCAGTGCGCAGCTGGGACCTTGTCACCAGCAGTTGTCACGCCAGGCCAAGAGGCCACCCTCTTCAGGGTGGAGGCGGTGGAGGAGGGCGAGGCCCTGGTGGACGGAGACGTGGCGGGGATCGGGCGGGAGTTCCAGCTGCTTGCGGAAGACATCGTGGAGGAGGTGGAGGTTGTGGCGGATGAGGAGCAGGAACAGCGGCCCTCCCAGGAGCTAGAGGAGAAGACGGTGGAGGAGCAGGGCCAGGAAAGGCCCGGAGGCCCTTGTGAGCGCCAGGAGCTGGATGCCCTGCAGGCACTGGCCGCCCTGCAGGTAGAACTGAGCTCTGAGCGTGAGCAAAACCGCAGGGCTTACGTTCAGTTCATGCGCAAGAACCATCAGAGGAGGAAGCGTCACTTGGCTCGGAGGAGCGCCATCATCCAGGGCATCCCTGGCTTCTGGGCCAAAGCTGTATCCTTTGCGCTGCTCCTTGGGGTCCGCTGCTCAGGAGGACGAGGAAGGGGAGAAGGGGCAGGAGCAGGCGGAGGGGGTGGAGGCGAGGGCACAGGAAGGGCGCCGGAGGCCACTGAAGGAAATGCGGTCCTGGGCAATTGGCAGGCTCCAAAGGCACAGCCGAGTAGGGCCTGGGCAGGGCCACAGGTGGACGTGTCGCAGCCATGCCTTTGAGTGTCTCCTTCAGGCCTGCATCTGAGGAGGCGCAGCCCCCGAGGCCTCTAAGTCAACATTGACCAGAGACGGTACACAAGAGCAGCGTTCGCAGACAGTTATTGGTGTAAATGTGGGTGATCCCGGCACATTGCTGGGGCATGTGAGTCATTCACACACACACGCACACACGCACACGCACACGCACACGCACACACACACACACGTACACATAAACACACACACACATACCCAAGAAGCCCTTTACTTTCAGACACGGTTTGTCACAAGGACTGCAAGTCTGACCGTATAAGCAGTGACATGCCGCTACCCAGCATACACAGGTCTGGAGGAGCAGAGTAGCGGTCAGAAACAGCCCCTGCTTGGGGAATGCAGATGCACACCATCCCAAGGGGCCCAGAGCCATGAGCGTGTCTGATGGTATGGCAGGTCCTGAGGATATCAGCAGTGGCCGGGCAAGAGGCAGTGCCCGCCAAGCTCCTTGCAGATGCGTGTTCCAGTATCCTTGTTCCACCCCAGACTAGGGCTGATGCTCCTGGCTCTTCTTGGCCGGCATGTGGCCTGAATGGCTCCTTGACCTAAAGCAGATTATGAGCCACCCTCAAGTCTCCGTCCTGATCAGCGACCAAGATCAAGACTTTCTCGGCTACATGATGGACTTGAAGGTCAGTGAGGGAGACTGAGGAAGGGTGGGTATGGGACCTGGCGGGGAGTGGGAGGAACGTGTTAGCCATGTTCCTGTGCTGTGAGACTTTGGAGAGGCATCGGGGAAGCTGATCATGCCTGCCTTGGAGGCAAGCTGAGGCCCCTAGAAGCTTGCACCTTTTCCCTCCTCGCTATCCTGGCAGGTGCAGGTGCGGAGCCATCCGCCGTCCCGCTGCAAGCTGATCTTTTCCTTTCGGGACAACCCCTACTTCTTGAACTCGGTGATCATTAAGGAGTATTACCTTGACATCACTGGTAAAAGGTGGCTCCCGGGGTGATGAGTGTGGGTGTGCAAGCGTGTGGATGATGCACCTGCGGTGTCCACCCCAGTCTCCCCTGTCTGTCTGCAGGGTACAGGGCACGTCGATCCACTCCAGTCCACTGGTTCTGGGACTTTGAACGGGGAGCCCCCAGCCGCAGGCTGGACACCAGGAGCCTTAACTTTCTCAACTGGCTGTCAGGCCACAACGGCCCAGAATCGAACAGGATTGCTGAGGTGGGGTTGCTTTGGGCTTGCACACAGTTGGTGGTTGATGTTGGAGTTCTTGGCTGCTCATGGGAGGGTTGGGAGCCTGGTCAGCCCCTGGCTGACCTTGCTCGTGTTGCCTGCAGATCATCAGCGAAGACGTGTGGGACGATCCCCTGAAGTACTACCTCAGGGAGGAAGGTTCGTCCATGAGAGACAACTGACAGAAACACATGTGGTGATGGGGTCTGGAGGTAGGCCCCGTAGGGACAGCCGAATAGTAGCTGGGACACAGTACTTTCTTTCGCAAGTGGGGATGCTCAGGCTCATGCAAACTGGCTGCAGAGCCAGAGCCTGAGTCAAGCATGTAGCAGGTGACTTGCTGAGACTGGGGGCTGGGGGGGACTCGGTGTGTCCGAGAGCGCAGTAAGTCCCCCTCCAGTCAGCTGTGGTGGCAGCGCGAGAGTCCTAGGTGATACGACTAGAGGCAGGGTGAATTAAGTGCCTGTGTCAGAATCATCTGTCCTTGGGTCCTGCCATTCCCCCGGCGTCCTTCCTCTCACTGAGTTTGAGAATGCCTGGGCCCTTCACTTCCGCCCCTTAACCTAGGATGGCCTGTCATTGAAAGGGCGTCCTGTCCAGGGCCCCAGTGCACCTGTGCGCTGACTTTGGGATCTTGTGTGAATTTCCACATCCAATACTCTGATCTCACCAGCACCACACCTGCTGAGCTTGAAGTTGCTTCAGGGAAAATCCGGACGTCTCTGGGAGGAGGTGGACAGGGAGCCCCAAGGGCAGGACATGGTGCCTAGTGACACCATCTCCGTCATTGCTGGACACGGGTCTTCGGCTCCTGAAACCCCTGTGTTCCCTGTTTGCGTCCGTGTCCACGTGCCAAGCATGTGTGTGTGTACACGCGTGTGCTTGTGTCACCTGTCTTTATGCGGGGGTGTGTGTGTGTGTCCGGCCCAGGGCGGACGCAGAGATGAAGGCGACGGGAGAGGAGGTGACGAGCGACCAGAAGAGGAGGCACGAGGCGTCCCCAGGCTGACGGAGGTTGGTCACCGACTCTCCGCATGACCGTATCCGGGATGGGAATGAGGAAAAGATGGCCAGTGATACCTGCGGACCGTGGCTCGAGAAATCCGCAATTAGACCAAATCCAAAACACGCTCGCCACTTCTAACTTGTGGTTGTGTGTGCTTGGACCAGGGAGAGGGAAGTGCATGGTCTGAGGATTCCGCGAGGGCAAATCAGGTGGGGCGGGGCTTTGAAACCGCTGCCTGAGGAGCCCTCAGTCCATGGGGACGTGGGCCGGCCTCTGGAAATGGTGGGCGAGGGTATGGCTGGACCCGGGGTGGAGAGGAGGCCAAGTTCCTGTAGAGAAGAGCAGAGACCCGAAGGAGAAAGAGGCACAGATTGCCTGCTGCACTGGGGACTTGTTCCACACACGGAAGAAGGAGACCCGGGAGGGCCCTGGGCCAGTGCTGCCCAGGATCAGCCCATCGGCCCGCACGCTGTCTCCACGAGGGTGGCACACACTGGCATGATGCGAAACACAACGCAAGATGTGCTAAGCTAGGCTGTCCATGCAAAACCACAGGCACGCGAGGAGAGACAGGGTGTGAGCGTGGCAGACGTCCAGGCATTTCCAGCCTCCTCGGCAGGGCAGAAAGGCGAGGGAGGCGCAGGTGTGGGTGTACGTGTGCGTCCCTCTGCCGGAGTGTGCCTGTGAGGGAGGGAAGAGGGAGGAAGCAAGGACGGTGGGCTACTTGCATGTGCCAAGGGACCTCGGGAGAATGGCAGACAGGGAAGCCCCTGGGGGCGGTTGAGAGCCTGCTGGTGGATTTCAGGGCCCAGGGGCTAGGCATTAGCGGCCCTGCCAAAGACACCCCATGGGTCGTGCTCCAAGTCCTGACGTGAATTCCTTCCTTCCTCTGGGGTCTTGCCCCCGGCTGTGGGGGGGGGTGCCAGAGGTGCTAAGGGGCGCGTCTGCCCCAGACGGAGGTTTCTGGCAGTGTCGCTGGAGCAGAATCTCTGATTCTGTCGTAGGGCATCTGCACCAGATGACACTCAGAGGCACCCTGCCTTCCAGGTGACCGTCTTGGATGTCCCCGGGCCCAAGCGGGGACTGGCTTCCTTGGCATGTGGGCTGTGTAGGCAAGCAGGGATGCCTGACTGTCGGGAATTCTAGCTGGGCCTAATGAGAGCAACTGAAAGAGAGTCTTGGCATTTAGCAAAGCAGTGAGGCCCGGGTGGTACAAGGCCTCTTGGTGCCTTTGAGGTAGCAAAGCTGCTTTCTGCCCAGGGAGGCATGAGCTGTGTGCCCAGACAGGGCCGGGTGCCCAGGGCAGCATCGGTTCAGGGACTGAGTGCGTCTGGGTAGTGTTAAAGAGAAGGGACGGCGTGTAGGGTTGCCGCCTTACCTTTACGGCCTCAGGTTCCGTGCCTTGTATCGGAAGAGTGCCTGTATCCACGTGCTCCTTCTTCACAAGATTGGATCAGACCCAGGCCTGTCACAGTCTCTTGGGGCCCTTGCAGGCCCGGGCGTCTCTTTGGCCTTTTCCTGCTACAGGGAGACAGGGAGACAGGTGCACTCAGCAAGCTACACAGGTGGGAAGCACAGGGGCCTCACTCGGAGTGTTGTGGGCCCTGACGGCTGGTGGGCTAGCAACAGGGCCACGCCATTGACAAGGAACGACCTAGATAGATGCACACGGAGAAAGCGGTTCTCCACGTCAGCGGAGGCCAGCGCTCCTTGTTTTCTGGTTCCCTGAGGGAAGGCACAGACAATGGATCCGGCCAACGTGACTGGTACTGTGAAGCTGTCCAAGGTGATGGGAGAAGGCAGAACACAGGCGCCTGTCACTCAGCTGGCCACAGCGAGCAAATCCTGGGTCCTGCCCTTGCCCAAACCCCCGACAAATACTCCTGAGCGCACATCTCGGTTCCTGCACCGAACCAGGCCAGGTCCTGCACTTCTTCAAGCCCCCGACCGACACTCCTGGGCCAGCATCGGACTCTCAGGCTTGTTCCTGGCCTTAGTCAAGCCCCCGGAACACATTCCTGAGCCCACAACGCTGTTCTGTACCCCTGAACTACGGTGTGTCCTCCCCTTGTTCAAGCCCCCAGGAAACACTACTGAGCCCGCATCTCACTCGCTGCATTGAACCTGGCTGGCTCCTTGTCTTGTTCAAGCCCCCGACAGATACTCCGGAACCCACATCTCGGTCCCTGCACTGATCCCGGCTGGGTGCTGCCCTTGTTCCCGACCCCGACAAATACTCCTGAGCCCACATCTCGGGCCCTGCACTGAATCGGGTGGGCCCTGCCCATCTTCCAGCCCCGACAAACTCTCCTGAGCCCACATCCCGGTCCCTGCACTGAAGCAGGCTGGGTGCTTCCCATGTTCAAGCCCCGACAAGCACTCCTGAGCCCACATCTCGGGCCCTGCACCGACCCAGTCTGGGTCCTGCCCTTGTTCAAGCCGCTGAACAAATACCCCTGAGCCGGCTTCTCTGTCCCTGCCGTGAACCAGGCCAGGAGCTGCACGTGTTGAAGCCACTGACCAACACTTCTGGGCCTGCATCTGATTCTCAGGCTGGTTCCTGGCCTGAGGTAAGCCCCCAGCAAACAGTATTGAGGCCACAGCTGGCTCCCTGCTCCTGAACTCAACTAAGGTGTGACCTCCCCTTGTTCAACCACCCTCCCCCCCCCACCCCCCAGGAAACACCACTGTGCCCGCATCTCACTCGCTGCATTGAACCAGGCTGGGTCCTGTGCTTGTTCAAACCCCCGACAAATCCTCCTGAGCCCACCCCTCGGTCCCTGCACTGAACCAGGCTGGATCCTCCCTTTGTTCAAGCCCCTGACAAACACACCTGACACCACCTCTCGGTCCCGTCATCGAGCCAGGCTGGGTCCTGCCCATGATCAAGCAGCCGATAAACACTCCTTGGAGCACATCTCGGTCCCTGCACTGATCCAGGCTGGATCCTGCCCTTGTTCATCCCGACAGACACTCCCGAGGCCACAGCACAGTCCCTGCCATGACCCAGGCTGGGTCCTGCCTTTGTTCAAGCCCCCGACAAACACTCTTGAGCCCACATCTCGGTCCATGCAACTGAATCGGGTCGGCCCTGCCCATGCCCAAGCTCTTTGTAGAACGCATATATCGTGTGTCAGGACTATAGGATGGCTGGTTTAGCTTGATCCTCTTGCTGCTCCAGGCCCCACAGGCTTGGGCCACAGGGCAGGCTAGGATGTGTTCTCACATGGAGAACAGAACCACTTTGAAAGGGCCTCCATAGGGTCGATGGCAGCCGTGCATGTCTCCGACACCGGTGAGTCGTGGGACTTAACGGGGAGCTGTCCTTAGCGTCTCCCTGGCCGGCATTCGCACAAGGTTCAGGGGGGGTCCCTCATGCCAGCAGAGCGGGCCTCGTTTCTCCCTCTGCGCACAGTGTGGCCACGGCACCTCAGGCTTGTGCAGCTTTCACGTCGGCCCAGCGAGGGAGGGAGGGTCGCCCGTCCCCTTCTGCGCTTCAGCAGTGACCGCCCACTGTTGGCTTTCAAGGTCGAGAAAGCACTCTCCGAACGTGTGGACTAAAACCCTCTGAACTCCCACCGGTGAAACTCACTCAGGACGAGAAGGGCTTGCCTTCACGCCAAGGATAAGCGTCTCTTCTGAGCGCTGGTGTCCACAGAGTTGCAGACGGCAACAGCACTACTTAGAGAGACGGAGACACACAGACACCAGCGCCTGCTACACACGCGGAAGGATTGCCCAACACAGTGCTATGCCAGAAGCAAAGATACAGAGACACAGAGCGAGCGCTGTACACTAAGGCGCTGGTGTTCCCGAACAGTGGAGATCCACTGTAGCACTGTAGGTGGGGTTCTTCCCTACTCCCCTAGCATCCGGACAGCAGCAGGCTCTCTGTCCCTTGAAGAAAAGTATCCAGCCCCTTGGCACCCCTGCGTATCCCTTGGATACTCAGGGAGAGCTCTCAGTTATTGCCAGTCCCAGGGGACACAGGAGTGTGCGGTTCGGATGGCGGAGCAGGAACCCGTGCTTGGAATTTCCAGAGCCAGGTCAATGACAGCGCCTGGGGCTAGCCCGGCCACATGCAAAACCCTGTCCCTCCCTGGAGCAGAATCTGGCCACGTGGGGGCGCTGGAGCAGCACAGGAACCCCGGAAGATGCCCTCCGGTCTGGGGGCGTGTCCATAAGAGTGCCGCCCACTACCCTGTCGGCCATTGGTCTAGATTTGGGCCAGCAGTCTGTGCATGGCTCACAGCCTAGGCCCCCGCCTGTTCGCCGGATCTCCTAGGGCCCGTTCACCCCGTCCTGCGTTTCTGGCACCCCTTTCTTCGGCCTCACGCCAACACCCCCACACACCAGCCCCCGCCTTCTGACAATCCCCCTCACTCCCCGCCCCCAAAAGAGCTAGTCGGTCCCACAGGTTTACTGCAGCCTGGGCCGCCATTACGCCCCACTTGCTGTGCTCTTATGTCGCGTCCCTTCGCCTCTGCCCCAGCTCGGGGTCACCGCCAAGGCCAAGAGGAACGTGAGAGGCGGTCAGAGGAAGGCGGGAGCGTCCCGGGACCCCGCACCTTCCAAGCTGTGAGCCCAGGTACTCAGGGGGCAGGGCCCCGCCCCCACCCCCCCTCCCCCACCCCGCAGCCTGCCGTCGTGATGCAGTGCGCAGCTGGGACCTTGTCACCAGCAGTTGTCACGCCAGGCCAAGAGGCCACCCTCTTCAGGGTGGAGGCGGTGGAGGAGGGCGAGGCCCTGGTGGACGGAGACGTGGCGGGGATCGGGCGGGAGTTCCAGCTGCTTGCGGAAGACATCGTGGAGGAGGTGGAGGTTGTGGCGGATGAGGAGCAGGAACAGCGGCCCTCCCAGGAGCTAGAGGAGAAGACGGTGGAGGAGCAGGGCCAGGAAAGGCCCGGAGGCCCTTGTGAGCGCCAGGAGCTGGATGCCCTGCAGGCACTGGCCGCCCTGCAGGTAGAACTGAGCTCTGAGCGTGAGCAAAACCGCAGGGCTTACGTTCAGTTCATGCGCAAGAACCATCAGAGGAGGAAGCGTCACTTGGCTCGGAGGAGCGCCATCATCCAGGGCATCCCTGGCTTCTGGGCCAAAGCTGTATCCTTTGCGCTGCTCCTTGGGGTCCGCTGCTCAGGAGGACGAGGAAGGGGAGAAGGGGCAGGAGCAGGCGGAGGGGGTGGAGGCGAGGGCACAGGAAGGGCGCCGGAGGCCACTGAAGGAAATGCGGTCCTGGGCAATTGGCAGGCTCCAAAGGCACAGCCGAGTAGGGCCTGGGCAGGGCCACAGGTGGACGTGTCGCAGCCATGCCTTTGAGTGTCTCCTTCAGGCCTGCATCTGAGGAGGCGCAGCCCCCGAGGCCTCTAAGTCAACATTGACCAGAGACGGTACACAAGAGCAGCGTTCGCAGACAGTTATTGGTGTAAATGTGGGTGATCCCGGCACATTGCTGGGGCATGTGAGTCATTCACACACACACGCACACACGCACACGCACACGCACACGCACACACACACACACGTACACATAAACACACACACACATACCCAAGAAGCCCTTTACTTTCAGACACGGTTTGTCACAAGGACTGCAAGTCTGACCGTATAAGCAGTGACATGCCGCTACCCAGCATACACAGGTCTGGAGGAGCAGAGTAGCGGTCAGAAACAGCCCCTGCTTGGGGAATGCAGATGCACACCATCCCAAGGGGCCCAGAGCCATGAGCGTGTCTGATGGTATGGCAGGTCCTGAGGATATCAGCAGTGGCCGGGCAAGAGGCAGTGCCCGCCAAGCTCCTTGCAGATGCGTGTTCCAGTATCCTTGTTCCACCCCAGACTAGGGCTGATGCTCCTGGCTCTTCTTGGCCGGCATGTGGCCTGAATGGCTCCTTGACCTAAAGCAGATTATGAGCCACCCTCAAGTCTCCGTCCTGATCAGCGACCAAGATCAAGACTTTCTCGGCTACATGATGGACTTGAAGGTCAGTGAGGGAGACTGAGGAAGGGTGGGTATGGGACCTGGCGGGGAGTGGGAGGAACGTGTTAGCCATGTTCCTGTGCTGTGAGACTTTGGAGAGGCATCGGGGAAGCTGATCATGCCTGCCTTGGAGGCAAGCTGAGGCCCCTAGAAGCTTGCACCTTTTCCCTCCTCGCTATCCTGGCAGGTGCAGGTGCGGAGCCATCCGCCGTCCCGCTGCAAGCTGATCTTTTCCTTTCGGGACAACCCCTACTTCTTGAACTCGGTGATCATTAAGGAGTATTACCTTGACATCACTGGTAAAAGGTGGCTCCCAGGGTGATGAGTGTGGGTGTGCAAGCGTGTGGATGATGCACCTGCGGTGTCCACCCCAGTCTCCCCTGTCTGTCTGCAGGGTACAGGGCACGTCGATCCACTCCAGTCCACTGGTTCTGGGACTTTGAACGGGGAGCCCCCAGCCGCAGGCTGGACACCAGGAGCCTTAACTTTCTCAACTGGCTGTCAGGCCACAACGGCCCAGAATCGAACAGGATTGCTGAGGTGGGGTTGCTTTGGGCTTGCACACAGTTGGTGGTTGATGTTGGAGTTCTTGGCTGCTCATGGGAGGGTTGGGAGCCTGGTCAGCCCCTGGCTGACCTTGCTCGTGTTGCCTGCAGATCATCAGCGAAGACGTGTGGGACGATCCCCTGAAGTACTACCTCAGGGAGGAAGGTTCGTCCATGAGAGACAACTGACAGAAACACATGTGGTGATGGGGTCTGGAGGTAGGCCCCGTAGGGACAGCCGAATAGTAGCTGGGACACAGTACTTTCTTTCGCAAGTGGGGATGCTCAGGCTCATGCAAACTGGCTGCAGAGCCAGAGCCTGAGTCAAGCATGTAGCAGGTGACTTGCTGAGACTGGGGGCTGGGGGGGACTCGGTGTGTCCGAGAGCGCAGTAAGTCCCCCTCCAGTCAGCTGTGGTGGCAGCGCGAGAGTCCTAGGTGATACGACTAGAGGCAGGGTGAATTAAGTGCCTGTGTCAGAATCATCTGTCCTTGGGTCCTGCCATTCCCCCGGCGTCCTTCCTCTCACTGAGTTTGAGAATGCCTGGGCCCTTCACTTCCGCCCCTTAACCTAGGATGGCCTGTCATTGAAAGGGCGTCCTGTCCAGGGCCCCAGTGCACCTGTGCGCTGACTTTGGGATCTTGTGTGAATTTCCACATCCAATACTCTGATCTCACCAGCACCACACCTGCTGAGCTTGAAGTTGCTTCAGGGAAAATCCGGACGTCTCTGGGAGGAGGTGGACAGGGAGCCCCAAGGGCAGGACATGGTGCCTAGTGACACCATCTCCGTCATTGCTGGACACGGGTCTTCGGCTCCTGAAACCCCTGTGTTCCCTGTTTGCGTCCGTGTCCACGTGCCAAGCATGTGTGTGTGTACACGCGTGTGCTTGTGTCACCTGTCTTTATGCGGGGGTGTGTGTGTGTGTCCGGCCCAGGGCGGACGCAGAGATGAAGGCGACGGGAGAGGAGGTGACGAGCGACCAGAAGAGGAGGCACGAGGCGTCCCCAGGCTGACGGAGGTTGGTCACCGACTCTCCGCATGACCGTATCCGGGATGGGAATGAGGAAAAGATGGCCAGTGATACCTGCGGACCGTGGCTCGAGAAATCCGCAATTAGACCAAATCCAAAACACGCTCGCCACTTCTAACTTGTGGTTGTGTGTGCTTGGACCAGGGAGAGGGAAGTGCATGGTCTGAGGATTCCGCGAGGGCAAATCAGGTGGGGCGGGGCTTTGAAACCGCTGCCTGAGGAGCCCTCAGTCCATGGGGACGTGGGCCGGCCTCTGGAAATGGTGGGCGAGGGTATGGCTGGACCCGGGGTGGAGAGGAGGCCAAGTTCCTGTAGAGAAGAGCAGAGACCCGAAGGAGAAAGAGGCACAGATTGCCTGCTGCACTGGGGACTTGTTCCACACACGGAAGAAGGAGACCCGGGAGGGCCCTGGGCCAGTGCTGCCCAGGATCAGCCCATCGGCCCGCACGCTGTCTCCACGAGGGTGGCACACACTGGCATGATGCGAAACACAACGCAAGATGTGCTAAGCTAGGCTGTCCATGCAAAACCACAGGCACGCGAGGAGAGACAGGGTGTGAGCGTGGCAGACGTCCAGGCATTTCCAGCCTCCTCGGCAGGGCAGAAAGGCGAGGGAGGCGCAGGTGTGGGTGTACGTGTGCGTCCCTCTGCCGGAGTGTGCCTGTGAGGGAGGGAAGAGGGAGGAAGCAAGGACGGTGGGCTACTTGCATGTGCCAAGGGACCTCGGGAGAATGGCAGACAGGGAAGCCCCTGGGGGCGGTTGAGAGCCTGCTGGTGGATTTCAGGGCCCAGGGGCTAGGCATTAGCGGCCCTGCCAAAGACACCCCATGGGTCGTGCTCCAAGTCCTGACGTGAATTCCTTCCTTCCTCTGGGGTCTTGCCCCCGGCTGTGGGGGGGGTGCCAGAGGTGCTAAGGGGCGCGTCTGCCCCAGACGGAGGTTTCTGGCAGTGTCGCTGGAGCAGAATCTCTGATTCTGTCGTAGGGCATCTGCACCAGATGACACTCAGAGGCACCCTGCCTTCCAGGTGACCGTCTTGGATGTCCCCGGGCCCAAGCGGGGACTGGCTTCCTTGGCATGTGGGCTGTGTAGGCAAGCAGGGATGCCTGACTGTCGGGAATTCTAGCTGGGCCTAATGAGAGCAACTGAAAGAGAGTCTTGGCATTTAGCAAAGCAGTGAGGCCCGGGTGGTACAAGGCCTCTTGGTGCCTTTGAGGTAGCAAAGCTGCTTTCTGCCCAGGGAGGCATGAGCTGTGTGCCCAGACAGGGCCGGGTGCCCAGGGCAGCATCGGTTCAGGGACTGAGTGCGTCTGGGTAGTGTTAAAGAGAAGGGACGGCGTGTAGGGTTGCCGCCTTACCTTTACGGCCTCAGGTTCCGTGCCTTGTATCGGAAGAGTGCCTGTATCCACGTGCTCCTTCTTCACAAGATTGGATCAGACCCAGGCCTGTCACAGTCTCTTGGGGCCCTTGCAGGCCCGGGCGTCTCTTTGGCCTTTTCCTGCTACAGGGAGACAGGGAGACAGGTGCACTCAGCAAGCTACACAGGTGGGAAGCACAGGGGCCTCACTCGGAGTGTTGTGGGCCCTGACGGCTGGTGGGCTAGCAACAGGGCCACGCCATTGACAAGGAACGACCTAGATAGATGCACACGGAGAAAGCGGTTCTCCAAGTCAGCGGAGGCCAGCGCTCCTTGTTTTCTGGTTCCCTGAGGGAAGGCACAGACAATGGATCCGGCCAACGTGACTGGTACTGTGAAGCTGTCCAAGGTGATGGGAGAAGGCAGAACACAGGCGCCTGTCACTCAGCTGGCCACAGCGAGCAAATCCTGGGTCCTGCCCTTGCCCAAACCCCCGACAAATACTCCTGAGCGCACATCTCGGTTCCTGCACCGAACCAGGCCAGGTCCTGCACTTCTTCAAGCCCCCGACCGACACTCCTGGGCCAGCATCGGACTCTCAGGCTTGTTCCTGGCCTTAGTCAAGCCCCCGGAACACATTCCTGAGCCCACAACGCTGTTCTGTACCCCTGAACTACGGTGTGTCCTCCCCTTGTTCAAGCCCCCAGGAAACACTACTGAGCCCGCATCTCACTCGCTGCATTGAACCTGGCTGGCTCCTTGTCTTGTTCAAGCCCCCGACAGATACTCCGGAACCCACATCTCGGTCCCTGCACTGATCCCGGCTGGGTGCTGCCCTTGTTCCCGACCCCGACAAATACTCCTGAGCCCACATCTCGGGCCCTGCACTGAATCGGGTGGGCCCTGCCCATCTTCCAGCCCCGACAAACTCTCCTGAGCCCACATCCCGGTCCCTGCACTGAAGCAGGCTGGGTGCTTCCCATGTTCAAGCCCCGACAAGCACTCCTGAGCCCACATCTCGGGCCCTGCACCGACCCAGTCTGGGTCCTGCCCTTGTTCAAGCCGCTGAACAAATACCCCTGAGCCGGCTTCTCTGTCCCTGCCGTGAACCAGGCCAGGAGCTGCACGTGTTGAAGCCACTGACCAACACTTCTGGGCCTGCATCTGATTCTCAGGCTGGTTCCTGGCCTGAGGTAAGCCCCCAGCAAACAGTATTGAGGCCACAGCTGGCTCCCTGCTCCTGAACTCAACTAAGGTGTGACCTCCCCTTGTTCAACCACCCTCCCCCCCCCACCCCCCAGGAAACACCACTGTGCCCGCATCTCACTCGCTGCATTGAACCAGGCTGGGTCCTGCGCTTGTTCAAACCCCCGACAAATCCTCCTGAGCCCACCCCTCGGTCCCTGCACTGAACCAGGCTGGATCCTCCCTTTGTTCAAGCCCCTGACAAACACACCTGACACCACCTCTCGGTCCCGTCATCGAGCCAGGCTGGGTCCTGCCCATGATCAAGCAGCCGATAAACACTCCTTGGAGCACATCTCGGTCCCTGCACTGATCCAGGCTGGATCCTGCCCTTGTTCATCCCGACAGACACTCCCGAGGCCACAGCACAGTCCCTGCCATGACCCAGGCTGGGTCCTGCCTTTGTTCAAGCCCCCGACAAACACTCTTGAGCCCACATCTCGGTCCATGCAACTGAATCGGGTCGGCCCTGCCCATGCCCAAGCTCTTTGTAGAACGCATATATCGTGTGTCAGGACTATAGGATGGCTGGTTTAGCTTGATCCTCTTGCTGCTCCAGGCCCCACAGGCTTGGGCCACAGGGCAGGCTAGGATGTGTTCTCACATGGAGAACAGAACCACTTTGAAAGGGCCTCCATAGGGTCGATGGCAGCCGTGCATGTCTCCGACACCGGTGAGTCGTGGGACTTAACGGGGAGCTGTCCTTAGCGTCTCCCTGGCCGGCATTCGCACAAGGTTCAGGGGGGGTCCCTCATGCCAGCAGAGCGGGCCTCGTTTCTCCCTCTGCGCACAGTGTGGCCACGGCACCTCAGGCTTGTGCAGCTTTCACGTCGGCCCAGCGAGGGAGGGAGGGTCGCCCGTCCCCTTCTGCGCTTCAGCAGTGACCGCCCACTGTTGGCTTTCAAGGTCGAGAAAGCACTCTCCGAACGTGTGGACTAAAACCCTCTGAACTCCCACCGGTGAAACTCACTCAGGACGAGAAGGGCTTGCCTTCACGCCAAGGATAAGCGTCTCTTCTGAGCGCTGGTGTCCACAGAGTTGCAGACGGCAACAGCACTACTTAGAGAGACGGAGACACACAGACACCAGCGCCTGCTACACACGCGGAAGGACTGCCCAACACAGTGCTATGCCAGAAGCAAAGATACAGAGACACAGAGCGAGCGCTGTACACTAAGGCGCTGGTGTTCCCGAACAGTGGAGATCCACTGTAGCACTGTAGGTGGGGTTCTTCCCTACTCCCCTAGCATCCGGACAGCAGCAGGCTCTCTGTCCCTTGAAGAAAAGTATCCAGCCCCTTGGCACCCCTGCGTATCCCTTGGATACTCAGGGAGAGCTCTCAGTTATTGACAGTCCCAGGGGACACAGGAGTGTGCCGTTCGGACTGCGGAGCAGGAACCCGTGCTTGGAATTTCCAGAGCCAGGTCAATGACAGCGCCTGGGGCTAGCCCGGCCACATGCAAAACCCTGTCCCTCCCTGGAGCAGAATCTGGCCACGTGGGGGCGCTGGAGCAGCACAGGAACCCCGGAAGATGCCCTCCGGTCTGGGGGCGTGTCCATAAGAGTGCCGCCCACTACCCTGTCGGCCATTGGTCTAGATTTGGGCCAGCAGTCTGTGCATGGCTCACAGCCTAGGCCCCCGCCTGTTCGCCGGATCTCCTAGGGCCCGTTCACCCCGTCCTGCGTTTCTGGCACCCCTTTCTTCGGCCTCACGCCAACACCCCCACACACCAGCCCCCGCCTTCTGACAATCCCCCTCACTCCCCGCCCCCAAAAGAGCTAGTCGGTCCCACAGGTTTACTGCAGCCTGGGCCGCCATTACGCCCCACTTGCTGTGCTCTTATGTCGCGTCCCTTCGCCTCTGCCCCAGCTCGGGGTCACCGCCAAGGCCAAGAGGAACGTGAGAGGCGGTCAGAGGAAGGCGGGAGCGTCCCGGGACCCCGCACCTTCCAAGCTGTGAGCCCAGGTACTCAGGGGGCAGGGCCCCGCCCCCACCCCCCCTCCCCCACCCCGCAGCCTGCCGTCGTGATGCAGTGCGCAGCTGGGACCTTGTCACCAGCAGTTGTCACGCCAGGCCAAGAGGCCACCCTCTTCAGGGTGGAGGCGGTGGAGGAGGGCGAGGCCCTGGTGGACGGAGACGTGGCGGGGATCGGGCGGGAGTTCCAGCTGCTTGCGGAAGACATCGTGGAGGAGGTGGAGGTTGTGGCGGATGAGGAGCAGGAACAGCGGCCCTCCCAGGAGCTAGAGGAGAAGACGGTGGAGGAGCAGGGCCAGGAAAGGCCCGGAGGCCCTTGTGAGCGCCAGGAGCTGGATGCCCTGCAGGCACTGGCCGCCCTGCAGGTAGAACTGAGCTCTGAGCGTGAGCAAAACCGCAGGGCTTACGTTCAGTTCATGCGCAAGAACCATCAGAGGAGGAAGCGTCACTTGGCTCGGAGGAGCGCCATCATCCAGGGCATCCCTGGCTTCTGGGCCAAAGCTGTATCCTTTGCGCTGCTCCTTGGGGTCCGCTGCTCAGGAGGACGAGGAAGGGGAGAAGGGGCAGGAGCAGGCGGAGGGGGTGGAGGCGAGGGCACAGGAAGGGCGCCGGAGGCCACTGAAGGAAATGCGGTCCTGGGCAATTGGCAGGCTCCAAAGGCACAGCCGAGTAGGGCCTGGGCAGGGCCACAGGTGGACGTGTCGCAGCCATGCCTTTGAGTGTCTCCTTCAGGCCTGCATCTGAGGAGGCGCAGCCCCCGAGGCCTCTAAGTCAACATTGACCAGAGACGGTACACAAGAGCAGCGTTCGCAGACAGTTATTGGTGTAAATGTGGGTGATCCCGGCACATTGCTGGGGCATGTGAGTCATTCACACACACACGCACACACGCACACGCACACGCACACGCACACACACACACACGTACACATAAACACACACACACATACCCAAGAAGCCCTTTACTTTCAGACACGGTTTGTCACAAGGACTGCAAGTCTGACCGTATAAGCAGTGACATGCCGCTACCCAGCATACACAGGTCTGGAGGAGCAGAGTAGCGGTCAGAAACAGCCCCTGCTTGGGGAATGCAGATGCACACCATCCCAAGGGGCCCAGAGCCATGAGCGTGTCTGATGGTATGGCAGGTCCTGAGGATATCAGCAGTGGCCGGGCAAGAGGCAGTGCCCGCCAAGCTCCTTGCAGATGCGTGTTCCAGTATCCTTGTTCCACCCCAGACTAGGGCTGATGCTCCTGGCTCTTCTTGGCCGGCATGTGGCCTGAATGGCTCCTTGACCTAAAGCAGATTATGAGCCACCCTCAAGTCTCCGTCCTGATCAGCGACCAAGATCAAGACTTTCTCGGCTACATGATGGACTTGAAGGTCAGTGAGGGAGACTGAGGAAGGGTGGGTATGGGACCTGGCGGGGAGTGGGAGGAACGTGTTAGCCATGTTCCTGTGCTGTGAGACTTTGGAGAGGCATCGGGGAAGCTGATCATGCCTGCCTTGGAGGCAAGCTGAGGCCCCTAGAAGCTTGCACCTTTTCCCTCCTCGCTATCCTGGCAGGTGCAGGTGCGGAGCCATCCGCCGTCCCGCTGCAAGCTGATCTTTTCCTTTCGGGACAACCCCTACTTCTTGAACTCGGTGATCATTAAGGAGTATTACCTTGACATCACTGGTAAAAGGTGGCTCCCGGGGTGATGAGTGTGGGTGTGCAAGCGTGTGGATGATGCACCTGCGGTGTCCACCCCAGTCTCCCCTGTCTGTCTGCAGGGTACAGGGCACGTCGATCCACTCCAGTCCACTGGTTCTGGGACTTTGAACGGGGAGCCCCCAGCCGCAGGCTGGACACCAGGAGCCTTAACTTTCTCAACTGGCTGTCAGGCCACAACGGCCCAGAATCGAACAGGATTGCTGAGGTGGGGTTGCTTTGGGCTTGCACACAGTTGGTGGTTGATGTTGGAGTTCTTGGCTGCTCATGGGAGGGTTGGGAGCCTGGTCAGCCCCTGGCTGACCTTGCTCGTGTTGCCTGCAGATCATCAGCGAAGACGTGTGGGACGATCCCCTGAAGTACTACCTCAGGGAGGAAGGTTCGTCCATGAGAGACAACTGACAGAAACACATGTGGTGATGGGGTCTGGAGGTAGGCCCCGTAGGGACAGCCGAATAGTAGCTGGGACACAGTACTTTCTTTCGCAAGTGGGGATGCTCAGGCTCATGCAAACTGGCTGCAGAGCCAGAGCCTGAGTCAAGCATGTAGCAGGTGACTTGCTGAGACTGGGGGCTGGGGGGGACTCGGTGTGTCCGAGAGCGCAGTAAGTCCCCCTCCAGTCAGCTGTGGTGGCAGCGCGAGAGTCCTAGGTGATACGACTAGAGGCAGGGTGAATTAAGTGCCTGTGTCAGAATCATCTGTCCTTGGGTCCTGCCATTCCCCCGGCGTCCTTCCTCTCACTGAGTTTGAGAATGCCTGGGCCCTTCACTTCCGCCCCTTAACCTAGGATGGCCTGTCATTGAAAGGGCGTCCTGTCCAGGGCCCCAGTGCACCTGTGCGCTGACTTTGGGATCTTGTGTGAATTTCCACATCCAATACTCTGATCTCACCAGCACCACACCTGCTGAGCTTGAAGTTGCTTCAGGGAAAATCCGGACGTCTCTGGGAGGAGGTGGACAGGGAGCCCCAAGGGCAGGACATGGTGCCTAGTGACACCATCTCCGTCATTGCTGGACACGGGTCTTCGGCTCCTGAAACCCCTGTGTTCCCTGTTTGCGTCCGTGTCCACGTGCCAAGCATGTGTGTGTGTACACGCGTGTGCTTGTGTCACCTGTCTTTATGCGGGGGTGTGTGTGTGTGTCCGGCCCAGGGCGGACGCAGAGATGAAGGCGACGGGAGAGGAGGTGACGAGCGACCAGAAGAGGAGGCACGAGGCGTCCCCAGGCTGACGGAGGTTGGTCACCGACTCTCCGCATGACCGTATCCGGGATGGGAATGAGGAAAAGATGGCCAGTGATACCTGCGGACCGTGGCTCGAGAAATCCGCAATTAGACCAAATCCAAAACACGCTCGCCACTTCTAACTTGTGGTTGTGTGTGCTTGGACCAGGGAGAGGGAAGTGCATGGTCTGAGGATTCCGCGAGGGCAAATCAGGTGGGGCGGGGCTTTGAAACCGCTGCCTGAGGAGCCCTCAGTCCATGGGGACGTGGGCCGGCCTCTGGAAATGGTGGGCGAGGGTATGGCTGGACCCGGGGTGGAGAGGAGGCCAAGTTCCTGTAGAGAAGAGCAGAGACCCGAAGGAGAAAGAGGCACAGATTGCCTGCTGCACTGGGGACTTGTTCCACACACGGAAGAAGGAGACCCGGGAGGGCCCTGGGCCAGTGCTGCCCAGGATCAGCCCATCGGCCCGCACGCTGTCTCCACGAGGGTGGCACACACTGGCATGATGCGAAACACAACGCAAGATGTGCTAAGCTAGGCTGTCCATGCAAAACCACAGGCACGCGAGGAGAGACAGGGTGTGAGCGTGGCAGACGTCCAGGCATTTCCAGCCTCCTCGGCAGGGCAGAAAGGCGAGGGAGGCGCAGGTGTGGGTGTACGTGTGCGTCCCTCTGCCGGAGTGTGCCTGTGAGGGAGGGAAGAGGGAGGAAGCAAGGACGGTGGGCTACTTGCATGTGCCAAGGGACCTCGGGAGAATGGCAGACAGGGAAGCCCCTGGGGGCGGTTGAGAGCCTGCTGGTGGATTTCAGGGCCCAGGGGCTAGGCATTAGCGGCCCTGCCAAAGACACCCCATGGGTCGTGCTCCAAGTCCTGACGTGAATTCCTTCCTTCCTCTGGGGTCTTGCCCCCGGCTGTGGGGGGGGTGCCAGAGGTGCTAAGGGGCGCGTCTGCCCCAGACGGAGGTTTCTGGCAGTGTCGCTGGAGCAGAATCTCTGATTCTGTCGTAGGGCATCTGCACCAGATGACACTCAGAGGCACCCTGCCTTCCAGGTGACCGTCTTGGATGTCCCCGGGCCCAAGCGGGGACTGGCTTCCTTGGCATGTGGGCTGTGTAGGCAAGCAGGGATGCCTGACTGTCGGGAATTCTAGCTGGGCCTAATGAGAGCAACTGAAAGAGAGTCTTGGCATTTAGCAAAGCAGTGAGGCCCGGGTGGTACAAGGCCTCTTGGTGCCTTTGAGGTAGCAAAGCTGCTTTCTGCCCAGGGAGGCATGAGCTGTGTGCCCAGACAGGGCCGGGTGCCCAGGGCAGCATCGGTTCAGGGACTGAGTGCGTCTGGGTAGTGTTAAAGAGAAGGGACGGCGTGTAGGGTTGCCGCCTTACCTTTACGGCCTCAGGTTCCGTGCCTTGTATCGGAAGAGTGCCTGTATCCACGTGCTCCTTCTTCACAAGATTGGATCAGACCCAGGCCTGTCACAGTCTCTTGGGGCCCTTGCAGGCCCGGGCGTCTCTTTGGCCTTTTCCTGCTACAGGGAGACAGGGAGACAGGTGCACTCAGCAAGCTACACAGGTGGGAAGCACAGGGGCCTCACTCGGAGTGTTGTGGGCCCTGACGGCTGGTGGGCTAGCAACAGGGCCACGCCATTGACAAGGAACGACCTAGATAGATGCACACGGAGAAAGCGGTTCTCCAAGTCAGCGGAGGCCAGCGCTCCTTGTTTTCTGGTTCCCTGAGGGAAGGCACAGACAATGGATCCGGCCAACGTGACTGGTACTGTGAAGCTGTCCAAGGTGATGGGAGAAGGCAGAACACAGGCGCCTGTCACTCAGCTGGCCACAGCGAGCAAATCCTGGGTCCTGCCCTTGCCCAAACCCCCGACAAATACTCCTGAGCGCACATCTCGGTTCCTGCACCGAACCAGGCCAGGTCCTGCACTTCTTCAAGCCCCCGACCGACACTCCTGGGCCAGCATCGGACTCTCAGGCTTGTTCCTGGCCTTAGTCAAGCCCCCGGAACACATTCCTGAGCCCACAACGCTGTTCTGTACCCCTGAACTACGGTGTGTCCTCCCCTTGTTCAAGCCCCCAGGAAACACTACTGAGCCCGCATCTCACTCGCTGCATTGAACCTGGCTGGCTCCTTGTCTTGTTCAAGCCCCCGACAGATACTCCGGAACCCACATCTCGGTCCCTGCACTGATCCCGGCTGGGTGCTGCCCTTGTTCCCGACCCCGACAAATACTCCTGAGCCCACATCTCGGGCCCTGCACTGAATCGGGTGGGCCCTGCCCATCTTCCAGCCCCGACAAACTCTCCTGAGCCCACATCCCGGTCCCTGCACTGAAGCAGGCTGGGTGCTTCCCATGTTCAAGCCCCGACAAGCACTCCTGAGCCCACATCTCGGGCCCTGCACCGACCCAGTCTGGGTCCTGCCCTTGTTCAAGCCGCTGAACAAATACCCCTGAGCCGGCTTCTCTGTCCCTGCCGTGAACCAGGCCAGGAGCTGCACGTGTTGAAGCCACTGACCAACACTTCTGGGCCTGCATCTGATTCTCAGGCTGGTTCCTGGCCTGAGGTAAGCCCCCAGCAAACAGTATTGAGGCCACAGCTGGCTCCCTGCTCCTGAACTCAACTAAGGTGTGACCTCCCCTTGTTCAACCACCCTCCCCCCCCCACCCCCCAGGAAACACCACTGTGCCCGCATCTCACTCGCTGCATTGAACCAGGCTGGGTCCTGTGCTTGTTCAAACCCCCGACAAATCCTCCTGAGCCCACCCCTCGGTCCCTGCACTGAACCAGGCTGGATCCTCCCTTTGTTCAAGCCCCTGACAAACACACCTGACACCACCTCTCGGTCCCGTCATCGAGCCAGGCTGGGTCCTGCCCATGATCAAGCAGCCGATAAACACTCCTTGGAGCACAGCTCGGTCCCTGCACTGATCCAGGCTGGATCCTGCCCTTGTTCATCCCGACAGACACTCCCGAGGCCACAGCACAGTCCCTGCCATGACCCAGGCTGGGTCCTGCCTTTGTTCAAGCCCCCGACAAACACTCTTGAGCCCACATCTCGGTCCATGCAACTGAATCGGGTCGGCCCTGCCCATGCCCAAGCTCTTTGTAGAACGCATATATCGTGTGTCAGGACTATAGGATGGCTGGTTTAGCTTGATCCTCTTGCTGCTCCAGGCCCCACAGGCTTGGGCCACAGGGCAGGCTAGGATGTGTTCTCACATGGAGAACAGAACCACTTTGAAAGGGCCTCCATAGGGTCGATGGCAGCCGTGCATGTCTCCGACACCGGTGAGTCGTGGGACTTAACGGGGAGCTGTCCTTAGCGTCTCCCTGGCCGGCATTCGCACAAGGTTCAGGGGGGGTCCCTCATGCCAGCAGAGCGGGCCTCGTTTCTCCCTCTGCGCACAGTGTGGCCACGGCACCTCAGGCTTGTGCAGCTTTCACGTCGGCCCAGCGAGGGAGGGAGGGTCGCCCGTCCCCTTCTGCGCTTCAGCAGTGACCGCCCACTGTTGGCTTTCAAGGTCGAGAAAGCACTCTCCGAACGTGTGGACTAAAACCCTCTGAACTCCCACCGGTGAAACTCACTCAGGACGAGAAGGGCTTGCCTTCACGCCAAGGATAAGCGTCTCTTCTGAGCGCTGGTGTCCACAGAGTTGCAGACGGCAACAGCACTACTTAGAGAGACGGAGACACACAGACACCAGCGCCTGCTACACACGCGGAAGGATTGCCCAACACAGTGCTATGCCAGAAGCAAAGATACAGAGACACAGAGCGAGCGCTGTACACTAAGGCGCTGGTGTTCCCGAACAGTGGAGATCCACTGTAGCACTGTAGGTGGGGTTCTTCCCTACTCCCCTAGCATCCGGACAGCAGCAGGCTCTCTGTCCCTTGAAGAAAAGTATCCAGCCCCTTGGCACCCCTGCGTATCCCTTGGATACTCAGGGAGAGCTCTCAGTTATTGCCAGTCCCAGGGGACACAGGAGTGTGCGGTTCGGATGGCGGAGCAGGAACCCGTGCTTGGAATTTCCAGAGCCAGGTCAATGACAGCGCCTGGGGCTAGCCCGGCCACATGCAAAACCCTGTCCCTCCCTGGAGCAGAATCTGGCCACGTGGGGGCGCTGGAGCAGCACAGGAACCCCGGAAGATGCCCTCCGGTCTGGGGGCGTGTCCATAAGAGTGCCGCCCACTACCCTGTCGGCCATTGGTCTAGATTTGGGCCAGCAGTCTGTGCATGGCTCACAGCCTAGGCCCCCGCCTGTTCGCCGGATCTCCTAGGGCCCGTTCACCCCGTCCTGCGTTTCTGGCACCCCTTTCTTCGGCCTCACGCCAACACCCCCACACACCAGCCCCCGCCTTCTGACAATCCCCCTCACTCCCCGCCCCCAAAAGAGCTAGTCGGTCCCACAGGTTTACTGCAGCCTGGGCCGCCATTACGCCCCACTTGTTGTGCTCTTATGTCGCGTCCCTTCGCCTCTGCCCCAGCTCGGGGTCACCGCCAAGGCCAAGAGGAACGTGAGAGGCGGTCAGAGGAAGGCGGGAGCGTCCCGGGACCCCGCACCTTCCAAGCTGTGAGCCCAGGTACTCAGGGGGCAGGGCCCCGCCCCCACCCCCCCTCCCCCACCCCGCAGCCTGCCGTCGTGATGCAGTGCGCAGCTGGGACCTTGTCACCAGCAGTTGTCACGCCAGGCCAAGAGGTCACCCTCTTCAGGGTGGAGGCGGTGGAGGAGGGCGAGGCCCTGGTGGACGGAGACGTGGCGGGGATCGGGCGGGAGTTCCAGCTGCTTGCGGAAGACATCGTGGAGGAGGTGGAGGTTGTGGCGGATGAGGAGCAGGAACAGCGGCCCTCCCAGGAGCTAGAGGAGAAGACGGTGGAGGAGCAGGGCCAGGAAAGGCCCGGAGGCCCTTGTGAGCGCCAGGAGCTGGATGCCCTGCAGGCACTGGCCGCCCTGCAGGTAGAACTGAGCTCTGAGCGTGAGCAAAACCGCAGGGCTTACGTTCAGTTCATGCGCAAGAACCATCAGAGGAGGAAGCGTCACTTGGCTCGGAGGAGCGCCATCATCCAGGGCATCCCTGGCTTCTGGGCCAAAGCTGTATCCTTTGCGCTGCTCCTTGGGGTCCGCTGCTCAGGAGGACGAGGAAGGGGAGAAGGGGCAGGAGCAGGCGGAGGGGGTGGAGGCGAGGGCACAGGAAGGGCGCCGGAGGCCACTGAAGGAAATGCGGTCCTGGGCAATTGGCAGGCTCCAAAGGCACAGCCGAGTAGGGCCTGGGCAGGGCCACAGGTGGACGTGTCGCAGCCATGCCTTTGAGTGTCTCCTTCAGGCCTGCATCTGAGGAGGCGCAGCCCCCGAGGCCTCTAAGTCAACATTGACCAGAGACGGTACACAAGAGCAGCGTTCGCAGACAGTTATTGGTGTAAATGTGGGTGATCCCGGCACATTGCTGGGGCATGTGAGTCATTCACACACACACGCACACACGCACACGCACACGCACACACACACACACGTACACATAAACACACACACACATACCCAAGAAGCCCTTTACTTTCAGACACGGTTTGTCACAAGGACTGCAAGTCTGACCGTATAAGCAGTGACATGCCGCTACCCAGCATACACAGGTCTGGAGGAGCAGAGTAGCGGTCAGAAACAGCCCCTGCTTGGGGAATGCAGATGCACACCATCCCAAGGGGCCCAGAGCCATGAGCGTGTCTGATGGTATGGCAGGTCCTGAGGATATCAGCAGTGGCCGGGCAAGAGGCAGTGCCCGCCAAGCTCCTTGCAGATGCGTGTTCCAGTATCCTTGTTCCACCCCAGACTAGGGCTGATGCTCCTGGCTCTTCTTGGCCGGCATGTGGCCTGAATGGCTCCTTGACCTAAAGCAGATTATGAGCCACCCTCAAGTCTCCGTCCTGATCAGCGACCAAGATCAAGACTTTCTCGGCTACATGATGGACTTGAAGGTCAGTGAGGGAGACTGAGGAAGGGTGGGTATGGGACCTGGCGGGGAGTGGGAGGAACGTGTTAGCCATGTTCCTGTGCTGTGAGACTTTGGAGAGGCATCGGGGAAGCTGATCATGCCTGCCTTGGAGGCAAGCTGAGGCCCCTAGAAGCTTGCACCTTTTCCCTCCTCGCTATCCTGGCAGGTGCAGGTGCGGAGCCATCCGCCGTCCCGCTGCAAGCTGATCTTTTCCTTTCGGGACAACCCCTACTTCTTGAACTCGGTGATCATTAAGGAGTATTACCTTGACATCACTGGTAAAAGGTGGCTCCCGGGGTGATGAGTGTGGGTGTGCAAGCGTGTGGATGATGCACCTGCGGTGTCCACCCCAGTCTCCCCTGTCTGTCTGCAGGGTACAGGGCACGTCGATCCACTCCAGTCCACTGGTTCTGGGACTTTGAACGGGGAGCCCCCAGCCGCAGGCTGGACACCAGGAGCCTTAACTTTCTCAACTGGCTGTCAGGCCACAACGGCCCAGAATCGAACAGGATTGCTGAGGTGGGGTTGCTTTGGGCTTGCACACAGTTGGTGGTTGATGTTGGAGTTCTTGGCTGCTCATGGGAGGGTTGGGAGCCTGGTCAGCCCCTGGCTGACCTTGCTCGTGTTGCCTGCAGATCATCAGCGAAGACGTGTGGGACGATCCCCTGAAGTACTACCTCAGGGAGGAAGGTTCGTCCATGAGAGACAACTGACAGAAACACATGTGGTGATGGGGTCTGGAGGTAGGCCCCGTAGGGACAGCCGAATAGTAGCTGGGACACAGTACTTTCTTTCGCAAGTGGGGATGCTCAGGCTCATGCAAACTGGCTGCAGAGCCAGAGCCTGAGTCAAGCATGTAGCAGGTGACTTGCTGAGACTGGGGGCTGGGGGGGACTCGGTGTGTCCGAGAGCGCAGTAAGTCCCCCTCCAGTCAGCTGTGGTGGCAGCGCGAGAGTCCTAGGTGATACGACTAGAGGCAGGGTGAATTAAGTGCCTGTGTCAGAATCATCTGTCCTTGGGTCCTGCCATTCCCCCGGCGTCCTTCCTCTCACTGAGTTTGAGAATGCCTGGGCCCTTCACTTCCGCCCCTTAACCTAGGATGGCCTGTCATTGAAAGGGCGTCCTGTCCAGGGCCCCAGTGCACCTGTGCGCTGACTTTGGGATCTTGTGTGAATTTCCACATCCAATACTCTGATCTCACCAGCACCACACCTGCTGAGCTTGAAGTTGCTTCAGGGAAAATCCGGACGTCTCTGGGAGGAGGTGGACAGGGAGCCCCAAGGGCAGGACATGGTGCCTAGTGACACCATCTCCGTCATTGCTGGACACGGGTCTTCGGCTCCTGAAACCCCTGTGTTCCCTGTTTGCGTCCGTGTCCACGTGCCAAGCATGTGTGTGTGTACACGCGTGTGCTTGTGTCACCTGTCTTTATGCGGGGGTGTGTGTGTGTGTCCGGCCCAGGGCGGACGCAGAGATGAAGGCGACGGGAGAGGAGGTGACGAGCGACCAGAAGAGGAGGCACGAGGCGTCCCCAGGCTGACGGAGGTTGGTCACCGACTCTCCGCATGACCGTATCCGGGATGGGAATGAGGAAAAGATGGCCAGTGATACCTGCGGACCGTGGCTCGAGAAATCCGCAATTAGACCAAATCCAAAACACGCTCGCCACTTCTAACTTGTGGTTGTGTGTGCTTGGACCAGGGAGAGGGAAGTGCATGGTCTGAGGATTCCGCGAGGGCAAATCAGGTGGGGCGGGGCTTTGAAACCGCTGCCTGAGGAGCCCTCAGTCCATGGGGACGTGGGCCGGCCTCTGGAAATGGTGGGCGAGGGTATGGCTGGACCCGGGGTGGAGAGGAGGCCAAGTTCCTGTAGAGAAGAGCAGAGACCCGAAGGAGAAAGAGGCACAGATTGCCTGCTGCACTGGGGACTTGTTCCACACACGGAAGAAGGAGACCCGGGAGGGCCCTGGGCCAGTGCTGCCCAGGATCAGCCCATCGGCCCGCACGCTGTCTCCACGAGGGTGGCACACACTGGCATGATGCGAAACACAACGCAAGATGTGCTAAGCTAGGCTGTCCATGCAAAACCACAGGCACGCGAGGAGAGACAGGGTGTGAGCGTGGCAGACGTCCAGGCATTTCCAGCCTCCTCGGCAGGGCAGAAAGGCGAGGGAGGCGCAGGTGTGGGTGTACGTGTGCGTCCCTCTGCCGGAGTGTGCCTGTGAGGGAGGGAAGAGGGAGGAAGCAAGGACGGTGGGCTACTTGCATGTGCCAAGGGACCTCGGGAGAATGGCAGACAGGGAAGCCCCTGGGGGCGGTTGAGAGCCTGCTGGTGGATTTCAGGGCCCAGGGGCTAGGCATTAGCGGCCCTGCCAAAGACACCCCATGGGTCGTGCTCCAAGTCCTGACGTGAATTCCTTCCTTCCTCTGGGGTCTTGCCCCCGGCTGTGGGGGGGGGTGCCAGAGGTGCTAAGGGGCGCGTCTGCCCCAGACGGAGGTTTCTGGCAGTGTCGCTGGAGCAGAATCTCTGATTCTGTCGTAGGGCATCTGCACCAGATGACACTCAGAGGCACCCTGCCTTCCAGGTGACCGTCTTGGATGTCCCCGGGCCCAAGCGGGGACTGGCTTCCTTGGCATGTGGGCTGTGTAGGCAAGCAGGGATGCCTGACTGTCGGGAATTCTAGCTGGGCCTAATGAGAGCAACTGAAAGAGAGTCTTGGCATTTAGCAAAGCAGTGAGGCCCGGGTGGTACAAGGCCTCTTGGTGCCTTTGAGGTAGCAAAGCTGCTTTCTGCCCAGGGAGGCATGAGCTGTGTGCCCAGACAGGGCCGGGTGCCCAGGGCAGCATCGGTTCAGGGACTGAGTGCGTCTGGGTAGTGTTAAAGAGAAGGGACGGCGTGTAGGGTTGCCGCCTTACCTTTACGGCCTCAGGTTCCGTGCCTTGTATCGGAAGAGTGCCTGTATCCACGTGCTCCTTCTTCACAAGATTGGATCAGACCCAGGCCTGTCACAGTCTCTTGGGGCCCTTGCAGGCCCGGGCGTCTCTTTGGCCTTTTCCTGCTACAGGGAGACAGGGAGACAGGTGCACTCAGCAAGCTACACAGGTGGGAAGCACAGGGGCCTCACTCGGAGTGTTGTGGGCCCTGACGGCTGGTGGGCTAGCAACAGGGCCACGCCATTGACAAGGAACGACCTAGATAGATGCACACGGAGAAAGCGGTTCTCCAAGTCAGCGGAGGCCAGCGCTCCTTGTTTTCTGGTTCCCTGAGGGAAGGCACAGACAATGGATCCGGCCAACGTGACTGGTACTGTGAAGCTGTCCAAGGTGATGGGAGAAGGCAGAACACAGGCGCCTGTCACTCAGCTGGCCACAGCGAGCAAATCCTGGGTCCTGCCCTTGCCCAAACCCCCGACAAATACTCCTGAGCGCACATCTCGGTTCCTGCACCGAACCAGGCCAGGTCCTGCACTTCTTCAAGCCCCCGACCGACACTCCTGGGCCAGCATCGGACTCTCAGGCTTGTTCCTGGCCTTAGTCAAGCCCCCGGAACACATTCCTGAGCCCACAACGCTGTTCTGTACCCCTGAACTACGGTGTGTCCTCCCCTTGTTCAAGCCCCCAGGAAACACTACTGAGCCCGCATCTCACTCGCTGCATTGAACCTGGCTGGCTCCTTGTCTTGTTCAAGCCCCCGACAGATACTCCGGAACCCACATCTCGGTCCCTGCACTGATCCCGGCTGGGTGCTGCCCTTGTTCCCGACCCCGACAAATACTCCTGAGCCCACATCTCGGGCCCTGCACTGAATCGGGTGGGCCCTGCCCATCTTCCAGCCCCGACAAACTCTCCTGAGCCCACACCCCGGTCCCTGCACTGAAGCAGGCTGGGTGCTTCCCATGTTCAAGCCCCGACAAGCACTCCTGAGCCCACATCTCGGGCCCTGCACCGACCCAGTCTGGGTCCTGCCCTTGTTCAAGCCGCTGAACAAATACCCCTGAGCCGGCTTCTCTGTCCCTGCCGTGAACCAGGCCAGGAGCTGCACGTGTTGAAGCCACTGACCAACACTTCTGGGCCTGCATCTGATTCTCAGGCTGGTTCCTGGCCTGAGGTAAGCCCCCAGCAAACAGTATTGAGGCCACAGCTGGCTCCCTGCTCCTGAACTCAACTAAGGTGTGACCTCCCCTTGTTCAACCACCCTCCCCCCCCCCACCCCCCAGGAAACACCACTGTGCCCGCATCTCACTCGCTGCATTGAACCAGGCTGGGTCCTGTGCTTGTTCAAACCCCCGACAAATCCTCCTGAGCCCACCCCTCGGTCCCTGCACTGAACCAGGCTGGATCCTCCCTTTGTTCAAGCCCCTGACAAACACACCTGACACCACCTCTCGGTCCCGTCATCGAGCCAGGCTGGGTCCTGCCCATGATCAAGCAGCTGATAAACACTCCTTGGAGCACATCTCGGTCCCTGCACTGATCCAGGCTGGATCCTGCCCTTGTTCATCCCGACAGACACTCCCGAGGCCACAGCACAGTCCCTGCCATGACCCAGGCTGGGTCCTGCCTTTGTTCAAGCCCCCGACAAACACTCTTGAGCCCACATCTCGGTCCATGCAACTGAATCGGGTCGGCCCTGCCCATGCCCAAGCTCTTTGTAGAACGCATATATCGTGTGTCAGGACTATAGGATGGCTGGTTTAGCTTGATCCTCTTGCTGCTCCAGGCCCCACAGGCTTGGGCCACAGGGCAGGCTAGGATGTGTTCTCACATGGAGAACAGAACCACTTTGAAAGGGCCTCCATAGGGTCGATGGCAGCCGTGCATGTCTCCGACACCGGTGAGTCGTGGGACTTAACGGGGAGCTGTCCTTAGCGTCTCCCTGGCCGGCATTCGCACAAGGTTCAGGGGGGGTCCCTCATGCCAGCAGAGCGGGCCTCGTTTCTCCCTCTGCGCACAGTGTGGCCACGGCACCTCAGGCTTGTGCAGCTTTCACGTCGGCCCAGCGAGGGAGGGAGGGTCGCCCGTCCCCTTCTGCGCTTCAGCAGTGACCGCCCACTGTTGGCTTTCAAGGTCGAGAAAGCACTCTCCGAACGTGTGGACTAAAACCCTCTGAACTCCCACCGGTGAAACTCACTCAGGACGAGAAGGGCTTGCCTTCACGCCAAGGATAAGCGTCTCTTCTGAGCGCTGGTGTCCACAGAGTTGCAGACGGCAACAGCACTACTTAGAGAGACGGAGACACACAGACACCAGCGCCTGCTACACACGCGGAAGGATTGCCCAACACAGTGCTATGCCAGAAGCAAAGATACAGAGACACAGAGCGAGCGCTGTACACTAAGGCGCTGGTGTTCCCGAACAGTGGAGATCCACTGTAGCACTGTAGGTGGGGTTCTTCCCTACTCCCCTAGCATCCGGACAGCAGCAGGCTCTCTGTCCCTTGAAGAAAAGTATCCAGCCCCTTGGCACCCCTGCGTATCCCTTGGATACTCAGGGAGAGCTCTCAGTTATTGCCAGTCCCAGGGGACACAGGAGTGTGCGGTTCGGATGGCGGAGCAGGAACCCGTGCTTGGAATTTCCAGAGCCAGGTCAATGACAGCGCCTGGGGCTAGCCCGGCCACATGCAAAACCCTGTCCCTCCCTGGAGCAGAATCTGGCCACGTGGGGGCGCTGGAGCAGCACAGGAACCCCGGAAGATGCCCTCCGGTCTGGGGGCGTGTCCATAAGAGTGCCGCCCACTACCCTGTCGGCCATTGGTCTAGATTTGGGCCAGCAGTCTGTGCATGGCTCACAGCCTAGGCCCCCGCCTGTTCGCCGGATCTCCTAGGGCCCGTTCACCCCGTCCTGCGTTTCTGGCACCCCTTTCTTCGGCCTCACGCCAACACCCCCACACACCAGCCCCCGCCTTCTGACAATCCCCCTCACTCCCCGCCCCCAAAAGAGCTAGTCGGTCCCACAGGTTTACTGCAGCCTGGGCCGCCATTACGCCCCACTTGTTGTGCTCTTATGTCGCGTCCCTTCGCCTCTGCCCCAGCTCGGGGTCACCGCCAAGGCCAAGAGGAACGTGAGAGGCGGTCAGAGGAAGGCGGGAGCGTCCCGGGACCCCGCACCTTCCAAGCTGTGAGCCCAGGTACTCAGGGGGCAGGGCCCCGCCCCCACCCCCCCTCCCCCACCCCGCAGCCTGCCGTCGTGATGCAGTGCGCAGCTGGGACCTTGTCACCAGCAGTTGTCACGCCAGGCCAAGAGGCCACCCTCTTCAGGGTGGAGGCGGTGGAGGAGGGCGAGGCCCTGGTGGACGGAGACGTGGCGGGGATCGGGCGGGAGTTCCAGCTGCTTGCGGAAGACATCGTGGAGGAGGTGGAGGTTGTGGCGGATGAGGAGCAGGAACAGCGGCCCTCCCAGGAGCTAGAGGAGAAGACGGTGGAGGAGCAGGGCCAGGAAAGGCCCGGAGGCCCTTGTGAGCGCCAGGAGCTGGATGCCCTGCAGGCACTGGCCGCCCTGCAGGTAGAACTGAGCTCTGAGCGTGAGCAAAACCGCAGGGCTTACGTTCAGTTCATGCGCAAGAACCATCAGAGGAGGAAGCGTCACTTGGCTCGGAGGAGCGCCATCATCCAGGGCATCCCTGGCTTCTGGGCCAAAGCTGTATCCTTTGCGCTGCTCCTTGGGGTCCGCTGCTCAGGAGGACGAGGAAGGGGAGAAGGGGCAGGAGCAGGCGGAGGGGGTGGAGGCGAGGGCACAGGAAGGGCGCCGGAGGCCACTGAAGGAAATGTGGTCCTGGGCAATTGGCAGGCTCCAAAGGCACAGCCGAGTAGGGCCTGGGCAGGGCCACAGGTGGACGTGTCGCAGCCATGCCTTTGAGTGTCTCCTTCAGGCCTGCATCTGAGGAGGCGCAGCCCCCGAGGCCTCTAAGTCAACATTGACCAGAGACGGTACACAAGAGCAGCGTTCGCAGACAGTTATTGGTGTAAATGTGGGTGATCCCGGCACATTGCTGGGGCATGTGAGTCATTCACACACACACGCACACACGCACACGCACACGCACACGCACACACACGTACACATAAACACACACACACATACCCAAGAAGCCCTTTACTTTCAGACACGGTTTGTCACAAGGACTGCAAGTCTGACCGTATAAGCAGTGACATGCCGCTACCCAGCATACACAGGTCTGGAGGAGCAGAGTAGCGGTCAGAAACAGCCCCTGCTTGGGGAATGCAGATGCACACCATCCCAAGGGGCCCAGAGCCATGAGCGTGTCTGATGGTATGGCAGGTCCTGAGGATATCAGCAGTGGCCGGGCAAGAGGCAGTGCCCGCCAAGCTCCTTGCAGATGCGTGTTCCAGTATCCTTGTTCCACCCCAGACTAGGGCTGATGCTCCTGGCTCTTCTTGGCCGGCATGTGGCCTGAATGGCTCCTTGACCTAAAGCAGATTATGAGCCACCCTCAAGTCTCCGTCCTGATCAGCGACCAAGATCAAGACTTTCTCGGCTACATGATGGACTTGAAGGTCAGTGAGGGAGACTGAGGAAGGGTGGGTATGGGACCTGGCGGGGAGTGGGAGGAACGTGTTAGCCATGTTCCTGTGCTGTGAGACTTTGGAGAGGCATCGGGGAAGCTGATCATGCCTGCCTTGGAGGCAAGCTGAGGCCCCTAGAAGCTTGCACCTTTTCCCTCCTCGCTATCCTGGCAGGTGCAGGTGCGGAGCCATCCGCCGTCCCGCTGCAAGCTGATCTTTTCCTTTCGGGACAACCCCTACTTCTTGAACTCGGTGATCATTAAGGAGTATTACCTTGACATCACTGGTAAAAGGTGGCTCCCGGGGTGATGAGTGTGGGTGTGCAAGCGTGTGGATGATGCACCTGCGGTGTCCACCCCAGTCTCCCCTGTCTGTCTGCAGGGTACAGGGCACGTCGATCCACTCCAGTCCACTGGTTCTGGGACTTTGAACGGGGAGCCCCCAGCCGCAGGCTGGACACCAGGAGCCTTAACTTTCTCAACTGGCTGTCAGGCCACAACGGCCCAGAATCGAACAGGATTGCTGAGGTGGGGTTGCTTTGGGCTTGCACACAGTTGGTGGTTGATGTTGGAGTTCTTGGCTGCTCATGGGAGGGTTGGGAGCCTGGTCAGCCCCTGGCTGACCTTGCTCGTGTTGCCTGCAGATCATCAGCGAAGACGTGTGGGACGATCCCCTGAAGTACTACCTCAGGGAGGAAGGTTCGTCCATGAGAGACAACTGACAGAAACACATGTGGTGATGGGGTCTGGAGGTAGGCCCCGTAGGGACAGCCGAATAGTAGCTGGGACACAGTACTTTCTTTCGCAAGTGGGGATGCTCAGGCTCATGCAAACTGGCTGCAGAGCCAGAGCCTGAGTCAAGCATGTAGCAGGTGACTTGCTGAGACTGGGGGCTGGGGGGGGACTCGGTGTGTCCGAGAGCGCAGTAAGTCCCCCTCCAGTCAGCTGTGGTGGCAGCGCGAGAGTCCTAGGTGATACGACTAGAGGCAGGGTGAATTAAGTGCCTGTGTCAGAATCATCTGTCCTTGGGTCCTGCCATTCCCCCGGCGTCCTTCCTCTCACTGAGTTTGAGAATGCCTGGGCCCTTCACTTCCGCCCCTTAACCTAGGATGGCCTGTCATTGAAAGGGCGTCCTGTCCAGGGCCCCAGTGCACCTGTGCGCTGACTTTGGGATCTTGTGTGAATTTCCACATCCAATACTCTGATCTCACCAGCACCACACCTGCTGAGCTTGAAGTTGCTTCAGGGAAAATCCGGACGTCTCTGGGAGGAGGTGGACAGGGAGCCCCAAGGGCAGGACATGGTGCCTAGTGACACCATCTCCGTCATTGCTGGACACGGGTCTTCGGCTCCTGAAACCCCTGTGTTCCCTGTTTGCGTCCGTGTCCACGTGCCAAGCATGTGTGTGTGTACACGCGTGTGCTTGTGTCACCTGTCTTTATGCGGGGGTGTGTGTGTGTGTCCGGCCCAGGGCGGACGCAGAGATGAAGGCGACGGGAGAGGAGGTGACGAGCGACCAGAAGAGGAGGCACGAGGCGTCCCCAGGCTGACGGAGGTTGGTCACCGACTCTCCGCATGACCGTATCCGGGATGGGAATGAGGAAAAGATGGCCAGTGATACCTGCGGACCGTGGCTCGAGAAATCCGCAATTAGACCAAATCCAAAACACGCTCGCCACTTCTAACTTGTGGTTGTGTGTGCTTGGACCAGGGAGAGGGAAGTGCATGGTCTGAGGATTCCGCGAGGGCAAATCAGGTGGGGCGGGGCTTTGAAACCGCTGCCTGAGGAGCCCTCAGTCCATGGGGACGTGGGCCGGCCTCTGGAAATGGTGGGCGAGGGTATGGCTGGACCCGGGGTGGAGAGGAGGCCAAGTTCCTGTAGAGAAGAGCAGAGACCCGAAGGAGAAAGAGGCACAGATTGCCTGCTGCACTGGGGACTTGTTCCACACACGGAAGAAGGAGACCCGGGAGGGCCCTGGGCCAGTGCTGCCCAGGATCAGCCCATCGGCCCGCACGCTGTCTCCACGAGGGTGGCACACACTGGCATGATGCGAAACACAACGCAAGATGTGCTAAGCTAGGCTGTCCATGCAAAACCACAGGCACGCGAGGAGAGACAGGGTGTGAGCGTGGCAGACGTCCAGGCATTTCCAGCCTCCTCGGCAGGGCAGAAAGGCGAGGGAGGCGCAGGTGTGGGTGTACGTGTGCGTCCCTCTGCCGGAGTGTGCCTGTGAGGGAGGGAAGAGGGAGGAAGCAAGGACGGTGGGCTACTTGCATGTGCCAAGGGACCTCGGGAGAATGGCAGACAGGGAAGCCCCTGGGGGCGGTTGAGAGCCTGCTGGTGGATTTCAGGGCCCAGGGGCTAGGCATTAGCGGCCCTGCCAAAGACACCCCATGGGTCGTGCTCCAAGTCCTGACGTGAATTCCTTCCTTCCTCTGGGGTCTTGCCCCCGGCTGTGGGGGGGGGGGTGCCAGAGGTGCTAAGGGGCGCGTCTGCCCCAGACGGAGGTTTCTGGCAGTGTCGCTGGAGCAGAATCTCTGATTCTGTCGTAGGGCATCTGCACCAGATGACACTCAGAGGCACCCTGCCTTCCAGGTGACCGTCTTGGATGTCCCCGGGCCCAAGCGGGGACTGGCTTCCTTGGCATGTGGGCTGTGTAGGCAAGCAGGGATGCCTGACTGTCGGGAATTCTAGCTGGGCCTAATGAGAGCAACTGAAAGAGAGTCTTGGCATTTAGCAAAGCAGTGAGGCCCGGGTGGTACAAGGCCTCTTGGTGCCTTTGAGGTAGCAAAGCTGCTTTCTGCCCAGGGAGGCATGAGCTGTGTGCCCAGACAGGGCCGGGTGCCCAGGGCAGCATCAGTTCAGGGACTGAGTGCGTCTGGGTAGTGTTAAAGAGAAGGGACGGCGTGTAGGGTTGCCGCCTTACCTTTACGGCCTCAGGTTCCGTGCCTTGTATCGGAAGAGTGCCTGTATCCACGTGCTCCTTCTTCACAAGATTGGATCAGACCCAGGCCTGTCACAGTCTCTTGGGGCCCTTGCAGGCCCGGGCGTCTCTTTGGCCTTTTCCTGCTACAGGGAGACAGGGAGACAGGTGCACTCAGCAAGCTACACAGGTGGGAAGCACAGGGGCCTCACTCGGAGTGTTGTGGGCCCTGACGGCTGGTGGGCTAGCAACAGGGCCACGCCATTGACAAGGAACGACCTAGATAGATGCACACGGAGAAAGCGGTTCTCCAAGTCAGCGGAGGCCAGCGCTCCTTGTTTTCTGGTTCCCTGAGGGAAGGCACAGACAATGGATCCGGCCAACGTGACTGGTACTGTGAAGCTGTCCAAGGTGATGGGAGAAGGCAGAACACAGGCGCCTGTCACTCAGCTGGCCACAGCGAGCAAATCCTGGGTCCTGCCCTTGCCCAAACCCCCGACAAATACTCCTGAGCGCACATCTCGGTTCCTGCACCGAACCAGGCCAGGTCCTGCACTTCTTCAAGCCCCCGACCGACACTCCTGGGCCAGCATCGGACTCTCAGGCTTGTTCCTGGCCTTAGTCAAGCCCCCGGAACACATTCCTGAGCCCACAACGCTGTTCTGTACCCCTGAACTACGGTGTGTCCTCCCCTTGTTCAAGCCCCCAGGAAACACTACTGAGCCCGCATCTCACTCGCTGCATTGAACCTGGCTGGCTCCTTGTCTTGTTCAAGCCCCCGACAGATACTCCGGAACCCACATCTCGGTCCCTGCACTGATCCCGGCTGGGTGCTGCCCTTGTTCCCGACCCCGACAAATACTCCTGAGCCCACATCTCGGGCCCTGCACTGAATCGGGTGGGCCCTGCCCATCTTCCAGCCCCGACAAACTCTCCTGAGCCCACATCCCGGTCCCTGCACTGAAGCAGGCTGGGTGCTTCCCATGTTCAAGCCCCGACAAGCACTCCTGAGCCCACATCTCGGGCCCTGCACCGACCCAGTCTGGGTCCTGCCCTTGTTCAGCCGCTGAACAAATACCCCTGAGCCGGCTTCTCTGTCCCTGCCGTGAACCAGGCCAGGAGCTGCACGTGTTGAAGCCACTGACCAACACTTCTGGGCCTGCATCTGATTCTCAGGCTGGTTCCTGGCCTGAGGTAAGCCCCCAGCAAACAGTATTGAGGCCACAGCTGGCTCCCTGCTCCTGAACTCAACTAAGGTGTGACCTCCCCTTGTTCAACCACCCTCCCCCCCCACCCCCCAGGAAACACCACTGTGCCCGCATCTCACTCGCTGCATTGAACCAGGCTGGGTCCTGCGCTTGTTCAAACCCCCGACAAATCCTCCTGAGCCCACCCCTCGGTCCCTGCACTGAACCAGGCTGGATCCTCCCTTTGTTCAAGCCCCTGACAAACACACCTGACACCACCTCTCGGTCCCGTCATCGAGCCAGGCTGGGTCCTGCCCATGATCAAGCAGCCGATAAACACTCCATGGAGCACAGCTCGGTCCCTGCACTGATCCAGGCTGGATCCTGCCCTTGTTCATCCCGACAGACACTCCCGAGGCCACAGCACAGTCCCTGCCATGACCCAGGCTGGGTCCTGCCTTTGTTCAAGCCCCCGACAAACACTCTTGAGCCCACATCTCGGTCCATGCAACTGAATCGGGTCGGCCCTGCCCATGCCCAAGCTCTTTGTAGAACGCATATATCGTGTGTCAGGACTATAGGATGGCTGGTTTAGCTTGATCCTCTTGCTGCTCCAGGCCCCACAGGCTTGGGCCACAGGGCAGGCTAGGATGTGTTCTCACATGGAGAACAGAACCACTTTGAAAGGGCCTCCATAGGGTCGATGGCAGCCGTGCATGTCTCCGACACCGGTGAGTCGTGGGACTTAACGGGGAGCTGTCCTTAGCGTCTCCCTGGCCGGCATTCGCACAAGGTTCAGGGGGGGTCCCTCATGCCAGCAGAGCGGGCCTCGTTTCTCCCTCTGCGCACAGTGTGGCCACGGCACCTCAAGCTTGTGCAGCTTTCACGTCGGCCCAGCGAGGGAGGGAGGGTCGCCCGTCCCCTTCTGCGCTTCAGCAGTGACCGCCCACTGTTGGCTTTCAAGGTCGAGAAAGCACTCTCCGAACGTGTGGACTAAAACCCTCTGAACTCCCACCGGTGAAACTCACTCAGGACGAGAAGGGCTTGCCTTCACGCCAAGGATAAGCGTCTCTTCTGAGCGCTGGTGTCCACAGAGTTGCAGACGGCAACAGCACTACTTAGAGAGACGGAGACACACAGACACCAGCGCCTGCTACACACGCGGAAGGATTGCCCAACACAGTGCTATGCCAGAAGCAAAGATACAGAGACACAGAGCGAGCGCTGTACACTAAGGCGCTGGTGTTCCCGAACAGTGGAGATCCACTGTAGCACTGTAGGTGGGGTTCTTCCCTACTCCCCTAGCATCCGGACAGCAGCAGGCTCTCTGTCCCTTGAAGAAAAGTATCCAGCCCCTTGGCACCCCTGCGTATCCCTTGGATACTCAGGGAGAGCTCTCAGTTATTGCCAGTCCCAGGGGACACAGGAGTGTGCGGTTCGGATGGCGGAGCAGGAACCCGTGCTTGGAATTTCCAGAGCCAGGTCAATGACAGCGCCTGGGGCTAGCCCGGCCACATGCAAAACCCTGTCCCTCCCTGGAGCAGAATCTGGCCACGTGGGGGCGCTGGAGCAGCACAGGAACCCCGGAAGATGCCCTCCGGTCTGGGGGCGTGTCCATAAGAGTGCCGCCCACTACCCTGTCGGCCATTGGTCTAGATTTGGGCCAGCAGTCTGTGCATGGCTCACAGCCTAGGCCCCCGCCTGTTCGCCGGATCTCCTAGGGCCCGTTCACCCCGTCCTGCGTTTCTGGCACCCCTTTCTTCGGCCTCACGCCAACACCCCCACACACCAGCCCCCGCCTTCTGACAATCCCCCTCACTCCCCGCCCCCAAAAGAGCTAGTCGGTCCCACAGGTTTACTGCAGCCTGGGCCGCCATTACGCCCCACTTGTTGTGCTCTTATGTCGCGTCCCTTCGCCTCTGCCCCAGCTCGGGGTCACCGCCAAGGCCAAGAGGAACGTGAGAGGCGGTCAGAGGAAGGCGGGAGCGTCCCGGGACCCCGCACCTTCCAAGCTGTGAGCCCAGGTACTCAGGGGGCAGGGCCCCGCCCCCACCCCCCCTCCCCCACCCCGCAGCCTGCCGTCGTGATGCAGTGCGCAGCTGGGACCTTGTCACCAGCAGTTGTCACGCCAGGCCAAGAGGCCACCCTCTTCAGGGTGGAGGCGGTGGAGGAGGGCGAGGCCCTGGTGGACGGAGACGTGGCGGGGATCGGGCGGGAGTTCCAGCTGCTTGCGGAAGACATCGTGGAGGAGGTGGAGGTTGTGGCGGATGAGGAGCAGGAACAGCGGCCCTCCCAGGAGCTAGAGGAGAAGACGGTGGAGGAGCAGGGCCAGGAAAGGCCCGGAGGCCCTTGTGAGCGCCAGGAGCTGGATGCCCTGCAGGCACTGGCCGCCCTGCAGGTAGAACTGAGCTCTGAGCGTGAGCAAAACCGCAGGGCTTACGTTCAGTTCATGCGCAAGAACCATCAGAGGAGGAAGCGTCACTTGGCTCGGAGGAGCGCCATCATCCAGGGCATCCCTGGCTTCTGGGCCGAAGCTGTATCCTTTGCGCTGCTCCTTGGGGTCCGCTGCTCAGGAGGACGAGGAAGGGGAGAAGGGGCAGGAGCAGGCGGAGGGGGTGGAGGCGAGGGCACAGGAAGGGCGCCGGAGGCCACTGAAGGAAATGTGGTCCTGGGCAATTGGCAGGCTCCAAAGGCACAGCCGAGTAGGGCCTGGGCAGGGCCACAGGTGGACGTGTCGCAGCCATGCCTTTGAGTGTCTCCTTCAGGCCTGCATCTGAGGAGGCGCAGCCCCCGAGGCCTCTAAGTCAACATTGACCAGAGACGGTACACAAGAGCAGCGTTCGCAGACAGTTATTGGTGTAAATGTGGGTGATCCCGGCACATTGCTGGGGCATGTGAGTCATTCACACACACACGCACACACGCACACGCACACGCACACGCACACGCACACACACACACACGTACACATAAACACACACACACATACCCAAGAAGCCCTTTACTTTCAGACACGGTTTGTCACAAGGACTGCAAGTCTGACCGTATAAGCAGTGACATGCCGCTACCCAGCATACACAGGTCTGGAGGAGCAGAGTAGCGGTCAGAAACAGCCCCTGCTTGGGGAATGCAGATGCACACCATCCCAAGGGGCCCAGAGCCATGAGCGTGTCTGATGGTATGGCAGGTCCTGAGGATATCAGCAGTGGCCGGGCAAGAGGCAGTGCCCGCCAAGCTCCTTGCAGATGCGTGTTCCAGTATCCTTGTTCCACCCCAGACTAGGGCTGATGCTCCTGGCTCTTCTTGGCCGGCATGTGGCCTGAATGGCTCCTTGACCTAAAGCAGATTATGAGCCACCCTCAAGTCTCCGTCCTGATCAGCGACCAAGATCAAGACTTTCTCGGCTACATGATGGACTTGAAGGTCAGTGAGGGAGACTGAGGAAGGGTGGGTATGGGACCTGGCGGGGAGTGGGAGGAACGTGTTAGCCATGTTCCTGTGCTGTGAGACTTTGGAGAGGCATCGGGGAAGCTGATCATGCCTGCCTTGGAGGCAAGCTGAGGCCCCTAGAAGCTTGCACCTTTTCCCTCCTCGCTATCCTGGCAGGTGCAGGTGCGGAGCCATCCGCCGTCCCGCTGCAAGCTGATCTTTTCCTTTCGGGACAACCCCTACTTCTTGAACTCGGTGATCATTAAGGAGTATTACCTTGACATCACTGGTAAAAGGTGGCTCCCGGGGTGATGAGTGTGGGTGTGCAAGCGTGTGGATGATGCACCTGCGGTGTCCACCCCAGTCTCCCCTGTCTGTCTGCAGGGTACAGGGCACGTCGATCCACTCCAGTCCACTGGTTCTGGGACTTTGAACGGGGAGCCCCCAGCCGCAGGCTGGACACCAGGAGCCTTAACTTTCTCAACTGGCTGTCAGGCCACAACGGCCCAGAATCGAACAGGATTGCTGAGGTGGGGTTGCTTTGGGCTTGCACACAGTTGGTGGTTGATGTTGGAGTTCTTGGCTGCTCATGGGAGGGTTGGGAGCCTGGTCAGCCCCTGGCTGACCTTGCTCGTGTTGCCTGCAGATCATCAGCGAAGACGTGTGGGACGATCCCCTGAAGTACTACCTCAGGGAGGAAGGTTCGTCCATGAGAGACAACTGACAGAAACACATGTGGTGATGGGGTCTGGAGGTAGGCCCCGTAGGGACAGCCGAATAGTAGCTGGGACACAGTACTTTCTTTCGCAAGTGGGGATGCTCAGGCTCATGCAAACTGGCTGCAGAGCCAGAGCCTGAGTCAAGCATGTAGCAGGTGACTTGCTGAGACTGGGGGCTGGGGGGGGACTCGGTGTGTCCGAGAGCGCAGTAAGTCCCCCTCCAGTCAGCTGTGGTGGCAGCGCGAGAGTCCTAGGTGATACGACTAGAGGCAGGGTGAATTAAGTGCCTGTGTCAGAATCATCTGTCCTTGGGTCCTGCCATTCCCCCGGCGTCCTTCCTCTCACTGAGTTTGAGAATGCCTGGGCCCTTCACTTCCGCCCCTTAACCTAGGATGGCCTGTCATTGAAAGGGCGTCCTGTCCAGGGCCCCAGTGCACCTGTGCGCTGACTTTGGGATCTTGTGTGAATTTCCACATCCAATACTCTGATCTCACCAGCACCACACCTGCTGAGCTTGAAGTTGCTTCAGGGAAAATCCGGACGTCTCTGGGAGGAGGTGGACAGGGAGCCCCAAGGGCAGGACATGGTGCCTAGTGACACCATCTCCGTCATTGCTGGACACGGGTCTTCGGCTCCTGAAACCCCTGTGTTCCCTGTTTGCGTCCGTGTCCACGTGCCAAGCATGTGTGTGTGTACACGCGTGTGCTTGTGTCACCTGTCTTTATGCGGGGGTGTGTGTGTGTGTCCGGCCCAGGGCGGACGCAGAGATGAAGGCGACGGGAGAGGAGGTGACGAGCGACCAGAAGAGGAGGCACGAGGCGTCCCCAGGCTGACGGAGGTTGGTCACCGACTCTCCGCATGACCGTATCCGGGATGGGAATGAGGAAAAGATGGCCAGTGATACCTGCGGACCGTGGCTCGAGAAATCCGCAATTAGACCAAATCCAAAACACGCTCGCCACTTCTAACTTGTGGTTGTGTGTGCTTGGACCAGGGAGAGGGAAGTGCATGGTCTGAGGATTCCGCGAGGGCAAATCAGGTGGGGCGGGGCTTTGAAACCGCTGCCTGAGGAGCCCTCAGTCCATGGGGACGTGGGCCGGCCTCTGGAAATGGTGGGCGAGGGTATGGCTGGACCCGGGGTGGAGAGGAGGCCAAGTTCCTGTAGAGAAGAGCAGAGACCCGAAGGAGAAAGAGGCACAGATTGCCTGCTGCACTGGGGACTTGTTCCACACACGGAAGAAGGAGACCCGGGAGGGCCCTGGGCCAGTGCTGCCCAGGATCAGCCCATCGGCCCGCACGCTGTCTCCACGAGGGTGGCACACACTGGCATGATGCGAAACACAACGCAAGATGTGCTAAGCTAGGCTGTCCATGCAAAACCACAGGCACGCGAGGAGAGACAGGGTGTGAGCGTGGCAGACGTCCAGGCATTTCCAGCCTCCTCGGCAGGGCAGAAAGGCGAGGGAGGCGCAGGTGTGGGTGTACGTGTGCGTCCCTCTGCCGGAGTGTGCCTGTGAGGGAGGGAAGAGGGAGGAAGCAAGGACGGTGGGCTACTTGCATGTGCCAAGGGACCTCGGGAGAATGGCAGACAGGGAAGCCCCTGGGGGCGGTTGAGAGCCTGCTGGTGGATTTCAGGGCCCAGGGGCTAGGCATTAGCGGCCCTGCCAAAGACACCCCATGGGTCGTGCTCCAAGTCCTGACGTGAATTCCTTCCTTCCTCTGGGGTCTTGCCCCCGGCTGTGGGGGGGGGGGGTGCCAGAGGTGCTAAGGGGCGCGTCTGCCCCAGACGGAGGTTTCTGGCAGTGTCGCTGGAGCAGAATCTCTGATTCTGTCGTAGGGCATCTGCACCAGATGACACTCAGAGGCACCCTGCCTTCCAGGTGACCGTCTTGGATGTCCCCGGGCCCAAGCGGGGACTGGCTTCCTTGGCATGTGGGCTGTGTAGGCAAGCAGGGATGCCTGACTGTCGGGAATTCTAGCTGGGCCTAATGAGAGCAACTGAAAGAGAGTCTTGGCATTTAGCAAAGCAGTGAGGCCCGGGTGGTACAAGGCCTCTTGGTGCCTTTGAGGTAGCAAAGCTGCTTTCTGCCCAGGGAGGCATGAGCTGTGTGCCCAGACAGGGCCGGGTGCCCAGGGCAGCATCAGTTCAGGGACTGAGTGCGTCTGGGTAGTGTTAAAGAGAAGGGACGGCGTGTAGGGTTGCCGCCTTACCTTTACGGCCTCAGGTTCCGTGCCTTGTATCGGAAGAGTGCCTGTATCCACGTGCTCCTTCTTCACAAGATTGGATCAGACCCAGGCCTGTCACAGTCTCTTGGGGCCCTTGCAGGCCCGGGCGTCTCTTTGGCCTTTTCCTGCTACAGGGAGACAGGGAGACAGGTGCACTCAGCAAGCTACACAGGTGGGAAGCACAGGGGCCTCACTCGGAGTGTTGTGGGCCCTGACGGCTGGTGGGCTAGCAACAGGGCCACGCCATTGACAAGGAACGACCTAGATAGATGCACACGGAGAAAGCGGTTCTCCACGTCAGCGGAGGCCAGCGCTCCTTGTTTTCTGGTTCCCTGAGGGAAGGCACAGACAATGGATCCGGCCAACGTGACTGGTACTGTGAAGCTGTCCAAGGTGATGGGAGAAGGCAGAACACAGGCGCCTGTCACTCAGCTGGCCACAGCGAGCAAATCCTGGGTCCTGCCCTTGCCCAAACCCCCGACAAATACTCCTGAGCGCACATCTCGGTTCCTGCACCGAACCAGGCCAGGTCCTGCACTTCTTCAAGCCCCCGACCGACACTCCTGGGCCAGCATCGGACTCTCAGGCTTGTTCCTGGCCTTAGTCAAGCCCCCGGAACACATTCCTGAGCCCACAACGCTGTTCTGTACCCCTGAACTACGGTGTGTCCTCCCCTTGTTCAAGCCCCCAGGAAACACTACTGAGCCCGCATCTCACTCGCTGCATTGAACCTGGCTGGCTCCTTGTCTTGTTCAAGCCCCCGACAGATACTCCGGAACCCACATCTCGGTCCCTGCACTGATCCCGGCTGGGTGCTGCCCTTGTTCCCGACCCCGACAAATACTCCTGAGCCCACATCTCGGGCCCTGCACTGAATCGGGTGGGCCCTGCCCATCTTCCAGCCCCGACAAACTCTCCTGAGCCCACATCCCGGTCCCTGCACTGAAGCAGGCTGGGTGCTTCCCATGTTCAAGCCCCGACAAGCACTCCTGAGCCCACATCTCGGGCCCTGCACCGACCCAGTCTGGGTCCTGCCCTTGTTCAGCCGCTGAACAAATACCCCTGAGCCGGCTTCTCTGTCCCTGCCGTGAACCAGGCCAGGAGCTGCACGTGTTGAAGCCACTGACCAACACTTCTGGGCCTGCATCTGATTCTCAGGCTGGTTCCTGGCCTGAGGTAAGCCCCCAGCAAACAGTATTGAGGCCACAGCTGGCTCCCTGCTCCTGAACTCAACTAAGGTGTGACCTCCCCTTGTTCAACCACCCTCCCCCCCCACCCCCCAGGAAACACCACTGTGCCCGCATCTCACTCGCTGCATTGAACCAGGCTGGGTCCTGCGCTTGTTCAAACCCCCGACAAATCCTCCTGAGCCCACCCCTCGGTCCCTGCACTGAACCAGGCTGGATCCTCCCTTTGTTCAAGCCCCTGACAAACACACCTGACACCACCTCTCGGTCCCGTCATCGAGCCAGGCTGGGTCCTGCCCATGATCAAGCAGCCGATAAACACTCCTTGGAGCACATCTCGGTCCCTGCACTGATCCAGGCTGGATCCTGCCCTTGTTCATCCCGACAGACACTCCCGAGGCCACAGCACAGTCCCTGCCATGACCCAGGCTGGGTCCTGCCTTTGTTCAAGCCCCCGACAAACACTCTTGAGCCCACATCTCGGTCCATGCAACTGAATCGGGTCGGCCCTGCCCATGCCCAAGCTCTTTGTAGAACGCATATATCGTGTGTCAGGACTATAGGATGGCTGGTTTAGCTTGATCCTCTTGCTGCTCCAGGCCCCACAGGCTTGGGCCACAGGGCAGGCTAGGATGTGTTCTCACATGGAGAACAGAACCACTTTGAAAGGGCCTCCATAGGGTCGATGGCAGCCGTGCATGTCTCCGACACCGGTGAGTCGTGGGACTTAACGGGGAGCTGTCCTTAGCGTCTCCCTGGCCGGCATTCGCACAAGGTTCAGGGGGGGTCCCTCATGCCAGCAGAGCGGGCCTCGTTTCTCCCTCTGCGCACAGTGTGGCCACGGCACCTCAAGCTTGTGCAGCTTTCACGTCGGCCCAGCGAGGGAGGGAGGGTCGCCCGTCCCCTTCTGCGCTTCAGCAGTGACCGCCCACTGTTGGCTTTCAAGGTCGAGAAAGCACTCTCCGAACGTGTGGACTAAAACCCTCTGAACTCCCACCGGTGAAACTCACTCAGGACGAGAAGGGCTTGCCTTCACGCCAAGGATAAGCGTCTCTTCTGAGCGCTGGTGTCCACAGAGTTGCAGACGGCAACAGCACTACTTAGAGAGACGGAGACACACAGACACCAGCGCCTGCTACACACGCGGAAGGATTGCCCAACACAGTGCTATGCCAGAAGCAAAGATACAGAGACACAGAGCGAGCGCTGTACACTAAGGCGCTGGTGTTCCCGAACAGTGGAGATCCACTGTAGCACTGTAGGTGGGGTTCTTCCCTACTCCCCTAGCATCCGGACAGCAGCAGGCTCTCTGTCCCTTGAAGAAAAGTATCCAGCCCCTTGGCACCCCTGCGTATCCCTTGGATACTCAGGGAGAGCTCTCAGTTATTGCCAGTCCCAGGGGACACAGGAGTGTGCGGTTCGGATGGCGGAGCAGGAACCCGTGCTTGGAATTTCCAGAGCCAGGTCAATGACAGCGCCTGGGGCTAGCCCGGCCACATGCAAAACCCTGTCCCTCCCTGGAGCAGAATCTGGCCACGTGGGGGCGCTGGAGCAGCACAGGAACCCCGGAAGATGCCCTCCGGTCTGGGGGCGTGTCCATAAGAGTGCCGCCCACTACCCTGTCGGCCATTGGTCTAGATTTGGGCCAGCAGTCTGTGCATGGCTCACAGCCTAGGCCCCCGCCTGTTCGCCGGATCTCCTAGGGCCCGTTCACCCCGTCCTGCGTTTCTGGCACCCCTTTCTTCGGCCTCACGCCAACACCCCCACACACCAGCCCCCGCCTTCTGACAATCCCCCTCACTCCCCGCCCCCAAAAGAGCTAGTCGGTCCCACAGGTTTACTGCAGCCTGGGCCGCCATTACGCCCCACTTGTTGTGCTCTTATGTCGCGTCCCTTCGCCTCTGCCCCAGCTCGGGGTCACCGCCAAGGCCAAGAGGAACGTGAGAGGCGGTCAGAGGAAGGCGGGAGCGTCCCGGGACCCCGCACCTTCCAAGCTGTGAGCCCAGGTACTCAGGGGGCAGGGCCCCGCCCCCACCCCCCCTCCCCCACCCCGCAGCCTGCCGTCGTGATGCAGTGCGCAGCTGGGACCTTGTCACCAGCAGTTGTCACGCCAGGCCAAGAGGCCACCCTCTTCAGGGTGGAGGCGGTGGAGGAGGGCGAGGCCCTGGTGGACGGAGACGTGGCGGGGATCGGGCGGGAGTTCCAGCTGCTTGCGGAAGACATCGTGGAGGAGGTGGAGGTTGTGGCGGATGAGGAGCAGGAACAGCGGCCCTCCCAGGAGCTAGAGGAGAAGACGGTGGAGGAGCAGGGCCAGGAAAGGCCCGGAGGCCCTTGTGAGCGCCAGGAGCTGGATGCCCTGCAGGCACTGGCCGCCCTGCAGGTAGAACTGAGCTCTGAGCGTGAGCAAAACCGCAGGGCTTACGTTCAGTTCATGCGCAAGAACCATCAGAGGAGGAAGCGTCACTTGGCTCGGAGGAGCGCCATCATCCAGGGCATCCCTGGCTTCTGGGCCGAAGCTGTATCCTTTGCGCTGCTCCTTGGGGTCCGCTGCTCAGGAGGACGAGGAAGGGGAGAAGGGGCAGGAGCAGGCGGAGGGGGTGGAGGCGAGGGCACAGGAAGGGCGCCGGAGGCCACTGAAGGAAATGTGGTCCTGGGCAATTGGCAGGCTCCAAAGGCACAGCCGAGTAGGGCCTGGGCAGGGCCACAGGTGGACGTGTCGCAGCCATGCCTTTGAGTGTCTCCTTCAGGCCTGCATCTGAGGAGGCGCAGCCCCCGAGGCCTCTAAGTCAACATTGACCAGAGACGGTACACAAGAGCAGCGTTCGCAGACAGTTATTGGTGTAAATGTGGGTGATCCCGGCACATTGCTGGGGCATGTGAGTCATTCACACACACACGCACACACGCACACGCACACGCACACGCACACACACACACACGTACACATAAACACACACACACATACCCAAGAAGCCCTTTACTTTCAGACACGGTTTGTCACAAGGACTGCAAGTCTGACCGTATAAGCAGTGACATGCCGCTACCCAGCATACACAGGTCTGGAGGAGCAGAGTAGCGGTCAGAAACAGCCCCTGCTTGGGGAATGCAGATGCACACCATCCCAAGGGGCCCAGAGCCATGAGCGTGTCTGATGGTATGGCAGGTCCTGAGGATATCAGCAGTGGCCGGGCAAGAGGCAGTGCCCGCCAAGCTCCTTGCAGATGCGTGTTCCAGTATCCTTGTTCCACCCCAGACTAGGGCTGATGCTCCTGGCTCTTCTTGGCCGGCATGTGGCCTGAATGGCTCCTTGACCTAAAGCAGATTATGAGCCACCCTCAAGTCTCCGTCCTGATCAGCGACCAAGATCAAGACTTTCTCGGCTACATGATGGACTTGAAGGTCAGTGAGGGAGACTGAGGAAGGGTGGGTATGGGACCTGGCGGGGAGTGGGAGGAACGTGTTAGCCATGTTCCTGTGCTGTGAGACTTTGGAGAGGCATCGGGGAAGCTGATCATGCCTGCCTTGGAGGCAAGCTGAGGCCCCTAGAAGCTTGCACCTTTTCCCTCCTCGCTATCCTGGCAGGTGCAGGTGCGGAGCCATCCGCCGTCCCGCTGCAAGCTGATCTTTTCCTTTCGGGACAACCCCTACTTCTTGAACTCGGTGATCATTAAGGAGTATTACCTTGACATCACTGGTAAAAGGTGGCTCCCGGGGTGATGAGTGTGGGTGTGCAAGCGTGTGGATGATGCACCTGCGGTGTCCACCCCAGTCTCCCCTGTCTGTCTGCAGGGTACAGGGCACGTCGATCCACTCCAGTCCACTGGTTCTGGGACTTTGAACGGGGAGCCCCCAGCCGCAGGCTGGACACCAGGAGCCTTAACTTTCTCAACTGGCTGTCAGGCCACAACGGCCCAGAATCGAACAGGATTGCTGAGGTGGGGTTGCTTTGGGCTTGCACACAGTTGGTGGTTGATGTTGGAGTTCTTGGCTGCTCATGGGAGGGTTGGGAGCCTGGTCAGCCCCTGGCTGACCTTGCTCGTGTTGCCTGCAGATCATCAGCGAAGACGTGTGGGACGATCCCCTGAAGTACTACCTCAGGGAGGAAGGTTCGTCCATGAGAGACAACTGACAGAAACACATGTGGTGATGGGGTCTGGAGGTAGGCCCCGTAGGGACAGCCGAATAGTAGCTGGGACACAGTACTTTCTTTCGCAAGTGGGGATGCTCAGGCTCATGCAAACTGGCTGCAGAGCCAGAGCCTGAGTCAAGCATGTAGCAGGTGACTTGCTGAGACTGGGGGCTGGGGGGGGACTCGGTGTGTCCGAGAGCGCAGTAAGTCCCCCTCCAGTCAGCTGTGGTGGCAGCGCGAGAGTCCTAGGTGATACGACTAGAGGCAGGGTGAATTAAGTGCCTGTGTCAGAATCATCTGTCCTTGGGTCCTGCCATTCCCCCGGCGTCCTTCCTCTCACTGAGTTTGAGAATGCCTGGGCCCTTCACTTCCGCCCCTTAACCTAGGATGGCCTGTCATTGAAAGGGCGTCCTGTCCAGGGCCCCAGTGCACCTGTGCGCTGACTTTGGGATCTTGTGTGAATTTCCACATCCAATACTCTGATCTCACCAGCACCACACCTGCTGAGCTTGAAGTTGCTTCAGGGAAAATCCGGACGTCTCTGGGAGGAGGTGGACAGGGAGCCCCAAGGGCAGGACATGGTGCCTAGTGACACCATCTCCGTCATTGCTGGACACGGGTCTTCGGCTCCTGAAACCCCTGTGTTCCCTGTTTGCGTCCGTGTCCACGTGCCAAGCATGTGTGTGTGTACACGCGTGTGCTTGTGTCACCTGTCTTTATGCGGGGGTGTGTGTGTGTGTCCGGCCCAGGGCGGACGCAGAGATGAAGGCGACGGGAGAGGAGGTGACGAGCGACCAGAAGAGGAGGCACGAGGCGTCCCCAGGCTGACGGAGGTTGGTCACCGACTCTCCGCATGACCGTATCCGGGATGGGAATGAGGAAAAGATGGCCAGTGATACCTGCGGACCGTGGCTCGAGAAATCCGCAATTAGACCAAATCCAAAACACGCTCGCCACTTCTAACTTGTGGTTGTGTGTGCTTGGACCAGGGAGAGGGAAGTGCATGGTCTGAGGATTCCGCGAGGGCAAATCAGGTGGGGCGGGGCTTTGAAACCGCTGCCTGAGGAGCCCTCAGTCCATGGGGACGTGGGCCGGCCTCTGGAAATGGTGGGCGAGGGTATGGCTGGACCCGGGGTGGAGAGGAGGCCAAGTTCCTGTAGAGAAGAGCAGAGACCCGAAGGAGAAAGAGGCACAGATTGCCTGCTGCACTGGGGACTTGTTCCACACACGGAAGAAGGAGACCCGGGAGGGCCCTGGGCCAGTGCTGCCCAGGATCAGCCCATCGGCCCGCACGCTGTCTCCACGAGGGTGGCACACACTGGCATGATGCGAAACACAACGCAAGATGTGCTAAGCTAGGCTGTCCGTGCAAAACCACAGGCACGCGAGGAGAGACAGGGTGTGAGCGTGGCAGACGTCCAGGCATTTCCAGCCTCCTCGGCAGGGCAGAAAGGCGAGGGAGGCGCAGGTGTGGGTGTACGTGTGCGTCCCTCTGCCGGAGTGTGCCTGTGAGGGAGGGAAGAGGGAGGAAGCAAGGACGGTGGGCTACTTGCATGTGCCAAGGGACCTCGGGAGAATGGCAGACAGGGAAGCCCCTGGGGGCGGTTGAGAGCCTGCTGGTGGATTTCAGGGCCCAGGGGCTAGGCATTAGCGGCCCTGCCAAAGACACCCCATGGGTCGTGCTCCAAGTCCTGACGTGAATTCCTTCCTTCCTCTGGGGTCTTGCCCCCGGCTGTGGGGGGGGTGCCAGAGGTGCTAAGGGGCGCGTCTGCCCCAGACGGAGGTTTCTGGCAGTGTCGCTGGAGCAGAATCTCTGATTCTGTCGTAGGGCATCTGCACCAGATGACACTCAGAGGCACCCTGCCTTCCAGGTGACCGTCTTGGATGTCCCCGGGCCCAAGCGGGGACTGGCTTCCTTGGCATGTGGGCTGTGTAGGCAAGCAGGGATGCCTGACTGTCGGGAATTCTAGCTGGGCCTAATGAAAGCAACTGAAAGAGAGTCTTGGCATTTAGCAAAGCAGTGAGGCCCGGGTGGTACAAGGCCTCTTGGTGCCTTTGAGGTAGCAAAGCTGCTTTCTGCCCAGGGAGGCATGAGCTGTGGGCCCAGACAGGGCCGGGTGCCCAGGGCAGCATCGGTTCAGGGACTGAGTGCGTCTGGGTAGTGTTAAAGAGAAGGGACGGCATGTAGGGTTGCCGCCTTACCTTTACGGCCTCAGGTTCCGTGCCTTGTATCGGAAGAGTGCCTGTATCCACGTGCTCCTTCTTCACAAGATTGGATCAGACCCAGGCCTGTCACAGTCTCTTGGGGCCCTTGCAGGCCCGGGCGTCTCTTTGGCCTTTTCCTGCTACAGGGAGACAGGGAGACAGGTGCACTCAGCAAGCTACACAGGTGGGAAGCACAGGGGCCTCACTCGGAGTGTTGTGGGCCCTGACGGCTGGTGGGCTAGCAACAGGGCCACGCCATTGACAAGGAACGACCTAGATAGATGCACACGGAGAAAGCGGTTCTCCAAGTCAGCGGAGGCCAGCGCTCCTTGTTTTCTGGTTCCCTGAGGGAAGGCACAGACAATGGATCCGGCCAACGTGACTGGTACTGTGAAGCTGTCCAAGGTGATGGGAGAAGGCAGAACACAGGCGCCTGTCACTCAGCTGGCCACAGCGAGCAAATCCTGGGTCCTGCCCTTGCCCAAACCCCCGACAAATACTCCTGAGCGCACATCTCGGTTCCTGCACCGAACCAGGCCAGGTCCTGCACTTCTTCAAGCCCCCGACCGACACTCCTGGGCCAGCATCGGACTCTCAGGCTTGTTCCTGGCCTTAGTCAAGCCCCCGGAACACATTCCTGAGCCCACAACGCTGTTCTGTACCCCTGAACTACGGTGTGTCCTCCCCTTGTTCAAGCCCCCAGGAAACACTACTGAGCCCGCATCTCACTCGCTGCATTGAACCTGGCTGGCTCCTTGTCTTGTTCAAGCCCCCGACAGATACTCCGGAACCCACATCTCGGTCCCTGCACTGATCCCGGCTGGGTGCTGCCCTTGTTCCCGACCCCGACAAATACTCCTGAGCCCACATCTCGGGCCCTGCACTGAATCGGGTGGGCCCTGCCCATCTTCCAGCCCCGACAAACTCTCCTGAGCCCACACCCCGGTCCCTGCACTGAAGCAGGCTGGGTGCTTCCCATGTTCAAGCCCCGACAAGCACTCCTGAGCCCACATCTCGGGCCCTGCACCGACCCAGTCTGGGTCCTGCCCTTGTTCAAGCCGCTGAACAAATACCCCTGAGCCGGCTTCTCTGTCCCTGCCGTGAACCAGGCCAGGAGCTGCACGTGTTGAAGCCACTGACCAACACTTCTGGGCCTGCATCTGATTCTCAGGCTGGTTCCTGGCCTGAGGTAAGCCCCCAGCAAACAGTATTGAGGCCACAGCTGGCTCCCTGCTCCTGAACTCAACTAAGGTGTGACCTCCCCTTGTTCAACCACCCTCCCCCCCCCACCCCCCAGGAAACACCACTGTGCCCGCATCTCACTCGCTGCATTGAACCAGGCTGGGTCCTGTGCTTGTTCAAACCCCCGACAAATCCTCCTGAGCCCACCCCTCGGTCCCTGCACTGAACCAGGCTGGATCCTCCCTTTGTTCAAGCCCCTGACAAACACACCTGACACCACCTCTCGGTCCCGTCATCGAGCCAGGCTGGGTCCTGCCCATGATCAAGCAGCCGATAAACACTCCTTGGAGCACATCTCGGTCCCTGCACTGATCCAGGCTGGATCCTGCCCTTGTTCATCCCGACAGACACTCCCGAGGCCACAGCACAGTCCCTGCCATGACCCAGGCTGGGTCCTGCCTTTGTTCAAGCCCCCGACAAACACTCTTGAGCCCACATCTCGGTCCATGCAACTGAATCGGGTCGGCCCTGCCCATGCCCAAGCTCTTTGTAGAACGCATATATCGTGTGTCAGGACTATAGGATGGCTGGTTTAGCTTGATCCTCTTGCTGCTCCAGGCCCCACAGGCTTGGGCCACAGGGCAGGCTAGGATGTGTTCTCACATGGAGAACAGAACCACTTTGAAAGGGCCTCCATAGGGTCGATGGCAGCCGTGCATGTCTCCGACACCGGTGAGTCGTGGGACTTAACGGGGAGCTGTCCTTAGCGTCTCCCTGGCCGGCATTCGCACAAGGTTCAGGGGGGGTCCCTCATGCCAGCAGAGCGGGCCTCGTTTCTCCCTCTGCGCACAGTGTGGCCACGGCACCTCAGGCTTGTGCAGCTTTCACGTCGGCCCAGCGAGGGAGGGAGGGTCGCCCGTCCCCTTCTGCGCTTCAGCAGTGACCGCCCACTGTTGGCTTTCAAGGTCGAGAAAGCACTCTCCGAACGTGTGGACTAAAACCCTCTGAACTCCCACCGGTGAAACTCACTCAGGACGAGAAGGGCTTGCCTTCACGCCAAGGATAAGCGTCTCTTCTGAGCGCTGGTGTCCACAGAGTTGCAGACGGCAACAGCACTACTTAGAGAGACGGAGACACACAGACACCAGCGCCTGCTACACACGCGGAAGGATTGCCCAACACAGTGCTATGCCAGAAGCAAAGATACAGAGACACAGAGCGAGCGCTGTACACTAAGGCGCTGGTGTTCCCGAACAGTGGAGATCCACTGTAGCACTGTAGGTGGGGTTCTTCCCTACTCCCCTAGCATCCGGACAGCAGCAGGCTCTCTGTCCCTTGAAGAAAAGTATCCAGCCCCTTGGCACCCCTGCGTATCCCTTGGATACTCAGGGAGAGCTCTCAGTTATTGCCAGTCCCAGGGGACACAGGAGTGTGCGGTTCGGATGGCGGAGCAGGAACCCGTGCTTGGAATTTCCAGAGCCAGGTCAATGACAGCGCCTGGGGCTAGCCCGGCCACATGCAAAACCCTGTCCCTCCCTGGAGCAGAATCTGGCCACGTGGGGGCGCTGGAGCAGCACAGGAACCCCGGAAGATGCCCTCCGGCCTGGGGGCGTGTCCATAAGAGTGCCGCCCACTACCCTGTCGGCCATTGGTCTAGATTTGGGCCAGCAGTCTGTGCATGGCTCACAGCCTAGGCCCCCGCCTGTTCGCCGGATCTCCTAGGGCCCGTTCACCCCGTCCTGCGTTTCTGGCACCCCTTTCTTCGGCCTCACGCCAACACCCCCACACACCAGCCCCCGCCTTCTGACAATCCCCCTCACTCCCCGCCCCCAAAAGAGCTAGTCGGTCCCACAGGTTTACTGCAGCCTGGGCCGCCATTACGCCCCACTTGTTGTGCTCTTATGTCGCGTCCCTTCGCCTCTGCCCCAGCTCGGGGTCACCGCCAAGGCCAAGAGGAACGTGAGAGGCGGTCAGAGGAAGGCGGGAGCGTCCCGGGACCCCGCACCTTCCAAGCTGTGAGCCCAGGTACTCAGGGGGCAGGGCCCCGCCCCCACCCCCCCTCCCCCACCCCGCAGCCTGCCGTCGTGATGCAGTGCGCAGCTGGGACCTTGTCACCAGCAGTTGTCACGCCAGGCCAAGAGGCCACCCTCTTCAGGGTGGAGGCGGTGGAGGAGGGCGAGGCCCTGGTGGACGGAGACGTGGCGGGGATCGGGCGGGAGTTCCAGCTGCTTGCGGAAGACATCGTGGAGGAGGTGGAGGTTGTGGCGGATGAGGAGCAGGAACAGCGGCCCTCCCAGGAGCTAGAGGAGAAGACGGTGGAGGAGCAGGGCCAGGAAAGGCCCGGAGGCCCTTGTGAGCGCCAGGAGCTGGATGCCCTGCAGGCACTGGCCGCCCTGCAGGTAGAACTGAGCTCTGAGCGTGAGCAAAACCGCAGGGCTTACGTTCAGTTCATGCGCAAGAACCATCAGAGGAGGAAGCGTCACTTGGCTCGGAGGAGCGCCATCATCCAGGGCATCCCTGGCTTCTGGGCCAAAGCTGTATCCTTTGCGCTGCTCCTTGGGGTCCGCTGCTCAGGAGGACGAGGAAGGGGAGAAGGGGCAGGAGCAGGCGGAGGGGGTGGAGGCGAGGGCACAGGAAGGGCGCCGGAGGCCACTGAAGGAAATGTGGTCCTGGGCAATTGGCAGGCTCCAAAGGCACAGCCGAGTAGGGCCTGGGCAGGGCCACAGGTGGACGTGTCGCAGCCATGCCTTTGAGTGTCTCCTTCAGGCCTGCATCTGAGGAGGCGCAGCCCCCGAGGCCTCTAAGTCAACATTGACCAGAGACGGTACACAAGAGCAGCGTTCGCAGACAGTTATTGGTGTAAATGTGGGTGATCCCGGCACATTGCTGGGGCATGTGAGTCATTCACACACACACGCACACACGCACACGCACACGCACACGCACACACACACACACGTACACATAAACACACACACACATACCCAAGAAGCCCTTTACTTTCAGACACGGTTTGTCACAAGGACTGCAAGTCTGACCGTATAAGCAGTGACATGCCGCTACCCAGCATACACAGGTCTGGAGGAGCAGAGTAGCGGTCAGAAACAGCCCCTGCTTGGGGAATGCAGATGCACACCATCCCAAGGGGCCCAGAGCCATGAGCGTGTCTGATGGTATGGCAGGTCCTGAGGATATCAGCAGTGGCCGGGCAAGAGGCAGTGCCCGCCAAGCTCCTTGCAGATGCGTGTTCCAGTATCCTTGTTCCACCCCAGACTAGGGCTGATGCTCCTGGCTCTTCTTGGCCGGCATGTGGCCTGAATGGCTCCTTGACCTAAAGCAGATTATGAGCCACCCTCAAGTCTCCGTCCTGATCAGCGACCAAGATCAAGACTTTCTCGGCTACATGATGGACTTGAAGGTCAGTGAGGGAGACTGAGGAAGGGTGGGTATGGGACCTGGCGGGGAGTGGGAGGAACGTGTTAGCCATGTTCCTGTGCTGTGAGACTTTGGAGAGGCATCGGGGAAGCTGATCATGCCTGCCTTGGAGGCAAGCTGAGGCCCCTAGAAGCTTGCACCTTTTCCCTCCTCGCTATCCTGGCAGGTGCAGGTGCGGAGCCATCCGCCGTCCCGCTGCAAGCTGATCTTTTCCTTTCGGGACAACCCCTACTTCTTGAACTCGGTGATCATTAAGGAGTATTACCTTGACATCACTGGTAAAAGGTGGCTCCCGGGGTGATGAGTGTGGGTGTGCAAGCGTGTGGATGATGCACCTGCGGTGTCCACCCCAGTCTCCCCTGTCTGTCTGCAGGGTACAGGGCACGTCGATCCACTCCAGTCCACTGGTTCTGGGACTTTGAACGGGGAGCCCCCAGCCGCAGGCTGGACACCAGGAGCCTTAACTTTCTCAACTGGCTGTCAGGCCACAACGGCCCAGAATCGAACAGGATTGCTGAGGTGGGGTTGCTTTGGGCTTGCACACAGTTGGTGGTTGATGTTGGAGTTCTTGGCTGCTCATGGGAGGGTTGGGAGCCTGGTCAGCCCCTGGCTGACCTTGCTCGTGTTGCCTGCAGATCATCAGCGAAGACGTGTGGGACGATCCCCTGAAGTACTACCTCAGGGAGGAAGGTTCGTCCATGAGAGACAACTGACAGAAACACATGTGGTGATGGGGTCTGGAGGTAGGCCCCGTAGGGACAGCCGAATAGTAGCTGGGACACAGTACTTTCTTTCGCAAGTGGGGATGCTCAGGCTCATGCAAACTGGCTGCAGAGCCAGAGCCTGAGTCAAGCATGTAGCAGGTGACTTGCTGAGACTGGGGGCTGGGGGGGGACTCGGTGTGTCCGAGAGCGCAGTAAGTCCCCCTCCAGTCAGCTGTGGTGGCAGCGCGAGAGTCCTAGGTGATACGACTAGAGGCAGGGTGAATTAAGTGCCTGTGTCAGAATCATCTGTCCTTGGGTCCTGCCATTCCCCCGGCGTCCTTCCTCTCACTGAGTTTGAGAATGCCTGGGCCCTTCACTTCCGCCCCTTAACCTAGGATGGCCTGTCATTGAAAGGGCGTCCTGTCCAGGGCCCCAGTGCACCTGTGCGCTGACTTTGGGATCTTGTGTGAATTTCCACATCCAATACTCTGATCTCACCAGCACCACACCTGCTGAGCTTGAAGTTGCTTCAGGGAAAATCCGGACGTCTCTGGGAGGAGGTGGACAGGGAGCCCCAAGGGCAGGACATGGTGCCTAGTGACACCATCTCCGTCATTGCTGGACACGGGTCTTCGGCTCCTGAAACCCCTGTGTTCCCTGTTTGCGTCCGTGTCCACGTGCCAAGCATGTGTGTGTGTACACGCGTGTGCTTGTGTCACCTGTCTTTATGCGGGGGTGTGTGTGTGTGTCCGGCCCAGGGCGGACGCAGAGATGAAGGCGACGGGAGAGGAGGTGACGAGCGACCAGAAGAGGAGGCACGAGGCGTCCCCAGGCTGACGGAGGTTGGTCACCGACTCTCCGCATGACCGTATCCGGGATGGGAATGAGGAAAAGATGGCCAGTGATACCTGCGGACCGTGGCTCGAGAAATCCGCAATTAGACCAAATCCAAAACACGCTCGCCACTTCTAACTTGTGGTTGTGTGTGCTTGGACCAGGGAGAGGGAAGTGCATGGTCTGAGGATTCCGCGAGGGCAAATCAGGTGGGGCGGGGCTTTGAAACCGCTGCCTGAGGAGCCCTCAGTCCATGGGGACGTGGGCCGGCCTCTGGAAATGGTGGGCGAGGGTATGGCTGGACCCGGGGTGGAGAGGAGGCCAAGTTCCTGTAGAGAAGAGCAGAGACCCGAAGGAGAAAGAGGCACAGATTGCCTGCTGCACTGGGGACTTGTTCCACACACGGAAGAAGGAGACCCGGGAGGGCCCTGGGCCAGTGCTGCCCAGGATCAGCCCATCGGCCCGCACGCTGTCTCCACGAGGGTGGCACACACTGGCATGATGCGAAACACAACGCAAGATGTGCTAAGCTAGGCTGTCCGTGCAAAACCACAGGCACGCGAGGAGAGACAGGGTGTGAGCGTGGCAGACGTCCAGGCATTTCCAGCCTCCTCGGCAGGGCAGAAAGGCGAGGGAGGCGCAGGTGTGGGTGTACGTGTGCGTCCCTCTGCCGGAGTGTGCCTGTGAGGGAGGGAAGAGGGAGGAAGCAAGGACGGTGGGCTACTTGCATGTGCCAAGGGACCTCGGGAGAATGGCAGACAGGGAAGCCCCTGGGGGCGGTTGAGAGCCTGCTGGTGGATTTCAGGGCCCAGGGGCTAGGCATTAGCGGCCCTGCCAAAGACACCCCATGGGTCGTGCTCCAAGTCCTGACGTGAATTCCTTCCTTCCTCTGGGGTCTTGCCCCCGGCTGTGGGGGGGGGGGTGCCAGAGGTGCTAAGGGGCGCGTCTGCCCCAGACGGAGGTTTCTGGCAGTGTCGCTGGAGCAGAATCTCTGATTCTGTCGTAGGGCATCTGCACCAGATGACACTCAGAGGCACCCTGCCTTCCAGGTGACCGTCTTGGATGTCCCCGGGCCCAAGCGGGGACTGGCTTCCTTGGCATGTGGGCTGTGTAGGCAAGCAGGGATGCCTGACTGTCGGGAATTCTAGCTGGGCCTAATGAGAGCAACTGAAAGAGAGTCTTGGCATTTAGCAAAGCAGTGAGGCCCGGGTGGTACAAGGCCTCTTGGTGCCTTTGAGGTAGCAAAGCTGCTTTCTGCCCAGGGAGGCATGAGCTGTGGGCCCAGACAGGGCCGGGTGCCCAGGGCAGCATCGGTTCAGGGACTGAGTGCGTCTGGGTAGTGTTAAAGAGAAGGGACAGCGTGTAGGGTTGCCGCCTTACCTTTACGGCCTCAGGTTCCGTGCCTTGTATCGGAAGAGTGCCTGTATCCACGTGCTCCTTCTTCACAAGATTGGATCAGACCCAGGCCTGTCACAGTCTCTTGGGGCCCTTGCAGGCCCGGGCGTCTCTTTGGCCTTTTCCTGCTACAGGGAGACAGGGAGACAGGTGCACTCAGCAAGCTACACAGGTGGGAAGCACAGGGGCCTCACTCGGAGTGTTGTGGGCCCTGACGGCTGGTGGGCTAGCAACAGGGCCACGCCATTGACAAGGAACGACCTAGATAGATGCACACGGAGAAAGCGGTTCTCCACGTCAGCGGAGGCCAGCGCTCCTTGTTTTCTGGTTCCCTGAGGGAAGGCACAGACAATGGATCCGGCCAACGTGACTGGTACTGTGAAGCTGTCCAAGGTGATGGGAGAAGGCAGAACACAGGCGCCTGTCACTCAGCTGGCCACAGCGAGCAAATCCTGGGTCCTGCCCTTGCCCAAACCCCCGACAAATACTCCTGAGCGCACATCTCGGTTCCTGCACCGAACCAGGCCAGGTCCTGCACTTCTTCAAGCCCCCGACCGACACTCCTGGGCCAGCATCGGACTCTCAGGCTTGTTCCTGGCCTTAGTCAAGCCCCCGGAACACATTCCTGAGCCCACAACGCGCTCTGTACCCCTGAACTACGGTGTGTCCTCCCCTTGTTCAAGCCCCCAGGAAACACTACTGAGCCCGCATCTCACTCGCTGCATTGAACCTGGCTGGCTCCTTGTCTTTTTCAAGCCCCCGACAGATACTCCGGAACCCACATCTCGGTCCCTGCACTGATCCCGGCTGGGTGCTGCCCTTGTTCCCGACCCCGACAAATACTCCTGAGCCCACATCTCGGGCCCTGCACTGAATCGGGTGGGCCCTGCCCATCTTCCAGCCCCGACAAACTCTCCTGAGCCCACATCCCGGTCCCTGCACTGAAGCAGGCTGGGTGCTTCCCATGTTCAAGCCCCGACAAGCACTCCTGAGCCCACATCTCGGGCCCTGCACCGACCCAGTCTGGGTCCTGCCCTTGTTCAAGCCGCTGAACAAATACCCCTGAGCCGGCTTCTCTGTCCCTGCCGTGAACCAGGCCAGGAGCTGCACGTGTTGAAGCCACTGACCAACACTTCTGGGCCTGCATCTGATTCTCAGGCTGGTTCCTGGCCTGAGGTAAGCCCCCAGCAAACAGTATTGAGGCCACAGCTGGCTCCCTGCTCCTGAACTCAACTAAGGTGTGACCTCCCCTTGTTCAACCACCCTCCCCCCCCCCACCCCCCAGGAAACACCACTGTGCCCGCATCTCACTCGCTGCATTGAACCAGGCTGGGTCCTGCGCTTGTTCAAACCCCCGACAAATCCTCCTGAGCCCACCCCTCGGTCCCTGCACTGAACCAGGCTGGATCCTCCCTTTGTTCAAGCCCCTGACAAACACACCTGACACCACCTCTCGGTCCCGTCATCGAGCCAGGCTGGGTCCTGCCCATGATCAAGCAGCCGATAAACACTCCTTGGAGCACATCTCGGTCCCTGCACTGATCCAGGCTGGATCCTGCCCTTGTTCATCCCGACAGACACTCCCGAGGCCACAGCACAGTCCCTGCCATGACCCAGGCTGGGTCCTGCCTTTGTTCAAGCCCCCGACAAACACTCTTGAGCCCACATCTCGGTCCATGCAACTGAATCGGGTCGGCCCTGCCCATGCCCAAGCTCTTTGTAGAACGCATATATCGTGTGTCAGGACTATAGGATGGCTGGTTTAGCTTGATCCTCTTGCTGCTCCAGGCCCCACAGGCTTGGGCCACAGGGCAGGCTAGGATGTGTTCTCACATGGAGAACAGAACCACTTTGAAAGGGCCTCCATAGGGTCGATGGCAGCCGTGCATGTCTCCGACACCGGTGAGTCGTGGGACTTAACGGGGAGCTGTCCTTAGCGTCTCCCTGGCCGGCATTCGCACAAGGTTCAGGGGGGGTCCCTCATGCCAGCAGAGCGGGCCTCGTTTCTCCCTCTGCGCACAGTGTGGCCACGGCACCTCAGGCTTGTGCAGCTTTCACGTCGGCCCAGCGAGGGAGGGAGGGTCGCCCGTCCCCTTCTGCGCTTCAGCAGTGACCGCCCACTGTTGGCTTTCAAGGTCGAGAAAGCACTCTCCGAACGTGTGGACTAAAACCCTCTGAACTCCCACCGGTGAAACTCACTCAGGACGAGAAGGGCTTGCCTTCACGCCAAGGATAAGCGTCTCTTCTGAGCGCTGGTGTCCACAGAGTTGCAGACGGCAACAGCACTACTTAGAGAGACGGAGACACACAGACACCAGCGCCTGCTACACACGCGGAAGGATTGCCCAACACAGTGCTATGCCAGAAGCAAAGATACAGAGACACAGAGCGAGCGCTGTACACTAAGGCGCTGGTGTTCCCGAACAGTGGAGATCCACTGTAGCACTGTAGGTGGGGTTCTTCCCTACTCCCCTAGCATCCGGACAGCAGCAGGCTCTCTGTCCCTTGAAGAAAAGTATCCAGCCCCTTGGCACCCCTGCGTATCCCTTGGATACTCAGGGAGAGCTCTCAGTTATTGCCAGTCCCAGGGGACACAGGAGTGTGCGGTTCGGATGGCGGAGCAGGAACCCGTGCTTGGAATTTCCAGAGCCAGGTCAATGACAGCGCCTGGGGCTAGCCCGGCCACATGCAAAACCCTGTCCCTCCCTGGAGCAGAATCTGGCCACGTGGGGGCGCTGGAGCAGCACAGGAACCCCGGAAGATGCCCTCCGGTCTGGGGGCGTGTCCATAAGAGTGCCGCCCACTACCCTGTCGGCCATTGGTCTAGATTTGGGCCAGCAGTCTGTGCATGGCTCACAGCCTAGGCCCCCGCCTGTTCGCCGGATCTCCTAGGGCCCGTTCACCCCGTCCTGCGTTTCTGGCACCCCTTTCTTCGGCCTCACGCCAACACCCCCACACACCAGCCCCCGCCTTCTGACAATCCCCCTCACTCCCCGCCCCCAAAAGAGCTAGTCGGTCCCACAGGTTTACTGCAGCCTGGGCCGCCATTACGCCCCACTTGCTGTGCTCTTATGTCGCGTCCCTTCGCCTCTGCCCCAGCTCGGGGTCACCGCCAAGGCCAAGAGGAACGTGAGAGGCGGTCAGAGGAAGGCGGGAGCGTCCCGGGACCCCGCACCTTCCAAGCTGTGAGCCCAGGTACTCAGGGGGCAGGGCCCCGCCCCCACCCCCCCTCCCCCACCCCGCAGCCTGCCGTCGTGATGCAGTGCGCAGCTGGGACCTTGTCACCAGCAGTTGTCACGCCAGGCCAAGAGGCCACCCTCTTCAGGGTGGAGGCGGTGGAGGAGGGCGAGGCCCTGGTGGACGGAGACGTGGCGGGGATCGGGCGGGAGTTCCAGCTGCTTGCGGAAGACATCGTGGAGGAGGTGGAGGTTGTGGCGGATGAGGAGCAGGAACAGCGGCCCTCCCAGGAGCTAGAGGAGAAGACGGTGGAGGAGCAGGGCCAGGAAAGGCCCGGAGGCCCTTGTGAGCGCCAGGAGCTGGATGCCCTGCAGGCACTGGCCGCCCTGCAGGTAGAACTGAGCTCTGAGCGTGAGCAAAACCGCAGGGCTTACGTTCAGTTCATGCGCAAGAACCATCAGAGGAGGAAGCGTCACTTGGCTCGGAGGAGCGCCATCATCCAGGGCATCCCTGGCTTCTGGGCCAAAGCTGTATCCTTTGCGCTGCTCCTTGGGGTCCGCTGCTCAGGAGGACGAGGAAGGGGAGAAGCGGCAGGAGCAGGCGGAGGGGGTGGAGGCGAGGGCACAGGAAGGGCGCCGGAGGCCACTGAAGGAAATGTGGTCCTGGGCAATTGGCAGGCTCCAAAGGCACAGCCGAGTAGGGCCTGGGCAGGGCCACAGGTGGACGTGTCGCAGCCATGCCTTTGAGTGTCTCCTTCAGGCCTGCATCTGAGGAGGCGCAGCCCCCGAGGCCTCTAAGTCAACATTGACCAGAGACGGTACACAAGAGCAGCGTTCGCAGACAGTTATTGGTGTAAATGTGGGTGATCCCGGCACATTGCTGGGGCATGTGAGTCATTCACACACACACGCACACACGCACACGCACACGCACACGCACACACACACACACGTACACATAAACACACACACACATACCCAAGAAGCCCTTTACTTTCAGACACGGTTTGTCACAAGGACTGCAAGTCTGACCGTATAAGCAGTGACATGCCGCTACCCAGCATACACAGGTCTGGAGGAGCAGAGTAGCAGTCAGAAACAGCCCCTGCTTGGGGAATGCAGATGCACACCATCCCAAGGGGCCCAGAGCCATGAGCGTGTCTGATGGTATGGCAGGTCCTGAGGATATCAGCAGTGGCCGGGCAAGAGGCAGTGCCCGCCAAGCTCCTTGCAGATGCGTGTTCCAGTATCCTTGTTCCACCCCAGACTAGGGCTGATGCTCCTGGCTCTTCTTGGCCGGCATGTGGCCTGAATGGCTCCTTGACCTAAAGCAGATTATGAGCCACCCTCAAGTCTCCGTCCTGATCAGCGACCAAGATCAAGACTTTCTCGGCTACATGATGGACTTGAAGGTCAGTGAGGGAGACTGAGGAAGGGTGGGTATGGGACCTGGCGGGGAGTGGGAGGAACGTGTTAGCCATGTTCCTGTGCTGTGAGACTTTGGAGAGGCATCGGGGAAGCTGATCATGCCTGCCTTGGAGGCAAGCTGAGGCCCCTAGAAGCTTGCACCTTTTCCCTCCTCGCTATCCTGGCAGGTGCAGGTGCGGAGCCATCCGCCGTCCCGCTGCAAGCTGATCTTTTCCTTTCGGGACAACCCCTACTTCTTGAACTCGGTGATCATTAAGGAGTATTACCTTGACATCACTGGTAAAAGGTGGCTCCCGGGGTGATGAGTGTGGGTGTGCAAGCGTGTGGATGATGCACCTGCGGTGTCCACCCCAGTCTCCCCTGTCTGTCTGCAGGGTACAGGGCACGTCGATCCACTCCAGTCCACTGGTTCTGGGACTTTGAACGGGGAGCCCCCAGCCGCAGGCTGGACACCAGGAGCCTTAACTTTCTCAACTGGCTGTCAGGCCACAACGGCCCAGAATCGAACAGGATTGCTGAGGTGGGGTTGCTTTGGGCTTGCACACAGTTGGTGGTTGATGTTGGAGTTCTTGGCTGCTCATGGGAGGGTTGGGAGCCTGGTCAGCCCCTGGCTGACCTTGCTCGTGTTGCCTGCAGATCATCAGCGAAGACGTGTGGGACGATCCCCTGAAGTACTACCTCAGGGAGGAAGGTTCGTCCATGAGAGACAACTGACAGAAACACATGTGGTGATGGGGTCTGGAGGTAGGCCCCGTAGGGACAGCCGAATAGTAGCTGGGACACAGTACTTTCTTTCGCAAGTGGGGATGCTCAGGCTCATGCAAACTGGCTGCAGAGCCAGAGCCTGAGTCAAGCATGTAGCAGGTGACTTGCTGAGACTGGGGGCTGGGGGGGGGACTCGGTGTGTCCGAGAGCGCAGTAAGTCCCCCTCCAGTCAGCTGTGGTGGCAGCGCGAGAGTCCTAGGTGATACGACTAGAGGCAGGGTGAATTAAGTGCCTGTGTCAGAATCATCTGTCCTTGGGTCCTGCCATTCCCCCGGCGTCCTTCCTCTCACTGAGTTTGAGAATGCCTGGGCCCTTCACTTCCGCCCCTTAACCTAGGATGGCCTGTCATTGAAAGGGCGTCCTGTCCAGGGCCCCAGTGCACCTGTGCGCTGACTTTGGGATCTTGTGTGAATTTCCACATCCAATACTCTGATCTCACCAGCACCACACCTGCTGAGCTTGAAGTTGCTTCAGGGAAAATCCGGACGTCTCTGGGAGGAGGTGGACAGGGAGCCCCAAGGGCAGGACATGGTGCCTAGTGACACCATCTCCGTCATTGCTGGACACGGGTCTTCGGCTCCTGAAACCCCTGTGTTCCCTGTTTGCGTCCGTGTCCACGTGCCAAGCATGTGTGTGTGTACACGCGTGTGCTTGTGTCACCTGTCTTTATGCGGGGGTGTGTGTGTGTGTCCGGCCCAGGGCGGACGCAGAGATGAAGGCGACGGGAGAGGAGGTGACGAGCGACCAGAAGAGGAGGCACGAGGCGTCCCCAGGCTGACGGAGGCTGGTCACCGACTCTCCGCATGACCGTATCCGGGATGGGAATGAGGAAAAGATGGCCAGTGATACCTGCGGACCGTGGCTCGAGAAATCCGCAATTAGACCAAATCCAAAACACGCTCGCCACTTCTAACTTGTGGTTGTGTGTGCTTGGACCAGGGAGAGGGAAGTGCATGGTCTGAGGATTCCGCGAGGGCAAATCAGGTGGGGCGGGGCTTTGAAACCGCTGCCTGAGGAGCCCTCAGTCCATGGGGACGTGGGCCGGCCTCTGGAAATGGTGGGCGAGGGTATGGCTGGACCCGGGGTGGAGAGGAGGCCAAGTTCCTGTAGAGAAGAGCAGAGACCCGAAGGAGAAAGAGGCACAGATTGCCTGCTGCACTGGGGACTTGTTCCACACACGGAAGAAGGAGACCCGGGAGGGCCCTGGGCCAGTGCTGCCCAGGATCAGCCCATCGGCCCGCACGCTGTCTCCACGAGGGTGGCACACACTGGCATGATGCGAAACACAACGCAAGATGTGCTAAGCTAGGCTGTCCATGCAAAACCACAGGCACGCGAGGAGAGACAGGGTGTGAGCGTGGCAGACGTCCAGGCATTTCCAGCCTCCTCGGCAGGGCAGAAAGGCGAGGGAGGCGCAGGTGTGGGTGTACGTGTGCGTCCCTCTGCCGGAGTGTGCCTGTGAGGGAGGGAAGAGGGAGGAAGCAAGGACGGTGGGCTACTTGCATGTGCCAAGGGACCTCGGGAGAATGGCAGACAGGGAAGCCCCTGGGGGCGGTTGAGAGCCTGCTGGTGGATTTCAGGGCCCAGGGGCTAGGCATTAGCGGCCCTGCCAAAGACACCCCATGGGTCGTGCTCCAAGTCCTGACGTGAATTCCTTCCTTCCTCTGGGGTCTTGCCCCCGGCTGTGGGGGGGGGGGGTGCCAGAGGTGCTAAGGGGCGCGTCTGCCCCAGACGGAGGTTTCTGGCAGTGTCGCTGGAGCAGAATCTCTGATTCTGTCGTAGGGCATCTGCACCAGATGACACTCAGAGGCACCCTGCCTTCCAGGTGACCGTCTTGGATGTCCCCGGGCCCAAGCGGGGACTGGCTTCCTTGGCATGTGGGCTGTGTAGGCAAGCAGGGATGCCTGACTGTCGGGAATTCTAGCTGGGCCTAATGAGAGCAACTGAAAGAGAGTCTTGGCATTTAGCAAAGCAGTGAGGCCCGGGTGGTACAAGGCCTCTTGGTGCCTTTGAGGTAGCAAAGCTGCTTTCTGCCCAGGGAGGCATGAGCTGTGTGCCCAGACAGGGCCGGGTGCCCAGGGCAGCATCGGTTCAGGGACTGAGTGCGTCTGGGTAGTGTTAAAGAGAAGGGACGGCGTGTAGGGTTGCCGCCTTACCTTTACGGCCTCAGGTTCCGTGCCTTGTATCGGAAGAGTGCCTGTATCCACGTGCTCCTTCTTCACAAGATTGGATCAGACCCAGGCCTGTCACAGTCTCTTGGGGCCCTTGCAGGCCCGGGCGTCTCTTTGGCCTTTTCCTGCTACAGGGAGACAGGGAGACAGGTGCACTCAGCAAGCTACACAGGTGGGAAGCACAGGGGCCTCACTCGGAGTGTTGTGGGCCCTGACGGCTGGTGGGCTAGCAACAGGGCCACGCCATTGACAAGGAACGACCTAGATAGATGCACACGGAGAAAGCGGTTCTCCACGTCAGCGGAGGCCAGCGCTCCTTGTTTTCTGGTTCCCTGAGGGAAGGCACAGACAATGGATCCGGCCAACGTGACTGGTACTGTGAAGCTGTCCAAGGTGATGGGAGAAGGCAGAACACAGGCGCCTGTCACTCAGCTGGCCACAGCGAGCAAATCCTGGGTCCTGCCCTTGCCCAAACCCCCGACAAATACTCCTGAGCGCACATCTCGGTTCCTGCACCGAACCAGGCCAGGTCCTGCACTTCTTCAAGCCCCCGACCGACACTCCTGGGCCAGCATCGGACTCTCAGGCTTGTTCCTGGCCTTAGTCAAGCCCCCGGAACACATTCCTGAGCCCACAACGCGCTCTGTACCCCTGAACTACGGTGTGTCCTCCCCTTGTTCAAGCCCCCAGGAAACACTACTGAGCCCGCATCTCACTCGCTGCATTGAACCTGGCTGGCTCCTTGTCTTGTTCAAGCCCCCGACAGATACTCCGGAACCCACATCTCGGTCCCTGCACTGATCCCGGCTGGGTGCTGCCCTTGTTCCCGACCCCGACAAATACTCCTGAGCCCACATCTCGGGCCCTGCACTGAATCGGGTGGGCCCTGCCCATCTTCCAGCCCCGACAAACTCTCCTGAGCCCACATCCCGGTCCCTGCACTGAAGCAGGCTGGGTGCTTCCCATGTTCAAGCCCCGACAAGCACTCCTGAGCCCACATCTCGGGCCCTGCACCGACCCAGTCTGGGTCCTGCCCTTGTTCAAGCCGCTGAACAAATACCCCTGAGCCAGCTTCTCTGTCCCTGCCGTGAACCAGGCCAGGAGCTGCACGTGTTGAAGCCACTGACCAACACTTCTGGGCCTGCATCTGATTCTCAGGCTGGTTCCTGGCCTGAGGTAAGCCCCCAGCAAACAGTATTGAGGCCACAGCTGGCTCCCTGCTCCTGAACTCAACTAAGGTGTGACCTCCCCTTGTTCAACCACCCTCCCCCCCCCACCCCCCAGGAAACACCACTGTGCCCGCATCTCACTCGCTGCATTGAACCAGGCTGGGTCCTGCGCTTGTTCAAACCCCCGACAAATCCTCCTGAGCCCACCCCTCGGTCCCTGCACTGAACCAGGCTGGATCCTCCCTTTGTTCAAGCCCCTGACAAACACACCTGACACCACCTCTCGGTCCCGTCATCGAGCCAGGCTGGGTCCTGCCCATGATCAAGCAGCCGATAAACACTCCTTGGAGCACATCTCGGTCCCTGCACTGATCCAGGCTGGATCCTGCCCTTGTTCATCCCGACAGACACTCCCGAGGCCACAGCACAGTCCCTGCCATGACCCAGGCTGGGTCCTGCCTTTGTTCAAGCCCCCGACAAACACTCTTGAGCCCACATCTCGGTCCATGCAACTGAATCGGGTCGGCCCTGCCCATGCCCAAGCTCTTTGTAGAACGCATATATCGTGTGTCAGGACTATAGGATGGCTGGTTTAGCTTGATCCTCTTGCTGCTCCAGGCCCCACAGGCTTGGGCCACAGGGCAGGCTAGGATGTGTTCTCACATGGAGAACAGAACCACTTTGAAAGGGCCTCCATAGGGTCGATGGCAGCCGTGCATGTCTCCGACACCGGTGAGTCGTGGGACTTAACGGGGAGCTGTCCTTAGCGTCTCCCTGGCCGGCATTCGCACAAGGTTCAGGGGGGGTCCCTCATGCCAGCAGAGCGGGCCTCGTTTCTCCCTCTGCGCACAGTGTGGCCACGGCACCTCAGGCTTGTGCAGCTTTCACGTCGGCCCAGCGAGGGAGGGAGGGTCGCCCGTCCCCTTCTGTGCTTCAGCAGTGACCGCCCACTGTTGGCTTTCAAGGTCGAGAAAGCACTCTCCGAACGTGTGGACTAAAACCCTCTGAACTCCCACCGGTGAAACTCACTCAGGACGAGAAGGGCTTGCCTTCACGCCAAGGATAAGCGTCTCTTCTGAGCGCTGGTGTCCACAGAGTTGCAGACGGCAACAGCACTACTTAGAGAGACGGAGACACACAGACACCAGCGCCTGCTACACACGCGGAAGGATTGCCCAACACAGTGCTATGCCAGAAGCAAAGATACAGAGACACAGAGCGAGCGCTGTACACTAAGGCGCTGGTGTTCCCGAACAGTGGAGATCCACTGTAGCACTGTAGGTGGGGTTCTTCCCTACTCCCCTAGCATCCGGACAGCAGCAGGCTCTCTGTCCCTTGAAGAAAAGTATCCAGCCCCTTGGCACCCCTGCGTATCCCTTGGATACTCAGGGAGAGCTCTCAGTTATTGCCAGTCCCAGGGGACACAGGAGTGTGCGGTTCGGATGGCGGAGCAGGAACCCGTGCTTGGAATTTCCAGAGCCAGGTCAATGACAGCGCCTGGGGCTAGCCCGGCCACATGCAAAACCCTGTCCCTCCCTGGAGCAGAATCTGGCCACGTGGGGGCGCTGGAGCAGCACAGGAACCCCGGAAGATGCCCTCCGGTCTGGGGGCGTGTCCATAAGAGTGCCGCCCACTACCCTGTCGGCCATTGGTCTAGATTTGGGCCAGCAGTCTGTGCATGGCTCACAGCCTAGGCCTCCGCCTGTTCGCCGGATCTCCTAGGGCCCGTTCACCCCGTCCTGCGTTTCTGGCACCCCTTTCTTCGGCCTCACGCCAACACCCCCACACACCAGCCCCCGCCTTCTGACAATCCCCCTCACTCCCCGCCCCCAAAAGAGCTAGTCGGTCCCACAGGTTTACTGCAGCCTGGGCCGCCATTACGCCCCACTTGCTGTGCTCTTATGTCGCGTCCCTTCGCCTCTGCCCCAGCTCGGGGTCACCGCCAAGGCCAAGAGGAACGTGAGAGGCGGTCAGAGGAAGGCGGGAGCGTCCCGGGACCCCGCACCTTCCAAGCTGTGAGCCCAGGTACTCAGGGGGCAGGGCCCCGCCCCCACCCCCCCTCCCCCACCCCGCAGCCTGCCGTCGTGATGCAGTGCGCAGCTGGGACCTTGTCACCAGCAGTTGTCACGCCAGGCCAAGAGGCCACCCTCTTCAGGGTGGAGGCGGTGGAGGAGGGCGAGGCCCTGGTGGACGGAGACGTGGCGGGGATCGGGCGGGAGTTCCAGCTGCTTGCGGAAGACATCGTGGAGGAGGTGGAGGTTGTGGCGGATGAGGAGCAGGAACAGCGGCCCTCCCAGGAGCTAGAGGAGAAGACGGTGGAGGAGCAGGGCCAGGAAAGGCCCGGAGGCCCTTGTGAGCGCCAGGAGCTGGATGCCCTGCAGGCACTGGCCGCCCTGCAGGTAGAACTGAGCTCTGAGCGTGAGCAAAACCGCAGGGCTTACGTTCAGTTCATGCGCAAGAACCATCAGAGGAGGAAGCGTCACTTGGCTCGGAGGAGCGCCATCATCCAGGGCATCCCTGGCTTCTGGGCCAAAGCTGTATCCTTTGCGCTGCTCCTTGGGGTCCGCTGCTCAGGAGGACGAGGAAGGGGAGAAGGGGCAGGAGCAGGCGGAGGGGGTGGAGGCGAGGGCACAGGAAGGGCGCCGGAGGCCACTGAAGGAAATGCGGTCCTGGGCAATTGGCAGGCTCCAAAGGCACAGCCGAGTAGGGCCTGGGCAGGGCCACAGGTGGACGTGTCGCAGCCATGCCTTTGAGTGTCTCCTTCAGGCCTGCATCTGAGGAGGCGCAGCCCCCGAGGCCTCTAAGTCAACATTGACCAGAGACGGTACACAAGAGCAGCGTTCGCAGACAGTTATTGGTGTAAATGTGGGTGATCCCGGCACATTGCTGGGGCATGTGAGTCATTCACACACACACGCACACACGCACACGCACACGCACACGCACACGCACACACACACACACGTACACATAAACACACACACATACCCAAGAAGCCCTTTACTTTCAGACACGGTTTGTCACAAGGACTGCAAGCCTGACCGTATAAGCAGTGACATGCCGCTACCCAGCATACACAGGTCTGGAGGAGCAGAGTAGCGGTCAGAAACAGCCCCTGCTTGGGGAATGCAGATGCACACCATCCCAAGGGGCCCAGAGCCATGAGCGTGTCTGATGGTATGGCAGGTCCTGAGGATATCAGCAGTGGCCGGGCAAGAGGCAGTGCCCGCCAAGCTCCTTGCAGATGCGTGTTCCAGTATCCTTGTTCCACCCCAGACTAGGGCTGATGCTCCTGGCTCTTCTTGGCCGGCATGTGGCCTGAATGGCTCCTTGACCTAAAGCAGATTATGAGCCACCCTCAAGTCTCCGTCCTGATCAGCGACCAAGATCAAGACTTTCTCGGCTACATGATGGACTTGAAGGTCAGTGAGGGAGACTGAGGAAGGGTGGGTATGGGACCTGGCGGGGAGTGGGAGGAACGTGTTAGCCATGTTCCTGTGCTGTGAGACTTTGGAGAGGCATCGGGGAAGCTGATCATGCCTGCCTTGGAGGCAAGCTGAGGCCCCTAGAAGCTTGCACCTTTTCCCTCCTCGCTATCCTGGCAGGTGCAGGTGCGGAGCCATCCGCCGTCCCGCTGCAAGCTGATCTTTTCCTTTCGGGACAACCCCTACTTCTTGAACTCGGTGATCATTAAGGAGTATTACCTTGACATCACTGGTAAAAGGTGGCTCCCGGGGTGATGAGTGTGGGTGTGCAAGCGTGTGGATGATGCACCTGCGGTGTCCACCCCAGTCTCCCCTGTCTGTCTGCAGGGTACAGGGCACGTCGATCCACTCCAGTCCACTGGTTCTGGGACTTTGAACGGGGAGCCCCCAGCCGCAGGCTGGACACCAGGAGCCTTAACTTTCTCAACTGGCTGTCAGGCCACAACGGCCCAGAATCGAACAGGATTGCTGAGGTGGGGTTGCTTTGGGCTTGCACACAGTTGGTGGTTGATGTTGGAGTTCTTGGCTGCTCATGGGAGGGTTGGGAGCCTGGTCAGCCCCTGGCTGACCTTGCTCGTGTTGCCTGCAGATCATCAGCGAAGACGTGTGGGACGATCCCCTGAAGTACTACCTCAGGGAGGAAGGTTCGTCCATGAGAGACAACTGACAGAAACACATGTGGTGATGGGGTCTGGAGGTAGGCCCCGTAGGGACAGCCGAATAGTAGCTGGGACACAGTACTTTCTTTCGCAAGTGGGGATGCTCAGGCTCATGCAAACTGGCTGCAGAGCCAGAGCCTGAGTCAAGCATGTAGCAGGTGACTTGCTGAGACTGGGGGCTGGGGGGGACTCGGTGTGTCCGAGAGCGCAGTAAGTCCCCCTCCAGTCAGCTGTGGTGGCAGCGCGAGAGTCCTAGGTGATACGACTAGAGGCAGGGTGAATTAAGTGCCTGTGTCAGAATCATCTGTCCTTGGGTCCTGCCATTCCCCCGGCGTCCTTCCTCTCACTGAGTTTGAGAATGCCTGGGCCCTTCACTTCCGCCCCTTAACCTAGGATGGCCTGTCATTGAAAGGGCGTCCTGTCCAGGGCCCCAGTGCACCTGTGCGCTGACTTTGGGATCTTGTGTGAATTTCCACATCCAATACTCTGATCTCACCAGCACCACACCTGCTGAGCTTGAAGTTGCTTCAGGGAAAATCCGGACGTCTCTGGGAGGAGGTGGACAGGGAGCCCCAAGGGCAGGACATGGTGCCTAGTGACACCATCTCCGTCATTGCTGGACACGGGTCTTCGGCTCCTGAAACCCCTGTGTTCCCTGTTTGCGTCCGTGTCCACGTGCCAAGCATGTGTGTGTGTACACGCGTGTGCTTGTGTCACCTGTCTTTATGCGGGTGTGTGTGTGTGTGTCCGGCCCAGGGCGGACGCAGAGATGAAGGCGACGGGAGAGGAGGTGACGAGCGACCAGAAGAGGAGGCACGAGGCGTCCCCAGGCTGACGGAGGCTGGTCACCGACTCTCCGCATGACCGTATCCGGGATGGGAATGAGGAAAAGATGGCCAGTGATACCTGCGGACCGTGGCTCGAGAAATCCGCAATTAGACCAAATCCAAAACACGCTCGCCACTTCTAACTTGTGGTTGTGTGTGCTTGGACCAGGGAGAGGGAAGTGCATGGTCTGAGGATTCCGCGAGGGCAAATCAGGTGGGGCGGGGCTTTGAAACCGCTGCCTGAGGAGCCCTCAGTCCATGGGGACGTGGGCCGGCCTCTGGAAATGGTGGGCGAGGGTATGGCTGGACCCGGGGTGGAGAGGAGGCCAAGTTCCTGTAGAGAAGAGCAGAGACCCGAAGGAGAAAGAGGCACAGATTGCCTGCTGCACTGGGGACTTGTTCCACACACGGAAGAAGGAGACCCGGGAGGGCCCTGGGCCAGTGCTGCCCAGGATCAGCCCATCGGCCCGCACGCTGTCTCCACGAGGGTGGCACACACTGGCATGATGCGAAACACAACGCAAGATGTGCTAAGCTAGGCTGTCCGTGCAAAACCACAGGCACGCGAGGAGAGACAGGGTGTGAGCGTGGCAGACGTCCAGGCATTTCCAGCCTCCTCGGCAGGGCAGAAAGGCGAGGGAGGCGCAGGTGTGGGTGTACGTGTGCGTCCCTCTGCCGGAGTGTGCCTGTGAGGGAGGGAAGAGGGAGGAAGCAAGGACGGTGGGCTACTTGCATGTGCCAAGGGACCTCGGGAGAATGGCAGACAGGGAAGCCCCTGGGGGCGGTTGAGAGCCTGCTGGTGGATTTCAGGGCCCAGGGGCTAGGCATTAGCGGCCCTGCCAAAGACACCCCATGGGTCGTGCTCCAAGTCCTGACGTGAATTCCTTCCTTCCTCTGGGGTCTTGCCCCCGGCTGTGGGGGGGGGGGTGCCAGAGGTGCTAAGGGGCGCGTCTGCCCCAGACGGAGGTTTCTGGCAGTGTCGCTGGAGCAGAATCTCTGATTCTGTCGTAGGGCATCTGCACCAGATGACACTCAGAGGCACCCTGCCTTCCAGGTGACCGTCTTGGATGTCCCCGGGCCCAAGCGGGGACTGGCTTCCTTGGCATGTGGGCTGTGTAGGCAAGCAGGGATGCCTGACTGTCGGGAATTCTAGCTGGGCCTAATGAGAGCAACTGAAAGAGAGTCTTGGCATTTAGCAAAGCAGTGAGGCCCGGGTGGTACAAGGCCTCTTGGTGCCTTTGAGGTAGCAAAGCTGCTTTCTGCCCAGGGAGGCATGAGCTGTGTGCCCAGACAGGGCCGGGTGCCCAGGGCAGCATCGGTTCAGGGACTGAGTGCGTCTGGGTAGTGTTAAAGAGAAGGGACGGCGTGTAGGGTTGCCGCCTTACCTTTACGGCCTCAGGTTCCGTGCCTTGTATCGGAAGAGTGCCTGTATCCACGTGCTCCTTCTTCACAAGATTGGATCAGACCCAGGCCTGTCACAGTCTCTTGGGGCCCTTGCAGGCCCGGGCGTCTCTTTGGCCTTTTCCTGCTACAGGGAGACAGGGAGACAGGTGCACTCAGCAAGCTACACAGGTGGGAAGCACAGGGGCCTCACTCGGAGTGTTGTGGGCCCTGACGGCTGGTGGGCTAGCAACAGGGCCACGCCATTGACAAGGAACGACCTAGATAGATGCACACGGAGAAAGCGGTTCTCCACGTCAGCGGAGGCCAGCGCTCCTTGTTTTCTGGTTCCCTGAGGGAAGGCACAGACAATGGATCCGGCCAACGTGACTGGTACTGTGAAGCTGTCCAAGGTGATGGGAGAAGGCAGAACACAGGCGCCTGTCACTCAGCTGGCCACAGCGAGCAAATCCTGGGTCCTGCCCTTGCCCAAACCCCCGACAAATACTCCTGAGCGCACATCTCGGTTCCTGCACCGAACCAGGCCAGGTCCTGCACTTCTTCAAGCCCCCGACCGACACTCCTGGGCCAGCATCGGACTCTCAGGCTTGTTCCTGGCCTTAGTCAAGCCCCCGGAACACATTCCTGAGCCCACAACGCGCTCTGTACCCCTGAACTACGGTGTGTCCTCCCCTTGTTCAAGCCCCCAGGAAACACTACTGAGCCCGCATCTCACTCGCTGCATTGAACCTGGCTGGCTCCTTGTCTTGTTCAAGCCCCCGACAGATACTCCGGAACCCACATCTCGGTCCCTGCACTGATCCCGGCTGGGTGCTGCCCTTGTTCCCGACCCCGACAAATACTCCTGAGCCCACATCTCGGGCCCTGCACTGAATCGGGTGGGCCCTGCCCATCTTCCAGCCCCGACAAACTCTCCTGAGCCCACATCCCGGTCCCTGCACTGAAGCAGGCTGGGTGCTTCCCATGTTCAAGCCCCGACAAGCACTCCTGAGCCCACATCTCGGGCCCTGCACCGACCCAGTCTGGGTCCTGCCCTTGTTCAAGCCGCTGAACAAATACCCCTGAGCCGGCTTCTCTGTCCCTGCCGTGAACCAGGCCAGGAGCTGCACGTGTTGAAGCCACTGACCAACACTTCTGGGCCTGCATCTGATTCTCAGGCTGGTTCCTGGCCTGAGGTAAGCCCCCAGCAAACAGTATTGAGGCCACAGCTGGCTCCCTGCTCCTGAACTCAACTAAGGTGTGACCTCCCCTTGTTCAACCACCCTCCCCCCCCCACCCCCCAGGAAACACCACTGTGCCCGCATCTCACTCGCTGCATTGAACCAGGCTGGGTCCTGCGCTTGTTCAAACCCCCGACAAATCCTCCTGAGCCCACCCCTCGGTCCCTGCACTGAACCAGGCTGGATCCTCCCTTTGTTCAAGCCCCTGACAAACACACCTGACACCACCTCTCGGTCCCGTCATCGAGCCAGGCTGGGTCCTGCCCATGATCAAGCAGCCGATAAACACTCCTTGGAGCACATCTCGGTCCCTGCACTGATCCAGGCTGGATCCTGCCCTTGTTCATCCCGACAGACACTCCCGAGGCCACAGCACAGTCCCTGCCATGACCCAGGCTGGGTCCTGCCTTTGTTCAAGCCCCCGACAAACACTCTTGAGCCCACATCTCGGTCCATGCAACTGAATCGGGTCGGCCCTGCCCATGCCCAAGCTCTTTGTAGAACGCATATATCGTGTGTCAGGACTATAGGATGGCTGGTTTAGCTTGATCCTCTTGCTGCTCCAGGCCCCACAGGCTTGGGCCACAGGGCAGGCTAGGATGTGTTCTCACATGGAGAACAGAACCACTTTGAAAGGGCCTCCATAGGGTCGATGGCAGCCGTGCATGTCTCCGACACCGGTGAGTCGTGGGACTTAACGGGGAGCTGTCCTTAGCGTCTCCCTGGCCGGCATTCGCACAAGGTTCAGGGGGGGTCCCTCATGCCAGCAGAGCGGGCCTCGTTTCTCCCTCTGCGCACAGTGTGGCCACGGCACCTCAGGCTTGTGCAGCTTTCACGTCGGCCCAGCGAGGGAGGGAGGGTCGCCCGTCCCCTTCTGTGCTTCAGCAGTGACCGCCCACTGTTGGCTTTCAAGGTCGAGAAAGCACTCTCCGAACGTGTGGACTAAAACCCTCTGAACTCCCACCGGTGAAACTCACTCAGGACGAGAAGGGCTTGCCTTCACGCCAAGGATAAGCGTCTCTTCTGAGCGCTGGTGTCCACAGAGTTGCAGACGGCAACAGCACTACTTAGAGAGACGGAGACACACAGACACCAGCGCCTGCTACACACGCGGAAGGATTGCCCAACACAGTGCTATGCCAGAAGCAAAGATACAGAGACACAGAGCGAGCGCTGTACACTAAGGCGCTGGTGTTCCCGAACAGTGGAGATCCACTGTAGCACTGTAGGTGGGGTTCTTCCCTACTCCCCTAGCATCCGGACAGCAGCAGGCTCTCTGTCCCTTGAAGAAAAGTATCCAGCCCCTTGGCACCCCTGCGTATCCCTTGGATACTCAGGGAGAGCTCTCAGTTATTGCCAGTCCCAGGGGACACAGGAGTGTGCGGTTCGGATGGCGGAGCAGGAACCCGTGCTTGGAATTTCCAGAGCCAGGTCAATGACAGCGCCTGGGGCTAGCCCGGCCACATGCAAAACCCTGTCCCTCCCTGGAGCAGAATCTGGCCACGTGGGGGCGCTGGAGCAGCACAGGAACCCCGGAAGATGCCCTCCGGTCTGGGGGCGTGTCCATAAGAGTGCCGCCCACTACCCTGTCGGCCATTGGTCTAGATTTGGGCCAGCAGTCTGTGCATGGCTCACAGCCTAGGCCTCCGCCTGTTCGCCGGATCTCCTAGGGCCCGTTCACCCCGTCCTGCGTTTCTGGCACCCCTTTCTTCGGCCTCACGCCAACACCCCCACACACCAGCCCCCGCCTTCTGACAATCCCCCTCACTCCCCGCCCCCAAAAGAGCTAGTCGGTCCCACAGGTTTACTGCAGCCTGGGCCGCCATTACGCCCCACTTGCTGTGCTCTTATGTCGCGTCCCTTCGCCTCTGCCCCAGCTCGGGGTCACCGCCAAGGCCAAGAGGAACGTGAGAGGCGGTCAGAGGAAGGCGGGAGCGTCCCGGGACCCCGCACCTTCCAAGCTGTGAGCCCAGGTACTCAGGGGGCAGGGCCCCGCCCCCACCCCCCCTCCCCCACCCCGCAGCCTGCCGTCGTGATGCAGTGCGCAGCTGGGACCTTGTCACCAGCAGTTGTCACGCCAGGCCAAGAGGCCACCCTCTTCAGGGTGGAGGCGGTGGAGGAGGGCGAGGCCCTGGTGGACGGAGACGTGGCGGGGATCGGGCGGGAGTTCCAGCTGCTTGCGGAAGACATCGTGGAGGAGGTGGAGGTTGTGGCGGATGAGGAGCAGGAACAGCGGCCCTCCCAGGAGCTAGAGGAGAAGACGGTGGAGGAGCAGGGCCAGGAAAGGCCCGGAGGCCCTTGTGAGCGCCAGGAGCTGGATGCCCTGCAGGCACTGGCCGCCCTGCAGGTAGAACTGAGCTCTGAGCGTGAGCAAAACCGCAGGGCTTACGTTCAGTTCATGCGCAAGAACCATCAGAGGAGGAAGCGTCACTTGGCTCGGAGGAGCGCCATCATCCAGGGCATCCCTGGCTTCTGGGCCAAAGCTGTATCCTTTGCGCTGCTCCTTGGGGTCCGCTGCTCAGGAGGACGAGGAAGGGGAGAAGGGGCAGGAGCAGGCGGAGGGGGTGGAGGCGAGGGCACAGGAAGGGCGCCGGAGGCCACTGAAGGAAATGTGGTCCTGGGCAATTGGCAGGCTCCAAAGGCACAGCCGAGTAGGGCCTGGGCAGGGCCACAGGTGGACGTGTCGCAGCCATGCCTTTGAGTGTCTCCTTCAGGCCTGCATCTGAGGAGGCGCAGCCCCCGAGGCCTCTAAGTCAACATTGACCAGAGACGGTACACAAGAGCAGCGTTCGCAGACAGTTATTGGTGTAAATGTGGGTGATCCCGGCACATTGCTGGGGCATGTGAGTCATTCACACACACACGCACACACGCACACGCACACGCACACGCACACACACACACACGTACACATAAACACACACACATACCCAAGAAGCCCTTTACTTTCAGACACGGTTTGTCACAAGGACTGCAAGTCTGACCGTATAAGCAGTGACATGCCGCTACCCAGCATACACAGGTCTGGAGGAGCAGAGTAGCGGTCAGAAACAGCCCCTGCTTGGGGAATGCAGATGCACACCATCCCAAGGGGCCCAGAGCCATGAGCGTGTCTGATGGTATGGCAGGTCCTGAGGATATCAGCAGTGGCCGGGCAAGAGGCAGTGCCCGCCAAGCTCCTTGCAGATGCGTGTTCCAGTATCCTTGTTCCACCCCAGACTAGGGCTGATGCTCCTGGCTCTTCTTGGCCGGCATGTGGCCTGAATGGCTCCTTGACCTAAAGCAGATTATGAGCCACCCTCAAGTCTCCGTCCTGATCAGCGACCAAGATCAAGACTTTCTCGGCTACATGATGGACTTGAAGGTCAGTGAGGGAGACTGAGGAAGGGTGGGTATGGGACCTGGCGGGGAGTGGGAGGAACGTGTTAGCCATGTTCCTGTGCTGTGAGACTTTGGAGAGGCATCGGGGAAGCTGATCATGCCTGCCTTGGAGGCAAGCTGAGGCCCCTAGAAGCTTGCACCTTTTCCCTCCTCGCTATCCTGGCAGGTGCAGGTGCGGAGCCATCCGCCGTCCCGCTGCAAGCTGATCTTTTCCTTTCGGGACAACCCCTACTTCTTGAACTCGGTGATCATTAAGGAGTATTACCTTGACATCACTGGTAAAAGGTGGCTCCCGGGGTGATGAGTGTGGGTGTGCAAGCGTGTGGATGATGCACCTGCGGTGTCCACCCCAGTCTCCCCTGTCTGTCTGCAGGGTACAGGGCACGTCGATCCACTCCAGTCCACTGGTTCTGGGACTTTGAACGGGGAGCCCCCAGCCGCAGGCTGGACACCAGGAGCCTTAACTTTCTCAACTGGCTGTCAGGCCACAACGGCCCAGAATCGAACAGGATTGCTGAGGTGGGGTTGCTTTGGGCTTGCACACAGTTGGTGGTTGATGTTGGAGTTCTTGGCTGCTCATGGGAGGGTTGGGAGCCTGGTCAGCCCCTGGCTGACCTTGCTCGTGTTGCCTGCAGATCATCAGCGAAGACGTGTGGGACGATCCCCTGAAGTACTACCTCAGGGAGGAAGGTTCGTCCATGAGAGACAACTGACAGAAACACATGTGGTGATGGGGTCTGGAGGTAGGCCCCGTAGGGACAGCCGAATAGTAGCTGGGACACAGTACTTTCTTTCGCAAGTGGGGATGCTCAGGCTCATGCAAACTGGCTGCAGAGCCAGAGCCTGAGTCAAGCATGTAGCAGGTGACTTGCTGAGACTGGGGGCTGGGGGGGACTCGGTGTGTCCGAGAGCGCAGTAAGTCCCCCTCCAGTCAGCTGTGGTGGCAGCGCGAGAGTCCTAGGTGATACGACTAGAGGCAGGGTGAATTAAGTGCCTGTGTCAGAATCATCTGTCCTTGGGTCCTGCCATTCCCCCGGCGTCCTTCCTCTCACTGAGTTTGAGAATGCCTGGGCCCTTCACTTCCGCCCCTTAACCTAGGATGGCCTGTCATTGAAAGGGCGTCCTGTCCAGGGCCCCAGTGCACCTGTGCGCTGACTTTGGGATCTTGTGTGAATTTCCACATCCAATACTCTGATCTCACCAGCACCACACCTGCTGAGCTTGAAGTTGCTTCAGGGAAAATCCGGACGTCTCTGGGAGGAGGTGGACAGGGAGCCCCAAGGGCAGGACATGGTGCCTAGTGACACCATCTCCGTCATTGCTGGACACGGGTCTTCGGCTCCTGAAACCCCTGTGTTCCCTGTTTGCGTCCGTGTCCACGTGCCAAGCATGTGTGTGTGTACACGCGTGTGCTTGTGTCACCTGTCTTTATGCGGGTGTGTGTGTGTGTGTCCGGCCCAGGGCGGACGCAGAGATGAAGGCGACGGGAGAGGAGGTGACGAGCGACCAGAAGAGGAGGCACGAGGCGTCCCCAGGCTGACGGAGGCTGGTCACCGACTCTCCGCATGACCGTATCCGGGATGGGAATGAGGAAAAGATGGCCAGTGATACCTGCGGACCGTGGCTCGAGAAATCCGCAATTAGACCAAATCCAAAACACGCTCGCCACTTCTAACTTGTGGTTGTGTGTGCTTGGACCAGGGAGAGGGAAGTGCATGGTCTGAGGATTCCGCGAGGGCAAATCAGGTGGGGCGGGGCTTTGAAACCGCTGCCTGAGGAGCCCTCAGTCCATGGGGACGTGGGCCGGCCTCTGGAAATGGTGGGCGAGGGTATGGCTGGACCCGGGGTGGAGAGGAGGCCAAGTTCCTGTAGAGAAGAGCAGAGACCCGAAGGAGAAAGAGGCACAGATTGCCTGCTGCACTGGGGACTTGTTCCACACACGGAAGAAGGAGACCCGGGAGGGCCCTGGGCCAGTGCTGCCCAGGATCAGCCCATCGGCCCGCACGCTGTCTCCACGAGGGTGGCACACACTGGCATGATGCGAAACACAACGCAAGATGTGCTAAGCTAGGCTGTCCGTGCAAAACCACAGGCACGCGAGGAGAGACAGGGTGTGAGCGTGGCAGACGTCCAGGCATTTCCAGCCTCCTCGGCAGGGCAGAAAGGCGAGGGAGGCGCAGGTGTGGGTGTACGTGTGCGTCCCTCTGCCGGAGTGTGCCTGTGAGGGAGGGAAGAGGGAGGAAGCAAGGACGGTGGGCTACTTGCATGTGCCAAGGGACCTCGGGAGAATGGCAGACAGGGAAGCCCCTGGGGGCGGTTGAGAGCCTGCTGGTGGATTTCAGGGCCCAGGGGCTAGGCATTAGCGGCCCTGCCAAAGACACCCCATGGGTCGTGCTCCAAGTCCTGACGTGAATTCCTTCCTTCCTCTGGGGTCTTGCCCCCGGCTGTGGGGGGGGGGGTGCCAGAGGTGCTAAGGGGCGCGTCTGCCCCAGACGGAGGTTTCTGGCAGTGTCGCTGGAGCAGAATCTCTGATTCTGTCGTAGGGCATCTGCACCAGATGACACTCAGAGGCACCCTGCCTTCCAGGTGACCGTCTTGGATGTCCCCGGGCCCAAGCGGGGACTGGCTTCCTTGGCATGTGGGCTGTGTAGGCAAGCAGGGATGCCTGACTGTCGGGAATTCTAGCTGGGCCTAATGAGAGCAACTGAAAGAGAGTCTTGGCATTTAGCAAAGCAGTGAGGCCCGGGTGGTACAAGGCCTCTTGGTGCCTTTGAGGTAGCAAAGCTGCTTTCTGCCCAGGGAGGCATGAGCTGTGTGCCCAGACAGGGCCGGGTGCCCAGGGCAGCATCGGTTCAGGGACTGAGTGCGTCTGGGTAGTGTTAAAGAGAAGGGACGGCGTGTAGGGTTGCCGCCTTACCTTTACGGCCTCAGGTTCCGTGCCTTGTATCGGAAGAGTGCCTGTATCCACGTGCTCCTTCTTCACAAGATTGGATCAGACCCAGGCCTGTCACAGTCTCTTGGGGCCCTTGCAGGCCCGGGCGTCTCTTTGGCCTTTTCCTGCTACAGGGAGACAGGGAGACAGGTGCACTCAGCAAGCTACACAGGTGGGAAGCACAGGGGCCTCACTCGGAGTGTTGTGGGCCCTGACGGCTGGTGGGCTAGCAACAGGGCCACGCCATTGACAAGGAACGACCTAGATAGATGCACACGGAGAAAGCGGTTCTCCACGTCAGCGGAGGCCAGCGCTCCTTGTTTTCTGGTTCCCTGAGGGAAGGCACAGACAATGGATCCGGCCAACGTGACTGGTACTGTGAAGCTGTCCAAGGTGATGGGAGAAGGCAGAACACAGGCGCCTGTCACTCAGCTGGCCACAGCGAGCAAATCCTGGGTCCTGCCCTTGCCCAAACCCCCGACAAATACTCCTGAGCGCACATCTCGGTTCCTGCACCGAACCAGGCCAGGTCCTGCACTTCTTCAAGCCCCCGACCGACACTCCTGGGCCAGCATCGGACTCTCAGGCTTGTTCCTGGCCTTAGTCAAGCCCCCGGAACACATTCCTGAGCCCACAACGCGCTCTGTACCCCTGAACTACGGTGTGTCCTCCCCTTGTTCAAGCCCCCAGGAAACACTACTGAGCCCGCATCTCACTCGCTGCATTGAACCTGGCTGGCTCCTTGTCTTGTTCAAGCCCCCGACAGATACTCCGGAACCCACATCTCGGTCCCTGCACTGATCCCGGCTGGGTGCTGCCCTTGTTCCCGACCCCGACAAATACTCCTGAGCCCACATCTCGGGCCCTGCACTGAATCGGGTGGGCCCTGCCCATCTTCCAGCCCCGACAAACTCTCCTGAGCCCACATCCCGGTCCCTGCACTGAAGCAGGCTGGGTGCTTCCCATGTTCAAGCCCCGACAAGCACTCCTGAGCCCACATCTCGGGCCCTGCACCGACCCAGTCTGGGTCCTGCCCTTGTTCAAGCCGCTGAACAAATACCCCTGAGCCGGCTTCTCTGTCCCTGCCGTGAACCAGGCCAGGAGCTGCACGTGTTGAAGCCACTGACCAACACTTCTGGGCCTGCATCTGATTCTCAGGCTGGTTCCTGGCCTGAGGTAAGCCCCCAGCAAACAGTATTGAGGCCACAGCTGGCTCCCTGCTCCTGAACTCAACTAAGGTGTGACCTCCCCTTGTTCAACCACCCTCCCCCCCCCACCCCCCAGGAAACACCACTGTGCCCGCATCTCACTCGCTGCATTGAACCAGGCTGGGTCCTGCGCTTGTTCAAACCCCCGACAAATCCTCCTGAGCCCACCCCTCGGTCCCTGCACTGAACCAGGCTGGATCCTCCCTTTGTTCAAGCCCCTGACAAACACACCTGACACCACCTCTCGGTCCCGTCATCGAGCCAGGCTGGGTCCTGCCCATGATCAAGCAGCCGATAAACACTCCTTGGAGCACATCTCGGTCCCTGCACTGATCCAGGCTGGATCCTGCCCTTGTTCATCCCGACAGACACTCCCGAGGCCACAGCACAGTCCCTGCCATGACCCAGGCTGGGTCCTGCCTTTGTTCAAGCCCCCGACAAACACTCTTGAGCCCACATCTCGGTCCATGCAACTGAATCGGGTCGGCCCTGCCCATGCCCAAGCTCTTTGTAGAACGCATATATCGTGTGTCAGGACTATAGGATGGCTGGTTTAGCTTGATCCTCTTGCTGCTCCAGGCCCCACAGGCTTGGGCCACAGGGCAGGCTAGGATGTGTTCTCACATGGAGAACAGAACCACTTTGAAAGGGCCTCCATAGGGTCGATGGCAGCCGTGCATGTCTCCGACACCGGTGAGTCGTGGGACTTAACGGGGAGCTGTCCTTAGCGTCTCCCTGGCCGGCATTCGCACAAGGTTCAGGGGGGGTCCCTCATGCCAGCAGAGCGGGCCTCGTTTCTCCCTCTGCGCACAGTGTGGCCACGGCACCTCAGGCTTGTGCAGCTTTCACGTCGGCCCAGCGAGGGAGGGAGGGTCGCCCGTCCCCTTCTGTGCTTCAGCAGTGACCGCCCACTGTTGGCTTTCAAGGTCGAGAAAGCACTCTCCGAACGTGTGGACTAAAACCCTCTGAACTCCCACCGGTGAAACTCACTCAGGACGAGAAGGGCTTGCCTTCACGCCAAGGATAAGCGTCTCTTCTGAGCGCTGGTGTCCACAGAGTTGCAGACGGCAACAGCACTACTTAGAGAGACGGAGACACACAGACACCAGCGCCTGCTACACACGCGGAAGGATTGCCCAACACAGTGCTATGCCAGAAGCAAAGATACAGAGACACAGAGCGAGCGCTGTACACTAAGGCGCTGGTGTTCCCGAACAGTGGAGATCCACTGTAGCACTGTAGGTGGGGTTCTTCCCTACTCCCCTAGCATCCGGACAGCAGCAGGCTCTCTGTCCCTTGAAGAAAAGTATCCAGCCCCTTGGCACCCCTGCGTATCCCTTGGATACTCAGGGAGAGCTCTCAGTTATTGCCAGTCCCAGGGGACACAGGAGTGTGCGGTTCGGATGGCGGAGCAGGAACCCGTGCTTGGAATTTCCAGAGCCAGGTCAATGACAGCGCCTGGGGCTAGCCCGGCCACATGCAAAACCCTGTCCCTCCCTGGAGCAGAATCTGGCCACGTGGGGGCGCTGGAGCAGCACAGGAACCCCGGAAGATGCCCTCCGGTCTGGGGGCGTGTCCATAAGAGTGCCGCCCACTACCCTGTCGGCCATTGGTCTAGATTTGGGCCAGCAGTCTGTGCATGGCTCACAGCCTAGGCCTCCGCCTGTTCGCCGGATCTCCTAGGGCCCGTTCACCCCGTCCTGCGTTTCTGGCACCCCTTTCTTCGGCCTCACGCCAACACCCCCACACACCAGCCCCCGCCTTCTGACAATCCCCCTCACTCCCCGCCCCCAAAAGAGCTAGTCGGTCCCACAGGTTTACTGCAGCCTGGGCCGCCATTACGCCCCACTTGCTGTGCTCTTATGTCGCGTCCCTTCGCCTCTGCCCCAGCTCGGGGTCACCGCCAAGGCCAAGAGGAACGTGAGAGGCGGTCAGAGGAAGGCGGGAGCGTCCCGGGACCCCGCACCTTCCAAGCTGTGAGCCCAGGTACTCAGGGGGCAGGGCCCCGCCCCCACCCCCCCTCCCCCACCCCGCAGCCTGCCGTCGTGATGCAGTGCGCAGCTGGGACCTTGTCACCAGCAGTTGTCACGCCAGGCCAAGAGGCCACCCTCTTCAGGGTGGAGGCGGTGGAGGAGGGCGAGGCCCTGGTGGACGGAGACGTGGCGGGGATCGGGCGGGAGTTCCAGCTGCTTGCGGAAGACATCGTGGAGGAGGTGGAGGTTGTGGCGGATGAGGAGCAGGAACAGCGGCCCTCCCAGGAGCTAGAGGAGAAGACGGTGGAGGAGCAGGGCCAGGAAAGGCCCGGAGGCCCTTGTGAGCGCCAGGAGCTGGATGCCCTGCAGGCACTGGCCGCCCTGCAGGTAGAACTGAGCTCTGAGCGTGAGCAAAACCGCAGGGCTTACGTTCAGTTCATGCGCAAGAACCATCAGAGGAGGAAGCGTCACTTGGCTCGGAGGAGCGCCATCATCCAGGGCATCCCTGGCTTCTGGGCCAAAGCTGTATCCTTTGCGCTGCTCCTTGGGGTCCGCTGCTCAGGAGGACGAGGAAGGGGAGAAGGGGCAGGAGCAGGCGGAGGGGGTGGAGGCGAGGGCACAGGAAGGGCGCCGGAGGCCACTGAAGGAAATGTGGTCCTGGGCAATTGGCAGGCTCCAAAGGCACAGCCGAGTAGGGCCTGGGCAGGGCCACAGGTGGACGTGTCGCAGCCATGCCTTTGAGTGTCTCCTTCAGGCCTGCATCTGAGGAGGCGCAGCCCCCGAGGCCTCTAAGTCAACATTGACCAGAGACGGTACACAAGAGCAGCGTTCGCAGACAGTTATTGGTGTAAATGTGGGTGATCCCGGCACATTGCTGGGGCATGTGAGTCATTCACACACACACGCACACACGCACACGCACACGCACACGCACACACACACACACGTACACATAAACACACACACATACCCAAGAAGCCCTTTACTTTCAGACACGGTTTGTCACAAGGACTGCAAGTCTGACCGTATAAGCAGTGACATGCCGCTACCCAGCATACACAGGTCTGGAGGAGCAGAGTAGCGGTCAGAAACAGCCCCTGCTTGGGGAATGCAGATGCACACCATCCCAAGGGGCCCAGAGCCATGAGCGTGTCTGATGGTATGGCAGGTCCTGAGGATATCAGCAGTGGCCGGGCAAGAGGCAGTGCCCGCCAAGCTCCTTGCAGATGCGTGTTCCAGTATCCTTGTTCCACCCCAGACTAGGGCTGATGCTCCTGGCTCTTCTTGGCCGGCATGTGGCCTGAATGGCTCCTTGACCTAAAGCAGATTATGAGCCACCCTCAAGTCTCCGTCCTGATCAGCGACCAAGATCAAGACTTTCTCGGCTACATGATGGACTTGAAGGTCAGTGAGGGAGACTGAGGAAGGGTGGGTATGGGACCTGGCGGGGAGTGGGAGGAACGTGTTAGCCATGTTCCTGTGCTGTGAGACTTTGGAGAGGCATCGGGGAAGCTGATCATGCCTGCCTTGGAGGCAAGCTGAGGCCCCTAGAAGCTTGCACCTTTTCCCTCCTCGCTATCCTGGCAGGTGCAGGTGCGGAGCCATCCGCCGTCCCGCTGCAAGCTGATCTTTTCCTTTCGGGACAACCCCTACTTCTTGAACTCGGTGATCATTAAGGAGTATTACCTTGACATCACTGGTAAAAGGTGGCTCCCGGGGTGATGAGTGTGGGTGTGCAAGCGTGTGGATGATGCACCTGCGGTGTCCACCCCAGTCTCCCCTGTCTGTCTGCAGGGTACAGGGCACGTCGATCCACTCCAGTCCACTGGTTCTGGGACTTTGAACGGGGAGCCCCCAGCCGCAGGCTGGACACCAGGAGCCTTAACTTTCTCAACTGGCTGTCAGGCCACAACGGCCCAGAATCGAACAGGATTGCTGAGGTGGGGTTGCTTTGGGCTTGCACACAGTTGGTGGTTGATGTTGGAGTTCTTGGCTGCTCATGGGAGGGTTGGGAGCCTGGTCAGCCCCTGGCTGACCTTGCTCGTGTTGCCTGCAGATCATCAGCGAAGACGTGTGGGACGATCCCCTGAAGTACTACCTCAGGGAGGAAGGTTCGTCCATGAGAGACAACTGACAGAAACACATGTGGTGATGGGGTCTGGAGGTAGGCCCCGTAGGGACAGCCGAATAGTAGCTGGGACACAGTACTTTCTTTCGCAAGTGGGGATGCTCAGGCTCATGCAAACTGGCTGCAGAGCCAGAGCCTGAGTCAAGCATGTAGCAGGTGACTTGCTGAGACTGGGGGCTGGGGGGGACTCGGTGTGTCCGAGAGCGCAGTAAGTCCCCCTCCAGTCAGCTGTGGTGGCAGCGCGAGAGTCCTAGGTGATACGACTAGAGGCAGGGTGAATTAAGTGCCTGTGTCAGAATCATCTGTCCTTGGGTCCTGCCATTCCCCCGGCGTCCTTCCTCTCACTGAGTTTGAGAATGCCTGGGCCCTTCACTTCCGCCCCTTAACCTAGGATGGCCTGTCATTGAAAGGGCGTCCTGTCCAGGGCCCCAGTGCACCTGTGCGCTGACTTTGGGATCTTGTGTGAATTTCCACATCCAATACTCTGATCTCACCAGCACCACACCTGCTGAGCTTGAAGTTGCTTCAGGGAAAATCCGGACGTCTCTGGGAGGAGGTGGACAGGGAGCCCCAAGGGCAGGACATGGTGCCTAGTGACACCATCTCCGTCATTGCTGGACACGGGTCTTCGGCTCCTGAAACCCCTGTGTTCCCTGTTTGCGTCCGTGTCCACGTGCCAAGCATGTGTGTGTGTACACGCGTGTGCTTGTGTCACCTGTCTTTATGCGGGTGTGTGTGTGTGTGTCCGGCCCAGGGCGGACGCAGAGATGAAGGCGACGGGAGAGGAGGTGACGAGCGACCAGAAGAGGAGGCACGAGGCGTCCCCAGGCTGACGGAGGCTGGTCACCGACTCTCCGCATGACCGTATCCGGGATGGGAATGAGGAAAAGATGGCCAGTGATACCTGCGGACCGTGGCTCGAGAAATCCGCAATTAGACCAAATCCAAAACACGCTCGCCACTTCTAACTTGTGGTTGTGTGTGCTTGGACCAGGGAGAGGGAAGTGCATGGTCTGAGGATTCCGCGAGGGCAAATCAGGTGGGGCGGGGCTTTGAAACCGCTGCCTGAGGAGCCCTCAGTCCATGGGGACGTGGGCCGGCCTCTGGAAATGGTGGGCGAGGGTATGGCTGGACCCGGGGTGGAGAGGAGGCCAAGTTCCTGTAGAGAAGAGCAGAGACCCGAAGGAGAAAGAGGCACAGATTGCCTGCTGCACTGGGGACTTGTTCCACACACGGAAGAAGGAGACCCGGGAGGGCCCTGGGCCAGTGCTGCCCAGGATCAGCCCATCGGCCCGCACGCTGTCTCCACGAGGGTGGCACACACTGGCATGATGCGAAACACAACGCAAGATGTGCTAAGCTAGGCTGTCCGTGCAAAACCACAGGCACGCGAGGAGAGACAGGGTGTGAGCGTGGCAGACGTCCAGGCATTTCCAGCCTCCTCGGCAGGGCAGAAAGGCGAGGGAGGCGCAGGTGTGGGTGTACGTGTGCGTCCCTCTGCCGGAGTGTGCCTGTGAGGGAGGGAAGAGGGAGGAAGCAAGGACGGTGGGCTACTTGCATGTGCCAAGGGACCTCGGGAGAATGGCAGACAGGGAAGCCCCTGGGGGCGGTTGAGAGCCTGCTGGTGGATTTCAGGGCCCAGGGGCTAGGCATTAGCGGCCCTGCCAAAGACACCCCATGGGTCGTGCTCCAAGTCCTGACGTGAATTCCTTCCTTCCTCTGGGGTCTTGCCCCCGGCTGTGGGGGGGGGGGTGCCAGAGGTGCTAAGGGGCGCGTCTGCCCCAGACGGAGGTTTCTGGCAGTGTCGCTGGAGCAGAATCTCTGATTCTGTCGTAGGGCATCTGCACCAGATGACACTCAGAGGCACCCTGCCTTCCAGGTGACCGTCTTGGATGTCCCCGGGCCCAAGCGGGGACTGGCTTCCTTGGCATGTGGGCTGTGTAGGCAAGCAGGGATGCCTGACTGTCGGGAATTCTAGCTGGGCCTAATGAGAGCAACTGAAAGAGAGTCTTGGCATTTAGCAAAGCAGTGAGGCCCGGGTGGTACAAGGCCTCTTGGTGCCTTTGAGGTAGCAAAGCTGCTTTCTGCCCAGGGAGGCATGAGCTGTGTGCCCAGACAGGGCCGGGTGCCCAGGGCAGCATCGGTTCAGGGACTGAGTGCGTCTGGGTAGTGTTAAAGAGAAGGGACAGCGTGTAGGGTTGCCGCCTTACCTTTACGGCCTCAGGTTCCGTGCCTTGTATCGGAAGAGTGCCTGTATCCACGTGCTCCTTCTTCACAAGATTGGATCAGACCCAGGCCTGTCACAGTCTCTTGGGGCCCTTGCAGGCCCGGGCGTCTCTTTGGCCTTTTCCTGCTACAGGGAGACAGGGAGACAGGTGCACTCAGCAAGCTACACAGGTGGGAAGCACAGGGGCCTCACTCGGAGTGTTGTGGGCCCTGACGGCTGGTGGGCTAGCAACAGGGCCACGCCATTGACAAGGAACGACCTAGATAGATGCACACGGAGAAAGCGGTTCTCCACGTCAGCGGAGGCCAGCGCTCCTTGTTTTCTGGTTCCCTGAGGGAAGGCACAGACAATGGATCCGGCCAACGTGACTGGTACTGTGAAGCTGTCCAAGGTGATGGGAGAAGGCAGAACACAGGCGCCTGTCACTCAGCTGGCCACAGCGAGCAAATCCTGGGTCCTGCCCTTGCCCAAACCCCCGACAAATACTCCTGAGCGCACATCTCGGTTCCTGCACCGAACCAGGCCAGGTCCTGCACTTCTTCAAGCCCCCGACCGACACTCCTGGGCCAGCATCGGACTCTCAGGCTTGTTCCTGGCCTTAGTCAAGCCCCCGGAACACATTCCTGAGCCCACAACGCGCTCTGTACCCCTGAACTACGGTGTGTCCTCCCCTTGTTCAAGCCCCCAGGAAACACTACTGAGCCCGCATCTCACTCGCTGCATTGAACCTGGCTGGCTCCTTGTCTTGTTCAAGCCCCCGACAGATACTCCGGAACCCACATCTCGGTCCCTGCACTGATCCCGGCTGGGTGCTGCCCTTGTTCCCGACCCCGACAAATACTCCTGAGCCCACATCTCGGGCCCTGCACTGAATCGGGTGGGCCCTGCCCATCTTCCAGCCCCGACAAACTCTCCTGAGCCCACATCCCGGTCCCTGCACTGAAGCAGGCTGGGTGCTTCCCATGTTCAAGCCCCGACAAGCACTCCTGAGCCCACATCTCGGGCCCTGCACCGACCCAGTCTGGGTCCTGCCCTTGTTCAAGCCGCTGAACAAATACCCCTGAGCCGGCTTCTCTGTCCCTGCCGTGAACCAGGCCAGGAGCTGCACGTGTTGAAGCCACTGACCAACACTTCTGGGCCTGCATCTGATTCTCAGGCTGGTTCCTGGCCTGAGGTAAGCCCCCAGCAAACAGTATTGAGGCCACAGCTGGCTCCCTGCTCCTGAACTCAACTAAGGTGTGACCTCCCCTTGTTCAACCACCCTCCCCCCCCCACCCCCCAGGAAACACCACTGTGCCCGCATCTCACTCGCTGCATTGAACCAGGCTGGGTCCTGCGCTTGTTCAAACCCCCGACAAATCCTCCTGAGCCCACCCCTCGGTCCCTGCACTGAACCAGGCTGGATCCTCCCTTTGTTCAAGCCCCTGACAAACACACCTGACACCACCTCTCGGTCCCGTCATCGAGCCAGGCTGGGTCCTGCCCATGATCAAGCAGCCGATAAACACTCCTTGGAGCACATCTCGGTCCCTGCACTGATCCAGGCTGGATCCTGCCCTTGTTCATCCCGACAGACACTCCCGAGGCCACAGCACAGTCCCTGCCATGACCCAGGCTGGGTCCTGCCTTTGTTCAAGCCCCCGACAAACACTCTTGAGCCCACATCTCGGTCCATGCAACTGAATCGGGTCGGCCCTGCCCATGCCCAAGCTCTTTGTAGAACGCATATATCGTGTGTCAGGACTATAGGATGGCTGGTTTAGCTTGATCCTCTTGCTGCTCCAGGCCCCACAGGCTTGGGCCACAGGGCAGGCTAGGATGTGTTCTCACATGGAGAACAGAACCACTTTGAAAGGGCCTCCATAGGGTCGATGGCAGCCGTGCATGTCTCCGACACCGGTGAGTCGTGGGACTTAACGGGGAGCTGTCCTTAGCGTCTCCCTGGCCGGCATTCGCACAAGGTTCAGGGGGGGTCCCTCATGCCAGCAGAGCGGGCCTCGTTTCTCCCTCTGCGCACAGTGTGGCCACGGCACCTCAGGCTTGTGCAGCTTTCACGTCGGCCCAGCGAGGGAGGGAGGGTCGCCCGTCCCCTTCTGCGCTTCAGCAGTGACCGCCCACTGTTGGCTTTCAAGGTCGAGAAAGCACTCTCCGAACGTGTGGACTAAAACCCTCTGAACTCCCACCGGTGAAACTCACTCAGGACGAGAAGGGCTTGCCTTCACGCCAAGGATAAGCGTCTCTTCTGAGCGCTGGTGTCCACAGAGTTGCAGACGGCAACAGCACTACTTAGAGAGACGGAGACACACAGACACCAGCGCCTGCTACACACGCGGAAGGATTGCCCAACACAGTGCTATGCCAGAAGCAAAGATACAGAGACACAGAGCGAGCGCTGTACACTAAGGCGCTGGTGTTCCCGAACAGTGGAGATCCACTGTAGCACTGTAGGTGGGGTTCTTCCCTACTCCCCTAGCATCCGGACAGCAGCAGGCTCTCTGTCCCTTGAAGAAAAGTATCCAGCCCCTTGGCACCCCTGCGTATCCCTTGGATACTCAGGGAGAGCTCTCAGTTATTGCCAGTCCCAGGGGACACAGGAGTGTGCGGTTCGGATGGCGGAGCAGGAACCCGTGCTTGGAATTTCCAGAGCCAGGTCAATGACAGCGCCTGGGGCTAGCCCGGCCACATGCAAAACCCTGTCCCTCCCTGGAGCAGAATCTGGCCACGTGGGGGCGCTGGAGCAGCACAGGAACCCCGGAAGATGCCCTCCGGCCTGGGGGCGTGTCCATAAGAGTGCCGCCCACTACCCTGTCGGCCATTGGTCTAGATTTGGGCCAGCAGTCTGTGCATGGCTCACAGCCTAGGCCCCCGCCTGTTCGCCGGATCTCCTAGGGCCCGTTCACCCCGTCCTGCGTTTCTGGCACCCCTTTCTTCGGCCTCACGCCAACACCCCCACACACCAGCCCCCGCCTTCTGACAATCCCCCTCACTCCCCGCCCCCAAAAGAGCTAGTCGGTCCCACAGGTTTACTGCAGCCTGGGCCGCCATTACGCCCCACTTGTTGTGCTCTTATGTCGCGTCCCTTCGCCTCTGCCCCAGCTCGGGGTCACCGCCAAGGCCAAGAGGAACGTGAGAGGCGGTCAGAGGAAGGCGGGAGCGTCCCGGGACCCCGCACCTTCCAAGCTGTGAGCCCAGGTACTCAGGGGGCAGGGCCCCGCCCCCACCCCCCCTCCCCCACCCCGCAGCCTGCCGTCGTGATGCAGTGCGCAGCTGGGACCTTGTCACCAGCAGTTGTCACGCCAGGCCAAGAGGCCACCCTCTTCAGGGTGGAGGCGGTGGAGGAGGGCGAGGCCCTGGTGGACGGAGACGTGGCGGGGATCGGGCGGGAGTTCCAGCTGCTTGCGGAAGACATCGTGGAGGAGGTGGAGGTTGTGGCGGATGAGGAGCAGGAACAGCGGCCCTCCCAGGAGCTAGAGGAGAAGACGGTGGAGGAGCAGGGCCAGGAAAGGCCCGGAGGCCCTTGTGAGCGCCAGGAGCTGGATGCCCTGCAGGCACTGGCCGCCCTGCAGGTAGAACTGAGCTCTGAGCGTGAGCAAAACCGCAGGGCTTACGTTCAGTTCATGCGCAAGAACCATCAGAGGAGGAAGCGTCACTTGGCTCGGAGGAGCGCCATCATCCAGGGCATCCCTGGCTTCTGGGCCAAAGCTGTATCCTTTGCGCTGCTCCTTGGGGTCCGCTGCTCAGGAGGACGAGGAAGGGGAGAAGGGGCAGGAGCAGGCGGAGGGGGTGGAGGCGAGGGCACAGGAAGGGCGCCGGAGGCCACTGAAGGAAATGTGGTCCTGGGCAATTGGCAGGCTCCAAAGGCACAGCCGAGTAGGGCCTGGGCAGGGCCACAGGTGGACGTGTCGCAGCCATGCCTTTGAGTGTCTCCTTCAGGCCTGCATCTGAGGAGGCGCAGCCCCCGAGGCCTCTAAGTCAACATTGACCAGAGACGGTACACAAGAGCAGCGTTCGCAGACAGTTATTGGTGTAAATGTGGGTGATCCCGGCACATTGCTGGGGCATGTGAGTCATTCACACACACACGCACACACGCACACGCACACGCACACGCACACGCACACACACACACACGTACACATAAACACACACACACATACCCAAGAAGCCCTTTACTTTCAGACACGGTTTGTCACAAGGACTGCAAGTCTGACCGTATAAGCAGTGACATGCCGCTACCCAGCATACACAGGTCTGGAGGAGCAGAGTAGCGGTCAGAAACAGCCCCTGCTTGGGGAATGCAGATGCACACCATCCCAAGGGGCCCAGAGCCATGAGCGTGTCTGATGGTATGGCAGGTCCTGAGGATATCAGCAGTGGCCGGGCAAGAGGCAGTGCCCGCCAAGCTCCTTGCAGATGCGTGTTCCAGTATCCTTGTTCCACCCCAGACTAGGGCTGATGCTCCTGGCTCTTCTTGGCCGGCATGTGGCCTGAATGGCTCCTTGACCTAAAGCAGATTATGAGCCACCCTCAAGTCTCCGTCCTGATCAGCGACCAAGATCAAGACTTTCTCGGCTACATGATGGACTTGAAGGTCAGTGAGGGAGACTGAGGAAGGGTGGGTATGGGACCTGGCGGGGAGTGGGAGGAACGTGTTAGCCATGTTCCTGTGCTGTGAGACTTTGGAGAGGCATCGGGGAAGCTGATCATGCCTGCCTTGGAGGCAAGCTGAGGCCCCTAGAAGCTTGCACCTTTTCCCTCCTCGCTATCCTGGCAGGTGCAGGTGCGGAGCCATCCGCCGTCCCGCTGCAAGCTGATCTTTTCCTTTCGGGACAACCCCTACTTCTTGAACTCGGTGATCATTAAGGAGTATTACCTTGACATCACTGGTAAAAGGTGGCTCCCGGGGTGATGAGTGTGGGTGTGCAAGCGTGTGGATGATGCACCTGCGGTGTCCACCCCAGTCTCCCCTGTCTGTCTGCAGGGTACAGGGCACGTCGATCCACTCCAGTCCACTGGTTCTGGGACTTTGAACGGGGAGCCCCCAGCCGCAGGCTGGACACCAGGAGCCTTAACTTTCTCAACTGGCTGTCAGGCCACAACGGCCCAGAATCGAACAGGATTGCTGAGGTGGGGTTGCTTTGGGCTTGCACACAGTTGGTGGTTGATGTTGGAGTTCTTGGCTGCTCATGGGAGGGTTGGGAGCCTGGTCAGCCCCTGGCTGACCTTGCTCGTGTTGCCTGCAGATCATCAGCGAAGACGTGTGGGACGATCCCCTGAAGTACTACCTCAGGGAGGAAGGTTCGTCCATGAGAGACAACTGACAGAAACACATGTGGTGATGGGGTCTGGAGGTAGGCCCCGTAGGGACAGCCGAATAGTAGCTGGGACACAGTACTTTCTTTCGCAAGTGGGGATGCTCAGGCTCATGCAAACTGGCTGCAGAGCCAGAGCCTGAGTCAAGCATGTAGCAGGTGACTTGCTGAGACTGGGGGCTGGGGGGGACTCGGTGTGTCCGAGAGCGCAGTAAGTCCCCCTCCAGTCAGCTGTGGTGGCAGCGCGAGAGTCCTAGGTGATACGACTAGAGGCAGGGTGAATTAAGTGCCTGTGTCAGAATCATCTGTCCTTGGGTCCTGCCATTCCCCCGGCGTCCTTCCTCTCACTGAGTTTGAGAATGCCTGGGCCCTTCACTTCCGCCCCTTAACCTAGGATGGCCTGTCATTGAAAGGGCGTCCTGTCCAGGGCCCCAGTGCACCTGTGCGCTGACTTTGGGATCTTGTGTGAATTTCCACATCCAATACTCTGATCTCACCAGCACCACACCTGCTGAGCTTGAAGTTGCTTCAGGGAAAATCCGGACGTCTCTGGGAGGAGGTGGACAGGGAGCCCCAAGGGCAGGACATGGTGCCTAGTGACACCATCTCCGTCATTGCTGGACACGGGTCTTCGGCTCCTGAAACCCCTGTGTTCCCTGTTTGCGTCCGTGTCCACGTGCCAAGCATGTGTGTGTGTACACGCGTGTGCTTGTGTCACCTGTCTTTATGCGGGGGTGTGTGTGTGTGTCCGGCCCAGGGCGGACGCAGAGATGAAGGCGACGGGAGAGGAGGTGACGAGCGACCAGAAGAGGAGGCACGAGGCGTCCCCAGGCTGACGGAGGCTGGTCACCGACTCTCCGCATGACCGTATCCGGGATGGGAATGAGGAAAAGATGGCCAGTGATACCTGCGGACCGTGGCTCGAGAAATCCGCAATTAGACCAAATCCAAAACACGCTCGCCACTTCTAACTTGTGGTTGTGTGTGCTTGGACCAGGGAGAGGGAAGTGCATGGTCTGAGGATTCCGCGAGGGCAAATCAGGTGGGGCGGGGCTTTGAAACCGCTGCCTGAGGAGCCCTCAGTCCATGGGGACGTGGGCCGGCCTCTGGAAATGGTGGGCGAGGGTATGGCTGGACCCGGGGTGGAGAGGAGGCCAAGTTCCTGTAGAGAAGAGCAGAGACCCGAAGGAGAAAGAGGCACAGATTGCCTGCTGCACTGGGGACTTGTTCCACACACGGAAGAAGGAGACCCGGGAGGGCCCTGGGCCAGTGCTGCCCAGGATCAGCCCATCGGCCCGCACGCTGTCTCCACGAGGGTGGCACACACTGGCATGATGCGAAACACAACGCAAGATGTGCTAAGCTAGGCTGTCCGTGCAAAACCACAGGCACGCGAGGAGAGACAGGGTGTGAGCGTGGCAGACGTCCAGGCATTTCCAGCCTCCTCGGCAGGGCAGAAAGGCGAGGGAGGCGCAGGTGTGGGTGTACGTGTGCGTCCCTCTGCCGGAGTGTGCCTGTGAGGGAGGGAAGAGGGAGGAAGCAAGGACGGTGGGCTACTTGCATGTGCCAAGGGACCTCGGGAGAATGGCAGACAGGGAAGCCCCTGGGGGCGGTTGAGAGCCTGCTGGTGGATTTCAGGGCCCAGGGGCTAGGCATTAGCGGCCCTGCCAAAGACACCCCATGGGTCGTGCTCCAAGTCCTGACGTGAATTCCTTCCTTCCTCTGGGGTCTTGCCCCCGGCTGTGGGGGGGGGGGTGCCAGAGGTGCTAAGGGGCGCGTCTGCCCCAGACGGAGGTTTCTGGCAGTGTCGCTGGAGCAGAATCTCTGATTCTGTCGTAGGGCATCTGCACCAGATGACACTCAGAGGCACCCTGCCTTCCAGGTGACCGTCTTGGATGTCCCCGGGCCCAAGCGGGGACTGGCTTCCTTGGCATGTGGGCTGTGTAGGCAAGCAGGGATGCCTGACTGTCGGGAATTCTAGCTGGGCCTAATGAGAGCAACTGAAAGAGAGTCTTGGCATTTAGCAAAGCAGTGAGGCCCGGGTGGTACAAGGCCTCTTGGTGCCTTTGAGGTAGCAAAGCTGCTTTCTGCCCAGGGAGGCATGAGCTGTGGGCCCAGACAGGGCCGGGTGCCCAGGGCAGCATCGGTTCAGGGACTGAGTGCGTCTGGGTAGTGTTAAAGAGAAGGGACGGCGTGTAGGGTTGCCGCCTTACCTTTACGGCCTCAGGTTCCGTGCCTTGTATCGGAAGAGTGCCTGTATCCACGTGCTCCTTCTTCACAAGATTGGATCAGACCCAGGCCTGTCACAGTCTCTTGGGGCCCTTGCAGGCCCGGGCGTCTCTTTGGCCTTTTCCTGCTACAGGGAGACAGGGAGACAGGTGCACTCAGCAAGCTACACAGGTGGGAAGCACAGGGGCCTCACTCGGAGTGTTGTGGGCCCTGACGGCTGGTGGGCTAGCAACAGGGCCACGCCATTGACAAGGAACGACCTAGATAGATGCACACGGAGAAAGCGGTTCTCCACGTCAGCGGAGGCCAGCGCTCCTTGTTTTCTGGTTCCCTGAGGGAAGGCACAGACAATGGATCCGGCCAACGTGACTGGTACTGTGAAGCTGTCCAAGGTGATGGGAGAAGGCAGAACACAGGCGCCTGTCACTCAGCTGGCCACAGCGAGCAAATCCTGGGTCCTGCCCTTGCCCAAACCCCCGACAAATACTCCTGAGCGCACATCTCGGTTCCTGCACCGAACCAGGCCAGGTCCTGCACTTCTTCAAGCCCCCGACCGACACTCCTGGGCCAGCATCGGACTCTCAGGCTTGTTCCTGGCCTTAGTCAAGCCCCCGGAACACATTCCTGAGCCCACAACGCGCTCTGTACCCCTGAACTACGGTGTGTCCTCCCCTTGTTCAAGCCCCCAGGAAACACTACTGAGCCCGCATCTCACTCGCTGCATTGAACCTGGCTGGCTCCTTGTCTTGTTCAAGCCCCCGACAGATACTCCGGAACCCACATCTCGGTCCCTGCACTGATCCCGGCTGGGTGCTGCCCTTGTTCCCGACCCCGACAAATACTCCTGAGCCCACATCTCGGGCCCTGCACTGAATCGGGTGGGCCCTGCCCATCTTCCAGCCCCGACAAACTCTCCTGAGCCCACATCCCGGTCCCTGCACTGAAGCAGGCTGGGTGCTTCCCATGTTCAAGCCCCGACAAGCACTCCTGAGCCCACATCTCGGGCCCTGCACCGACCCAGTCTGGGTCCTGCCCTTGTTCAAGCCGCTGAACAAATACCCCTGAGCCGGCTTCTCTGTCCCTGCCGTGAACCAGGCCAGGAGCTGCACGTGTTGAAGCCACTGACCAACACTTCTGGGCCTGCATCTGATTCTCAGGCTGGTTCCTGGCCTGAGGTAAGCCCCCAGCAAACAGTATTGAGGCCACAGCTGGCTCCCTGCTCCTGAACTCAACTAAGGTGTGACCTCCCCTTGTTCAACCACCCTCCCCCCCCCCCCACCCCCCAGGAAACACCACTGTGCCCGCATCTCACTCGCTGCATTGAACCAGGCTGGGTCCTGCGCTTGTTCAAACCCCCGACAAATCCTCCTGAGCCCACCCCTCGGTCCCTGCACTGAACCAGGCTGGATCCTCCCTTTGTTCAAGCCCCTGACAAACACACCTGACACCACCTCTCGGTCCCGTCATCGAGCCAGGCTGGGTCCTGCCCATGATCAAGCAGCCGATAAACACTCCTTGGAGCACATCTCGGTCCCTGCACTGATCCAGGCTGGATCCTGCCCTTGTTCATCCCGACAGACACTCCCGAGGCCACAGCACAGTCCCTGCCATGACCCAGGCTGGGTCCTGCCTTTGTTCAAGCCCCCGACAAACACTCTTGAGCCCACATCTCGGTCCATGCAACTGAATCGGGTCGGCCCTGCCCATGCCCAAGCTCTTTGTAGAACGCATATATCGTGTGTCAGGACTATAGGATGGCTGGTTTAGCTTGATCCTCTTGCTGCTCCAGGCCCCACAGGCTTGGGCCACAGGGCAGGCTAGGATGTGTTCTCACATGGAGAACAGAACCACTTTGAAAGGGCCTCCATAGGGTCGATGGCAGCCGTGCATGTCTCCGACACCGGTGAGTCGTGGGACTTAACGGGGAGCTGTCCTTAGCGTCTCCCTGGCCGGCATTCGCACAAGGTTCAGGGGGGGTCCCTCATGCCAGCAGAGCGGGCCTCGTTTCTCCCTCTGCGCACAGTGTGGCCACGGCACCTCAGGCTTGTGCAGCTTTCACGTCGGCCCAGCGAGGGAGGGAGGGTCGCCCGTCCCCTTCTGCGCTTCAGCAGTGACCGCCCACTGTTGGCTTTCAAGGTCGAGAAAGCACTCTCCGAACGTGTGGACTAAAACCCTCTGAACTCCCACCGGTGAAACTCACTCAGGACGAGAAGGGCTTGCCTTCACGCCAAGGATAAGCGTCTCTTCTGAGCGCTGGTGTCCACAGAGTTGCAGACGGCAACAGCACTACTTAGAGAGACGGAGACACACAGACACCAGCGCCTGCTACACACGCGGAAGGATTGCCCAACACAGTGCTATGCCAGAAGCAAAGATACAGAGACACAGAGCGAGCGCTGTACACTAAGGCGCTGGTGTTCCCGAACAGTGGAGATCCACTGTAGCACTGTAGGTGGGGTTCTTCCCTACTCCCCTAGCATCCGGACAGCAGCAGGCTCTCTGTCCCTTGAAGAAAAGTATCCAGCCCCTTGGCACCCCTGCGTATCCCTTGGATACTCAGGGAGAGCTCTCAGTTATTGCCAGTCCCAGGGGACACAGGAGTGTGCGGTTCGGATGGCGGAGCAGGAACCCGTGCTTGGAATTTCCAGAGCCAGGTCAATGACAGCGCCTGGGGCTAGCCCGGCCACATGCAAAACCCTGTCCCTCCCTGGAGCAGAATCTGGCCACGTGGGGGCGCTGGAGCAGCACAGGAACCCCGGAAGATGCCCTCCGGTCTGGGGGCGTGTCCATAAGAGTGCCGCCCACTACCCTGTCGGCCATTGGTCTAGATTTGGGCCAGCAGTCTGTGCATGGCTCACAGCCTAGGCCCCCGCCTGTTCGCCGGATCTCCTAGGGCCCGTTCACCCCGTCCTGCGTTTCTGGCACCCCTTTCTTCGGCCTCACGCCAACACCCCCACACACCAGCCCCCGCCTTCTGACAATCCCCCTCACTCCCCGCCCCCAAAAGAGCTAGTCGGTCCCACAGGTTTACTGCAGCCTGGGCCGCCATTACGCCCCACTTGCTGTGCTCTTATGTCGCGTCCCTTCGCCTCTGCCCCAGCTCGGGGTCACCGCCAAGGCCAAGAGGAACGTGAGAGGCGGTCAGAGGAAGGCGGGAGCGTCCCGGGACCCCGCACCTTCCAAGCTGTGAGCCCAGGTACTCAGGGGGCAGGGCCCCGCCCCCACCCCCCCTCCCCCACCCCGCAGCCTGCCGTCGTGATGCAGTGCGCAGCTGGGACCTTGTCACCAGCAGTTGTCACGCCAGGCCAAGAGGCCACCCTCTTCAGGGTGGAGGCGGTGGAGGAGGGCGAGGCCCTGGTGGACGGAGACGTGGCGGGGATCGGGCGGGAGTTCCAGCTGCTTGCGGAAGACATCGTGGAGGAGGTGGAGGTTGTGGCGGATGAGGAGCAGGAACAGCGGCCCTCCCAGGAGCTAGAGGAGAAGACGGTGGAGGAGCAGGGCCAGGAAAGGCCCGGAGGCCCTTGTGAGCGCCAGGAGCTGGATGCCCTGCAGGCACTGGCCGCCCTGCAGGTAGAACTGAGCTCTGAGCGTGAGCAAAACCGCAGGGCTTACGTTCAGTTCATGCGCAAGAACCATCAGAGGAGGAAGCGTCACTTGGCTCGGAGGAGCGCCATCATCCAGGGCATCCCTGGCTTCTGGGCCAAAGCTGTATCCTTTGCGCTGCTCCTTGGGGTCCGCTGCTCAGGAGGACGAGGAAGGGGAGAAGGGGCAGGAGCAGGCGGAGGGGGTGGAGGCGAGGGCACAGGAAGGGCGCCGGAGGCCACTGAAGGAAATGTGGTCCTGGGCAATTGGCAGGCTCCAAAGGCACAGCCGAGTAGGGCCTGGGCAGGGCCACAGGTGGACGTGTCGCAGCCATGCCTTTGAGTGTCTCCTTCAGGCCTGCATCTGAGGAGGCGCAGCCCCCGAGGCCTCTAAGTCAACATTGACCAGAGACGGTACACAAGAGCAGCGTTCGCAGACAGTTATTGGTGTAAATGTGGGTGATCCCGGCACATTGCTGGGGCATGTGAGTCATTCACACACACACGCACACACGCACACGCACACGCACACGCACACGCACACACACGTACACATAAACACACACACACATACCCAAGAAGCCCTTTACTTTCAGACACGGTTTGTCACAAGGACTGCAAGTCTGACCGTATAAGCAGTGACATGCCGCTACCCAGCATACACAGGTCTGGAGGAGCAGAGTAGCGGTCAGAAACAGCCCCTGCTTGGGGAATGCAGATGCACACCATCCCAAGGGGCCCAGAGCCATGAGCGTGTCTGATGGTATGGCAGGTCCTGAGGATATCAGCAGTGGCCGGGCAAGAGGCAGTGCCCGCCAAGCTCCTTGCAGATGCGTGTTCCAGTATCCTTGTTCCACCCCAGACTAGGGCTGATGCTCCTGGCTCTTCTTGGCCGGCATGTGGCCTGAATGGCTCCTTGACCTAAAGCAGATTATGAGCCACCCTCAAGTCTCCGTCCTGATCAGCGACCAAGATCAAGACTTTCTCGGCTACATGATGGACTTGAAGGTCAGTGAGGGAGACTGAGGAAGGGTGGGTATGGGACCTGGCGGGGAGTGGGAGGAACGTGTTAGCCATGTTCCTGTGCTGTGAGACTTTGGAGAGGCATCGGGGAAGCTGATCATGCCTGCCTTGGAGGCAAGCTGAGGCCCCTAGAAGCTTGCACCTTTTCCCTCCTCGCTATCCTGGCAGGTGCAGGTGCGGAGCCATCCGCCGTCCCGCTGCAAGCTGATCTTTTCCTTTCGGGACAACCCCTACTTCTTGAACTCGGTGATCATTAAGGAGTATTACCTTGACATCACTGGTAAAAGGTGGCTCCCGGGGTGATGAGTGTGGGTGTGCAAGCGTGTGGATGATGCACCTGCGGTGTCCACCCCAGTCTCCCCTGTCTGTCTGCAGGGTACAGGGCACGTCGATCCACTCCAGTCCACTGGTTCTGGGACTTTGAACGGGGAGCCCCCAGCCGCAGGCTGGACACCAGGAGCCTTAACTTTCTCAACTGGCTGTCAGGCCACAACGGCCCAGAATCGAACAGGATTGCTGAGGTGGGGTTGCTTTGGGCTTGCACACAGTTGGTGGTTGATGTTGGAGTTCTTGGCTGCTCATGGGAGGGTTGGGAGCCTGGTCAGCCCCTGGCTGACCTTGCTCGTGTTGCCTGCAGATCATCAGCGAAGACGTGTGGGACGATCCCCTGAAGTACTACCTCAGGGAGGAAGGTTCGTCCATGAGAGACAACTGACAGAAACACATGTGGTGATGGGGTCTGGAGGTAGGCCCCGTAGGGACAGCCGAATAGTAGCTGGGACACAGTACTTTCTTTCGCAAGTGGGGATGCTCAGGCTCATGCAAACTGGCTGCAGAGCCAGAGCCTGAGTCAAGCATGTAGCAGGTGACTTGCTGAGACTGGGGGCTGGGGGGGACTCGGTGTGTCCGAGAGCGCAGTAAGTCCCCCTCCAGTCAGCTGTGGTGGCAGCGCGAGAGTCCTAGGTGATACGACTAGAGGCAGGGTGAATTAAGTGCCTGTGTCAGAATCATCTGTCCTTGGGTCCTGCCATTCCCCCGGCGTCCTTCCTCTCACTGAGTTTGAGAATGCCTGGGCCCTTCACTTCCGCCCCTTAACCTAGGATGGCCTGTCATTGAAAGGGCGTCCTGTCCAGGGCCCCAGTGCACCTGTGCGCTGACTTTGGGATCTTGTGTGAATTTCCACATCCAATACTCTGATCTCACCAGCACCACACCTGCTGAGCTTGAAGTTGCTTCAGGGAAAATCCGGACGTCTCTGGGAGGAGGTGGACAGGGAGCCCCAAGGGCAGGACATGGTGCCTAGTGACACCATCTCCGTCATTGCTGGACACGGGTCTTCGGCTCCTGAAACCCCTGTGTTCCCTGTTTGCGTCCGTGTCCACGTGCCAAGCATGTGTGTGTGTACACGCGTGTGCTTGTGTCACCTGTCTTTATGCGGGGGTGTGTGTGTGTGTCCGGCCCAGGGCGGACGCAGAGATGAAGGCGACGGGAGAGGAGGTGACGAGCGACCAGAAGAGGAGGCACGAGGCGTCCCCAGGCTGACGGAGGCTGGTCACCGACTCTCCGCATGACCGTATCCGGGATGGGAATGAGGAAAAGATGGCCAGTGATACCTGCGGACCGTGGCTCGAGAAATCCGCAATTAGACCAAATCCAAAACACGCTCGCCACTTCTAACTTGTGGTTGTGTGTGCTTGGACCAGGGAGAGGGAAGTGCATGGTCTGAGGATTCCGCGAGGGCAAATCAGGTGGGGCGGGGCTTTGAAACCGCTGCCTGAGGAGCCCTCAGTCCATGGGGACGTGGGCCGGCCTCTGGAAATGGTGGGCGAGGGTATGGCTGGACCCGGGGTGGAGAGGAGGCCAAGTTCCTGTAGAGAAGAGCAGAGACCCGAAGGAGAAAGAGGCACAGATTGCCTGCTGCACTGGGGACTTGTTCCACACACGGAAGAAGGAGACCCGGGAGGGCCCTGGGCCAGTGCTGCCCAGGATCAGCCCATCGGCCCGCACGCTGTCTCCACGAGGGTGGCACACACTGGCATGATGCGAAACACAACGCAAGATGTGCTAAGCTAGGCTGTCCGTGCAAAACCACAGGCACGCGAGGAGAGACAGGGTGTGAGCGTGGCAGACGTCCAGGCATTTCCAGCCTCCTCGGCAGGGCAGAAAGGCGAGGGAGGCGCAGGTGTGGGTGTACGTGTGCGTCCCTCTGCCGGAGTGTGCCTGTGAGGGAGGGAAGAGGGAGGAAGCAAGGACGGTGGGCTACTTGCATGTGCCAAGGGACCTCGGGAGAATGGCAGACAGGGAAGCCCCTGGGGGCGGTTGAGAGCCTGCTGGTGGATTTCAGGGCCCAGGGGCTAGGCATTAGCGGCCCTGCCAAAGACACCCCATGGGTCGTGCTCCAAGTCCTGACGTGAATTCCTTCCTTCCTCTGGGGTCTTGCCCCCGGCTGTGGGGGGGGGGGTGCCAGAGGTGCTAAGGGGCGCGTCTGCCCCAGACGGAGGTTTCTGGCAGTGTCGCTGGAGCAGAATCTCTGATTCTGTCGTAGGGCATCTGCACCAGATGACACTCAGAGGCACCCTGCCTTCCAGGTGACCGTCTTGGATGTCCCCGGGCCCAAGCGGGGACTGGCTTCCTTGGCATGTGGGCTGTGTAGGCAAGCAGGGATGCCTGACTGTCGGGAATTCTAGCTGGGCCTAATGAGAGCAACTGAAAGAGAGTCTTGGCATTTAGCAAAGCAGTGAGGCCCGGGTGGTACAAGGCCTCTTGGTGCCTTTGAGGTAGCAAAGCTGCTTTCTGCCCAGGGAGGCATGAGCTGTGGGCCCAGACAGGGCCGGGTGCCCAGGGCAGCATCGGTTCAGGGACTGAGTGCGTCTGGGTAGTGTTAAAGAGAAGGGACGGCGTGTAGGGTTGCCGCCTTACCTTTACGGCCTCAGGTTCCGTGCCTTGTATCGGAAGAGTGCCTGTATCCACGTGCTCCTTCTTCACAAGATTGGATCAGACCCAGGCCTGTCACAGTCTCTTGGGGCCCTTGCAGGCCCGGGCGTCTCTTTGGCCTTTTCCTGCTACAGGGAGACAGGGAGACAGGTGCACTCAGCAAGCTACACAGGTGGGAAGCACAGGGGCCTCACTCGGAGTGTTGTGGGCCCTGACGGCTGGTGGGCTAGCAACAGGGCCACGCCATTGACAAGGAACGACCTAGATAGATGCACACGGAGAAAGCGGTTCTCCACGTCAGCGGAGGCCAGCGCTCCTTGTTTTCTGGTTCCCTGAGGGAAGGCACAGACAATGGATCCGGCCAACGTGACTGGTACTGTGAAGCTGTCCAAGGTGATGGGAGAAGGCAGAACACAGGCGCCTGTCACTCAGCTGGCCACAGCGAGCAAATCCTGGGTCCTGCCCTTGCCCAAACCCCCGACAAATACTCCTGAGCGCACATCTCGGTTCCTGCACCGAACCAGGCCAGGTCCTGCACTTCTTCAAGCCCCCGACCGACACTCCTGGGCCAGCATCGGACTCTCAGGCTTGTTCCTGGCCTTAGTCAAGCCCCCGGAACACATTCCTGAGCCCACAACGCGCTCTGTACCCCTGAACTACGGTGTGTCCTCCCCTTGTTCAAGCCCCCAGGAAACACTACTGAGCCCGCATCTCACTCGCTGCATTGAACCTGGCTGGCTCCTTGTCTTGTTCAAGCCCCCGACAGATACTCCGGAACCCACATCTCGGTCCCTGCACTGATCCCGGCTGGGTGCTGCCCTTGTTCCCGACCCCGACAAATACTCCTGAGCCCACATCTCGGGCCCTGCACTGAATCGGGTGGGCCCTGCCCATCTTCCAGCCCCGACAAACTCTCCTGAGCCCACATCCCGGTCCCTGCACTGAAGCAGGCTGGGTGCTTCCCATGTTCAAGCCCCGACAAGCACTCCTGAGCCCACATCTCGGGCCCTGCACCGACCCAGTCTGGGTCCTGCCCTTGTTCAAGCCGCTGAACAAATACCCCTGAGCCGGCTTCTCTGTCCCTGCCGTGAACCAGGCCAGGAGCTGCACGTGTTGAAGCCACTGACCAACACTTCTGGGCCTGCATCTGATTCTCAGGCTGGTTCCTGGCCTGAGGTAAGCCCCCAGCAAACAGTATTGAGGCCACAGCTGGCTCCCTGCTCCTGAACTCAACTAAGGTGTGACCTCCCCTTGTTCAACCACCCTCCCCCCCCCCCCACCCCCCAGGAAACACCACTGTGCCCGCATCTCACTCGCTGCATTGAACCAGGCTGGGTCCTGCGCTTGTTCAAACCCCCGACAAATCCTCCTGAGCCCACCCCTCGGTCCCTGCACTGAACCAGGCTGGATCCTCCCTTTGTTCAAGCCCCTGACAAACACACCTGACACCACCTCTCGGTCCCGTCATCGAGCCAGGCTGGGTCCTGCCCATGATCAAGCAGCCGATAAACACTCCTTGGAGCACATCTCGGTCCCTGCACTGATCCAGGCTGGATCCTGCCCTTGTTCATCCCGACAGACACTCCCGAGGCCACAGCACAGTCCCTGCCATGACCCAGGCTGGGTCCTGCCTTTGTTCAAGCCCCCGACAAACACTCTTGAGCCCACATCTCGGTCCATGCAACTGAATCGGGTCGGCCCTGCCCATGCCCAAGCTCTTTGTAGAACGCATATATCGTGTGTCAGGACTATAGGATGGCTGGTTTAGCTTGATCCTCTTGCTGCTCCAGGCCCCACAGGCTTGGGCCACAGGGCAGGCTAGGATGTGTTCTCACATGGAGAACAGAACCACTTTGAAAGGGCCTCCATAGGGTCGATGGCAGCCGTGCATGTCTCCGACACCGGTGAGTCGTGGGACTTAACGGGGAGCTGTCCTTAGCGTCTCCCTGGCCGGCATTCGCACAAGGTTCAGGGGGGGTCCCTCATGCCAGCAGAGCGGGCCTCGTTTCTCCCTCTGCGCACAGTGTGGCCACGGCACCTCAGGCTTGTGCAGCTTTCACGTCGGCCCAGCGAGGGAGGGAGGGTCGCCCGTCCCCTTCTGCGCTTCAGCAGTGACCGCCCACTGTTGGCTTTCAAGGTCGAGAAAGCACTCTCCGAACGTGTGGACTAAAACCCTCTGAACTCCCACCGGTGAAACTCACTCAGGACGAGAAGGGCTTGCCTTCACGCCAAGGATAAGCGTCTCTTCTGAGCGCTGGTGTCCACAGAGTTGCAGACGGCAACAGCACTACTTAGAGAGACGGAGACACACAGACACCAGCGCCTGCTACACACGCGGAAGGATTGCCCAACACAGTGCTATGCCAGAAGCAAAGATACAGAGACACAGAGCGAGCGCTGTACACTAAGGCGCTGGTGTTCCCGAACAGTGGAGATCCACTGTAGCACTGTAGGTGGGGTTCTTCCCTACTCCCCTAGCATCCGGACAGCAGCAGGCTCTCTGTCCCTTGAAGAAAAGTATCCAGCCCCTTGGCACCCCTGCGTATCCCTTGGATACTCAGGGAGAGCTCTCAGTTATTGCCAGTCCCAGGGGACACAGGAGTGTGCGGTTCGGATGGCGGAGCAGGAACCCGTGCTTGGAATTTCCAGAGCCAGGTCAATGACAGCGCCTGGGGCTAGCCCGGCCACATGCAAAACCCTGTCCCTCCCTGGAGCAGAATCTGGCCACGTGGGGGCGCTGGAGCAGCACAGGAACCCCGGAAGATGCCCTCCGGTCTGGGGGCGTGTCCATAAGAGTGCCGCCCACTACCCTGTCGGCCATTGGTCTAGATTTGGGCCAGCAGTCTGTGCATGGCTCACAGCCTAGGCCCCCGCCTGTTCGCCGGATCTCCTAGGGCCCGTTCACCCCGTCCTGCGTTTCTGGCACCCCTTTCTTCGGCCTCACGCCAACACCCCCACACACCAGCCCCCGCCTTCTGACAATCCCCCTCACTCCCCGCCCCCAAAAGAGCTAGTCGGTCCCACAGGTTTACTGCAGCCTGGGCCGCCATTACGCCCCACTTGCTGTGCTCTTATGTCGCGTCCCTTCGCCTCTGCCCCAGCTCGGGGTCACCGCCAAGGCCAAGAGGAACGTGAGAGGCGGTCAGAGGAAGGCGGGAGCGTCCCGGGACCCCGCACCTTCCAAGCTGTGAGCCCAGGTACTCAGGGGGCAGGGCCCCGCCCCCACCCCCCCTCCCCCACCCCGCAGCCTGCCGTCGTGATGCAGTGCGCAGCTGGGACCTTGTCACCAGCAGTTGTCACGCCAGGCCAAGAGGCCACCCTCTTCAGGGTGGAGGCGGTGGAGGAGGGCGAGGCCCTGGTGGACGGAGACGTGGCGGGGATCGGGCGGGAGTTCCAGCTGCTTGCGGAAGACATCGTGGAGGAGGTGGAGGTTGTGGCGGATGAGGAGCAGGAACAGCGGCCCTCCCAGGAGCTAGAGGAGAAGACGGTGGAGGAGCAGGGCCAGGAAAGGCCCGGAGGCCCTTGTGAGCGCCAGGAGCTGGATGCCCTGCAGGCACTGGCCGCCCTGCAGGTAGAACTGAGCTCTGAGCGTGAGCAAAACCGCAGGGCTTACGTTCAGTTCATGCGCAAGAACCATCAGAGGAGGAAGCGTCACTTGGCTCGGAGGAGCGCCATCATCCAGGGCATCCCTGGCTTCTGGGCCAAAGCTGTATCCTTTGCGCTGCTCCTTGGGGTCCGCTGCTCAGGAGGACGAGGAAGGGGAGAAGGGGCAGGAGCAGGCGGAGGGGGTGGAGGCGAGGGCACAGGAAGGGCGCCGGAGGCCACTGAAGGAAATGTGGTCCTGGGCAATTGGCAGGCTCCAAAGGCACAGCCGAGTAGGGCCTGGGCAGGGCCACAGGTGGACGTGTCGCAGCCATGCCTTTGAGTGTCTCCTTCAGGCCTGCATCTGAGGAGGCGCAGCCCCCGAGGCCTCTAAGTCAACATTGACCAGAGACGGTACACAAGAGCAGCGTTCGCAGACAGTTATTGGTGTAAATGTGGGTGATCCCGGCACATTGCTGGGGCATGTGAGTCATTCACACACACACGCACACACGCACACGCACACGCACACGCACACGCACACACACGTACACATAAACACACACACACATACCCAAGAAGCCCTTTACTTTCAGACACGGTTTGTCACAAGGACTGCAAGTCTGACCGTATAAGCAGTGACATGCCGCTACCCAGCATACACAGGTCTGGAGGAGCAGAGTAGCGGTCAGAAACAGCCCCTGCTTGGGGAATGCAGATGCACACCATCCCAAGGGGCCCAGAGCCATGAGCGTGTCTGATGGTATGGCAGGTCCTGAGGATATCAGCAGTGGCCGGGCAAGAGGCAGTGCCCGCCAAGCTCCTTGCAGATGCGTGTTCCAGTATCCTTGTTCCACCCCAGACTAGGGCTGATGCTCCTGGCTCTTCTTGGCCGGCATGTGGCCTGAATGGCTCCTTGACCTAAAGCAGATTATGAGCCACCCTCAAGTCTCCGTCCTGATCAGCGACCAAGATCAAGACTTTCTCGGCTACATGATGGACTTGAAGGTCAGTGAGGGAGACTGAGGAAGGGTGGGTATGGGACCTGGCGGGGAGTGGGAGGAACGTGTTAGCCATGTTCCTGTGCTGTGAGACTTTGGAGAGGCATCGGGGAAGCTGATCATGCCTGCCTTGGAGGCAAGCTGAGGCCCCTAGAAGCTTGCACCTTTTCCCTCCTCGCTATCCTGGCAGGTGCAGGTGCGGAGCCATCCGCCGTCCCGCTGCAAGCTGATCTTTTCCTTTCGGGACAACCCCTACTTCTTGAACTCGGTGATCATTAAGGAGTATTACCTTGACATCACTGGTAAAAGGTGGCTCCCGGGGTGATGAGTGTGGGTGTGCAAGCGTGTGGATGATGCACCTGCGGTGTCCACCCCAGTCTCCCCTGTCTGTCTGCAGGGTACAGGGCACGTCGATCCACTCCAGTCCACTGGTTCTGGGACTTTGAACGGGGAGCCCCCAGCCGCAGGCTGGACACCAGGAGCCTTAACTTTCTCAACTGGCTGTCAGGCCACAACGGCCCAGAATCGAACAGGATTGCTGAGGTGGGGTTGCTTTGGGCTTGCACACAGTTGGTGGTTGATGTTGGAGTTCTTGGCTGCTCATGGGAGGGTTGGGAGCCTGGTCAGCCCCTGGCTGACCTTGCTCGTGTTGCCTGCAGATCATCAGCGAAGACGTGTGGGACGATCCCCTGAAGTACTACCTCAGGGAGGAAGGTTCGTCCATGAGAGACAACTGACAGAAACACATGTGGTGATGGGGTCTGGAGGTAGGCCCCGTAGGGACAGCCGAATAGTAGCTGGGACACAGTACTTTCTTTCGCAAGTGGGGATGCTCAGGCTCATGCAAACTGGCTGCAGAGCCAGAGCCTGAGTCAAGCATGTAGCAGGTGACTTGCTGAGACTGGGGGCTGGGGGGGGGGACTCGGTGTGTCCGAGAGCGCAGTAAGTCCCCCTCCAGTCAGCTGTGGTGGCAGCGCGAGAGTCCTAGGTGATACGACTAGAGGCAGGGTGAATTAAGTGCCTGTGTCAGAATCATCTGTCCTTGGGTCCTGCCATTCCCCCGGCGTCCTTCCTCTCACTGAGTTTGAGAATGCCTGGGCCCTTCACTTCCGCCCCTTAACCTAGGATGGCCTGTCATTGAAAGGGCGTCCTGTCCAGGGCCCCAGTGCACCTGTGCGCTGACTTTGGGATCTTGTGTGAATTTCCACATCCAATACTCTGATCTCACCAGCACCACACCTGCTGAGCTTGAAGTTGCTTCAGGGAAAATCCGGACGTCTCTGGGAGGAGGTGGACAGGGAGCCCCAAGGGCAGGACATGGTGCCTAGTGACACCATCTCCGTCATTGCTGGACACGGGTCTTCGGCTCCTGAAACCCCTGTGTTCCCTGTTTGCGTCCGTGTCCACGTGCCAAGCATGTGTGTGTGTACACGCGTGTGCTTGTGTCACCTGTCTTTATGCGGGTGTGTGTGTGTGTGTCCGGCCCAGGGCGGACGCAGAGATGAAGGCGACGGGAGAGGAGGTGACGAGCGACCAGAAGAGGAGGCACGAGGCGTCCCCAGGCTGACGGAGGCTGGTCACCGACTCTCCGCATGACCGTATCCGGGATGGGAATGAGGAAAAGATGGCCAGTGATACCTGCGGACCGTGGCTCGAGAAATCCGCAATTAGACCAAATCCAAAACACGCTCGCCACTTCTAACTTGTGGTTGTGTGTGCTTGGACCAGGGAGAGGGAAGTGCATGGTCTGAGGATTCCGCGAGGGCAAATCAGGTGGGGCGGGGCTTTGAAACCGCTGCCTGAGGAGCCCTCAGTCCATGGGGACGTGGGCCGGCCTCTGGAAATGGTGGGCGAGGGTATGGCTGGACCCGGGGTGGAGAGGAGGCCAAGTTCCTGTAGAGAAGAGCAGAGACCCGAAGGAGAAAGAGGCACAGATTGCCTGCTGCACTGGGGACTTGTTCCACACACGGAAGAAGGAGACCCGGGAGGGCCCTGGGCCAGTGCTGCCCAGGATCAGCCCATCGGCCCGCACGCTGTCTCCACGAGGGTGGCACACACTGGCATGATGCGAAACACAACGCAAGATGTGCTAAGCTAGGCTGTCCGTGCAAAACCACAGGCACGCGAGGAGAGACAGGGTGTGAGCGTGGCAGACGTCCAGGCATTTCCAGCCTCCTCGGCAGGGCAGAAAGGCGAGGGAGGCGCAGGTGTGGGTGTACGTGTGCGTCCCTCTGCCGGAGTGTGCCTGTGAGGGAGGGAAGAGGGAGGAAGCAAGGACGGTGGGCTACTTGCATGTGCCAAGGGACCTCGGGAGAATGGCAGACAGGGAAGCCCCTGGGGGCGGTTGAGAGCCTGCTGGTGGATTTCAGGGCCCAGGGGCTAGGCATTAGCGGCCCTGCCAAAGACACCCCATGGGTCGTGCTCCAAGTCCTGACGTGAATTCCTTCCTTCCTCTGGGGTCTTGCCCCCGGCTGTGGGGGGGGGGGTGCCAGAGGTGCTAAGGGGCGCGTCTGCCCCAGACGGAGGTTTCTGGCAGTGTCGCTGGAGCAGAATCTCTGATTCTGTCGTAGGGCATCTGCACCAGATGACACTCAGAGGCACCCTGCCTTCCAGGTGACCGTCTTGGATGTCCCCGGGCCCAAGCGGGGACTGGCTTCCTTGGCATGTGGGCTGTGTAGGCAAGCAGGGATGCCTGACTGTCGGGAATTCTAGCTGGGCCTAATGAGAGCAACTGAAAGAGAGTCTTGGCATTTAGCAAAGCAGTGAGGCCCGGGTGGTACAAGGCCTCTTGGTGCCTTTGAGGTAGCAAAGCTGCTTTCTGCCCAGGGAGGCATGAGCTGTGTGCCCAGACAGGGCCGGGTGCCCAGGGCAGCATCGGTTCAGGGACTGAGTGCGTCTGGGTAGTGTTAAAGAGAAGGGACGGCGTGTAGGGTTGCCGCCTTACCTTTACGGCCTCAGGTTCCGTGCCTTGTATCGGAAGAGTGCCTGTATCCACGTGCTCCTTCTTCACAAGATTGGATCAGACCCAGGCCTGTCACAGTCTCTTGGGGCCCTTGCAGGCCCGGGCGTCTCTTTGGCCTTTTCCTGCTACAGGGAGACAGGGAGACAGGTGCACTCAGCAAGCTACACAGGTGGGAAGCACAGGGGCCTCACTCGGAGTGTTGTGGGCCCTGACGGCTGGTGGGCTAGCAACAGGGCCACGCCATTGACAAGGAACGACCTAGATAGATGCACACGGAGAAAGCGGTTCTCCACGTCAGCGGAGGCCAGCGCTCCTTGTTTTCTGGTTCCCTGAGGGAAGGCACAGACAATGGATCCGGCCAACGTGACTGGTACTGTGAAGCTGTCCAAGGTGATGGGAGAAGGCAGAACACAGGCGCCTGTCACTCAGCTGGCCACAGCGAGCAAATCCTGGGTCCTGCCCTTGCCCAAACCCCCGACAAATACTCCTGAGCGCACATCTCGGTTCCTGCACCGAACCAGGCCAGGTCCTGCACTTCTTCAAGCCCCCGACCGACACTCCTGGGCCAGCATCGGACTCTCAGGCTTGTTCCTGGCCTTAGTCAAGCCCCCGGAACACATTCCTGAGCCCACAACGCGCTCTGTACCCCTGAACTACGGTGTGTCCTCCCCTTGTTCAAGCCCCCAGGAAACACTACTGAGCCCGCATCTCACTCGCTGCATTGAACCTGGCTGGCTCCTTGTCTTGTTCAAGCCCCCGACAGATACTCCGGAACCCACATCTCGGTCCCTGCACTGATCCCGGCTGGGTGCTGCCCTTGTTCCCGACCCCGACAAATACTCCTGAGCCCACATCTCGGGCCCTGCACTGAATCGGGTGGGCCCTGCCCATCTTCCAGCCCCGACAAACTCTCCTGAGCCCACATCCCGGTCCCTGCACTGAAGCAGGCTGGGTGCTTCCCATGTTCAAGCCCCGACAAGCACTCCTGAGCCCACATCTCGGGCCCTGCACCGACCCAGTCTGGGTCCTGCCCTTGTTCAAGCCGCTGAACAAATACCCCTGAGCCGGCTTCTCTGTCCCTGCCGTGAACCAGGCCAGGAGCTGCACGTGTTGAAGCCACTGACCAACACTTCTGGGCCTGCATCTGATTCTCAGGCTGGTTCCTGGCCTGAGGTAAGCCCCCAGCAAACAGTATTGAGGCCACAGCTGGCTCCCTGCTCCTGAACTCAACTAAGGTGTGACCTCCCCTTGTTCAACCACCCTCCCCCCCCCACCCCCCAGGAAACACCACTGTGCCCGCATCTCACTCGCTGCATTGAACCAGGCTGGGTCCTGCGCTTGTTCAAACCCCCGACAAATCCTCCTGAGCCCACCCCTCGGTCCCTGCACTGAACCAGGCTGGATCCTCCCTTTGTTCAAGCCCCTGACAAACACACCTGACACCACCTCTCGGTCCCGTCATCGAGCCAGGCTGGGTCCTGCCCATGATCAAGCAGCCGATAAACACTCCTTGGAGCACATCTCGGTCCCTGCACTGATCCAGGCTGGATCCTGCCCTTGTTCATCCCGACAGACACTCCCGAGGCCACAGCACAGTCCCTGCCATGACCCAGGCTGGGTCCTGCCTTTGTTCAAGCCCCCGACAAACACTCTTGAGCCCACATCTCGGTCCATGCAACTGAATCGGGTCGGCCCTGCCCATGCCCAAGCTCTTTGTAGAACGCATATATCGTGTGTCAGGACTATAGGATGGCTGGTTTAGCTTGATCCTCTTGCTGCTCCAGGCCCCACAGGCTTGGGCCACAGGGCAGGCTAGGATGTGTTCTCACATGGAGAACAGAACCACTTTGAAAGGGCCTCCATAGGGTCGATGGCAGCCGTGCATGTCTCCGACACCGGTGAGTCGTGGGACTTAACGGGGAGCTGTCCTTAGCGTCTCCCTGGCCGGCATTCGCACAAGGTTCAGGGGGGGTCCCTCATGCCAGCAGAGCGGGCCTCGTTTCTCCCTCTGCGCACAGTGTGGCCACGGCACCTCAGGCTTGTGCAGCTTTCACGTCGGCCCAGCGAGGGAGGGAGGGTCGCCCGTCCCCTTCTGCGCTTCAGCAGTGACCGCCCACTGTTGGCTTTCAAGGTCGAGAAAGCACTCTCCGAACGTGTGGACTAAAACCCTCTGAACTCCCACCGGTGAAACTCACTCAGGACGAGAAGGGCTTGCCTTCACGCCAAGGATAAGCGTCTCTTCTGAGCGCTGGTGTCCACAGAGTTGCAGACGGCAACAGCACTACTTAGAGAGACGGAGACACACAGACACCAGCGCCTGCTACACACGCGGAAGGATTGCCCAACACAGTGCTATGCCAGAAGCAAAGATACAGAGACACAGAGCGAGCGCTGTACACTAAGGCGCTGGTGTTCCCGAACAGTGGAGATCCACTGTAGCACTGTAGGTGGGGTTCTTCCCTACTCCCCTAGCATCCGGACAGCAGCAGGCTCTCTGTCCCTTGAAGAAAAGTATCCAGCCCCTTGGCACCCCTGCGTATCCCTTGGATACTCAGGGAGAGCTCTCAGTTATTGCCAGTCCCAGGGGACACAGGAGTGTGCGGTTCGGATGGCGGAGCAGGAACCCGTGCTTGGAATTTCCAGAGCCAGGTCAATGACAGCGCCTGGGGCTAGCCCGGCCACATGCAAAACCCTGTCCCTCCCTGGAGCAGAATCTGGCCACGTGGGGGCGCTGGAGCAGCACAGGAACCCCGGAAGATGCCCTCCGGTCTGGGGGCGTGTCCATAAGAGTGCCGCCCACTACCCTGTCGGCCATTGGTCTAGATTTGGGCCAGCAGTCTGTGCATGGCTCACAGCCTAGGCCCCCGCCTGTTCGCCGGATCTCCTAGGGCCCGTTCACCCCGTCCTGCGTTTCTGGCACCCCTTTCTTCGGCCTCACGCCAACACCCCCACACACCAGCCCCCGCCTTCTGACAATCCCCCTCACTCCCCGCCCCCAAAAGAGCTAGTCGGTCCCACAGGTTTACTGCAGCCTGGGCCGCCATTACGCCCCACTTGCTGTGCTCTTATGTCGCGTCCCTTCGCCTCTGCCCCAGCTCGGGGTCACCGCCAAGGCCAAGAGGAACGTGAGAGGCGGTCAGAGGAAGGCGGGAGCGTCCCGGGACCCCGCACCTTCCAAGCTGTGAGCCCAGGTACTCAGGGGGCAGGGCCCCGCCCCCACCCCCCCTCCCCCACCCCGCAGCCTGCCGTCGTGATGCAGTGCGCAGCTGGGACCTTGTCACCAGCAGTTGTCACGCCAGGCCAAGAGACCACCCTCTTCAGGGTGGAGGCGGTGGAGGAGGGCGAGGCCCTGGTGGACGGAGACGTGGCGGGGATCGGGCGGGAGTTCCAGCTGCTTGCGGAAGACATCGTGGAGGAGGTGGAGGTTGTGGCGGATGAGGAGCAGGAACAGCGGCCCTCCCAGGAGCTAGAGGAGAAGACGGTGGAGGAGCAGGGCCAGGAAAGGCCCGGAGGCCCTTGTGAGCGCCAGGAGCTGGATGCCCTGCAGGCACTGGCCGCCCTGCAGGTAGAACTGAGCTCTGAGCGTGAGCAAAACCGCAGGGCTTACGTTCAGTTCATGCGCAAGAACCATCAGAGGAGGAAGCGTCACTTGGCTCGGAGGAGCGCCATCATCCAGGGCATCCCTGGCTTCTGGGCCAAAGCTGTATCCTTTGCGCTGCTCCTTGGGGTCCGCTGCTCAGGAGGACGAGGAAGGGGAGAAGGGGCAGGAGCAGGCGGAGGGGGTGGAGGCGAGGGCACAGGAAGGGCGCCGGAGGCCACTGAAGGAAATGTGGTCCTGGGCAATTGGCAGGCTCCAAAGGCACAGCCGAGTAGGGCCTGGGCAGGGCCACAGGTGGACGTGTCGCAGCCATGCCTTTGAGTGTCTCCTTCAGGCCTGCATCTGAGGAGGCGCAGCCCCCGAGGCCTCTAAGTCAACATTGACCAGAGACGGTACACAAGAGCAGCGTTCGCAGACAGTTATTGGTGTAAATGTGGGTGATCCCGGCACATTGCTGGGGCATGTGAGTCATTCACACACACACGCACACACGCACACGCACACGCACACGCACACGCACACACACGTACACATAAACACACACACACATACCCAAGAAGCCCTTTACTTTCAGACACGGTTTGTCACAAGGACTGCAAGTCTGACCGTATAAGCAGTGACATGCCGCTACCCAGCATACACAGGTCTGGAGGAGCAGAGTAGCGGTCAGAAACAGCCCCTGCTTGGGGAATGCAGATGCACACCATCCCAAGGGGCCCAGAGCCATGAGCGTGTCTGATGGTATGGCAGGTCCTGAGGATATCAGCAGTGGCCGGGCAAGAGGCAGTGCCCGCCAAGCTCCTTGCAGATGCGTGTTCCAGTATCCTTGTTCCACCCCAGACTAGGGCTGATGCTCCTGGCTCTTCTTGGCCGGCATGTGGCCTGAATGGCTCCTTGACCTAAAGCAGATTATGAGCCACCCTCAAGTCTCCGTCCTGATCAGCGACCAAGATCAAGACTTTCTCGGCTACATGATGGACTTGAAGGTCAGTGAGGGAGACTGAGGAAGGGTGGGTATGGGACCTGGCGGGGAGTGGGAGGAACGTGTTAGCCATGTTCCTGTGCTGTGAGACTTTGGAGAGGCATCGGGGAAGCTGATCATGCCTGCCTTGGAGGCAAGCTGAGGCCCCTAGAAGCTTGCACCTTTTCCCTCCTCGCTATCCTGGCAGGTGCAGGTGCGGAGCCATCCGCCGTCCCGCTGCAAGCTGATCTTTTCCTTTCGGGACAACCCCTACTTCTTGAACTCGGTGATCATTAAGGAGTATTACCTTGACATCACTGGTAAAAGGTGGCTCCCGGGGTGATGAGTGTGGGTGTGCAAGCGTGTGGATGATGCACCTGCGGTGTCCACCCCAGTCTCCCCTGTCTGTCTGCAGGGTACAGGGCACGTCGATCCACTCCAGTCCACTGGTTCTGGGACTTTGAACGGGGAGCCCCCAGCCGCAGGCTGGACACCAGGAGCCTTAACTTTCTCAACTGGCTGTCAGGCCACAACGGCCCAGAATCGAACAGGATTGCTGAGGTGGGGTTGCTTTGGGCTTGCACACAGTTGGTGGTTGATGTTGGAGTTCTTGGCTGCTCATGGGAGGGTTGGGAGCCTGGTCAGCCCCTGGCTGACCTTGCTCGTGTTGCCTGCAGATCATCAGCGAAGACGTGTGGGACGATCCCCTGAAGTACTACCTCAGGGAGGAAGGTTCGTCCATGAGAGACAACTGACAGAAACACATGTGGTGATGGGGTCTGGAGGTAGGCCCCGTAGGGACAGCCGAATAGTAGCTGGGACACAGTACTTTCTTTCGCAAGTGGGGATGCTCAGGCTCATGCAAACTGGCTGCAGAGCCAGAGCCTGAGTCAAGCATGTAGCAGGTGACTTGCTGAGACTGGGGGCTGGGGGGGACTCGGTGTGTCCGAGAGCGCAGTAAGTCCCCCTCCAGTCAGCTGTGGTGGCAGCGCGAGAGTCCTAGGTGATACGACTAGAGGCAGGGTGAATTAAGTGCCTGTGTCAGAATCATCTGTCCTTGGGTCCTGCCATTCCCCCGGCGTCCTTCCTCTCACTGAGTTTGAGAATGCCTGGGCCCTTCACTTCCGCCCCTTAACCTAGGATGGCCTGTCATTGAAAGGGCGTCCTGTCCAGGGCCCCAGTGCACCTGTGCGCTGACTTTGGGATCTTGTGTGAATTTCCACATCCAATACTCTGATCTCACCAGCACCACACCTGCTGAGCTTGAAGTTGCTTCAGGGAAAATCCGGACGTCTCTGGGAGGAGGTGGACAGGGAGCCCCAAGGGCAGGACATGGTGCCTAGTGACACCATCTCCGTCATTGCTGGACACGGGTCTTCGGCTCCTGAAACCCCTGTGTTCCCTGTTTGCGTCCGTGTCCACGTGCCAAGCATGTGTGTGTGTACACGCGTGTGCTTGTGTCACCTGTCTTTATGCGGGGGTGTGTGTGTGTGTCCGGCCCAGGGCGGACGCAGAGATGAAGGCGACGGGAGAGGAGGTGACGAGCGACCAGAAGAGGAGGCACGAGGCGTCCCCAGGCTGACGGAGGCTGGTCACCGACTCTCCGCATGACCGTATCCGGGATGGGAATGAGGAAAAGATGGCCAGTGATACCTGCGGACCGTGGCTCGAGAAATCCGCAATTAGACCAAATCCAAAACACGCTCGCCACTTCTAACTTGTGGTTGTGTGTGCTTGGACCAGGGAGAGGGAAGTGCATGGTCTGAGGATTCCGCGAGGGCAAATCAGGTGGGGCGGGGCTTTGAAACCGCTGCCTGAGGAGCCCTCAGTCCATGGGGACGTGGGCCGGCCTCTGGAAATGGTGGGCGAGGGTATGGCTGGACCCGGGGTGGAGAGGAGGCCAAGTTCCTGTAGAGAAGAGCAGAGACCCGAAGGAGAAAGAGGCACAGATTGCCTGCTGCACTGGGGACTTGTTCCACACACGGAAGAAGGAGACCCGGGAGGGCCCTGGGCCAGTGCTGCCCAGGATCAGCCCATCGGCCCGCACGCTGTCTCCACGAGGGTGGCACACACTGGCATGATGCGAAACACAACGCAAGATGTGCTAAGCTAGGCTGTCCGTGCAAAACCACAGGCACGCGAGGAGAGACAGGGTGTGAGCGTGGCAGACGTCCAGGCATTTCCAGCCTCCTCGGCAGGGCAGAAAGGCGAGGGAGGCGCAGGTGTGGGTGTACGTGTGCGTCCCTCTGCCGGAGTGTGCCTGTGAGGGAGGGAAGAGGGAGGAAGCAAGGACGGTGGGCTACTTGCATGTGCCAAGGGACCTCGGGAGAATGGCAGACAGGGAAGCCCCTGGGGGCGGTTGAGAGCCTGCTGGTGGATTTCAGGGCCCAGGGGCTAGGCATTAGCGGCCCTGCCAAAGACACCCCATGGGTCGTGCTCCAAGTCCTGACGTGAATTCCTTCCTTCCTCTGGGGTCTTGCCCCCGGCTGTGGGGGGGGGGGGTGCCAGAGGTGCTAAGGGGCGCGTCTGCCCCAGACGGAGGTTTCTGGCAGTGTCGCTGGAGCAGAATCTCTGATTCTGTCGTAGGGCATCTGCACCAGATGACACTCAGAGGCACCCTGCCTTCCAGGTGACCGTCTTGGATGTCCCCGGGCCCAAGCGGGGACTGGCTTCCTTGGCATGTGGGCTGTGTAGGCAAGCAGGGATGCCTGACTGTCGGGAATTCTAGCTGGGCCTAATGAGAGCAACTGAAAGAGAGTCTTGGCATTTAGCAAAGCAGTGAGGCCCGGGTGGTACAAGGCCTCTTGGTGCCTTTGAGGTAGCAAAGCTGCTTTCTGCCCAGGGAGGCATGAGCTGTGGGCCCAGACAGGGCCGGGTGCCCAGGGCAGCATCGGTTCAGGGACTGAGTGCGTCTGGGTAGTGTTAAAGAGAAGGGACGGCGTGTAGGGTTGCCGCCTTACCTTTACGGCCTCAGGTTCCGTGCCTTGTATCGGAAGAGTGCCTGTATCCACGTGCTCCTTCTTCACAAGATTGGATCAGACCCAGGCCTGTCACAGTCTCTTGGGGCCCTTGCAGGCCCGGGCGTCTCTTTGGCCTTTTCCTGCTACAGGGAGACAGGGAGACAGGTGCACTCAGCAAGCTACACAGGTGGGAAGCACAGGGGCCTCACTCGGAGTGTTGTGGGCCCTGACGGCTGGTGGGCTAGCAACAGGGCCACGCCATTGACAAGGAACGACCTAGATAGATGCACACGGAGAAAGCGGTTCTCCACGTCAGCGGAGGCCAGCGCTCCTTGTTTTCTGGTTCCCTGAGGGAAGGCACAGACAATGGATCCGGCCAACGTGACTGGTACTGTGAAGCTGTCCAAGGTGATGGGAGAAGGCAGAACACAGGCGCCTGTCACTCAGCTGGCCACAGCGAGCAAATCCTGGGTCCTGCCCTTGCCCAAACCCCCGACAAATACTCCTGAGCGCACATCTCGGTTCCTGCACCGAACCAGGCCAGGTCCTGCACTTCTTCAAGCCCCCGACCGACACTCCTGGGCCAGCATCGGACTCTCAGGCTTGTTCCTGGCCTTAGTCAAGCCCCCGGAACACATTCCTGAGCCCACAACGCGCTCTGTACCCCTGAACTACGGTGTGTCCTCCCCTTGTTCAAGCCCCCAGGAAACACTACTGAGCCCGCATCTCACTCGCTGCATTGAACCTGGCTGGCTCCTTGTCTTGTTCAAGCCCCCGACAGATACTCCGGAACCCACATCTCGGTCCCTGCACTGATCCCGGCTGGGTGCTGCCCTTGTTCCCGACCCCGACAAATACTCCTGAGCCCACATCTCGGGCCCTGCACTGAATCGGGTGGGCCCTGCCCATCTTCCAGCCCCGACAAACTCTCCTGAGCCCACATCCCGGTCCCTGCACTGAAGCAGGCTGGGTGCTTCCCATGTTCAAGCCCCGACAAGCACTCCTGAGCCCACATCTCGGGCCCTGCACCGACCCAGTCTGGGTCCTGCCCTTGTTCAAGCCGCTGAACAAATACCCCTGAGCCGGCTTCTCTGTCCCTGCCGTGAACCAGGCCAGGAGCTGCACGTGTTGAAGCCACTGACCAACACTTCTGGGCCTGCATCTGATTCTCAGGCTGGTTCCTGGCCTGAGGTAAGCCCCCAGCAAACAGTATTGAGGCCACAGCTGGCTCCCTGCTCCTGAACTCAACTAAGGTGTGACCTCCCCTTGTTCAACCACCCTCCCCCCCCCCCCACCCCCCAGGAAACACCACTGTGCCCGCATCTCACTCGCTGCATTGAACCAGGCTGGGTCCTGCGCTTGTTCAAACCCCCGACAAATCCTCCTGAGCCCACCCCTCGGTCCCTGCACTGAACCAGGCTGGATCCTCCCTTTGTTCAAGCCCCTGACAAACACACCTGACACCACCTCTCGGTCCCGTCATCGAGCCAGGCTGGGTCCTGCCCATGATCAAGCAGCCGATAAACACTCCTTGGAGCACATCTCGGTCCCTGCACTGATCCAGGCTGGATCCTGCCCTTGTTCATCCCGACAGACACTCCCGAGGCCACAGCACAGTCCCTGCCATGACCCAGGCTGGGTCCTGCCTTTGTTCAAGCCCCCGACAAACACTCTTGAGCCCACATCTCGGTCCATGCAACTGAATCGGGTCGGCCCTGCCCATGCCCAAGCTCTTTGTAGAACGCATATATCGTGTGTCAGGACTATAGGATGGCTGGTTTAGCTTGATCCTCTTGCTGCTCCAGGCCCCACAGGCTTGGGCCACAGGGCAGGCTAGGATGTGTTCTCACATGGAGAACAGAACCACTTTGAAAGGGCCTCCATAGGGTCGATGGCAGCCGTGCATGTCTCCGACACCGGTGAGTCGTGGGACTTAACGGGGAGCTGTCCTTAGCGTCTCCCTGGCCGGCATTCGCACAAGGTTCAGGGGGGGTCCCTCATGCCAGCAGAGCGGGCCTCGTTTCTCCCTCTGCGCACAGTGTGGCCACGGCACCTCAGGCTTGTGCAGCTTTCACGTCGGCCCAGCGAGGGAGGGAGGGTCGCCCGTCCCCTTCTGCGCTTCAGCAGTGACCGCCCACTGTTGGCTTTCAAGGTCGAGAAAGCACTCTCCGAACGTGTGGACTAAAACCCTCTGAACTCCCACCGGTGAAACTCACTCAGGACGAGAAGGGCTTGCCTTCACGCCAAGGATAAGCGTCTCTTCTGAGCGCTGGTGTCCACAGAGTTGCAGACGGCAACAGCACTACTTAGAGAGACGGAGACACACAGACACCAGCGCCTGCTACACACGCGGAAGGATTGCCCAACACAGTGCTATGCCAGAAGCAAAGATACAGAGACACAGAGCGAGCGCTGTACACTAAGGCGCTGGTGTTCCCGAACAGTGGAGATCCACTGTAGCACTGTAGGTGGGGTTCTTCCCTACTCCCCTAGCATCCGGACAGCAGCAGGCTCTCTGTCCCTTGAAGAAAAGTATCCAGCCCCTTGGCACCCCTGCGTATCCCTTGGATACTCAGGGAGAGCTCTCAGTTATTGCCAGTCCCAGGGGACACAGGAGTGTGCGGTTCGGATGGCGGAGCAGGAACCCGTGCTTGGAATTTCCAGAGCCAGGTCAATGACAGCGCCTGGGGCTAGCCCGGCCACATGCAAAACCCTGTCCCTCCCTGGAGCAGAATCTGGCCACGTGGGGGCGCTGGAGCAGCACAGGAACCCCGGAAGATGCCCTCCGGTCTGGGGGCGTGTCCATAAGAGTGCCGCCCACTACCCTGTCGGCCATTGGTCTAGATTTGGGCCAGCAGTCTGTGCATGGCTCACAGCCTAGGCCCCCGCCTGTTCGCCGGATCTCCTAGGGCCCGTTCACCCCGTCCTGCGTTTCTGGCACCCCTTTCTTCGGCCTCACGCCAACACCCCCACACACCAGCCCCCGCCTTCTGACAATCCCCCTCACTCCCCGCCCCCAAAAGAGCTAGTCGGTCCCACAGGTTTACTGCAGCCTGGGCCGCCATTACGCCCCACTTGCTGTGCTCTTATGTCGCGTCCCTTCGCCTCTGCCCCAGCTCGGGGTCACCGCCAAGGCCAAGAGGAACGTGAGAGGCGGTCAGAGGAAGGCGGGAGCGTCCCGGGACCCCGCACCTTCCAAGCTGTGAGCCCAGGTACTCAGGGGGCAGGGCCCCGCCCCCACCCCCCCTCCCCCACCCCGCAGCCTGCCGTCGTGATGCAGTGCGCAGCTGGGACCTTGTCACCAGCAGTTGTCACGCCAGGCCAAGAGGCCACCCTCTTCAGGGTGGAGGCGGTGGAGGAGGGCGAGGCCCTGGTGGACGGAGACGTGGCGGGGATCGGGCGGGAGTTCCAGCTGCTTGCGGAAGACATCGTGGAGGAGGTGGAGGTTGTGGCGGATGAGGAGCAGGAACAGCGGCCCTCCCAGGAGCTAGAGGAGAAGACGGTGGAGGAGCAGGGCCAGGAAAGGCCCGGAGGCCCTTGTGAGCGCCAGGAGCTGGATGCCCTGCAGGCACTGGCCGCCCTGCAGGTAGAACTGAGCTCTGAGCGTGAGCAAAACCGCAGGGCTTACGTTCAGTTCATGCGCAAGAACCATCAGAGGAGGAAGCGTCACTTGGCTCGGAGGAGCGCCATCATCCAGGGCATCCCTGGCTTCTGGGCCAAAGCTGTATCCTTTGCGCTGCTCCTTGGGGTCCGCTGCTCAGGAGGACGAGGAAGGGGAGAAGGGGCAGGAGCAGGCGGAGGGGGTGGAGGCGAGGGCACAGGAAGGGCGCCGGAGGCCACTGAAGGAAATGTGGTCCTGGGCAATTGGCAGGCTCCAAAGGCACAGCCGAGTAGGGCCTGGGCAGGGCCACAGGTGGACGTGTCGCAGCCATGCCTTTGAGTGTCTCCTTCAGGCCTGCATCTGAGGAGGCGCAGCCCCCGAGGCCTCTAAGTCAACATTGACCAGAGACGGTACACAAGAGCAGCGTTCGCAGACAGTTATTGGTGTAAATGTGGGTGATCCCGGCACATTGCTGGGGCATGTGAGTCATTCACACACACACGCACACACGCACACGCACACGCACACGCACACACACACACACGTACACATAAACACACACACACATACCCAAGAAGCCCTTTACTTTCAGACACGGTTTGTCACAAGGACTGCAAGTCTGACCGTATAAGCAGTGACATGCCGCTACCCAGCATACACAGGTCTGGAGGAGCAGAGTAGCGGTCAGAAACAGCCCCTGCTTGGGGAATGCAGATGCACACCATCCCAAGGGGCCCAGAGCCATGAGCGTGTCTGATGGTATGGCAGGTCCTGAGGATATCAGCAGTGGCCGGGCAAGAGGCAGTGCCCGCCAAGCTCCTTGCAGATGCGTGTTCCAGTATCCTTGTTCCACCCCAGACTAGGGCTGATGCTCCTGGCTCTTCTTGGCCGGCATGTGGCCTGAATGGCTCCTTGACCTAAAGCAGATTATGAGCCACCCTCAAGTCTCCGTCCTGATCAGCGACCAAGATCAAGACTTTCTCGGCTACATGATGGACTTGAAGGTCAGTGAGGGAGACTGAGGAAGGGTGGGTATGGGACCTGGCGGGGAGTGGGAGGAACGTGTTAGCCATGTTCCTGTGCTGTGAGACTTTGGAGAGGCATCGGGGAAGCTGATCATGCCTGCCTTGGAGGCAAGCTGAGGCCCCTAGAAGCTTGCACCTTTTCCCTCCTCGCTATCCTGGCAGGTGCAGGTGCGGAGCCATCCGCCGTCCCGCTGCAAGCTGATCTTTTCCTTTCGGGACAACCCCTACTTCTTGAACTCGGTGATCATTAAGGAGTATTACCTTGACATCACTGGTAAAAGGTGGCTCCCGGGGTGATGAGTGTGGGTGTGCAAGCGTGTGGATGATGCACCTGCGGTGTCCACCCCAGTCTCCCCTGTCTGTCTGCAGGGTACAGGGCACGTCGATCCACTCCAGTCCACTGGTTCTGGGACTTTGAACGGGGAGCCCCCAGCCGCAGGCTGGACACCAGGAGCCTTAACTTTCTCAACTGGCTGTCAGGCCACAACGGCCCAGAATCGAACAGGATTGCTGAGGTGGGGTTGCTTTGGGCTTGCACACAGTTGGTGGTTGATGTTGGAGTTCTTGGCTGCTCATGGGAGGGTTGGGAGCCTGGTCAGCCCCTGGCTGACCTTGCTCGTGTTGCCTGCAGATCATCAGCGAAGACGTGTGGGACGATCCCCTGAAGTACTACCTCAGGGAGGAAGGTTCGTCCATGAGAGACAACTGACAGAAACACATGTGGTGATGGGGTCTGGAGGTAGGCCCCGTAGGGACAGCCGAATAGTAGCTGGGACACAGTACTTTCTTTCGCAAGTGGGGATGCTCAGGCTCATGCAAACTGGCTGCAGAGCCAGAGCCTGAGTCAAGCATGTAGCAGGTGACTTGCTGAGACTGGGGGCTGGGGGGGACTCGGTGTGTCCGAGAGCGCAGTAAGTCCCCCTCCAGTCAGCTGTGGTGGCAGCGCGAGAGTCCTAGGTGATACGACTAGAGGCAGGGTGAATTAAGTGCCTGTGTCAGAATCATCTGTCCTTGGGTCCTGCCATTCCCCCGGCGTCCTTCCTCTCACTGAGTTTGAGAATGCCTGGGCCCTTCACTTCCGCCCCTTAACCTAGGATGGCCTGTCATTGAAAGGGCGTCCTGTCCAGGGCCCCAGTGCACCTGTGCGCTGACTTTGGGATCTTGTGTGAATTTCCACATCCAATACTCTGATCTCACCAGCACCACACCTGCTGAGCTTGAAGTTGCTTCAGGGAAAATCCGGACGTCTCTGGGAGGAGGTGGACAGGGAGCCCCAAGGGCAGGACATGGTGCCTAGTGACACCATCTCCGTCATTGCTGGACACGGGTCTTCGGCTCCTGAAACCCCTGTGTTCCCTGTTTGCGTCCGTGTCCACGTGCCAAGCATGTGTGTGTGTACACGCGTGTGCTTGTGTCACCTGTCTTTATGCGGGGGTGTGTGTGTGTGTCCGGCCCAGGGCGGACGCAGAGATGAAGGCGACGGGAGAGGAGGTGACGAGCGACCAGAAGAGGAGGCACGAGGCGTCCCCAGGCTGACGGAGGCTGGTCACCGACTCTCCGCATGACCGTATCCGGGATGGGAATGAGGAAAAGATGGCCAGTGATACCTGCGGACCGTGGCTCGAGAAATCCGCAATTAGACCAAATCCAAAACACGCTCGCCACTTCTAACTTGTGGTTGTGTGTGCTTGGACCAGGGAGAGGGAAGTGCATGGTCTGAGGATTCCGCGAGGGCAAATCAGGTGGGGCGGGGCTTTGAAACCGCTGCCTGAGGAGCCCTCAGTCCATGGGGACGTGGGCCGGCCTCTGGAAATGGTGGGCGAGGGTATGGCTGGACCCGGGGTGGAGAGGAGGCCAAGTTCCTGTAGAGAAGAGCAGAGACCCGAAGGAGAAAGAGGCACAGATTGCCTGCTGCACTGGGGACTTGTTCCACACACGGAAGAAGGAGACCCGGGAGGGCCCTGGGCCAGTGCTGCCCAGGATCAGCCCATCGGCCCGCACGCTGTCTCCACGAGGGTGGCACACACTGGCATGATGCGAAACACAACGCAAGATGTGCTAAGCTAGGCTGTCCGTGCAAAACCACAGGCACGCGAGGAGAGACAGGGTGTGAGCGTGGCAGACGTCCAGGCATTTCCAGCCTCCTCGGCAGGGCAGAAAGGCGAGGGAGGCGCAGGTGTGGGTGTACGTGTGCGTCCCTCTGCCGGAGTGTGCCTGTGAGGGAGGGAAGAGGGAGGAAGCAAGGACGGTGGGCTACTTGCATGTGCCAAGGGACCTCGGGAGAATGGCAGACAGGGAAGCCCCTGGGGGCGGTTGAGAGCCTGCTGGTGGATTTCAGGGCCCAGGGGCTAGGCATTAGCGGCCCTGCCAAAGACACCCCATGGGTCGTGCTCCAAGTCCTGACGTGAATTCCTTCCTTCCTCTGGGGTCTTGCCCCCGGCTGTGGGGGGGGGGGGGGTGCCAGAGGTGCTAAGGGGCGCGTCTGCCCCAGACGGAGGTTTCTGGCAGTGTCGCTGGAGCAGAATCTCTGATTCTGTCGTAGGGCATCTGCACCAGATGACACTCAGAGGCACCCTGCCTTCCAGGTGACCGTCTTGGATGTCCCCGGGCCCAAGCGGGGACTGGCTTCCTTGGCATGTGGGCTGTGTAGGCAAGCAGGGATGCCTGACTGTCGGGAATTCTAGCTGGGCCTAATGAGAGCAACTGAAAGAGAGTCTTGGCATTTAGCAAAGCAGTGAGGCCCGGGTGGTACAAGGCCTCTTGGTGCCTTTGAGGTAGCAAAGCTGCTTTCTGCCCAGGGAGGCATGAGCTGTGGGCCCAGACAGGGCCGGGTGCCCAGGGCAGCATCGGTTCAGGGACTGAGTGCGTCTGGGTAGTGTTAAAGAGAAGGGACGGCGTGTAGGGTTGCCGCCTTACCTTTACGGCCTCAGGTTCCGTGCCTTGTATCGGAAGAGTGCCTGTATCCACGTGCTCCTTCTTCACAAGATTGGATCAGACCCAGGCCTGTCACAGTCTCTTGGGGCCCTTGCAGGCCCGGGCGTCTCTTTGGCCTTTTCCTGCTACAGGGAGACAGGGAGACAGGTGCACTCAGCAAGCTACACAGGTGGGAAGCACAGGGGCCTCACTCGGAGTGTTGTGGGCCCTGACGGCTGGTGGGCTAGCAACAGGGCCACGCCATTGACAAGGAACGACCTAGATAGATGCACACGGAGAAAGCGGTTCTCCACGTCAGCGGAGGCCAGCGCTCCTTGTTTTCTGGTTCCCTGAGGGAAGGCACAGACAATGGATCCGGCCAACGTGACTGGTACTGTGAAGCTGTCCAAGGTGATGGGAGAAGGCAGAACACAGGCGCCTGTCACTCAGCTGGCCACAGCGAGCAAATCCTGGGTCCTGCCCTTGCCCAAACCCCCGACAAATACTCCTGAGCGCACATCTCGGTTCCTGCACCGAACCAGGCCAGGTCCTGCACTTCTTCAAGCCCCCGACCGACACTCCTGGGCCAGCATCGGACTCTCAGGCTTGTTCCTGGCCTTAGTCAAGCCCCCGGAACACATTCCTGAGCCCACAACGCGCTCTGTACCCCTGAACTACGGTGTGTCCTCCCCTTGTTCAAGCCCCCAGGAAACACTACTGAGCCCGCATCTCACTCGCTGCATTGAACCTGGCTGGCTCCTTGTCTTGTTCAAGCCCCCGACAGATACTCCGGAACCCACATCTCGGTCCCTGCACTGATCCCGGCTGGGTGCTGCCCTTGTTCCCGACCCCGACAAATACTCCTGAGCCCACATCTCGGGCCCTGCACTGAATCGGGTGGGCCCTGCCCATCTTCCAGCCCCGACAAACTCTCCTGAGCCCACATCCCGGTCCCTGCACTGAAGCAGGCTGGGTGCTTCCCATGTTCAAGCCCCGACAAGCACTCCTGAGCCCACATCTCGGGCCCTGCACCGACCCAGTCTGGGTCCTGCCCTTGTTCAAGCCGCTGAACAAATACCCCTGAGCCGGCTTCTCTGTCCCTGCCGTGAACCAGGCCAGGAGCTGCACGTGTTGAAGCCACTGACCAACACTTCTGGGCCTGCATCTGATTCTCAGGCTGGTTCCTGGCCTGAGGTAAGCCCCCAGCAAACAGTATTGAGGCCACAGCTGGCTCCCTGCTCCTGAACTCAACTAAGGTGTGACCTCCCCTTGTTCAACCACCCTCCCCCCCCCCCACCCCCCAGGAAACACCACTGTGCCCGCATCTCACTCGCTGCATTGAACCAGGCTGGGTCCTGCGCTTGTTCAAACCCCCGACAAATCCTCCTGAGCCCACCCCTCGGTCCCTGCACTGAACCAGGCTGGATCCTCCCTTTGTTCAAGCCCCTGACAAACACACCTGACACCACCTCTCGGTCCCGTCATCGAGCCAGGCTGGGTCCTGCCCATGATCAAGCAGCCGATAAACACTCCTTGGAGCACATCTCGGTCCCTGCACTGATCCAGGCTGGATCCTGCCCTTGTTCATCCCGACAGACACTCCCGAGGCCACAGCACAGTCCCTGCCATGACCCAGGCTGGGTCCTGCCTTTGTTCAAGCCCCCGACAAACACTCTTGAGCCCACATCTCGGTCCATGCAACTGAATCGGGTCGGCCCTGCCCATGCCCAAGCTCTTTGTAGAACGCATATATCGTGTGTCAGGACTATAGGATGGCTGGTTTAGCTTGATCCTCTTGCTGCTCCAGGCCCCACAGGCTTGGGCCACAGGGCAGGCTAGGATGTGTTCTCACATGGAGAACAGAACCACTTTGAAAGGGCCTCCATAGGGTCGATGGCAGCCGTGCATGTCTCCGACACCGGTGAGTCGTGGGACTTAACGGGGAGCTGTCCTTAGCGTCTCCCTGGCCGGCATTCGCACAAGGTTCAGGGGGGGTCCCTCATGCCAGCAGAGCGGGCCTCGTTTCTCCCTCTGCGCACAGTGTGGCCACGGCACCTCAGGCTTGTGCAGCTTTCACGTCGGCCCAGCGAGGGAGGGAGGGTCGCCCGTCCCCTTCTGTGCTTCAGCAGTGACCGCCCACTGTTGGCTTTCAAGGTCGAGAAAGCACTCTCCGAACGTGTGGACTAAAACCCTCTGAACTCCCACCGGTGAAACTCACTCAGGACGAGAAGGGCTTGCCTTCACGCCAAGGATAAGCGTCTCTTCTGAGCGCTGGTGTCCACAGAGTTGCAGACGGCAACAGCACTACTTAGAGAGACGGAGACACACAGACACCAGCGCCTGCTACACACGCGGAAGGATTGCCCAACACAGTGCTATGCCAGAAGCAAAGATACAGAGACACAGAGCGAGCGCTGTACACTAAGGCGCTGGTGTTCCCGAACAGTGGAGATCCACTGTAGCACTGTAGGTGGGGTTCTTCCCTACTCCCCTAGCATCCGGACAGCAGCAGGCTCTCTGTCCCTTGAAGAAAAGTATCCAGCCCCTTGGCACCCCTGCGTATCCCTTGGATACTCAGGGAGAGCTCTCAGTTATTGCCAGTCCCAGGGGACACAGGAGTGTGCGGTTCGGATGGCGGAGCAGGAACCCGTGCTTGGAATTTCCAGAGCCAGGTCAATGACAGCGCCTGGGGCTAGCCCGGCCACATGCAAAACCCTGTCCCTCCCTGGAGCAGAATCTGGCCACGTGGGGGCGCTGGAGCAGCACAGGAACCCCGGAAGATGCCCTCCGGTCTGGGGGCGTGTCCATAAGAGTGCCGCCCACTACCCTGTCGGCCATTGGTCTAGATTTGGGCCAGCAGTCTGTGCATGGCTCACAGCCTAGGCCCCCGCCTGTTCGCCGGATCTCCTAGGGCCCGTTCACCCCGTCCTGCGTTTCTGGCACCCCTTTCTTCGGCCTCACGCCAACACCCCCACACACCAGCCCCCGCCTTCTGACAATCCCCCTCACTCCCCGCCCCCAAAAGAGCTAGTCGGTCCCACAGGTTTACTGCAGCCTGGGCCGCCATTACGCCCCACTTGCTGTGCTCTTATGTCGCGTCCCTTCGCCTCTGCCCCAGCTCGGGGTCACCGCCAAGGCCAAGAGGAACGTGAGAGGCGGTCAGAGGAAGGCGGGAGCGTCCCGGGACCCCGCACCTTCCAAGCTGTGAGCCCAGGTACTCAGGGGGCAGGGCCCCGCCCCCACCCCCCCTCCCCCACCCCGCAGCCTGCCGTCGTGATGCAGTGCGCAGCTGGGACCTTGTCACCAGCAGTTGTCACGCCAGGCCAAGAGGCCACCCTCTTCAGGGTGGAGGCGGTGGAGGAGGGCGAGGCCCTGGTGGACGGAGACGTGGCGGGGATCGGGCGGGAGTTCCAGCTGCTTGCGGAAGACATCGTGGAGGAGGTGGAGGTTGTGGCGGATGAGGAGCAGGAACAGCGGCCCTCCCAGGAGCTAGAGGAGAAGACGGTGGAGGAGCAGGGCCAGGAAAGGCCCGGAGGCCCTTGTGAGCGCCAGGAGCTGGATGCCCTGCAGGCACTGGCCGCCCTGCAGGTAGAACTGAGCTCTGAGCGTGAGCAAAACCGCAGGGCTTACGTTCAGTTCATGCGCAAGAACCATCAGAGGAGGAAGCGTCACTTGGCTCGGAGGAGCGCCATCATCCAGGGCATCCCTGGCTTCTGGGCCAAAGCTGTATCCTTTGCGCTGCTCCTTGGGGTCCGCTGCTCAGGAGGACGAGGAAGGGGAGAAGGGGCAGGAGCAGGCGGAGGGGGTGGAGGCGAGGGCACAGGAAGGGCGCCGGAGGCCACTGAAGGAAATGTGGTCCTGGGCAATTGGCAGGCTCCAAAGGCACAGCCGAGTAGGGCCTGGGCAGGGCCACAGGTGGACGTGTCGCAGCCATGCCTTTGAGTGTCTCCTTCAGGCCTGCATCTGAGGAGGCGCAGCCCCCGAGGCCTCTAAGTCAACATTGACCAGAGACGGTACACAAGAGCAGCGTTCGCAGACAGTTATTGGTGTAAATGTGGGTGATCCCGGCACATTGCTGGGGCATGTGAGTCATTCACACACACACGCACACACGCACACGCACACGCACACGCACACACACACACACGTACACATAAACACACACACACATACCCAAGAAGCCCTTTACTTTCAGACACGGTTTGTCACAAGGACTGCAAGTCTGACCGTATAAGCAGTGACATGCCGCTACCCAGCATACACAGGTCTGGAGGAGCAGAGTAGCGGTCAGAAACAGCCCCTGCTTGGGGAATGCAGATGCACACCATCCCAAGGGGCCCAGAGCCATGAGCGTGTCTGATGGTATGGCAGGTCCTGAGGATATCAGCAGTGGCCGGGCAAGAGGCAGTGCCCGCCAAGCTCCTTGCAGATGCGTGTTCCAGTATCCTTGTTCCACCCCAGACTAGGGCTGATGCTCCTGGCTCTTCTTGGCCGGCATGTGGCCTGAATGGCTCCTTGACCTAAAGCAGATTATGAGCCACCCTCAAGTCTCCGTCCTGATCAGCGACCAAGATCAAGACTTTCTCGGCTACATGATGGACTTGAAGGTCAGTGAGGGAGACTGAGGAAGGGTGGGTATGGGACCTGGCGGGGAGTGGGAGGAACGTGTTAGCCATGTTCCTGTGCTGTGAGACTTTGGAGAGGCATCGGGGAAGCTGATCATGCCTGCCTTGGAGGCAAGCTGAGGCCCCTAGAAGCTTGCACCTTTTCCCTCCTCGCTATCCTGGCAGGTGCAGGTGCGGAGCCATCCGCCGTCCCGCTGCAAGCTGATCTTTTCCTTTCGGGACAACCCCTACTTCTTGAACTCGGTGATCATTAAGGAGTATTACCTTGACATCACTGGTAAAAGGTGGCTCCCGGGGTGATGAGTGTGGGTGTGCAAGCGTGTGGATGATGCACCTGCGGTGTCCACCCCAGTCTCCCCTGTCTGTCTGCAGGGTACAGGGCACGTCGATCCACTCCAGTCCACTGGTTCTGGGACTTTGAACGGGGAGCCCCCAGCCGCAGGCTGGACACCAGGAGCCTTAACTTTCTCAACTGGCTGTCAGGCCACAACGGCCCAGAATCGAACAGGATTGCTGAGGTGGGGTTGCTTTGGGCTTGCACACAGTTGGTGGTTGATGTTGGAGTTCTTGGCTGCTCATGGGAGGGTTGGGAGCCTGGTCAGCCCCTGGCTGACCTTGCTCGTGTTGCCTGCAGATCATCAGCGAAGACGTGTGGGACGATCCCCTGAAGTACTACCTCAGGGAGGAAGGTTCGTCCATGAGAGACAACTGACAGAAACACATGTGGTGATGGGGTCTGGAGGTAGGCCCCGTAGGGACAGCCGAATAGTAGCTGGGACACAGTACTTTCTTTCGCAAGTGGGGATGCTCAGGCTCATGCAAACTGGCTGCAGAGCCAGAGCCTGAGTCAAGCATGTAGCAGGTGACTTGCTGAGACTGGGGGCTGGGGGGGACTCGGTGTGTCCGAGAGCGCAGTAAGTCCCCCTCCAGTCAGCTGTGGTGGCAGCGCGAGAGTCCTAGGTGATACGACTAGAGGCAGGGTGAATTAAGTGCCTGTGTCAGAATCATCTGTCCTTGGGTCCTGCCATTCCCCCGGCGTCCTTCCTCTCACTGAGTTTGAGAATGCCTGGGCCCTTCACTTCCGCCCCTTAACCTAGGATGGCCTGTCATTGAAAGGGCGTCCTGTCCAGGGCCCCAGTGCACCTGTGCGCTGACTTTGGGATCTTGTGTGAATTTCCACATCCAATACTCTGATCTCACCAGCACCACACCTGCTGAGCTTGAAGTTGCTTCAGGGAAAATCCGGACGTCTCTGGGAGGAGGTGGACAGGGAGCCCCAAGGGCAGGACATGGTGCCTAGTGACACCATCTCCGTCATTGCTGGACACGGGTCTTCGGCTCCTGAAACCCCTGTGTTCCCTGTTTGCGTCCGTGTCCACGTGCCAAGCATGTGTGTGTGTACACGCGTGTGCTTGTGTCACCTGTCTTTATGCGGGGGTGTGTGTGTGTGTCCGGCCCAGGGCGGACGCAGAGATGAAGGCGACGGGAGAGGAGGTGACGAGCGACCAGAAGAGGAGGCACGAGGCGTCCCCAGGCTGACGGAGGCTGGTCACCGACTCTCCGCATGACCGTATCCGGGATGGGAATGAGGAAAAGATGGCCAGTGATACCTGCGGACCGTGGCTCGAGAAATCCGCAATTAGACCAAATCCAAAACACGCTCGCCACTTCTAACTTGTGGTTGTGTGTGCTTGGACCAGGGAGAGGGAAGTGCATGGTCTGAGGATTCCGCGAGGGCAAATCAGGTGGGGCGGGGCTTTGAAACCGCTGCCTGAGGAGCCCTCAGTCCATGGGGACGTGGGCCGGCCTCTGGAAATGGTGGGCGAGGGTATGGCTGGACCCGGGGTGGAGAGGAGGCCAAGTTCCTGTAGAGAAGAGCAGAGACCCGAAGGAGAAAGAGGCACAGATTGCCTGCTGCACTGGGGACTTGTTCCACACACGGAAGAAGGAGACCCGGGAGGGCCCTGGGCCAGTGCTGCCCAGGATCAGCCCATCGGCCCGCACGCTGTCTCCACGAGGGTGGCACACACTGGCATGATGCGAAACACAACGCAAGATGTGCTAAGCTAGGCTGTCCGTGCAAAACCACAGGCACGCGAGGAGAGACAGGGTGTGAGCGTGGCAGACGTCCAGGCATTTCCAGCCTCCTCGGCAGGGCAGAAAGGCGAGGGAGGCGCAGGTGTGGGTGTACGTGTGCGTCCCTCTGCCGGAGTGTGCCTGTGAGGGAGGGAAGAGGGAGGAAGCAAGGACGGTGGGCTACTTGCATGTGCCAAGGGACCTCGGGAGAATGGCAGACAGGGAAGCCCCTGGGGGCGGTTGAGAGCCTGCTGGTGGATTTCAGGGCCCAGGGGCTAGGCATTAGCGGCCCTGCCAAAGACACCCCATGGGTCGTGCTCCAAGTCCTGACGTGAATTCCTTCCTTCCTCTGGGGTCTTGCCCCCGGCTGTGGGGGGGGGGGGTGCCAGAGGTGCTAAGGGGCGCGTCTGCCCCAGACGGAGGTTTCTGGCAGTGTCGCTGGAGCAGAATCTCTGATTCTGTCGTAGGGCATCTGCACCAGATGACACTCAGAGGCACCCTGCCTTCCAGGTGACCGTCTTGGATGTCCCCGGGCCCAAGCGGGGACTGGCTTCCTTGGCATGTGGGCTGTGTAGGCAAGCAGGGATGCCTGACTGTCGGGAATTCTAGCTGGGCCTAATGAGAGCAACTGAAAGAGAGTCTTGGCATTTAGCAAAGCAGTGAGGCCCGGGTGGTACAAGGCCTCTTGGTGCCTTTGAGGTAGCAAAGCTGCTTTCTGCCCAGGGAGGCATGAGCTGTGGGCCCAGACAGGGCCGGGTGCCCAGGGCAGCATCGGTTCAGGGACTGAGTGCGTCTGGGTAGTGTTAAAGAGAAGGGACGGCGTGTAGGGTTGCCGCCTTACCTTTACGGCCTCAGGTTCCGTGCCTTGTATCGGAAGAGTGCCTGTATCCACGTGCTCCTTCTTCACAAGATTGGATCAGACCCAGGCCTGTCACAGTCTCTTGGGGCCCTTGCAGGCCCGGGCGTCTCTTTGGCCTTTTCCTGCTACAGGGAGACAGGGAGACAGGTGCACTCAGCAAGCTACACAGGTGGGAAGCACAGGGGCCTCACTCGGAGTGTTGTGGGCCCTGACGGCTGGTGGGCTAGCAACAGGGCCACGCCATTGACAAGGAACGACCTAGATAGATGCACACGGAGAAAGCGGTTCTCCACGTCAGCGGAGGCCAGCGCTCCTTGTTTTCTGGTTCCCTGAGGGAAGGCACAGACAATGGATCCGGCCAACGTGACTGGTACTGTGAAGCTGTCCAAGGTGATGGGAGAAGGCAGAACACAGGCGCCTGTCACTCAGCTGGCCACAGCGAGCAAATCCTGGGTCCTGCCCTTGCCCAAACCCCCGACAAATACTCCTGAGCGCACATCTCGGTTCCTGCACCGAACCAGGCCAGGTCCTGCACTTCTTCAAGCCCCCGACCGACACTCCTGGGCCAGCATCGGACTCTCAGGCTTGTTCCTGGCCTTAGTCAAGCCCCCGGAACACATTCCTGAGCCCACAACGCGCTCTGTACCCCTGAACTACGGTGTGTCCTCCCCTTGTTCAAGCCCCCAGGAAACACTACTGAGCCCGCATCTCACTCGCTGCATTGAACCTGGCTGGCTCCTTGTCTTGTTCAAGCCCCCGACAGATACTCCGGAACCCACATCTCGGTCCCTGCACTGATCCCGGCTGGGTGCTGCCCTTGTTCCCGACCCCGACAAATACTCCTGAGCCCACATCTCGGGCCCTGCACTGAATCGGGTGGGCCCTGCCCATCTTCCAGCCCCGACAAACTCTCCTGAGCCCACATCCCGGTCCCTGCACTGAAGCAGGCTGGGTGCTTCCCATGTTCAAGCCCCGACAAGCACTCCTGAGCCCACATCTCGGGCCCTGCACCGACCCAGTCTGGGTCCTGCCCTTGTTCAAGCCGCTGAACAAATACCCCTGAGCCGGCTTCTCTGTCCCTGCCGTGAACCAGGCCAGGAGCTGCACGTGTTGAAGCCACTGACCAACACTTCTGGGCCTGCATCTGATTCTCAGGCTGGTTCCTGGCCTGAGGTAAGCCCCCAGCAAACAGTATTGAGGCCACAGCTGGCTCCCTGCTCCTGAACTCAACTAAGGTGTGACCTCCCCTTGTTCAACCACCCTCCCCCCCCCCCCACCCCCCAGGAAACACCACTGTGCCCGCATCTCACTCGCTGCATTGAACCAGGCTGGGTCCTGCGCTTGTTCAAACCCCCGACAAATCCTCCTGAGCCCACCCCTCGGTCCCTGCACTGAACCAGGCTGGATCCTCCCTTTGTTCAAGCCCCTGACAAACACACCTGACACCACCTCTCGGTCCCGTCATCGAGCCAGGCTGGGTCCTGCCCATGATCAAGCAGCCGATAAACACTCCTTGGAGCACATCTCGGTCCCTGCACTGATCCAGGCTGGATCCTGCCCTTGTTCATCCCGACAGACACTCCCGAGGCCACAGCACAGTCCCTGCCATGACCCAGGCTGGGTCCTGCCTTTGTTCAAGCCCCCGACAAACACTCTTGAGCCCACATCTCGGTCCATGCAACTGAATCGGGTCGGCCCTGCCCATGCCCAAGCTCTTTGTAGAACGCATATATCGTGTGTCAGGACTATAGGATGGCTGGTTTAGCTTGATCCTCTTGCTGCTCCAGGCCCCACAGGCTTGGGCCACAGGGCAGGCTAGGATGTGTTCTCACATGGAGAACAGAACCACTTTGAAAGGGCCTCCATAGGGTCGATGGCAGCCGTGCATGTCTCCGACACCGGTGAGTCGTGGGACTTAACGGGGAGCTGTCCTTAGCGTCTCCCTGGCCGGCATTCGCACAAGGTTCAGGGGGGGTCCCTCATGCCAGCAGAGCGGGCCTCGTTTCTCCCTCTGCGCACAGTGTGGCCACGGCACCTCAGGCTTGTGCAGCTTTCACGTCGGCCCAGCGAGGGAGGGAGGGTCGCCCGTCCCCTTCTGTGCTTCAGCAGTGACCGCCCACTGTTGGCTTTCAAGGTCGAGAAAGCACTCTCCGAACGTGTGGACTAAAACCCTCTGAACTCCCACCGGTGAAACTCACTCAGGACGAGAAGGGCTTGCCTTCACGCCAAGGATAAGCGTCTCTTCTGAGCGCTGGTGTCCACAGAGTTGCAGACGGCAACAGCACTACTTAGAGAGACGGAGACACACAGACACCAGCGCCTGCTACACACGCGGAAGGATTGCCCAACACAGTGCTATGCCAGAAGCAAAGATACAGAGACACAGAGCGAGCGCTGTACACTAAGGCGCTGGTGTTCCCGAACAGTGGAGATCCACTGTAGCACTGTAGGTGGGGTTCTTCCCTACTCCCCTAGCATCCGGACAGCAGCAGGCTCTCTGTCCCTTGAAGAAAAGTATCCAGCCCCTTGGCACCCCTGCGTATCCCTTGGATACTCAGGGAGAGCTCTCAGTTATTGCCAGTCCCAGGGGACACAGGAGTGTGCGGTTCGGATGGCGGAGCAGGAACCCGTGCTTGGAATTTCCAGAGCCAGGTCAATGACAGCGCCTGGGGCTAGCCCGGCCACATGCAAAACCCTGTCCCTCCCTGGAGCAGAATCTGGCCACGTGGGGGCGCTGGAGCAGCACAGGAACCCCGGAAGATGCCCTCCGGTCTGGGGGCGTGTCCATAAGAGTGCCGCCCACTACCCTGTCGGCCATTGGTCTAGATTTGGGCCAGCAGTCTGTGCATGGCTCACAGCCTAGGCCCCCGCCTGTTCGCCGGATCTCCTAGGGCCCGTTCACCCCGTCCTGCGTTTCTGGCACCCCTTTCTTCGGCCTCACGCCAACACCCCCACACACCAGCCCCCGCCTTCTGACAATCCCCCTCACTCCCCGCCCCCAAAAGAGCTAGTCGGTCCCACAGGTTTACTGCAGCCTGGGCCGCCATTACGCCCCACTTGCTGTGCTCTTATGTCGCGTCCCTTCGCCTCTGCCCCAGCTCGGGGTCACCGCCAAGGCCAAGAGGAACGTGAGAGGCGGTCAGAGGAAGGCGGGAGCGTCCCGGGACCCCGCACCTTCCAAGCTGTGAGCCCAGGTACTCAGGGGGCAGGGCCCCGCCCCCACCCCCCCTCCCCCACCCCGCAGCCTGCCGTCGTGATGCAGTGCGCAGCTGGGACCTTGTCACCAGCAGTTGTCACGCCAGGCCAAGAGGCCACCCTCTTCAGGGTGGAGGCGGTGGAGGAGGGCGAGGCCCTGGTGGACGGAGACGTGGCGGGGATCGGGCGGGAGTTCCAGCTGCTTGCGGAAGACATCGTGGAGGAGGTGGAGGTTGTGGCGGATGAGGAGCAGGAACAGCGGCCCTCCCAGGAGCTAGAGGAGAAGACGGTGGAGGAGCAGGGCCAGGAAAGGCCCGGAGGCCCTTGTGAGCGCCAGGAGCTGGATGCCCTGCAGGCACTGGCCGCCCTGCAGGTAGAACTGAGCTCTGAGCGTGAGCAAAACCGCAGGGCTTACGTTCAGTTCATGCGCAAGAACCATCAGAGGAGGAAGCGTCACTTGGCTCGGAGGAGCGCCATCATCCAGGGCATCCCTGGCTTCTGGGCCAAAGCTGTATCCTTTGCGCTGCTCCTTGGGGTCCGCTGCTCAGGAGGACGAGGAAGGGGAGAAGGGGCAGGAGCAGGCGGAGGGGGTGGAGGCGAGGGCACAGGAAGGGCGCCGGAGGCCACTGAAGGAAATGTGGTCCTGGGCAATTGGCAGGCTCCAAAGGCACAGCCGAGTAGGGCCTGGGCAGGGCCACAGGTGGACGTGTCGCAGCCATGCCTTTGAGTGTCTCCTTCAGGCCTGCATCTGAGGAGGCGCAGCCCCCGAGGCCTCTAAGTCAACATTGACCAGAGACGGTACACAAGAGCAGCGTTCGCAGACAGTTATTGGTGTAAATGTGGGTGATCCCGGCACATTGCTGGGGCATGTGAGTCATTCACACACACACGCACACACGCACACGCACACGCACACGCACACACACACACACGTACACATAAACACACACACACATACCCAAGAAGCCCTTTACTTTCAGACACGGTTTGTCACAAGGACTGCAAGTCTGACCGTATAAGCAGTGACATGCCGCTACCCAGCATACACAGGTCTGGAGGAGCAGAGTAGCGGTCAGAAACAGCCCCTGCTTGGGGAATGCAGATGCACACCATCCCAAGGGGCCCAGAGCCATGAGCGTGTCTGATGGTATGGCAGGTCCTGAGGATATCAGCAGTGGCCGGGCAAGAGGCAGTGCCCGCCAAGCTCCTTGCAGATGCGTGTTCCAGTATCCTTGTTCCACCCCAGACTAGGGCTGATGCTCCTGGCTCTTCTTGGCCGGCATGTGGCCTGAATGGCTCCTTGACCTAAAGCAGATTATGAGCCACCCTCAAGTCTCCGTCCTGATCAGCGACCAAGATCAAGACTTTCTCGGCTACATGATGGACTTGAAGGTCAGTGAGGGAGACTGAGGAAGGGTGGGTATGGGACCTGGCGGGGAGTGGGAGGAACGTGTTAGCCATGTTCCTGTGCTGTGAGACTTTGGAGAGGCATCGGGGAAGCTGATCATGCCTGCCTTGGAGGCAAGCTGAGGCCCCTAGAAGCTTGCACCTTTTCCCTCCTCGCTATCCTGGCAGGTGCAGGTGCGGAGCCATCTGCCGTCCCGCTGCAAGCTGATCTTTTCCTTTCGGGACAACCCCTACTTCTTGAACTCGGTGATCATTAAGGAGTATTACCTTGACATCACTGGTAAAAGGTGGCTCCCGGGGTGATGAGTGTGGGTGTGCAAGCGTGTGGATGATGCACCTGCGGTGTCCACCCCAGTCTCCCCTGTCTGTCTGCAGGGTACAGGGCACGTCGATCCACTCCAGTCCACTGGTTCTGGGACTTTGAACGGGGAGCCCCCAGCCGCAGGCTGGACACCAGGAGCCTTAACTTTCTCAACTGGCTGTCAGGCCACAACGGCCCAGAATCGAACAGGATTGCTGAGGTGGGGTTGCTTTGGGCTTGCACACAGTTGGTGGTTGATGTTGGAGTTCTTGGCTGCTCATGGGAGGGTTGGGAGCCTGGTCAGCCCCTGGCTGACCTTGCTCGTGTTGCCTGCAGATCATCAGCGAAGACGTGTGGGACGATCCCCTGAAGTACTACCTCAGGGAGGAAGGTTCGTCCATGAGAGACAACTGACAGAAACACATGTGGTGATGGGGTCTGGAGGTAGGCCCCGTAGGGACAGCCGAATAGTAGCTGGGACACAGTACTTTCTTTCGCAAGTGGGGATGCTCAGGCTCATGCAAACTGGCTGCAGAGCCAGAGCCTGAGTCAAGCATGTAGCAGGTGACTTGCTGAGACTGGGGGCTGGGGGGGACTCGGTGTGTCCGAGAGCGCAGTAAGTCCCCCTCCAGTCAGCTGTGGTGGCAGCGCGAGAGTCCTAGGTGATACGACTAGAGGCAGGGTGAATTAAGTGCCTGTGTCAGAATCATCTGTCCTTGGGTCCTGCCATTCCCCCGGCGTCCTTCCTCTCACTGAGTTTGAGAATGCCTGGGCCCTTCACTTCCGCCCCTTAACCTAGGATGGCCTGTCATTGAAAGGGCGTCCTGTCCAGGGCCCCAGTGCACCTGTGCGCTGACTTTGGGATCTTGTGTGAATTTCCACATCCAATACTCTGATCTCACCAGCACCACACCTGCTGAGCTTGAAGTTGCTTCAGGGAAAATCCGGACGTCTCTGGGAGGAGGTGGACAGGGAGCCCCAAGGGCAGGACATGGTGCCTAGTGACACCATCTCCGTCATTGCTGGACACGGGTCTTCGGCTCCTGAAACCCCTGTGTTCCCTGTTTGCGTCCGTGTCCACGTGCCAAGCATGTGTGTGTGTACACGCGTGTGCTTGTGTCACCTGTCTTTATGCGGGGGTGTGTGTGTGTGTCCGGCCCAGGGCGGACGCAGAGATGAAGGCGACGGGAGAGGAGGTGACGAGCGACCAGAAGAGGAGGCACGAGGCGTCCCCAGGCTGACGGAGGCTGGTCACCGACTCTCCGCATGACCGTATCCGGGATGGGAATGAGGAAAAGATGGCCAGTGATACCTGCGGACCGTGGCTCGAGAAATCCGCAATTAGACCAAATCCAAAACACGCTCGCCACTTCTAACTTGTGGTTGTGTGTGCTTGGACCAGGGAGAGGGAAGTGCATGGTCTGAGGATTCCGCGAGGGCAAATCAGGTGGGGCGGGGCTTTGAAACCGCTGCCTGAGGAGCCCTCAGTCCATGGGGACGTGGGCCGGCCTCTGGAAATGGTGGGCGAGGGTATGGCTGGACCCGGGGTGGAGAGGAGGCCAAGTTCCTGTAGAGAAGAGCAGAGACCCGAAGGAGAAAGAGGCACAGATTGCCTGCTGCACTGGGGACTTGTTCCACACACGGAAGAAGGAGACCCGGGAGGGCCCTGGGCCAGTGCTGCCCAGGATCAGCCCATCGGCCCGCACGCTGTCTCCACGAGGGTGGCACACACTGGCATGATGCGAAACACAACGCAAGATGTGCTAAGCTAGGCTGTCCGTGCAAAACCACAGGCACGCGAGGAGAGACAGGGTGTGAGCGTGGCAGACGTCCAGGCATTTCCAGCCTCCTCGGCAGGGCAGAAAGGCGAGGGAGGCGCAGGTGTGGGTGTACGTGTGCGTCCCTCTGCCGGAGTGTGCCTGTGAGGGAGGGAAGAGGGAGGAAGCAAGGACGGTGGGCTACTTGCATGTGCCAAGGGACCTCGGGAGAATGGCAGACAGGGAAGCCCCTGGGGGCGGTTGAGAGCCTGCTGGTGGATTTCAGGGCCCAGGGGCTAGGCATTAGCGGCCCTGCCAAAGACACCCCATGGGTCGTGCTCCAAGTCCTGACGTGAATTCCTTCCTTCCTCTGGGGTCTTGCCCCCGGCTGTGGGGGGGGGGGGTGCCAGAGGTGCTAAGGGGCGCGTCTGCCCCAGACGGAGGTTTCTGGCAGTGTCGCTGGAGCAGAATCTCTGATTCTGTCGTAGGGCATCTGCACCAGATGACACTCAGAGGCACCCTGCCTTCCAGGTGACCGTCTTGGATGTCCCCGGGCCCAAGCGGGGACTGGCTTCCTTGGCATGTGGGCTGTGTAGGCAAGCAGGGATGCCTGACTGTCGGGAATTCTAGCTGGGCCTAATGAGAGCAACTGAAAGAGAGTCTTGGCATTTAGCAAAGCAGTGAGGCCCGGGTGGTACAAGGCCTCTTGGTGCCTTTGAGGTAGCAAAGCTGCTTTCTGCCCAGGGAGGCATGAGCTGAGGGCCCAGACAGGGCCGGGTGCCCAGGGCAGCATCGGTTCAGGGACTGAGTGCGTCTGGGTAGTGTTAAAGAGAAGGGACGGCGTGTAGGGTTGCCGCCTTACCTTTACGGCCTCAGGTTCCGTGCCTTGTATCGGAAGAGTGCCTGTATCCACGTGCTCCTTCTTCACAAGATTGGATCAGACCCAGGCCTGTCACAGTCTCTTGGGGCCCTTGCAGGCCCGGGCGTCTCTTTGGCCTTTTCCTGCTACAGGGAGACAGGGAGACAGGTGCACTCAGCAAGCTACACAGGTGGGAAGCACAGGGGCCTCACTCGGAGTGTTGTGGGCCCTGACGGCTGGTGGGCTAGCAACAGGGCCACGCCATTGACAAGGAACGACCTAGATAGATGCACACGGAGAAAGCGGTTCTCCACGTCAGCGGAGGCCAGCGCTCCTTGTTTTCTGGTTCCCTGAGGGAAGGCACAGACAATGGATCCGGCCAACGTGACTGGTACTGTGAAGCTGTCCAAGGTGATGGGAGAAGGCAGAACACAGGCGCCTGTCACTCAGCTGGCCACAGCGAGCAAATCCTGGGTCCTGCCCTTGCCCAAACCCCCGACAAATACTCCTGAGCGCACATCTCGGTTCCTGCACCGAACCAGGCCAGGTCCTGCACTTCTTCAAGCCCCCGACCGACACTCCTGGGCCAGCATCGGACTCTCAGGCTTGTTCCTGGCCTTAGTCAAGCCCCCGGAACACATTCCTGAGCCCACAACGCGCTCTGTACCCCTGAACTACGGTGTGTCCTCCCCTTGTTCAAGCCCCCAGGAAACACTACTGAGCCCGCATCTCACTCGCTGCATTGAACCTGGCTGGCTCCTTGTCTTGTTCAAGCCCCCGACAGATACTCCGGAACCCACATCTCGGTCCCTGCACTGATCCCGGCTGGGTGCTGCCCTTGTTCCCGACCCCGACAAATACTCCTGAGCCCACATCTCGGGCCCTGCACTGAATCGGGTGGGCCCTGCCCATCTTCCAGCCCCGACAAACTCTCCTGAGCCCACATCCCGGTCCCTGCACTGAAGCAGGCTGGGTGCTTCCCATGTTCAAGCCCCGACAAGCACTCCTGAGCCCACATCTCGGGCCCTGCACCGACCCAGTCTGGGTCCTGCCCTTGTTCAAGCCGCTGAACAAATACCCCTGAGCCGGCTTCTCTGTCCCTGCCGTGAACCAGGCCAGGAGCTGCACGTGTTGAAGCCACTGACCAACACTTCTGGGCCTGCATCTGATTCTCAGGCTGGTTCCTGGCCTGAGGTAAGCCCCCAGCAAACAGTATTGAGGCCACAGCTGGCTCCCTGCTCCTGAACTCAACTAAGGTGTGACCTCCCCTTGTTCAACCACCCTCCCCCCCCCACCCCCCAGGAAACACCACTGTGCCCGCATCTCACTCGCTGCATTGAACCAGGCTGGGTCCTGCGCTTGTTCAAACCCCCGACAAATCCTCCTGAGCCCACCCCTCGGTCCCTGCACTGAACCAGGCTGGATCCTCCCTTTGTTCAAGCCCCTGACAAACACACCTGACACCACCTCTCGGTCCCGTCATCGAGCCAGGCTGGGTCCTGCCCATGATCAAGCAGCCGATAAACACTCCTTGGAGCACATCTCGGTCCCTGCACTGATCCAGGCTGGATCCTGCCCTTGTTCATCCCGACAGACACTCCCGAGGCCACAGCACAGTCCCTGCCATGACCCAGGCTGGGTCCTGCCTTTGTTCAAGCCCCCGACAAACACTCTTGAGCCCACATCTCGGTCCATGCAACTGAATCGGGTCGGCCCTGCCCATGCCCAAGCTCTTTGTAGAACGCATATATCGTGTGTCAGGACTATAGGATGGCTGGTTTAGCTTGATCCTCTTGCTGCTCCAGGCCCCACAGGCTTGGGCCACAGGGCAGGCTAGGATGTGTTCTCACATGGAGAACAGAACCACTTTGAAAGGGCCTCCATAGGGTCGATGGCAGCCGTGCATGTCTCCGACACCGGTGAGTCGTGGGACTTAACGGGGAGCTGTCCTTAGCGTCTCCCTGGCCGGCATTCGCACAAGGTTCAGGGGGGGTCCCTCATGCCAGCAGAGCGGGCCTCGTTTCTCCCTCTGCGCACAGTGTGGCCACGGCACCTCAGGCTTGTGCAGCTTTCACGTCGGCCCAGCGAGGGAGGGAGGGTCGCCCGTCCCCTTCTGTGCTTCAGCAGTGACCGCCCACTGTTGGCTTTCAAGGTCGAGAAAGCACTCTCCGAACGTGTGGACTAAAACCCTCTGAACTCCCACCGGTGAAACTCACTCAGGACGAGAAGGGCTTGCCTTCACGCCAAGGATAAGCGTCTCTTCTGAGCGCTGGTGTCCACAGAGTTGCAGACGGCAACAGCACTACTTAGAGAGACGGAGACACACAGACACCAGCGCCTGCTACACACGCGGAAGGATTGCCCAACACAGTGCTATGCCAGAAGCAAAGATACAGAGACACAGAGCGAGCGCTGTACACTAAGGCGCTGGTGTTCCCGAACAGTGGAGATCCACTGTAGCACTGTAGGTGGGGTTCTTCCCTACTCCCCTAGCATCCGGACAGCAGCAGGCTCTCTGTCCCTTGAAGAAAAGTATCCAGCCCCTTGGCACCCCTGCGTATCCCTTGGATACTCAGGGAGAGCTCTCAGTTATTGCCAGTCCCAGGGGACACAGGAGTGTGCGGTTCGGATGGCGGAGCAGGAACCCGTGCTTGGAATTTCCAGAGCCAGGTCAATGACAGCGCCTGGGGCTAGCCCGGCCACATGCAAAACCCTGTCCCTCCCTGGAGCAGAATCTGGCCACGTGGGGGCGCTGGAGCAGCACAGGAACCCCGGAAGATGCCCTCCGGTCTGGGGGCGTGTCCATAAGAGTGCCGCCCACTACCCTGTCGGCCATTGGTCTAGATTTGGGCCAGCAGTCTGTGCATGGCTCACAGCCTAGGCCCCCGCCTGTTCGCCGGATCTCCTAGGGCCCGTTCACCCCGTCCTGCGTTTCTGGCACCCCTTTCTTCGGCCTCACGCCAACACCCCCACACACCAGCCCCCGCCTTCTGACAATCCCCCTCACTCCCCGCCCCCAAAAGAGCTAGTCGGTCCCACAGGTTTACTGCAGCCTGGGCCGCCATTACGCCCCACTTGCTGTGCTCTTATGTCGCGTCCCTTCGCCTCTGCCCCAGCTCGGGGTCACCGCCAAGGCCAAGAGGAACGTGAGAGGCGGTCAGAGGAAGGCGGGAGCGTCCCGGGACCCCGCACCTTCCAAGCTGTGAGCCCAGGTACTCAGGGGGCAGGGCCCCGCCCCCACCCCCCCTCCCCCACCCCGCAGCCTGCCGTCGTGATGCAGTGCGCAGCTGGGACCTTGTCACCAGCAGTTGTCACGCCAGGCCAAGAGGCCACCCTCTTCAGGGTGGAGGCGGTGGAGGAGGGCGAGGCCCTGGTGGACGGAGACGTGGCGGGGATCGGGCGGGAGTTCCAGCTGCTTGCGGAAGACATCGTGGAGGAGGTGGAGGTTGTGGCGGATGAGGAGCAGGAACAGCGGCCCTCCCAGGAGCTAGAGGAGAAGACGGTGGAGGAGCAGGGCCAGGAAAGGCCCGGAGGCCCTTGTGAGCGCCAGGAGCTGGATGCCCTGCAGGCACTGGCCGCCCTGCAGGTAGAACTGAGCTCTGAGCGTGAGCAAAACCGCAGGGCTTACGTTCAGTTCATGCGCAAGAACCATCAGAGGAGGAAGCGTCACTTGGCTCGGAGGAGCGCCATCATCCAGGGCATCCCTGGCTTCTGGGCCAAAGCTGTATCCTTTGCGCTGCTCCTTGGGGTCCGCTGCTCAGGAGGACGAGGAAGGGGAGAAGGGGCAGGAGCAGGCGGAGGGGGTGGAGGCGAGGGCACAGGAAGGGCGCCGGAGGCCACTGAAGGAAATGTGGTCCTGGGCAATTGGCAGGCTCCAAAGGCACAGCCGAGTAGGGCCTGGGCAGGGCCACAGGTGGACGTGTCGCAGCCATGCCTTTGAGTGTCTCCTTCAGGCCTGCATCTGAGGAGGCGCAGCCCCCGAGGCCTCTAAGTCAACATTGACCAGAGACGGTACACAAGAGCAGCGTTCGCAGACAGTTATTGGTGTAAATGTGGGTGATCCCGGCACATTGCTGGGGCATGTGAGTCATTCACACACACACGCACACACGCACACGCACACGCACACGCACACACACACACACGTACACATAAACACACACACACATACCCAAGAAGCCCTTTACTTTCAGACACGGTTTGTCACAAGGACTGCAAGTCTGACCGTATAAGCAGTGACATGCCGCTACCCAGCATACACAGGTCTGGAGGAGCAGAGTAGCGGTCAGAAACAGCCCCTGCTTGGGGAATGCAGATGCACACCATCCCAAGGGGCCCAGAGCCATGAGCGTGTCTGATGGTATGGCAGGTCCTGAGGATATCAGCAGTGGCCGGGCAAGAGGCAGTGCCCGCCAAGCTCCTTGCAGATGCGTGTTCCAGTATCCTTGTTCCACCCCAGACTAGGGCTGATGCTCCTGGCTCTTCTTGGCCGGCATGTGGCCTGAATGGCTCCTTGACCTAAAGCAGATTATGAGCCACCCTCAAGTCTCCGTCCTGATCAGCGACCAAGATCAAGACTTTCTCGGCTACATGATGGACTTGAAGGTCAGTGAGGGAGACTGAGGAAGGGTGGGTATGGGACCTGGCGGGGAGTGGGAGGAACGTGTTAGCCATGTTCCTGTGCTGTGAGACTTTGGAGAGGCATCGGGGAAGCTGATCATGCCTGCCTTGGAGGCAAGCTGAGGCCCCTAGAAGCTTGCACCTTTTCCCTCCTCGCTATCCTGGCAGGTGCAGGTGCGGAGCCATCCGCCGTCCCGCTGCAAGCTGATCTTTTCCTTTCGGGACAACCCCTACTTCTTGAACTCGGTGATCATTAAGGAGTATTACCTTGACATCACTGGTAAAAGGTGGCTCCCGGGGTGATGAGTGTGGGTGTGCAAGCGTGTGGATGATGCACCTGCGGTGTCCACCCCAGTCTCCCCTGTCTGTCTGCAGGGTACAGGGCACGTCGATCCACTCCAGTCCACTGGTTCTGGGACTTTGAACGGGGAGCCCCCAGCCGCAGGCTGGACACCAGGAGCCTTAACTTTCTCAACTGGCTGTCAGGCCACAACGGCCCAGAATCGAACAGGATTGCTGAGGTGGGGTTGCTTTGGGCTTGCACACAGTTGGTGGTTGATGTTGGAGTTCTTGGCTGCTCATGGGAGGGTTGGGAGCCTGGTCAGCCCCTGGCTGACCTTGCTCGTGTTGCCTGCAGATCATCAGCGAAGACGTGTGGGACGATCCCCTGAAGTACTACCTCAGGGAGGAAGGTTCGTCCATGAGAGACAACTGACAGAAACACATGTGGTGATGGGGTCTGGAGGTAGGCCCCGTAGGGACAGCCGAATAGTAGCTGGGACACAGTACTTTCTTTCGCAAGTGGGGATGCTCAGGCTCATGCAAACTGGCTGCAGAGCCAGAGCCTGAGTCAAGCATGTAGCAGGTGACTTGCTGAGACTGGGGGCTGGGGGGGACTCGGTGTGTCCGAGAGCGCAGTAAGTCCCCCTCCAGTCAGCTGTGGTGGCAGCGCGAGAGTCCTAGGTGATACGACTAGAGGCAGGGTGAATTAAGTGCCTGTGTCAGAATCATCTGTCCTTGGGTCCTGCCATTCCCCCGGCGTCCTTCCTCTCACTGAGTTTGAGAATGCCTGGGCCCTTCACTTCCGCCCCTTAACCTAGGATGGCCTGTCATTGAAAGGGCGTCCTGTCCAGGGCCCCAGTGCACCTGTGCGCTGACTTTGGGATCTTGTGTGAATTTCCACATCCAATACTCTGATCTCACCAGCACCACACCTGCTGAGCTTGAAGTTGCTTCAGGGAAAATCCGGACGTCTCTGGGAGGAGGTGGACAGGGAGCCCCAAGGGCAGGACATGGTGCCTAGTGACACCATCTCCGTCATTGCTGGACACGGGTCTTCGGCTCCTGAAACCCCTGTGTTCCCTGTTTGCGTCCGTGTCCACGTGCCAAGCATGTGTGTGTGTACACGCGTGTGCTTGTGTCACCTGTCTTTATGCGGGGGTGTGTGTGTGTGTCCGGCCCAGGGCGGACGCAGAGATGAAGGCGACGGGAGAGGAGGTGACGAGCGACCAGAAGAGGAGGCACGAGGCGTCCCCAGGCTGACGGAGGCTGGTCACCGACTCTCCGCATGACCGTATCCGGGATGGGAATGAGGAAAAGATGGCCAGTGATACCTGCGGACCGTGGCTCGAGAAATCCGCAATTAGACCAAATCCAAAACACGCTCGCCACTTCTAACTTGTGGTTGTGTGTGCTTGGACCAGGGAGAGGGAAGTGCATGGTCTGAGGATTCCGCGAGGGCAAATCAGGTGGGGCGGGGCTTTGAAACCGCTGCCTGAGGAGCCCTCAGTCCATGGGGACGTGGGCCGGCCTCTGGAAATGGTGGGCGAGGGTATGGCTGGACCCGGGGTGGAGAGGAGGCCAAGTTCCTGTAGAGAAGAGCAGAGACCCGAAGGAGAAAGAGGCACAGATTGCCTGCTGCACTGGGGACTTGTTCCACACACGGAAGAAGGAGACCCGGGAGGGCCCTGGGCCAGTGCTGCCCAGGATCAGCCCATCGGCCCGCACGCTGTCTCCACGAGGGTGGCACACACTGGCATGATGCGAAACACAACGCAAGATGTGCTAAGCTAGGCTGTCCGTGCAAAACCACAGGCACGCGAGGAGAGACAGGGTGTGAGCGTGGCAGACGTCCAGGCATTTCCAGCCTCCTCGGCAGGGCAGAAAGGCGAGGGAGGCGCAGGTGTGGGTGTACGTGTGCGTCCCTCTGCCGGAGTGTGCCTGTGAGGGAGGGAAGAGGGAGGAAGCAAGGACGGTGGGCTACTTGCATGTGCCAAGGGACCTCGGGAGAATGGCAGACAGGGAAGCCCCTGGGGGCGGTTGAGAGCCTGCTGGTGGATTTCAGGGCCCAGGGGCTAGGCATTAGCGGCCCTGCCAAAGACACCCCATGGGTCGTGCTCCAAGTCCTGACGTGAATTCCTTCCTTCCTCTGGGGTCTTGCCCCCGGCTGTGGGGGGGGGGGTGCCAGAGGTGCTAAGGGGCGCGTCTGCCCCAGACGGAGGTTTCTGGCAGTGTCGCTGGAGCAGAATCTCTGATTCTGTCGTAGGGCATCTGCACCAGATGACACTCAGAGGCACCCTGCCTTCCAGGTGACCGTCTTGGATGTCCCCGGGCCCAAGCGGGGACTGGCTTCCTTGGCATGTGGGCTGTGTAGGCAAGCAGGGATGCCTGACTGTCGGGAATTCTAGCTGGGCCTAATGAGAGCAACTGAAAGAGAGTCTTGGCATTTAGCAAAGCAGTGAGGCCCGGGTGGTACAAGGCCTCTTGGTGCCTTTGAGGTAGCAAAGCTGCTTTCTGCCCAGGGAGGCATGAGCTGTGGGCCCAGACAGGGCCGGGTGCCCAGGGCAGCATCGGTTCAGGGACTGAGTGCGTCTGGGTAGTGTTAAAGAGAAGGGACGGCGTGTAGGGTTGCCGCCTTACCTTTACGGCCTCAGGTTCCGTGCCTTGTATCGGAAGAGTGCCTGTATCCACGTGCTCCTTCTTCACAAGATTGGATCAGACCCAGGCCTGTCACAGTCTCTTGGGGCCCTTGCAGGCCCGGGCATCTCTTTGGCCTTTTCCTGCTACAGGGAGACAGGGAGACAGGTGCACTCAGCAAGCTACACAGGTGGGAAGCACAGGGGCCTCACTCGGAGTGTTGTGGGCCCTGACGGCTGGTGGGCTAGCAACAGGGCCACGCCATTGACAAGGAACGACCTAGATAGATGCACACGGAGAAAGCGGTTCTCCACGTCAGCGGAGGCCAGCGCTCCTTGTTTTCTGGTTCCCTGAGGGAAGGCACAGACAATGGATCCGGCCAACGTGACTGGTACTGTGAAGCTGTCCAAGGTGATGGGAGAAGGCAGAACACAGGCGCCTGTCACTCAGCTGGCCACAGCGAGCAAATCCTGGGTCCTGCCCTTGCCCAAACCCCCGACAAATACTCCTGAGCGCACATCTCGGTTCCTGCACCGAACCAGGCCAGGTCCTGCACTTCTTCAAGCCCCCGACCGACACTCCTGGGCCAGCATCGGACTCTCAGGCTTGTTCCTGGCCTTAGTCAAGCCCCCGGAACACATTCCTGAGCCCACAACGCGCTCTGTACCCCTGAACTACGGTGTGTCCTCCCCTTGTTCAAGCCCCCAGGAAACACTACTGAGCCCGCATCTCACTCGCTGCATTGAACCTGGCTGGCTCCTTGTCTTGTTCAAGCCCCCGACAGATACTCCGGAACCCACATCTCGGTCCCTGCACTGATCCCGGCTGGGTGCTGCCCTTGTTCCCGACCCCGACAAATACTCCTGAGCCCACATCTCGGGCCCTGCACTGAATCGGGTGGGCCCTGCCCATCTTCCAGCCCCGACAAACTCTCCTGAGCCCACATCCCGGTCCCTGCACTGAAGCAGGCTGGGTGCTTCCCATGTTCAAGCCCCGACAAGCACTCCTGAGCCCACATCTCGGGCCCTGCACCGACCCAGTCTGGGTCCTGCCCTTGTTCAAGCCGCTGAACAAATACCCCTGAGCCGGCTTCTCTGTCCCTGCCGTGAACCAGGCCAGGAGCTGCACGTGTTGAAGCCACTGACCAACACTTCTGGGCCTGCATCTGATTCTCAGGCTGGTTCCTGGCCTGAGGTAAGCCCCCAGCAAACAGTATTGAGGCCACAGCTGGCTCCCTGCTCCTGAACTCAACTAAGGTGTGACCTCCCCTTGTTCAACCACCCTCCCCCCCCCCACCCCCCAGGAAACACCACTGTGCCCGCATCTCACTCGCTGCATTGAACCAGGCTGGGTCCTGCGCTTGTTCAAACCCCCGACAAATCCTCCTGAGCCCACCCCTCGGTCCCTGCACTGAACCAGGCTGGATCCTCCCTTTGTTCAAGCCCCTGACAAACACACCTGACACCACCTCTCGGTCCCGTCATCGAGCCAGGCTGGGTCCTGCCCATGATCAAGCAGCCGATAAACACTCCTTGGAGCACATCTCGGTCCCTGCACTGATCCAGGCTGGATCCTGCCCTTGTTCATCCCGACAGACACTCCCGAGGCCACAGCACAGTCCCTGCCATGACCCAGGCTGGGTCCTGCCTTTGTTCAAGCCCCCGACAAACACTCTTGAGCCCACATCTCGGTCCATGCAACTGAATCGGGTCGGCCCTGCCCATGCCCAAGCTCTTTGTAGAACGCATATATCGTGTGTCAGGACTATAGGATGGCTGGTTTAGCTTGATCCTCTTGCTGCTCCAGGCCCCACAGGCTTGGGCCACAGGGCAGGCTAGGATGTGTTCTCACATGGAGAACAGAACCACTTTGAAAGGGCCTCCATAGGGTCGATGGCAGCCGTGCATGTCTCCGACACCGGTGAGTCGTGGGACTTAACGGGGAGCTGTCCTTAGCGTCTCCCTGGCCGGCATTCGCACAAGGTTCAGGGGGGGTCCCTCATGCCAGCAGAGCGGGCCTCGTTTCTCCCTCTGCGCACAGTGTGGCCACGGCACCTCAGGCTTGTGCAGCTTTCACGTCGGCCCAGCGAGGGAGGGAGGGTCGCCCGTCCCCTTCTGCGCTTCAGCAGTGACCGCCCACTGTTGGCTTTCAAGGTCGAGAAAGCACTCTCCGAACGTGTGGACTAAAACCCTCTGAACTCCCACCGGTGAAACTCACTCAGGACGAGAAGGGCTTGCCTTCACGCCAAGGATAAGCGTCTCTTCTGAGCGCTGGTGTCCACAGAGTTGCAGACGGCAACAGCACTACTTAGAGAGACGGAGACACACAGACACCAGCGCCTGCTACACACGCGGAAGGATTGCCCAACACAGTGCTATGCCAGAAGCAAAGATACAGAGACACAGAGCGAGCGCTGTACACTAAGGCGCTGGTGTTCCCGAACAGTGGAGATCCACTGTAGCACTGTAGGTGGGGTTCTTCCCTACTCCCCTAGCATCCGGACAGCAGCAGGCTCTCTGTCCCTTGAAGAAAAGTATCCAGCCCCTTGGCACCCCTGCGTATCCCTTGGATACTCAGGGAGAGCTCTCAGTTATTGCCAGTCCCAGGGGACACAGGAGTGTGCGGTTCGGATGGCGGAGCAGGAACCCGTGCTTGGAATTTCCAGAGCCAGGTCAATGACAGCGCCTGGGGCTAGCCCGGCCACATGCAAAACCCTGTCCCTCCCTGGAGCAGAATCTGGCCACGTGGGGGCGCTGGAGCAGCACAGGAACCCCGGAAGATGCCCTCCGGTCTGGGGGCGTGTCCATAAGAGTGCCGCCCACTACCCTGTCGGCCATTGGTCTAGATTTGGGCCAGCAGTCTGTGCATGGCTCACAGCTTAGGCCCCCGCCTGTTCGCCGGATCTCCTAGGGCCCGTTCACCCCGTCCTGCGTTTCTGGCACCCCTTTCTTCGGCCTCACGCCAACACCCCCACACACCAGCCCCCGCCTTCTGACAATCCCCCTCACTCCCTGCCCCCAAAAGAGCTAGTCGGTCCCACAGGTTTACTGCAGCCTGGGCCGCCATTACGCCCCACTTGCTGTGCTCTTATGTCGCGTCCCTTCGCCTCTGCCCCAGCTCGGGGTCACCGCCAAGGCCAAGAGGAACGTGAGAGGCGGTCAGAGGAAGGCGGGAGCGTCCCGGGACCCCGCACCTTCCAAGCTGTGAGCCCAGGTACTCAGGGGGCAGGGCCCCGCCCCCACCCCCCCTCCCCCACCCCGCAGCCTGCCGTCGTGATGCAGTGCGCAGCTGGGACCTTGTCACCAGCAGTTGTCACGCCAGGCCAAGAGGCCACCCTCTTCAGGGTGGAGGCGGTGGAGGAGGGCGAGGCCCTGGTGGACGGAGACGTGGCGGGGATCGGGCGGGAGTTCCAGCTGCTTGCGGAAGACATCGTGGAGGAGGTGGAGGTTGTGGCGGATGAGGAGCAGGAACAGCGGCCCTCCCAGGAGCTAGAGGAGAAGACGGTGGAGGAGCAGGGCCAGGAAAGGCCCGGAGGCCCTTGTGAGCGCCAGGAGCTGGATGCCCTGCAGGCACTGGCCGCCCTGCAGGTAGAACTGAGCTCTGAGCGTGAGCAAAACCGCAGGGCTTACGTTCAGTTCATGCGCAAGAACCATCAGAGGAGGAAGCGTCACTTGGCTCGGAGGAGCGCCATCATCCAGGGCATCCCTGGCTTCTGGGCCAAAGCTGTATCCTTTGCGCTGCTCCTTGGGGTCCGCTGCTCAGGAGGACGAGGAAGGGGAGAAGGGGCAGGAGCAGGCGGAGGGGGTGGAGGCGAGGGCACAGGAAGGGCGCCGGAGGCCACTGAAGGAAATGTGGTCCTGGGCAATTGGCAGGCTCCAAAGGCACAGCCGAGTAGGGCCTGGGCAGGGCCACAGGTGGACGTGTCGCAGCCATGCCTTTGAGTGTCTCCTTCAGGCCTGCATCTGAGGAGGCGCAGCCCCCGAGGCCTCTAAGTCAACATTGACCAGAGACGGTACACAAGAGCAGCGTTCGCAGACAGTTATTGGTGTAAATGTGGGTGATCCCGGCACATTGCTGGGGCATGTGAGTCATTCACACACACACGCACACACGCACACGCACACGCACACGCACACACACACACACGTACACATAAACACACACACACATACCCAAGAAGCCCTTTACTTTCAGACACGGTTTGTCACAAGGACTGCAAGTCTGACCGTATAAGCAGTGACATGCCACTACCCAGCATACACAGGTCTGGAGGAGCAGAGTAGCGGTCAGAAACAGCCCCTGCTTGGGGAATGCAGATGCACACCATCCCAAGGGGCCCAGAGCCATGAGCGTGTCTGATGGTATGGCAGGTCCTGAGGATATCAGCAGTGGCCGGGCAAGAGGCAGTGCCCGCCAAGCTCCTTGCAGATGCGTGTTCCAGTATCCTTGTTCCACCCCAGACTAGGGCTGATGCTCCTGGCTCTTCTTGGCCGGCATGTGGCCTGAATGGCTCCTTGACCTAAAGCAGATTATGAGCCACCCTCAAGTCTCCGTCCTGATCAGCGACCAAGATCAAGACTTTCTCGGCTACATGATGGACTTGAAGGTCAGTGAGGGAGACTGAGGAAGGGTGGGTATGGGACCTGGCGGGGAGTGGGAGGAACGTGTTAGCCATGTTCCTGTGCTGTGAGACTTTGGAGAGGCATCGGGGAAGCTGATCATGCCTGCCTTGGAGGCAAGCTGAGGCCCCTAGAAGCTTGCACCTTTTCCCTCCTCGCTATCCTGGCAGGTGCAGGTGCGGAGCCATCCGCCGTCCCGCTGCAAGCTGATCTTTTCCTTTCGGGACAACCCCTACTTCTTGAACTCGGTGATCATTAAGGAGTATTACCTTGACATCACTGGTAAAAGGTGGCTCCCGGGGTGATGAGTGTGGGTGTGCAAGCGTGTGGATGATGCACCTGCGGTGTCCACCCCAGTCTCCCCTGTCTGTCTGCAGGGTACAGGGCACGTCGATCCACTCCAGTCCACTGGTTCTGGGACTTTGAACGGGGAGCCCCCAGCCGCAGGCTGGACACCAGGAGCCTTAACTTTCTCAACTGGCTGTCAGGCCACAACGGCCCAGAATCGAACAGGATTGCTGAGGTGGGGTTGCTTTGGGCTTGCACACAGTTGGTGGTTGATGTTGGAGTTCTTGGCTGCTCATGGGAGGGTTGGGAGCCTGGTCAGCCCCTGGCTGACCTTGCTCGTGTTGCCTGCAGATCATCAGCGAAGACGTGTGGGACGATCCCCTGAAGTACTACCTCAGGGAGGAAGGTTCGTCCATGAGAGACAACTGACAGAAACACATGTGGTGATGGGGTCTGGAGGTAGGCCCCGTAGGGACAGCCGAATAGTAGCTGGGACACAGTACTTTCTTTCGCAAGTGGGGATGCTCAGGCTCATGCAAACTGGCTGCAGAGCCAGAGCCTGAGTCAAGCATGTAGCAGGTGACTTGCTGAGACTGGGGGCTGGGGGGGACTCGGTGTGTCCGAGAGCGCAGTAAGTCCCCCTCCAGTCAGCTGTGGTGGCAGCGCGAGAGTCCTAGGTGATACGACTAGAGGCAGGGTGAATTAAGTGCCTGTGTCAGAATCATCTGTCCTTGGGTCCTGCCATTCCCCCGGCGTCCTTCCTCTCACTGAGTTTGAGAATGCCTGGGCCCTTCACTTCCGCCCCTTAACCTAGGATGGCCTGTCATTGAAAGGGCGTCCTGTCCAGGGCCCCAGTGCACCTGTGCGCTGACTTTGGGATCTTGTGTGAATTTCCACATCCAATACTCTGATCTCACCAGCACCACACCTGCTGAGCTTGAAGTTGCTTCAGGGAAAATCCGGACGTCTCTGGGAGGAGGTGGACAGGGAGCCCCAAGGGCAGGACATGGTGCCTAGTGACACCATCTCCGTCATTGCTGGACACGGGTCTTCGGCTCCTGAAACCCCTGTGTTCCCTGTTTGCGTCCGTGTCCACGTGCCAAGCATGTGTGTGTGTACACGCGTGTGCTTGTGTCACCTGTCTTTATGCGGGGGTGTGTGTGTGTGTCCGGCCCAGGGCGGACGCAGAGATGAAGGCGACGGGAGAGGAGGTGACGAGCGACCAGAAGAGGAGGCACGAGGCGTCCCCAGGCTGACGGAGGTTGGTCACCGACTCTCCGCATGACCGTATCCGGGATGGGAATGAGGAAAAGATGGCCAGTGATACCTGCGGACCGTGGCTCGAGAAATCCGCAATTAGACCAAATCCAAAACACGCTCGCCACTTCTAACTTGTGGTTGTGTGTGCTTGGACCAGGGAGAGGGAAGTGCATGGTCTGAGGATTCCGCGAGGGCAAATCAGGTGGGGCGGGGCTTTGAAACCGCTGCCTGAGGAGCCCTCAGTCCATGGGGACGTGGGCCGGCCTCTGGAAATGGTGGGCGAGGGTATGGCTGGACCCGGGGTGGAGAGGAGGCCAAGTTCCTGTAGAGAAGAGCAGAGACCCGAAGGAGAAAGAGGCACAGATTGCCTGCTGCACTGGGGACTTGTTCCACACACGGAAGAAGGAGACCCGGGAGGGCCCTGGGCCAGTGCTGCCCAGGATCAGCCCATCGGCCCGCACGCTGTCTCCACGAGGGTGGCACACACTGGCATGATGCGAAACACAACGCAAGATGTGCTAAGCTAGGCTGTCCGTGCAAAACCACAGGCACGCGAGGAGAGACAGGGTGTGAGCGTGGCAGACGTCCAGGCATTTCCAGCCTCCTCGGCAGGGCAGAAAGGCGAGGGAGGCGCAGGTGTGGGTGTACGTGTGCGTCCCTCTGCCGGAGTGTGCCTGTGAGGGAGGGAAGAGGGAGGAAGCAAGGACGGTGGGCTACTTGCATGTGCCAAGGGACCTCGGGAGAATGGCAGACAGGGAAGCCCCTGGGGGCGGTTGAGAGCCTGCTGGTGGATTTCAGGGCCCAGGGGCTAGGCATTAGCGGCCCTGCCAAAGACACCCCATGGGTCGTGCTCCAAGTCCTGACGTGAATTCCTTCCTTCCTCTGGGGTCTTGCCCCCGGCTGTGGGGGGGGGGGGGTGCCAGAGGTGCTAAGGGGCGCGTCTGCCCCAGACGGAGGTTTCTGGCAGTGTCGCTGGAGCAGAATCTCTGATTCTGTCGTAGGGCATCTGCACCAGATGACACTCAGAGGCACCCTGCCTTCCAGGTGACCGTCTTGGATGTCCCCGGGCCCAAGCGGGGACTGGCTTCCTTGGCATGTGGGCTGTGTAGGCAAGCAGGGATGCCTGACTGTCGGGAATTCTAGCTGGGCCTAATGAGAGCAACTGAAAGAGAGTCTTGGCATTTAGCAAAGCAGTGAGGCCCGGGTGGTACAAGGCCTCTTGGTGCCTTTGAGGTAGCAAAGCTGCTTTCTGCCCAGGGAGGCATGAGCTGTGGGCCCAGACAGGGCCGGGTGCCCAGGGCAGCATCGGTTCAGGGACTGAGTGCGTCTGGGTAGTGTTAAAGAGAAGGGACGGCGTGTAGGGTTGCCGCCTTACCTTTACGGCCTCAGGTTCCGTGCCTTGTATCGGAAGAGTGCCTGTATCCACGTGCTCCTTCTTCACAAGATTGGATCAGACCCAGGCCTGTCACAGTCTCTTGGGGCCCTTGCAGGCCCGGGCGTCTCTTTGGCCTTTTCCTGCTACAGGGAGACAGGGAGACAGGTGCACTCAGCAAGCTACACAGGTGGGAAGCACAGGGGCCTCACTCGGAGTGTTGTGGGCCCTGACGGCTGGTGGGCTAGCAACAGGGCCACGCCATTGACAAGGAACGACCTAGATAGATGCACACGGAGAAAGCGGTTCTCCACGTCAGCGGAGGCCAGCGCTCCTTGTTTTCTGGTTCCCTGAGGGAAGGCACAGACAATGGATCCGGCCAACGTGACTGGTACTGTGAAGCTGTCCAAGGTGATGGGAGAAGGCAGAACACAGGCGCCTGTCACTCAGCTGGCCACAGCGAGCAAATCCTGGGTCCTGCCCTTGCCCAAACCCCCGACAAATACTCCTGAGCGCACATCTCGGTTCCTGCACCGAACCAGGCCAGGTCCTGCACTTCTTCAAGCCCCCGACCGACACTCCTGGGCCAGCATCGGACTCTCAGGCTTGTTCCTGGCCTTAGTCAAGCCCCCGGAACACATTCCTGAGCCCACAACGCGCTCTGTACCCCTGAACTACGGTGTGTCCTCCCCTTGTTCAAGCCCCCAGGAAACACTACTGAGCCCGCATCTCACTCGCTGCATTGAACCTGGCTGGCTCCTTGTCTTGTTCAAGCCCCCGACAGATACTCCGGAACCCACATCTCGGTCCCTGCACTGATCCCGGCTGGGTGCTGCCCTTGTTCCCGACCCCGACAAATACTCCTGAGCCCACATCTCGGGCCCTGCACTGAATCGGGTGGGCCCTGCCCATCTTCCAGCCCCGACAAACTCTCCTGAGCCCACATCCCGGTCCCTGCACTGAAGCAGGCTGGGTGCTTCCCATGTTCAAGCCCCGACAAGCACTCCTGAGCCCACATCTCGGGCCCTGCACCGACCCAGTCTGGGTCCTGCCCTTGTTCAAGCCGCTGAACAAATACCCCTGAGCCGGCTTCTCTGTCCCTGCCGTGAACCAGGCCAGGAGCTGCACGTGTTGAAGCCACTGACCAACACTTCTGGGCCTGCATCTGATTCTCAGGCTGGTTCCTGGCCTGAGGTATGCCCCCAGCAAACAGTATTGAGGCCACAGCTGGCTCCCTGCTCCTGAACTCAACTAAGGTGTGACCTCCCCTTGTTCAACCACCCTCCCCCCCCCCACCCCCCAGGAAACACCACTGTGCCCGCATCTCACTCGCTGCATTGAACCAGGCTGGGTCCTGCGCTTGTTCAAACCCCCGACAAATCCTCCTGAGCCCACCCCTCGGTCCCTGCACTGAACCAGGCTGGATCCTCCCTTTGTTCAAGCCCCTGACAAACACACCTGACACCACCTCTCGGTCCCGTCATCGAGCCAGGCTGGGTCCTGCCCATGATCAAGCAGCCGATAAACACTCCTTGGAGCACATCTCGGTCCCTGCACTGATCCAGGCTGGATCCTGCCCTTGTTCATCCCGACAGACACTCCCGAGGCCACAGCACAGTCCCTGCCATGACCCAGGCTGGGTCCTGCCTTTGTTCAAGCCCCCGACAAACACTCTTGAGCCCACATCTCGGTCCATGCAACTGAATCGGGTCGGCCCTGCCCATGCCCAAGCTCTTTGTAGAACGCATATATCGTGTGTCAGGACTATAGGATGGCTGGTTTAGCTTGATCCTCTTGCTGCTCCAGGCCCCACAGGCTTGGGCCACAGGGCAGGCTAGGATGTGTTCTCACATGGAGAACAGAACCACTTTGAAAGGGCCTCCATAGGGTCGATGGCAGCCGTGCATGTCTCCGACACCGGTGAGTCGTGGGACTTAACGGGGAGCTGTCCTTAGCGTCTCCCTGGCCGGCATTCGCACAAGGTTCAGGGGGGGTCCCTCATGCCAGCAGAGCGGGCCTCGTTTCTCCCTCTGCGCACAGTGTGGCCACGGCACCTCAGGCTTGTGCAGCTTTCACGTCGGCCCAGCGAGGGAGGGAGGGTCGCCCGTCCCCTTCTGCGCTTCAGCAGTGACCGCCCACTGTTGGCTTTCAAGGTCGAGAAAGCACTCTCCGAACGTGTGGACTAAAACCCTCTGAACTCCCACCGGTGAAACTCACTCAGGACGAGAAGGGCTTGCCTTCACGCCAAGGATAAGCGTCTCTTCTGAGCGCTGGTGTCCACAGAGTTGCAGACGGCAACAGCACTACTTAGAGAGACGGAGACACACAGACACCAGCGCCTGCTACACACGCGGAAGGATTGCCCAACACAGTGCTATGCCAGAAGCAAAGATACAGAGACACAGAGTGAGCGCTGTACACTAAGGCGCTGGTGTTCCCGAACAGTGGAGATCCACTGTAGCACTGTAGGTGGGGTTCTTCCCTACTCCCCTAGCATCCGGACAGCAGCAGGCTCTCTGTCCCTTGAAGAAAAGTATCCAGCCCCTTGGCACCCCTGCGTATCCCTTGGATACTCAGGGAGAGCTCTCAGTTATTGCCAGTCCCAGGGGACACAGGAGTGTGCGGTTCGGATGGCGGAGCAGGAACCCGTGCTTGGAATTTCCAGAGCCAGGTCAATGACAGCGCCTGGGGCTAGCCCGGCCACATGCAAAACCCTGTCCCTCCCTGGAGCAGAATCTGGCCACGTGGGGGCGCTGGAGCAGCACAGGAACCCCGGAAGATGCCCTCCGGTCTGGGGGCGTGTCCATAAGAGTGCCGCCCACTACCCTGTCGGCCATTGGTCTAGATTTGGGCCAGCAGTCTGTGCATGGCTCACAGCCTAGGCCCCCGCCTGTTCGCCGGATCTCCTAGGGCCCGTTCACCCCGTCCTGCGTTTCTGGCACCCCTTTCTTCGGCCTCACGCCAACACCCCCACACACCAGCCCCCGCCTTCTGACAATCCCCCTCACTCCCCGCCCCCAAAAGAGCTAGTCGGTCCCACAGGTTTACTGCAGCCTGGGCCGCCATTACGCCCCACTTGTTGTGCTCTTATGTCGCGTCCCTTCGCCTCTGCCCCAGCTCGGGGTCACCGCCAAGGCCAAGAGGAACGTGAGAGGCGGTCAGAGGAAGGCGGGAGCGTCCCGGGACCCCGCACCTTCCAAGCTGTGAGCCCAGGTACTCAGGGGGCAGGGCCCCGCCCCCACCCCCCCTCCCCCACCCCGCAGCCTGCCGTCGTGATGCAGTGCGCAGCTGGGACCTTGTCACCAGCAGTTGTCACGCCAGGCCAAGAGGCCACCCTCTTCAGGGTGGAGGCGGTGGAGGAGGGCGAGGCCCTGGTGGACGGAGACGTGGCGGGGATCGGGCGGGAGTTCCAGCTGCTTGCGGAAGACATCGTGGAGGAGGTGGAGGTTGTGGCGGATGAGGAGCAGGAACAGCGGCCCTCCCAGGAGCTAGAGGAGAAGACGGTGGAGGAGCAGGGCCAGGAAAGGCCCGGAGGCCCTTGTGAGCGCCAGGAGCTGGATGCCCTGCAGGCACTGGCCGCCCTGCAGGTAGAACTGAGCTCTGAGCGTGAGCAAAACCGCAGGGCTTACGTTCAGTTCATGCGCAAGAACCATCAGAGGAGGAAGCGTCACTTGGCTCGGAGGAGCGCCATCATCCAGGGCATCCCTGGCTTCTGGGCCAAAGCTGTATCCTTTGCGCTGCTCCTTGGGGTCCGCTGCTCAGGAGGACGAGGAAGGGGAGAAGGGGCAGGAGCAGGCGGAGGGGGTGGAGGCGAGGGCACAGGAAGGGCGCCGGAGGCCACTGAAGGAAATGTGGTCCTGGGCAATTGGCAGGCTCCAAAGGCACAGCCGAGTAGGGCCTGGGCAGGGCCACAGGTGGACGTGTCGCAGCCATGCCTTTGAGTGTCTCCTTCAGGCCTGCATCTGAGGAGGCGCAGCCCCCGAGGCCTCTAAGTCAACATTGACCAGAGACGGTACACAAGAGCAGCGTTCGCAGACAGTTATTGGTGTAAATGTGGGTGATCCCGGCACATTGCTGGGGCATGTGAGTCATTCACACACACACGCACACACGCACACGCACACGCACACGCACACGCACACACACGTACACATAAACACACACACACATACCCAAGAAGCCCTTTACTTTCAGACACGGTTTGTCACAAGGACTGCAAGTCTGACCGTATAAGCAGTGACATGCCGCTACCCAGCATACACAGGTCTGGAGGAGCAGAGTAGCGGTCAGAAACAGCCCCTGCTTGGGGAATGCAGATGCACACCATCCCAAGGGGCCCAGAGCCATGAGCGTGTCTGATGGTATGGCAGGTCCTGAGGATATCAGCAGTGGCCGGGCAAGAGGCAGTGCCCGCCAAGCTCCTTGCAGATGCGTGTTCCAGTATCCTTGTTCCACCCCAGACTAGGGCTGATGCTCCTGGCTCTTCTTGGCCGGCATGTGGCCTGAATGGCTCCTTGACCTAAAGCAGATTATGAGCCACCCTCAAGTCTCCGTCCTGATCAGCGACCAAGATCAAGACTTTCTCGGCTACATGATGGACTTGAAGGTCAGTGAGGGAGACTGAGGAAGGGTGGGTATGGGACCTGGCGGGGAGTGGGAGGAACGTGTTAGCCATGTTCCTGTGCTGTGAGACTTTGGAGAGGCATCGGGGAAGCTGATCATGCCTGCCTTGGAGGCAAGCTGAGGCCCCTAGAAGCTTGCACCTTTTCCCTCCTCGCTATCCTGGCAGGTGCAGGTGCGGAGCCATCCGCCGTCCCGCTGCAAGCTGATCTTTTCCTTTCGGGACAACCCCTACTTCTTGAACTCGGTGATCATTAAGGAGTATTACCTTGACATCACTGGTAAAAGGTGGCTCCCGGGGTGATGAGTGTGGGTGTGCAAGCGTGTGGATGATGCACCTGCGGTGTCCACCCCAGTCTCCCCTGTCTGTCTGCAGGGTACAGGGCACGTCGATCCACTCCAGTCCACTGGTTCTGGGACTTTGAACGGGGAGCCCCCAGCCGCAGGCTGGACACCAGGAGCCTTAACTTTCTCAACTGGCTGTCAGGCCACAACGGCCCAGAATCGAACAGGATTGCTGAGGTGGGGTTGCTTTGGGCTTGCACACAGTTGGTGGTTGATGTTGGAGTTCTTGGCTGCTCATGGGAGGGTTGGGAGCCTGGTCAGCCCCTGGCTGACCTTGCTCGTGTTGCCTGCAGATCATCAGCGAAGACGTGTGGGACGATCCCCTGAAGTACTACCTCAGGGAGGAAGGTTCGTCCATGAGAGACAACTGACAGAAACACATGTGGTGATGGGGTCTGGAGGTAGGCCCCATAGGGACAGCCGAATAGTAGCTGGGACACAGTACTTTCTTTCGCAAGTGGGGATGCTCAGGCTCATGCAAACTGGCTGCAGAGCCAGAGCCTGAGTCAAGCATGTAGCAGGTGACTTGCTGAGACTGGGGGCTGGGGGGGACTCGGTGTGTCCGAGAGCGCAGTAAGTCCCCCTCCAGTCAGCTGTGGTGGCAGCGCGAGAGTCCTAGGTGATACGACTAGAGGCAGGGTGAATTAAGTGCCTGTGTCAGAATCATCTGTCCTTGGGTCCTGCCATTCCCCCGGCGTCCTTCCTCTCACTGAGTTTGAGAATGCCTGGGCCCTTCACTTCCGCCCCTTAACCTAGGATGGCCTGTCATTGAAAGGGCGTCCTGTCCAGGGCCCCAGTGCACCTGTGCGCTGACTTTGGGATCTTGTGTGAATTTCCACATCCAATACTCTGATCTCACCAGCACCACACCTGCTGAGCTTGAAGTTGCTTCAGGGAAAATCCGGACGTCTCTGGGAGGAGGTGGACAGGGAGCCCCAAGGGCAGGACATGGTGCCTAGTGACACCATCTCCGTCATTGCTGGACACGGGTCTTCGGCTCCTGAAACCCCTGTGTTCCCTGTTTGCGTCCGTGTCCACGTGCCAAGCATGTGTGTGTGTACACGCGTGTGCTTGTGTCACCTGTCTTTATGCGGGGGTGTGTGTGTGTGTCCGGCCCAGGGCGGACGCAGAGATGAAGGCGACGGGAGAGGAGGTGACGAGCGACCAGAAGAGGAGGCACGAGGCGTCCCCAGGCTGACGGAGGCTGGTCACCGACTCTCCGCATGACCGTATCCGGGATGGGAATGAGGAAAAGATGGCCAGTGATACCTGCAGACCGTGGCTCGAGAAATCCGCAATTAGACCAAATCCAAAACACGCTCGCCACTTCTAACTTGTGGTTGTGTGTGCTTGGACCAGGGAGAGGGAAGTGCATGGTCTGAGGATTCCGCGAGGGCAAATCAGGTGGGGCGGGGCTTGGAAACCGCTGCCTGAGGAGCCCTCAGTCCATGGGGACGTGGGCCGGCCTCTGGAAATGGTGGGCGAGGGTATGGCTGGACCCGGGGTGGAGAGGAGGCCAAGTTCCTGTAGAGAAGAGCAGAGACCCGAAGGAGAAAGAGGCACAGATTGCCTGCTGCACTGGGGACTTGTTCCACACACGGAAGAAGGAGACCCGGGAGGGCCCTGGGCCAGTGCTGCCCAGGATCAGCCCATCGGCCCGCACGCTGTCTCCACGAGGGTGGCACACACTGGCATGATGCGAAACACAACGCAAGATGTGCTAAGCTAGGCTGTCCGTGCAAAACCACAGGCACGCGAGGAGAGACAGGGTGTGAGCGTGGCAGACGTCCAGGCATTTCCAGCCTCCTCGGCAGGGCAGAAAGGCGAGGGAGGCGCAGGTGTGGGTGTACGTGTGCGTCCCTCTGCCGGAGTGTGCCTGTGAGGGAGGGAAGAGGGAGGAAGCAAGGACGGTGGGCTACTTGCATGTGCCAAGGGACCTCGGGAGAATGGCAGACAGGGAAGCCCCTGGGGGCGGTTGAGAGCCTGCTGGTGGATTTCAGGGCCCAGGGGCTAGGCATTAGCGGCCCTGCCAAAGACACCCCATGGGTCGTGCTCCAAGTCCTGACGTGAATTCCTTCCTTCCTCTGGGGTCTTGCCCCCGGCTGTGGGGGGGGGGGGGTGCCAGAGGTGCTAAGGGGCGCGTCTGCCCCAGACGGAGGTTTCTGGCAGTGTCGCTGGAGCAGAATCTCTGATTCTGTCGTAGGGCATCTGCACCAGATGACACTCAGAGGCACCCTGCCTTCCAGGTGACCGTCTTGGATGTCCCCGGGCCCAAGCGGGGACTGGCTTCCTTGGCATGTGGGCTGTGTAGGCAAGCAGGGATGCCTGACTGTCGGGAATTCTAGCTGGGCCTAATGAGAGCAACTGAAAGAGAGTCTTGGCATTTAGCAAAGCAGTGAGGCCCGGGTGGTACAAGGCCTCTTGGTGCCTTTGAGGTAGCAAAGCTGCTTTCTGCCCAGGGAGGCATGAGCTGTGGGCCCAGACAGGGCCGGGTGCCCAGGGCAGCATCGGTTCAGGGACTGAGTGCGTCTGGGTAGTGTTAAAGAGAAGGGACGGCGTGTAGGGTTGCCGCCTTACCTTTACGGCCTCAGGTTCCGTGCCTTGTATCGGAAGAGTGCCTGTATCCACGTGCTCCTTCTTCACAAGATTGGATCAGACCCAGGCCTGTCACAGTCTCTTGGGGCCCTTGCAGGCCCGGGCGTCTCTTTGGCCTTTTCCTGCTACAGGGAGACAGGGAGACAGGTGCACTCAGCAAGCTACACAGGTGGGAAGCACAGGGGCCTCACTCGGAGTGTTGTGGGCCCTGACGGCTGGTGGGCTAGCAACAGGGCCACGCCATTGACAAGGAACGACCTAGATAGATGCACACGGAGAAAGCGGTTCTCCACGTCAGCGGAGGCCAGCGCTCCTTGTTTTCTGGTTCCCTGAGGGAAGGCACAGACAATGGATCCGGCCAACGTGACTGGTACTGTGAAGCTGTCCAAGGTGATGGGAGAAGGCAGAACACAGGCGCCTGTCACTCAGCTGGCCACAGCGAGCAAATCCTGGGTCCTGCCCTTGCCCAAACCCCCGACAAATACTCCTGAGCGCACATCTCGGTTCCTGCACCGAACCAGGCCAGGTCCTGCACTTCTTCAAGCCCCCGACCGACACTCCTGGGCCAGCATCGGACTCTCAGGCTTGTTCCTGGCCTTAGTCAAGCCCCCGGAACACATTCCTGAGCCCACAACGCGCTCTGTACCCCTGAACTACGGTGTGTCCTCCCCTTGTTCAAGCCCCCAGGAAACACTACTGAGCCCGCATCTCACTCGCTGCATTGAACCTGGCTGGCTCCTTGTCTTGTTCAAGCCCCCGACAGATACTCCGGAACCCATATCTCGGTCCCTGCACTGATCCCGGCTGGGTGCTGCCCTTGTTCCCGACCCCGACAAATACTCCTGAGCCCACATCTCGGGCCCTGCACTGAATCGGGTGGGCCCTGCCCATCTTCCAGCCCCGACAAACTCTCCTGAGCCCACATCCCGGTCCCTGCACTGAAGCAGGCTGGGTGCTTCCCATGTTCAAGCCCCGACAAGCACTCCTGAGCCCACATCTCGGGCCCTGCACCGACCCAGTCTGGGTCCTGCCCTTGTTCAAGCCGCTGAACAAATACCCCTGAGCCGGCTTCTCTGTCCCTGCCGTGAACCAGGCCAGGAGCTGCACGTGTTGAAGCCACTGACCAACACTTCTGGGCCTGCATCTGATTCTCAGGCTGGTTCCTGGCCTGAGGTAAGCCCCCAGCAAACAGTATTGAGGCCACAGCTGGCTCCCTGCTCCTGAACTCAACTAAGGTGTGACCTCCCCTTGTTCAACCACCCTCCCCCCCCCCACCCCCCAGGAAACACCACTGTGCCCGCATCTCACTCGCTGCATTGAACCAGGCTGGGTCCTGCGCTTGTTCAAACCCCCGACAAATCCTCCTGAGCCCACCCCTCGGTCCCTGCACTGAACCAGGCTGGATCCTCCCTTTGTTCAAGCCCCTGACAAACACACCTGACACCACCTCTCGGTCCCGTCATCGAGCCAGGCTGGGTCCTGCCCATGATCAAGCAGCCGATAAACACTCCTTGGAGCACATCTCGGTCCCTGCACTGATCCAGGCTGGATCCTGCCCTTGTTCATCCCGACAGACACTCCCGAGGCCACAGCACAGTCCCTGCCATGACCCAGGCTGGGTCCTGCCTTTGTTCAAGCCCCCGACAAACACTCTTGAGCCCACATCTCGGTCCATGCAACTGAATCGGGTCGGCCCTGCCCATGCCCAAGCTCTTTGTAGAACGCATATATCGTGTGTCAGGACTATAGGATGGCTGGTTTAGCTTGATCCTCTTGCTGCTCCAGGCCCCACAGGCTTGGGCCACAGGGCAGGCTAGGATGTGTTCTCACATGGAGAACAGAACCACTTTGAAAGGGCCTCCATAGGGTCGATGGCAGCCGTGCATGTCTCCGACACCGGTGAGTCGTGGGACTTAACGGGGAGCTGTCCTTAGCGTCTCCCTGGCCGGCATTCGCACAAGGTTCAGGGGGGGTCCCTCATGCCAGCAGAGCGGGCCTCGTTTCTCCCTCTGCGCACAGTGTGGCCACGGCACCTCAGGCTTGTGCAGCTTTCACGTCGGCCCAGCGAGGGAGGGAGGGTCGCCCGTCCCCTTCTGCGCTTCAGCAGTGACCGCCCACTGTTGGCTTTCAAGGTCGAGAAAGCACTCTCCGAACGTGTGGACTAAAACCCTCTGAACTCCCACCGGTGAAACTCACTCAGGACGAGAAGGGCTTGCCTTCACGCCAAGGATAAGCGTCTCTTCTGAGCGCTGGTGTCCACAGAGTTGCAGACGGCAACAGCACTACTTAGAGAGACGGAGACACACAGACACCAGCGCCTGCTACACACGCGGAAGGATTGCCCAACACAGTGCTATGCCAGAAGCAAAGATACAGAGACACAGAGTGAGCGCTGTACACTAAGGCGCTGGTGTTCCCGAACAGTGGAGATCCACTGTAGCACTGTAGGTGGGGTTCTTCCCTACTCCCCTAGCATCCGGACAGCAGCAGGCTCTCTGTCCCTTGAAGAAAAGTATCCAGCCCCTTGGCACCCCTGCGTATCCCTTGGATACTCAGGGAGAGCTCTCAGTTATTGCCAGTCCCAGGGGACACAGGAGTGTGCGGTTCGGATGGCGGAGCAGGAACCCGTGCTTGGAATTTCCAGAGCCAGGTCAATGACAGCGCCTGGGGCTAGCCCGGCCACATGCAAAACCCTGTCCCTCCCTGGAGCAGAATCTGGCCACGTGGGGGCGCTGGAGCAGCACAGGAACCCCGGAAGATGCCCTCCGGTCTGGGGGCGTGTCCATAAGAGTGCCGCCCACTACCCTGTCGGCCATTGGTCTAGATTTGGGCCAGCAGTCTGTGCATGGCTCACAGCCTAGGCCCCCGCCTGTTCGCCGGATCTCCTAGGGCCCGTTCACCCCGTCCTGCGTTTCTGGCACCCCTTTCTTCGGCCTCACGCCAACACCCCCACACACCAGCCCCCGCCTTCTGACAATCCCCCTCACTCCCCGCCCCCAAAAGAGCTAGTCGGTCCCACAGGTTTACTGCAGCCTGGGCCGCCATTACGCCCCACTTGTTGTGCTCTTATGTCGCGTCCCTTCGCCTCTGCCCCAGCTCGGGGTCACCGCCAAGGCCAAGAGGAACGTGAGAGGCGGTCAGAGGAAGGCGGGAGCGTCCCGGGACCCCGCACCTTCCAAGCTGTGAGCCCAGGTACTCAGGGGGCAGGGCCCCGCCCCCACCCCCCCTCCCCCACCCCGCAGCCTGCCGTCGTGATGCAGTGCGCAGCTGGGACCTTGTCACCAGCAGTTGTCACGCCAGGCCAAGAGGCCACCCTCTTCAGGGTGGAGGCGGTGGAGGAGGGCGAGGCCCTGGTGGACGGAGACGTGGCGGGGATCGGGCGGGAGTTCCAGCTGCTTGCGGAAGACATCGTGGAGGAGGTGGAGGTTGTGGCGGATGAGGAGCAGGAACAGCGGCCCTCCCAGGAGCTAGAGGAGAAGACGGTGGAGGAGCAGGGCCAGGAAAGGCCCGGAGGCCCTTGTGAGCGCCAGGAGCTGGATGCCCTGCAGGCACTGGCCGCCCTGCAGGTAGAACTGAGCTCTGAGCGTGAGCAAAACCGCAGGGCTTACGTTCAGTTCATGCGCAAGAACCATCAGAGGAGGAAGCGTCACTTGGCTCGGAGGAGCGCCATCATCCAGGGCATCCCTGGCTTCTGGGCCAAAGCTGTATCCTTTGCGCTGCTCCTTGGGGTCCGCTGCTCAGGAGGACGAGGAAGGGGAGAAGGGGCAGGAGCAGGCGGAGGGGGTGGAGGCGAGGGCACAGGAAGGGCGCCGGAGGCCACTGAAGGAAATGTGGTCCTGGGCAATTGGCAGGCTCCAAAGGCACAGCCGAGTAGGGCCTGGGCAGGGCCACAGGTGGACGTGTCGCAGCCATGCCTTTGAGTGTCTCCTTCAGGCCTGCATCTGAGGAGGCGCAGCCCCCGAGGCCTCTAAGTCAACATTGACCAGAGACGGTACACAAGAGCAGCGTTCGCAGACAGTTATTGGTGTAAATGTGGGTGATCCCGGCACATTGCTGGGGCATGTGAGTCATTCACACACACACGCACACACGCACACGCACACGCACACGCACACGCACACACACGTACACATAAACACACACACACATACCCAAGAAGCCCTTTACTTTCAGACACGGTTTGTCACAAGGACTGCAAGTCTGACCGTATAAGCAGTGACATGCCGCTACCCAGCATACACAGGTCTGGAGGAGCAGAGTAGCGGTCAGAAACAGCCCCTGCTTGGGGAATGCAGATGCACACCATCCCAAGGGGCCCAGAGCCATGAGCGTGTCTGATGGTATGGCAGGTCCTGAGGATATCAGCAGTGGCCGGGCAAGAGGCAGTGCCCGCCAAGCTCCTTGCAGATGCGTGTTCCAGTATCCTTGTTCCACCCCAGACTAGGGCTGATGCTCCTGGCTCTTCTTGGCCGGCATGTGGCCTGAATGGCTCCTTGACCTAAAGCAGATTATGAGCCACCCTCAAGTCTCCGTCCTGATCAGCGACCAAGATCAAGACTTTCTCGGCTACATGATGGACTTGAAGGTCAGTGAGGGAGACTGAGGAAGGGTGGGTATGGGACCTGGCGGGGAGTGGGAGGAACGTGTTAGCCATGTTCCTGTGCTGTGAGACTTTGGAGAGGCATCGGGGAAGCTGATCATGCCTGCCTTGGAGGCAAGCTGAGGCCCCTAGAAGCTTGCACCTTTTCCCTCCTCGCTATCCTGGCAGGTGCAGGTGCGGAGCCATCCGCCGTCCCGCTGCAAGCTGATCTTTTCCTTTCGGGACAACCCCTACTTCTTGAACTCGGTGATCATTAAGGAGTATTACCTTGACATCACTGGTAAAAGGTGGCTCCCGGGGTGATGAGTGTGGGTGTGCAAGCGTGTGGATGATGCACCTGCGGTGTCCACCCCAGTCTCCCCTGTCTGTCTGCAGGGTACAGGGCACGTCGATCCACTCCAGTCCACTGGTTCTGGGACTTTGAACGGGGAGCCCCCAGCCGCAGGCTGGACACCAGGAGCCTTAACTTTCTCAACTGGCTGTCAGGCCACAACGGCCCAGAATCGAACAGGATTGCTGAGGTGGGGTTGCTTTGGGCTTGCACACAGTTGGTGGTTGATGTTGGAGTTCTTGGCTGCTCATGGGAGGGTTGGGAGCCTGGTCAGCCCCTGGCTGACCTTGCTCGTGTTGCCTGCAGATCATCAGCGAAGACGTGTGGGACGATCCCCTGAAGTACTACCTCAGGGAGGAAGGTTCGTCCATGAGAGACAACTGACAGAAACACATGTGGTGATGGGGTCTGGAGGTAGGCCCCGTAGGGACAGCCGAATAGTAGCTGGGACACAGTACTTTCTTTCGCAAGTGGGGATGCTCAGGCTCATGCAAACTGGCTGCAGAGCCAGAGCCTGAGTCAAGCATGTAGCAGGTGACTTGCTGAGACTGGGGGCTGGGGGGGACTCGGTGTGTCCGAGAGCGCAGTAAGTCCCCCTCCAGTCAGCTGTGGTGGCAGCGCGAGAGTCCTAGGTGATACGACTAGAGGCAGGGTGAATTAAGTGCCTGTGTCAGAATCATCTGTCCTTGGGTCCTGCCATTCCCCCGGCGTCCTTCCTCTCACTGAGTTTGAGAATGCCTGGGCCCTTCACTTCCGCCCCTTAACCTAGGATGGCCTGTCATTGAAAGGGCGTCCTGTCCAGGGCCCCAGTGCACCTGTGCGCTGACTTTGGGATCTTGTGTGAATTTCCACATCCAATACTCTGATCTCACCAGCACCACACCTGCTGAGCTTGAAGTTGCTTCAGGGAAAATCCGGACGTCTCTGGGAGGAGGTGGACAGGGAGCCCCAAGGGCAGGACATGGTGCCTAGTGACACCATCTCCGTCATTGCTGGACACGGGTCTTCGGCTCCTGAAACCCCTGTGTTCCCTGTTTGCGTCCGTGTCCACGTGCCAAGCATGTGTGTGTGTACACGCGTGTGCTTGTGTCACCTGTCTTTATGCGGGGGTGTGTGTGTGTGTCCGGCCCAGGGCGGACGCAGAGATGAAGGCGACGGGAGAGGAGGTGACGAGCGACCAGAAGAGGAGGCACGAGGCGTCCCCAGGCTGACGGAGGCTGGTCACCGACTCTCCGCATGACCGTATCCGGGATGGGAATGAGGAAAAGATGGCCAGTGATACCTGCAGACCGTGGCTCGAGAAATCCGCAATTAGACCAAATCCAAAACACGCTCGCCACTTCTAACTTGTGGTTGTGTGTGCTTGGACCAGGGAGAGGGAAGTGCATGGTCTGAGGATTCCGCGAGGGCAAATCAGGTGGGGCGGGGCTTTGAAACCGCTGCCTGAGGAGCCCTCAGTCCATGGGGACGTGGGCCGGCCTCTGGAAATGGTGGGCGAGGGTATGGCTGGACCCGGGGTGGAGAGGAGGCCAAGTTCCTGTAGAGAAGAGCAGAGACCCGAAGGAGAAAGAGGCACAGATTGCCTGCTGCACTGGGGACTTGTTCCACACACGGAAGAAGGAGACCCGGGAGGGCCCTGGGCCAGTGCTGCCCAGGATCAGCCCATCGGCCCGCACGCTGTCTCCACGAGGGTGGCACACACTGGCATGATGCGAAACACAACGCAAGATGTGCTAAGCTAGGCTGTCCGTGCAAAACCACAGGCACGCGAGGAGAGACAGGGTGTGAGCGTGGCAGACGTCCAGGCATTTCCAGCCTCCTCGGCAGGGCAGAAAGGCGAGGGAGGCGCAGGTGTGGGTGTACGTGTGCGTCCCTCTGCCGGAGTGTGCCTGTGAGGGAGGGAAGAGGGAGGAAGCAAGGACGGTGGGCTACTTGCATGTGCCAAGGGACCTCGGGAGAATGGCAGACAGGGAAGCCCCTGGGGGCGGTTGAGAGCCTGCTGGTGGATTTCAGGGCCCAGGGGCTAGGCATTAGCGGCCCTGCCAAAGACACCCCATGGGTCGTGCTCCAAGTCCTGACGTGAATTCCTTCCTTCCTCTGGGGTCTTGCCCCCGGCTGTGGGGGGGGGGTGGTGCCAGAGGTGCTAAGGGGCGCGTCTGCCCCAGACGGAGGTTTCTGGCAGTGTCGCTGGAGCAGAATCTCTGATTCTGTCGTAGGGCATCTGCACCAGATGACACTCAGAGGCACCCTGCCTTCCAGGTGACCGTCTTGGATGTCCCCGGGCCCAAGCGGGGACTGGCTTCCTTGGCATGTGGGCTGTGTAGGCAAGCAGGGATGCCTGACTGTCGGGAATTCTAGCTGGGCCTAATGAGAGCAACTGAAAGAGAGTCTTGGCATTTAGCAAAGCAGTGAGGCCCGGGTGGTACAAGGCCTCTTGGTGCCTTTGAGGTAGCAAAGCTGCTTTCTGCCCAGGGAGGCATGAGCTGTGGGCCCAGACAGGGCCGGGTGCCCAGGGCAGCATCGGTTCAGGGACTGAGTGCGTCTGGGTAGTGTTAAAGAGAAGGGACGGCGTGTAGGGTTGCCGCCTTACCTTTACGGCCTCAGGTTCCGTGCCTTGTATCGGAAGAGTGCCTGTATCCACGTGCTCCTTCTTCACAAGATTGGATCAGACCCAGGCCTGTCACAGTCTCTTGGGGCCCTTGCAGGCCCGGGCGTCTCTTTGGCCTTTTCCTGCTACAGGGAGACAGGGAGACAGGTGCACTCAGCAAGCTACACAGGTGGGAAGCACAGGGGCCTCACTCGGAGTGTTGTGGGCCCTGACGGCTGGTGGGCTAGCAACAGGGCCACGCCATTGACAAGGAACGACCTAGATAGATGCACACGGAGAAAGCGGTTCTCCACGTCAGCGGAGGCCAGCGCTCCTTGTTTTCTGGTTCCCTGAGGGAAGGCACAGACAATGGATCCGGCCAACGTGACTGGTACTGTGAAGCTGTCCAAGGTGATGGGAGAAGGCAGAACACAGGCGCCTGTCACTCAGCTGGCCACAGCGAGCAAATCCTGGGTCCTGCCCTTGCCCAAACCCCCGACAAATACTCCTGAGCGCACATCTCGGTTCCTGCACCGAACCAGGCCAGGTCCTGCACTTCTTCAAGCCCCCGACCGACACTCCTGGGCCAGCATCGGACTCTCAGGCTTGTTCCTGGCCTTAGTCAAGCCCCCGGAACACATTCCTGAGCCCACAACGCGCTCTGTACCCCTGAACTACGGTGTGTCCTCCCCTTGTTCAAGCCCCCAGGAAACACTACTGAGCCCGCATCTCACTCGCTGCATTGAACCTGGCTGGCTCCTTGTCTTGTTCAAGCCCCCGACAGATACTCCGGAACCCACATCTCGGTCCCTGCACTGATCCCGGCTGGGTGCTGCCCTTGTTCCCGACCCCGACAAATACTCCTGAGCCCACATCTCGGGCCCTGCACTGAATCGGGTGGGCCCTGCCCATCTTCCAGCCCCGACAAACTCTCCTGAGCCCACATCCCGGTCCCTGCACTGAAGCAGGCTGGGTGCTTCCCATGTTCAAGCCCCGACAAGCACTCCTGAGCCCACATCTCGGGCCCTGCACCGACCCAGTCTGGGTCCTGCCCTTGTTCAAGCCGCTGAACAAATACCCCTGAGCCGGCTTCTCTGTCCCTGCCGTGAACCAGGCCAGGAGCTGCACGTGTTGAAGCCACTGACCAACACTTCTGGGCCTGCATCTGATTCTCAGGCTGGTTCCTGGCCTGAGGTAAGCCCCCAGCAAACAGTATTGAGGCCACAGCTGGCTCCCTGCTCCTGAACTCAACTAAGGTGTGACCTCCCCTTGTTCAACCACCCTCCCCCCCCCACCCCCCAGGAAACACCACTGTGCCCGCATCTCACTCGCTGCATTGAACCAGGCTGGGTCCTGCGCTTGTTCAAACCCCCGACAAATCCTCCTGAGCCCACCCCTCGGTCCCTGCACTGAACCAGGCTGGATCCTCCCTTTGTTCAAGCCCCTGACAAACACACCTGACACCACCTCTCGGTCCCGTCATCGAGCCAGGCTGGGTCCTGCCCATGATCAAGCAGCCGATAAACACTCCTTGGAGCACATCTCGGTCCCTGCACTGATCCAGGCTGGATCCTGCCCTTGTTCATCCCGACAGACACTCCCGAGGCCACAGCACAGTCCCTGCCATGACCCAGGCTGGGTCCTGCCTTTGTTCAAGCCCCCGACAAACACTCTTGAGCCCACATCTCGGTCCATGCAACTGAATCGGGTCGGCCCTGCCCATGCCCAAGCTCTTTGTAGAACGCATATATCGTGTGTCAGGACTATAGGATGGCTGGTTTAGCTTGATCCTCTTGCTGCTCCAGGCCCCACAGGCTTGGGCCACAGGGCAGGCTAGGATGTGTTCTCACATGGAGAACAGAACCACTTTGAAAGGGCCTCCATAGGGTCGATGGCAGCCGTGCATGTCTCCGACACCGGTGAGTCGTGGGACTTAACGGGGAGCTGTCCTTAGCGTCTCCCTGGCCGGCATTCGCACAAGGTTCAGGGGGGGTCCCTCATGCCAGCAGAGCGGGCCTCGTTTCTCCCTCTGCGCACAGTGTGGCCACGGCACCTCAGGCTTGTGCAGCTTTCACGTCGGCCCAGCGAGGGAGGGAGGGTCGCCCGTCCCCTTCTGCGCTTCAGCAGTGACCGCCCACTGTTGGCTTTCAAGGTCGAGAAAGCACTCTCCGAACGTGTGGACTAAAACCCTCTGAACTCCCACCGGTGAAACTCACTCAGGACGAGAAGGGCTTGCCTTCACGCCAAGGATAAGCGTCTCTTCTGAGCGCTGGTGTCCACAGAGTTGCAGACGGCAACAGCACTACTTAGAGAGACGGAGACACACAGACACCAGCGCCTGCTACACACGCGGAAGGATTGCCCAACACAGTGCTATGCCAGAAGCAAAGATACAGAGACACAGAGTGAGCGCTGTACACTAAGGCGCTGGTGTTCCCGAACAGTGGAGATCCACTGTAGCACTGTAGGTGGGGTTCTTCCCTACTCCCCTAGCATCCGGACAGCAGCAGGCTCTCTGTCCCTTGAAGAAAAGTATCCAGCCCTTTGGCACCCCTGCGTATCCCTTGGATACTCAGGGAGAGCTCTCAGTTATTGCCAGTCCCAGGGGACACAGGAGTGTGCGGTTCGGATGGCGGAGCAGGAACCCGTGCTTGGAATTTCCAGAGCCAGGTCAATGACAGTGCCTGGGGCTAGCCCGGCCACATGCAAAACCCTGTCCCTCCCTGGAGCAGAATCTGGCCACGTGGGGGCGCTGGAGCAGCACAGGAACCCCGGAAGATGCCCTCCGGTCTGGGGGCGTGTCCATAAGAGTGCCGCCCACTACCCTGTCGGCCATTGGTCTAGATTTGGGCCAGCAGTCTGTGCATGGCTCACAGCCTAGGCCCCCGCCTGTTCGCCGGATCTCCTAGGGCCCGTTCACCCCGTCCTGCGTTTCTGGCACCCCTTTCTTCGGCCTCACGCCAACACCCCCACACACCAGCCCCCGCCTTCTGACAATCCCCCTCACTCCCCGCCCCCAAAAGAGCTAGTCGGTCCCACAGGTTTACTGCAGCCTGGGCCGCCATTACGCCCCACTTGTTGTGCTCTTATGTCGCGTCCCTTCGCCTCTGCCCCAGCTCGGGGTCACCGCCAAGGCCAAGAGGAACGTGAGAGGCGGTCAGAGGAAGGCGGGAGCGTCCCGGGACCCCGCACCTTCCAAGCTGTGAGCCCAGGTACTCAGGGGGCAGGGCCCCGCCCCCACCCCCCCTCCCCCACCCCGCAGCCTGCCGTCGTGATGCAGTGCGCAGCTGGGACCTTGTCACCAGCAGTTGTCACGCCAGGCCAAGAGGCCACCCTCTTCAGGGTGGAGGCGGTGGAGGAGGGCGAGGCCCTGGTGGACGGAGACGTGGCGGGGATCGGGCGGGAGTTCCAGCTGCTTGCGGAAGACATCGTGGAGGAGGTGGAGGTTGTGGCGGATGAGGAGCAGGAACAGCGGCCCTCCCAGGAGCTAGAGGAGAAGACGGTGGAGGAGCAGGGCCAGGAAAGGCCCGGAGGCCCTTGTGAGCGCCAGGAGCTGGATGCCCTGCAGGCACTGGCCGCCCTGCAGGTAGAACTGAGCTCTGAGCGTGAGCAAAACCGCAGGGCTTACGTTCAGTTCATGCGCAAGAACCATCAGAGGAGGAAGCGTCACTTGGCTCGGAGGAGCGCCATCATCCAGGGCATCCCTGGCTTCTGGGCCAAAGCTGTATCCTTTGCGCTGCTCCTTGGGGTCCGCTGCTCAGGAGGACGAGGAAGGGGAGAAGGGGCAGGAGCAGGCGGAGGGGGTGGAGGCGAGGGCACAGGAAGGGCGCCGGAGGCCACTGAAGGAAATGTGGTCCTGGGCAATTGGCAGGCTCCAAAGGCACAGCCGAGTAGGGCCTGGGCAGGGCCACAGGTGGACGTGTCGCAGCCATGCCTTTGAGTGTCTCCTTCAGGCCTGCATCTGAGGAGGCGCAGCCCCCGAGGCCTCTAAGTCAACATTGACCAGAGACGGTACACAAGAGCAGCGTTCGCAGACAGTTATTGGTGTAAATGTGGGTGATCCCGGCACATTGCTGGGGCATGTGAGTCATTCACACACACACGCACACACGCACACGCACACGCACACGCACACGCACACACACGTACACATAAACACACACACACATACCCAAGAAGCCCTTTACTTTCAGACACGGTTTGTCACAAGGACTGCAAGTCTGACCGTATAAGCAGTGACATGCCGCTACCCAGCATACACAGGTCTGGAGGAGCAGAGTAGCGGTCAGAAACAGCCCCTGCTTGGGGAATGCAGATGCACACCATCCCAAGGGGCCCAGAGCCATGAGCGTGTCTGATGGTATGGCAGGTCCTGAGGATATCAGCAGTGGCCGGGCAAGAGGCAGTGCCCGCCAAGCTCCTTGCAGATGCGTGTTCCAGTATCCTTGTTCCACCCCAGACTAGGGCTGATGCTCCTGGCTCTTCTTGGCCGGCATGTGGCCTGAATGGCTCCTTGACCTAAAGCAGATTATGAGCCACCCTCAAGTCTCCGTCCTGATCAGCGACCAAGATCAAGACTTTCTCGGCTACATGATGGACTTGAAGGTCAGTGAGGGAGACTGAGGAAGGGTGGGTATGGGACCTGGCGGGGAGTGGGAGGAACGTGTTAGCCATGTTCCTGTGCTGTGAGACTTTGGAGAGGCATCGGGGAAGCTGATCATGCCTGCCTTGGAGGCAAGCTGAGGCCCCTAGAAGCTTGCACCTTTTCCCTCCTCGCTATCCTGGCAGGTGCAGGTGCGGAGCCATCCGCCGTCCCGCTGCAAGCTGATCTTTTCCTTTCGGGACAACCCCTACTTCTTGAACTCGGTGATCATTAAGGAGTATTACCTTGACATCACTGGTAAAAGGTGGCTCCCGGGGTGATGAGTGTGGGTGTGCAAGCGTGTGGATGATGCACCTGCGGTGTCCACCCCAGTCTCCCCTGTCTGTCTGCAGGGTACAGGGCACGTCGATCCACTCCAGTCCACTGGTTCTGGGACTTTGAACGGGGAGCCCCCAGCCGCAGGCTGGACACCAGGAGCCTTAACTTTCTCAACTGGCTGTCAGGCCACAACGGCCCAGAATCGAACAGGATTGCTGAGGTGGGGTTGCTTTGGGCTTGCACACAGTTGGTGGTTGATGTTGGAGTTCTTGGCTGCTCATGGGAGGGTTGGGAGCCTGGTCAGCCCCTGGCTGACCTTGCTCGTGTTGCCTGCAGATCATCAGCGAAGACGTGTGGGACGATCCCCTGAAGTACTACCTCAGGGAGGAAGGTTCGTCCATGAGAGACAACTGACAGAAACACATGTGGTGATGGGGTCTGGAGGTAGGCCCCGTAGGGACAGCCGAATAGTAGCTGGGACACAGTACTTTCTTTCGCAAGTGGGGATGCTCAGGCTCATGCAAACTGGCTGCAGAGCCAGAGCCTGAGTCAAGCATGTAGCAGGTGACTTGCTGAGACTGGGGGCTGGGGGGGACTCGGTGTGTCCGAGAGCGCAGTAAGTCCCCCTCCAGTCAGCTGTGGTGGCAGCGCGAGAGTCCTAGGTGATACGACTAGAGGCAGGGTGAATTAAGTGCCTGTGTCAGAATCATCTGTCCTTGGGTCCTGCCATTCCCCCGGCGTCCTTCCTCTCACTGAGTTTGAGAATGCCTGGGCCCTTCACTTCCGCCCCTTAACCTAGGATGGCCTGTCATTGAAAGGGCGTCCTGTCCAGGGCCCCAGTGCACCTGTGCGCTGACTTTGGGATCTTGTGTGAATTTCCACATCCAATACTCTGATCTCACCAGCACCACACCTGCTGAGCTTGAAGTTGCTTCAGGGAAAATCCGGACGTCTCTGGGAGGAGGTGGACAGGGAGCCCCAAGGGCAGGACATGGTGCCTAGTGACACCATCTCCGTCATTGCTGGACACGGGTCTTCGGCTCCTGAAACCCCTGTGTTCCCTGTTTGCGTCCGTGTCCACGTGCCAAGCATGTGTGTGTGTACACGCGTGTGCTTGTGTCACCTGTCTTTATGCGGGGGTGTGTGTGTGTGTCCGGCCCAGGGCGGACGCAGAGATGAAGGCGACGGGAGAGGAGGTGACGAGCGACCAGAAGAGGAGGCACGAGGCGTCCCCAGGCTGACGGAGGCTGGTCACCGACTCTCCGCATGACCGTATCCGGGATGGGAATGAGGAAAAGATGGCCAGTGATACCTGCGGACCGTGGCTCGAGAAATCCGCAATTAGACCAAATCCAAAACACGCTCGCCACTTCTAACTTGTGGTTGTGTGTGCTTGGACCAGGGAGAGGGAAGTGCATGGTCTGAGGATTCCGCGAGGGCAAATCAGGTGGGGCGGGGCTTTGAAACCGCTGCCTGAGGAGCCCTCAGTCCATGGGGACGTGGGCCGGCCTCTGGAAATGGTGGGCGAGGGTATGGCTGGACCCGGGGTGGAGAGGAGGCCAAGTTCCTGTAGAGAAGAGCAGAGACCCGAAGGAGAAAGAGGCACAGATTGCCTGCTGCACTGGGGACTTGTTCCACACACGGAAGAAGGAGACCCGGGAGGGCCCTGGGCCAGTGCTGCCCAGGATCAGCCCATCGGCCCGCACGCTGTCTCCACGAGGGTGGCACACACTGGCATGATGCGAAACACAACGCAAGATGTGCTAAGCTAGGCTGTCCGTGCAAAACCACAGGCACGCGAGGAGAGACAGGGTGTGAGCGTGGCAGACGTCCAGGCATTTCCAGCCTCCTCGGCAGGGCAGAAAGGCGAGGGAGGCGCAGGTGTGGGTGTACGTGTGCGTCCCTCTGCCGGAGTGTGCCTGTGAGGGAGGGAAGAGGGAGGAAGCAAGGACGGTGGGCTACTTGCATGTGCCAAGGGACCTCGGGAGAATGGCAGACAGGGAAGCCCCTGGGGGCGGTTGAGAGCCTGCTGGTGGATTTCAGGGCCCAGGGGCTAGGCATTAGCGGCCCTGCCAAAGACACCCCATGGGTCGTGCTCCAAGTCCTGACGTGAATTCCTTCCTTCCTCTGGGGTCTTGCCCCCGGCTGTGGGGGGGGGGGGTGCCAGAGGTGCTAAGGGGCGCGTCTGCCCCAGACGGAGGTTTCTGGCAGTGTCGCTGGAGCAGAATCTCTGATTCTGTCGTAGGGCATCTGCACCAGATGACACTCAGAGGCACCCTGCCTTCCAGGTGACCGTCTTGGATGTCCCCGGGCCCAAGCGGGGACTGGCTTCCTTGGCATGTGGGCTGTGTAGGCAAGCAGGGATGCCTGACTGTCGGGAATTCTAGCTGGGCCTAATGAGAGCAACTGAAAGAGAGTCTTGGCATTTAGCAAAGCAGTGAGGCCCGGGTGGTACAAGGCCTCTTGGTGCCTTTGAGGTAGCAAAGCTGCTTTCTGCCCAGGGAGGCATGAGCTGTGGGCCCAGACAGGGCCGGGTGCCCAGGGCAGCATCGGTTCAGGGACTGAGTGCGTCTGGGTAGTGTTAAAGAGAAGGGACGGCGTGTAGGGTTGCCGCCTTACCTTTACGGCCTCAGGTTCCGTGCCTTGTATCGGAAGAGTGCCTGTATCCACGTGCTCCTTCTTCACAAGATTGGATCAGACCCAGGCCTGTCACAGTCTCTTGGGGCCCTTGCAGGCCCGGGCGTCTCTTTGGCCTTTTCCTGCTACAGGGAGACAGGGAGACAGGTGCACTCAGCAAGCTACACAGGTGGGAAGCACAGGGGCCTCACTCGGAGTGTTGTGGGCCCTGACGGCTGGTGGGCTAGCAACAGGGCCACGCCATTGACAAGGAACGACCTAGATAGATGCACACGGAGAAAGCGGTTCTCCACGTCAGCGGAGGCCAGCGCTCCTTGTTTTCTGGTTCCCTGAGGGAAGGCACAGACAATGGATCCGGCCAACGTGACTGGTACTGTGAAGCTGTCCAAGGTGATGGGAGAAGGCAGAACACAGGCGCCTGTCACTCAGCTGGCCACAGCGAGCAAATCCTGGGTCCTGCCCTTGCCCAAACCCCCGACAAATACTCCTGAGCGCACATCTCGGTTCCTGCACCGAACCAGGCCAGGTCCTGCACTTCTTCAAGCCCCCGACCGACACTCCTGGGCCAGCATCGGACTCTCAGGCTTGTTCCTGGCCTTAGTCAAGCCCCCGGAACACATTCCTGAGCCCACAACGCGCTCTGTACCCCTGAACTACGGTGTGTCCTCCCCTTGTTCAAGCCCCCAGGAAACACTACTGAGCCCGCATCTCACTCGCTGCATTGAACCTGGCTGGCTCCTTGTCTTGTTCAAGCCCCCGACAGATACTCCGGAACCCACATCTCGGTCCCTGCACTGATCCCGGCTGGGTGCTGCCCTTGTTCCCGACCCCGACAAATACTCCTGAGCCCACATCTCGGGCCCTGCACTGAATCGGGTGGGCCCTGCCCATCTTCCAGCCCCGACAAACTCTCCTGAGCCCACATCCCGGTCCCTGCACTGAAGCAGGCTGGGTGCTTCCCATGTTCAAGCCCCGACAAGCACTCCTGAGCCCACATCTCGGGCCCTGCACCGACCCAGTCTGGGTCCTGCCCTTGTTCAAGCCGCTGAACAAATACCCCTGAGCCGGCTTCTCTGTCCCTGCCGTGAACCAGGCCAGGAGCTGCACGTGTTGAAGCCACTGACCAACACTTCTGGGCCTGCATCTGATTCTCAGGCTGGTTCCTGGCCTGAGGTAAGCCCCCAGCAAACAGTATTGAGGCCACAGCTGGCTCCCTGCTCCTGAACTCAACTAAGGTGTGACCTCCCCTTGTTCAACCACCCTCCCCCCCCCACCCCCCAGGAAACACCACTGTGCCCGCATCTCACTCGCTGCATTGAACCAGGCTGGGTCCTGCGCTTGTTCAAACCCCCGACAAATCCTCCTGAGCCCACCCCTCGGTCCCTGCACTGAACCAGGCTGGATCCTCCCTTTGTTCAAGCCCCTGACAAACACACCTGACACCACCTCTCGGTCCCGTCATCGAGCCAGGCTGGGTCCTGCCCATGATCAAGCAGCCGATAAACACTCCTTGGAGCACATCTCGGTCCCTGCACTGATCCAGGCTGGATCCTGCCCTTGTTCATCCCGACAGACACTCCCGAGGCCACAGCACAGTCCCTGCCATGACCCAGGCTGGGTCCTGCCTTTGTTCAAGCCCCCGACAAACACTCTTGAGCCCACATCTCGGTCCATGCAACTGAATCGGGTCGGCCCTGCCCATGCCCAAGCTCTTTGTAGAACGCATATATCGTGTGTCAGGACTATAGGATGGCTGGTTTAGCTTGATCCTCTTGCTGCTCCAGGCCCCACAGGCTTGGGCCACAGGGCAGGCTAGGATGTGTTCTCACATGGAGAACAGAACCACTTTGAAAGGGCCTCCATAGGGTCGATGGCAGCCGTGCATGTCTCCGACACCGGTGAGTCGTGGGACTTAACGGGGAGCTGTCCTTAGCGTCTCCCTGGCCGGCATTCGCACAAGGTTCAGGGGGGGTCCCTCATGCCAGCAGAGCGGGCCTCGTTTCTCCCTCTGCGCACAGTGTGGCCACGGCACCTCAGGCTTGTGCAGCTTTCACGTCGGCCCAGCGAGGGAGGGAGGGTCGCCCGTCCCCTTCTGCGCTTCAGCAGTGACCGCCCACTGTTGGCTTTCAAGGTCGAGAAAGCACTCTCCGAACGTGTGGACTAAAACCCTCTGAACTCCCACCGGTGAAACTCACTCAGGACGAGAAGGGCTTGCCTTCACGCCAAGGATAAGCGTCTCTTCTGAGCGCTGGTGTCCACAGAGTTGCAGACGGCAACAGCACTACTTAGAGAGACGGAGACACACAGACACCAGCGCCTGCTACACACGCGGAAGGATTGCCCAACACAGTGCTATGCCAGAAGCAAAGATACAGAGACACAGAGTGAGCGCTGTACACTAAGGCGCTGGTGTTCCCGAACAGTGGAGATCCACTGTAGCACTGTAGGTGGGGTTCTTCCCTACTCCCCTAGCATCCGGACAGCAGCAGGCTCTCTGTCCCTTGAAGAAAAGTATCCAGCCCCTTGGCACCCCTGCGTATCCCTTGGATACTCAGGGAGAGCTCTCAGTTATTGCCAGTCCCAGGGGACACAGGAGTGTGCGGTTCGGATGGCGGAGCAGGAACCCGTGCTTGGAATTTCCAGAGCCAGGTCAATGACAGTGCCTGGGGCTAGCCCGGCCACATGCAAAACCCTGTCCCTCCCTGGAGCAGAATCTGGCCACGTGGGGGCGCTGGAGCAGCACAGGAACCCCGGAAGATGCCCTCCGGTCTGGGGGCGTGTCCATAAGAGTGCCGCCCACTACCCTGTCGGCCATTGGTCTAGATTTGGGCCAGCAGTCTGTGCATGGCTCACAGCCTAGGCCCCCGCCTGTTCGCCGGATCTCCTAGGGCCCGTTCACCCCGTCCTGCGTTTCTGGCACCCCTTTCTTCGGCCTCACGCCAACACCCCCACACACCAGCCCCCGCCTTCTGACAATCCCCCTCACTCCCCGCCCCCAAAAGAGCTAGTCGGTCCCACAGGTTTACTGCAGCCTGGGCCGCCATTACGCCCCACTTGTTGTGCTCTTATGTCGCGTCCCTTCGCCTCTGCCCCAGCTCGGGGTCACCGCCAAGGCCAAGAGGAACGTGAGAGGCGGTCAGAGGAAGGCGGGAGCGTCCCGGGACCCCGCACCTTCCAAGCTGTGAGCCCAGGTACTCAGGGGGCAGGGCCCCGCCCCCACCCCCCCTCCCCCACCCCGCAGCCTGCCGTCGTGATGCAGTGCGCAGCTGGGACCTTGTCACCAGCAGTTGTCACGCCAGGCCAAGAGGCCACCCTCTTCAGGGTGGAGGCGGTGGAGGAGGGCGAGGCCCTGGTGGACGGAGACGTGGCGGGGATCGGGCGGGAGTTCCAGCTGCTTGCGGAAGACATCGTGGAGGAGGTGGAGGTTGTGGCGGATGAGGAGCAGGAACAGCGGCCCTCCCAGGAGCTAGAGGAGAAGACGGTGGAGGAGCAGGGCCAGGAAAGGCCCGGAGGCCCTTGTGAGCGCCAGGAGCTGGATGCCCTGCAGGCACTGGCCGCCCTGCAGGTAGAACTGAGCTCTGAGCGTGAGCAAAACCGCAGGGCTTACGTTCAGTTCATGCGCAAGAACCATCAGAGGAGGAAGCGTCACTTGGCTCGGAGGAGCGCCATCATCCAGGGCATCCCTGGCTTCTGGGCCAAAGCTGTATCCTTTGCGCTGCTCCTTGGGGTCCGCTGCTCAGGAGGACGAGGAAGGGGAGAAGGGGCAGGAGCAGGCGGAGGGGGTGGAGGCGAGGGCACAGGAAGGGCGCCGGAGGCCACTGAAGGAAATGTGGTCCTGGGCAATTGGCAGGCTCCAAAGGCACAGCCGAGTAGGGCCTGGGCAGGGCCACAGGTGGACGTGTCGCAGCCATGCCTTTGAGTGTCTCCTTCAGGCCTGCATCTGAGGAGGCGCAGCCCCCGAGGCCTCTAAGTCAACATTGACCAGAGACGGTACACAAGAGCAGCGTTCGCAGACAGTTATTGGTGTAAATGTGGGTGATCCCGGCACATTGCTGGGGCATGTGAGTCATTCACACACACACGCACACACGCACACGCACACGCACACGCACACGCACACACACGTACACATAAACACACACACACATACCCAAGAAGCCCTTTACTTTCAGACACGGTTTGTCACAAGGACTGCAAGTCTGACCGTATAAGCAGTGACATGCCGCTACCCAGCATACACAGGTCTGGAGGAGCAGAGTAGCGGTCAGAAACAGCCCCTGCTTGGGGAATGCAGATGCACACCATCCCAAGGGGCCCAGAGCCATGAGCGTGTCTGATGGTATGGCAGGTCCTGAGGATATCAGCAGTGGCCGGGCAAGAGGCAGTGCCCGCCAAGCTCCTTGCAGATGCGTGTTCCAGTATCCTTGTTCCACCCCAGACTAGGGCTGATGCTCCTGGCTCTTCTTGGCCGGCATGTGGCCTGAATGGCTCCTTGACCTAAAGCAGATTATGAGCCACCCTCAAGTCTCCGTCCTGATCAGCGACCAAGATCAAGACTTTCTCGGCTACATGATGGACTTGAAGGTCAGTGAGGGAGACTGAGGAAGGGTGGGTATGGGACCTGGCGGGGAGTGGGAGGAACGTGTTAGCCATGTTCCTGTGCTGTGAGACTTTGGAGAGGCATCGGGGAAGCTGATCATGCCTGCCTTGGAGGCAAGCTGAGGCCCCTAGAAGCTTGCACCTTTTCCCTCCTCGCTATCCTGGCAGGTGCAGGTGCGGAGCCATCCGCCGTCCCGCTGCAAGCTGATCTTTTCCTTTCGGGACAACCCCTACTTCTTGAACTCGGTGATCATTAAGGAGTATTACCTTGACATCACTGGTAAAAGGTGGCTCCCGGGGTGATGAGTGTGGGTGTGCAAGCGTGTGGATGATGCACCTGCGGTGTCCACCCCAGTCTCCCCTGTCTGTCTGCAGGGTACAGGGCACGTCGATCCACTCCAGTCCACTGGTTCTGGGACTTTGAACGGGGAGCCCCCAGCCGCAGGCTGGACACCAGGAGCCTTAACTTTCTCAACTGGCTGTCAGGCCACAACGGCCCAGAATCGAACAGGATTGCTGAGGTGGGGTTGCTTTGGGCTTGCACACAGTTGGTGGTTGATGTTGGAGTTCTTGGCTGCTCATGGGAGGGTTGGGAGCCTGGTCAGCCCCTGGCTGACCTTGCTCGTGTTGCCTGCAGATCATCAGCGAAGACGTGTGGGACGATCCCCTGAAGTACTACCTCAGGGAGGAAGGTTCGTCCATGAGAGACAACTGACAGAAACACATGTGGTGATGGGGTCTGGAGGTAGGCCCCGTAGGGACAGCCGAATAGTAGCTGGGACACAGTACTTTCTTTCGCAAGTGGGGATGCTCAGGCTCATGCAAACTGGCTGCAGAGCCAGAGCCTGAGTCAAGCATGTAGCAGGTGACTTGCTGAGACTGGGGGCTGGGGGGGACTCGGTGTGTCCGAGAGCGCAGTAAGTCCCCCTCCAGTCAGCTGTGGTGGCAGCGCGAGAGTCCTAGGTGATACGACTAGAGGCAGGGTGAATTAAGTGCCTGTGTCAGAATCATCTGTCCTTGGGTCCTGCCATTCCCCCGGCGTCCTTCCTCTCACTGAGTTTGAGAATGCCTGGGCCCTTCACTTCCGCCCCTTAACCTAGGATGGCCTGTCATTGAAAGGGCGTCCTGTCCAGGGCCCCAGTGCACCTGTGCGCTGACTTTGGGATCTTGTGTGAATTTCCACATCCAATACTCTGATCTCACCAGCACCACACCTGCTGAGCTTGAAGTTGCTTCAGGGAAAATCCGGACGTCTCTGGGAGGAGGTGGACAGGGAGCCCCAAGGGCAGGACATGGTGCCTAGTGACACCATCTCCGTCATTGCTGGACACGGGTCTTCGGCTCCTGAAACCCCTGTGTTCCCTGTTTGCGTCCGTGTCCACGTGCCAAGCATGTGTGTGTGTACACGCGTGTGCTTGTGTCACCTGTCTTTATGCGGGGGTGTGTGTGTGTGTCCGGCCCAGGGCGGACGCAGAGATGAAGGCGACGGGAGAGGAGGTGACGAGCGACCAGAAGAGGAGGCACGAGGCGTCCCCAGGCTGACGGAGGCTGGTCACCGACTCTCCGCATGACCGTATCCGGGATGGGAATGAGGAAAAGATGGCCAGTGATACCTGCGGACCGTGGCTCGAGAAATCCGCAATTAGACCAAATCCAAAACACGCTCGCCACTTCTAACTTGTGGTTGTGTGTGCTTGGACCAGGGAGAGGGAAGTGCATGGTCTGAGGATTCCGCGAGGGCAAATCAGGTGGGGCGGGGCTTTGAAACCGCTGCCTGAGGAGCCCTCAGTCCATGGGGACGTGGGCCGGCCTCTGGAAATGGTGGGCGAGGGTATGGCTGGACCCGGGGTGGAGAGGAGGCCAAGTTCCTGTAGAGAAGAGCAGAGACCCGAAGGAGAAAGAGGCACAGATTGCCTGCTGCACTGGGGACTTGTTCCACACACGGAAGAAGGAGACCCGGGAGGGCCCTGGGCCAGTGCTGCCCAGGATCAGCCCATCGGCCCGCACGCTGTCTCCACGAGGGTGGCACACACTGGCATGATGCGAAACACAACGCAAGATGTGCTAAGCTAGGCTGTCCGTGCAAAACCACAGGCACGCGAGGAGAGACAGGGTGTGAGCGTGGCAGACGTCCAGGCATTTCCAGCCTCCTCGGCAGGGCAGAAAGGCGAGGGAGGCGCAGGTGTGGGTGTACGTGTGCGTCCCTCTGCCGGAGTGTGCCTGTGAGGGAGGGAAGAGGGAGGAAGCAAGGACGGTGGGCTACTTGCATGTGCCAAGGGACCTCGGGAGAATGGCAGACAGGGAAGCCCCTGGGGGCGGTTGAGAGCCTGCTGGTGGATTTCAGGGCCCAGAGGCTAGGCATTAGCGGCCCTGCCAAAGACACCCCATGGGTCGTGCTCCAAGTCCTGACGTGAATTCCTTCCTTCCTCTGGGGTCTTGCCCCCGGCTGTGGGGGGGGGGGGGTGCCAGAGGTGCTAAGGGGCGCGTCTGCCCCAGACGGAGGTTTCTGGCAGTGTCGCTGGAGCAGAATCTCTGATTCTGTCGTAGGGCATCTGCACCAGATGACACTCAGAGGCACCCTGCCTTCCAGGTGACCGTCTTGGATGTCCCCGGGCCCAAGCGGGGACTGGCTTCCTTGGCATGTGGGCTGTGTAGGCAAGCAGGGATGCCTGACTGTCGGGAATTCTAGCTGGGCCTAATGAGAGCAACTGAAAGAGAGTCTTGGCATTTAGCAAAGCAGTGAGGCCCGGGTGGTACAAGGCCTCTTGGTGCCTTTGAGGTAGCAAAGCTGCTTTCTGCCCAGGGAGGCATGAGCTGTGGGCCCAGACAGGGCCGGGTGCCCAGGGCAGCATCGGTTCAGGGACTGAGTGCGTCTGGGTAGTGTTAAAGAGAAGGGACGGCGTGTAGGGTTGCCGCCTTACCTTTACGGCCTCAGGTTCCGTGCCTTGTATCGGAAGAGTGCCTGTATCCACGTGCTCCTTCTTCACAAGATTGGATCAGACCCAGGCCTGTCACAGTCTCTTGGGGCCCTTGCAGGCCCGGGCGTCTCTTTGGCCTTTTCCTGCTACAGGGAGACAGGGAGACAGGTGCACTCAGCAAGCTACACAGGTGGGAAGCACAGGGGCCTCACTCGGAGTGTTGTGGGCCCTGACGGCTGGTGGGCTAGCAACAGGGCCACGCCATTGACAAGGAACGACCTAGATAGATGCACACGGAGAAAGCGGTTCTCCACGTCAGCGGAGGCCAGCGCTCCTTGTTTTCTGGTTCCCTGAGGGAAGGCACAGACAATGGATCCGGCCAACGTGACTGGTACTGTGAAGCTGTCCAAGGTGATGGGAGAAGGCAGAACACAGGCGCCTGTCACTCAGCTGGCCACAGCGAGCAAATCCTGGGTCCTGCCCTTGCCCAAACCCCCGACAAATACTCCTGAGCGCACATCTCGGTTCCTGCACCGAACCAGGCCAGGTCCTGCACTTCTTCAAGCCCCCGACCGACACTCCTGGGCCAGCATCGGACTCTCAGGCTTGTTCCTGGCCTTAGTCAAGCCCCCGGAACACATTCCTGAGCCCACAACGCGCTCTGTACCCCTGAACTACGGTGTGTCCTCCCCTTGTTCAAGCCCCCAGGAAACACTACTGAGCCCGCATCTCACTCGCTGCATTGAACCTGGCTGGCTCCTTGTCTTGTTCAAGCCCCCGACAGATACTCCGGAACCCACATCTCGGTCCCTGCACTGATCCCGGCTGGGTGCTGCCCTTGTTCCCGACCCCGACAAATACTCCTGAGCCCACATCTCGGGCCCTGCACTGAATCGGGTGGGCCCTGCCCATCTTCCAGCCCCGACAAACTCTCCTGAGCCCACATCCCGGTCCCTGCACTGAAGCAGGCTGGGTGCTTCCCATGTTCAAGCCCCGACAAGCACTCCTGAGCCCACATCTCGGGCCCTGCACCGACCCAGTCTGGGTCCTGCCCTTGTTCAAGCCACTGAACAAATACCCCTGAGCCGGCTTCTCTGTCCCTGCCGTGAACCAGGCCAGGAGCTGCACGTGTTGAAGCCACTGACCAACACTTCTGGGCCTGCATCTGATTCTCAGGCTGGTTCCTGGCCTGAGGTAAGCCCCCAGCAAACAGTATTGAGGCCACAGCTGGCTCCCTGCTCCTGAACTCAACTAAGGTGTGACCTCCCCTTGTTCAACCACCCTCCCCCCCCCACCCCCCAGGAAACACCACTGTGCCCGCATCTCACTCGCTGCATTGAACCAGGCTGGGTCCTGCGCTTGTTCAAACCCCCGACAAATCCTCCTGAGCCCACCCCTCGGTCCCTGCACTGAACCAGGCTGGATCCTCCCTTTGTTCAAGCCCCTGACAAACACACCTGACACCACCTCTCGGTCCCGTCATCGAGCCAGGCTGGGTCCTGCCCATGATCAAGCAGCCGATAAACACTCCTTGGAGCACATCTCGGTCCCTGCACTGATCCAGGCTGGATCCTGCCCTTGTTCATCCCGACAGACACTCCCGAGGCCACAGCACAGTCCCTGCCATGACCCAGGCTGGGTCCTGCCTTTGTTCAAGCCCCCGACAAACACTCTTGAGCCCACATCTCGGTCCATGCAACTGAATCGGGTCGGCCCTGCCCATGCCCAAGCTCTTTGTAGAACGCATATATCGTGTGTCAGGACTATAGGATGGCTGGTTTAGCTTGATCCTCTTGCTGCTCCAGGCCCCACAGGCTTGGGCCACAGGGCAGGCTAGGATGTGTTCTCACATGGAGAACAGAACCACTTTGAAAGGGCCTCCATAGGGTCGATGGCAGCCGTGCATGTCTCCGACACCGGTGAGTCGTGGGACTTAACGGGGAGCTGTCCTTAGCGTCTCCCTGGCCGGCATTCGCACAAGGTTCAGGGGGGGTCCCTCATGCCAGCAGAGCGGGCCTCGTTTCTCCCTCTGCGCACAGTGTGGCCACGGCACCTCAGGCTTGTGCAGCTTTCACGTCGGCCCAGCGAGGGAGGGAGGGTCGCCCGTCCCCTTCTGCGCTTCAGCAGTGACCGCCCACTGTTGGCTTTCAGGGTCGAGAAAGCACTCTCCGAACGTGTGGACTAAAACCCTCTGAACTCCCACCGGTGAAACTCACTCAGGACGAGAAGGGCTTGCCTTCACGCCAAGGATAAGCGTCTCTTCTGAGCGCTGGTGTCCACAGAGTTGCAGACGGCAACAGCACTACTTAGAGAGACGGAGACACACAGACACCAGCGCCTGCTACACACGCGGAAGGATTGCCCAACACAGTGCTATGCCAGAAGCAAAGATACAGAGACACAGAGCGAGCGCTGTACACTAAGGCGCTGGTGTTCCCGAACAGTGGAGATCCACTGTAGCACTGTAGGTGGGGTTCTTCCCTACTCCCCTAGCATCCGGACAGCAGCAGGCTCTCTGTCCCTTGAAGAAAAGTATCCAGCCCCTTGGCACCCCTGCGTATCCCTTGGATACTCAGGGAGAGCTCTCAGTTATTGCCAGTCCCAGGGGACACAGGAGTGTGCGGTTCGGATGGCGGAGCAGGAACCCGTGCTTGGAATTTCCAGAGCCAGGTCAATGACAGCGCCTGGGGCTAGCCCGGCCACATGCAAAACCCTGTCCCTCCCTGGAGCAGAATCTGGCCACGTGGGGGCGCTGGAGCAGCACAGGAACCCCGGAAGATGCCCTCCGGTCTGGGGGCGTGTCCATAAGAGTGCCGCCCACTACCCTGTCGGCCATTGGTCTAGATTTGGGCCAGCAGTCTGTGCATGGCTCACAGCTTAGGCCCCCGCCTGTTCGCCGGATCTCCTAGGGCCCGTTCACCCCGTCCTGCGTTTCTGGCACCCCTTTCTTCGGCCTCACGCCAACACCCCCACACACCAGCCCCCGCCTTCTGACAATCCCCCTCACTCCCTGCCCCCAAAAGAGCTAGTCGGTCCCACAGGTTTACTGCAGCCTGGGCCGCCATTACGCCCCACTTGCTGTGCTCTTATGTCGCGTCCCTTCGCCTCTGCCCCAGCTCGGGGTCACCGCCAAGGCCAAGAGGAACGTGAGAGGCGGTCAGAGGAAGGCGGGAGCGTCCCGGGACCCCGCACCTTCCAAGCTGTGAGCCCAGGTACTCAGGGGGCAGGGCCCCGCCCCCACCCCCCCTCCCCCACCCCGCAGCCTGCCGTCGTGATGCAGTGCGCAGCTGGGACCTTGTCACCAGCAGTTGTCACGCCAGGCCAAGAGGCCACCCTCTTCAGGGTGGAGGCGGTGGAGGAGGGCGAGGCCCTGGTGGACGGAGACGTGGCGGGGATCGGGCGGGAGTTCCAGCTGCTTGCGGAAGACATCGTGGAGGAGGTGGAGGTTGTGGCGGATGAGGAGCAGGAACAGCGGCCCTCCCAGGAGCTAGAGGAGAAGACGGTGGAGGAGCAGGGCCAGGAAAGGCCCGGAGGCCCTTGTGAGCGCCAGGAGCTGGATGCCCTGCAGGCACTGGCCGCCCTGCAGGTAGAACTGAGCTCTGAGCGTGAGCAAAACCGCAGGGCTTACGTTCAGTTCATGCGCAAGAACCATCAGAGGAGGAAGCGTCACTTGGCTCGGAGGAGCGCCATCATCCAGGGCATCCCTGGCTTCTGGGCCAAAGCTGTATCCTTTGCGCTGCTCCTTGGGGTCCGCTGCTCAGGAGGACGAGGAAGGGGAGAAGGGGCAGGAGCAGGCGGAGGGGGTGGAGGCGAGGGCACAGGAAGGGCGCCGGAGGCCACTGAAGGAAATGTGGTCCTGGGCAATTGGCAGGCTCCAAAGGCACAGCCGAGTAGGGCCTGGGCAGGGCCACAGGTGGACGTGTCGCAGCCATGCCTTTGAGTGTCTCCTTCAGGCCTGCATCTGAGGAGGCGCAGCCCCCGAGGCCTCTAAGTCAACATTGACCAGAGACGGTACACAAGAGCAGCGTTCGCAGACAGTTATTGGTGTAAATGTGGGTGATCCCGGCACATTGCTGGGGCATGTGAGTCATTCACACACACACGCACACACGCACACGCACACGCACACGCACACACACACACACGTACACATAAACACACACACACATACCCAAGAAGCCCTTTACTTTCAGACACGGTTTGTCACAAGGACTGCAAGTCTGACCGTATAAGCAGTGACATGCCGCTACCCAGCATACACAGGTCTGGAGGAGCAGAGTAGCGGTCAGAAACAGCCCCTGCTTGGGGAATGCAGATGCACACCATCCCAAGGGGCCCAGAGCCATGAGCGTGTCTGATGGTATGGCAGGTCCTGAGGATATCAGCAGTGGCCGGGCAAGAGGCAGTGCCCGCCAAGCTCCTTGCAGATGCGTGTTCCAGTATCCTTGTTCCACCCCAGACTAGGGCTGATGCTCCTGGCTCTTCTTGGCCGGCATGTGGCCTGAATGGCTCCTTGACCTAAAGCAGATTATGAGCCACCCTCAAGTCTCCGTCCTGATCAGCGACCAAGATCAAGACTTTCTCGGCTACATGATGGACTTGAAGGTCAGTGAGGGAGACTGAGGAAGGGTGGGTATGGGACCTGGCGGGGAGTGGGAGGAACGTGTTAGCCATGTTCCTGTGCTGTGAGACTTTGGAGAGGCATCGGGGAAGCTGATCATGCCTGCCTTGGAGGCAAGCTGAGGCCCCTAGAAGCTTGCACCTTTTCCCTCCTCGCTATCCTGGCAGGTGCAGGTGCGGAGCCATCCGCCGTCCCGCTGCAAGCTGATCTTTTCCTTTCGGGACAACCCCTACTTCTTGAACTCGGTGATCATTAAGGAGTATTACCTTGACATCACTGGTAAAAGGTGGCTCCCGGGGTGATGAGTGTGGGTGTGCAAGCGTGTGGATGATGCACCTGCGGTGTCCACCCCAGTCTCCCCTGTCTGTCTGCAGGGTACAGGGCACGTCGATCCACTCCAGTCCACTGGTTCTGGGACTTTGAACGGGGAGCCCCCAGCCGCAGGCTGGACACCAGGAGCCTTAACTTTCTCAACTGGCTGTCAGGCCACAACGGCCCAGAATCGAACAGGATTGCTGAGGTGGGGTTGCTTTGGGCTTGCACACAGTTGGTGGTTGATGTTGGAGTTCTTGGCTGCTCATGGGAGGGTTGGGAGCCTGGTCAGCCCCTGGCTGACCTTGCTCGTGTTGCCTGCAGATCATCAGCGAAGACGTGTGGGACGATCCCCTGAAGTACTACCTCAGGGAGGAAGGTTCGTCCATGAGAGACAACTGACAGAAACACATGTGGTGATGGGGTCTGGAGGTAGGCCCCGTAGGGACAGCCGAATAGTAGCTGGGACACAGTACTTTCTTTCGCAAGTGGGGATGCTCAGGCTCATGCAAACTGGCTGCAGAGCCAGAGCCTGAGTCAAGCATGTAGCAGGTGACTTGCTGAGACTGGGGGCTGGGGGGGACTCGGTGTGTCCGAGAGCGCAGTAAGTCCCCCTCCAGTCAGCTGTGGTGGCAGCGCGAGAGTCCTAGGTGATACGACTAGAGGCAGGGTGAATTAAGTGCCTGTGTCAGAATCATCTGTCCTTGGGTCCTGCCATTCCCCCGGCGTCCTTCCTCTCACTGAGTTTGAGAATGCCTGGGCCCTTCACTTCCGCCCCTTAACCTAGGATGGCCTGTCATTGAAAGGGCGTCCTGTCCAGGGCCCCAGTGCACCTGTGCGCTGACTTTGGGATCTTGTGTGAATTTCCACATCCAATACTCTGATCTCACCAGCACCACACCTGCTGAGCTTGAAGTTGCTTCAGGGAAAATCCGGACGTCTCTGGGAGGAGGTGGACAGGGAGCCCCAAGGGCAGGACATGGTGCCTAGTGACACCATCTCCGTCATTGCTGGACACGGGTCTTCGGCTCCTGAAACCCCTGTGTTCCCTGTTTGCGTCCGTGTCCACGTGCCAAGCATGTGTGTGTGTACACGCGTGTGCTTGTGTCACCTGTCTTTATGCGGGTGTGTGTGTGTGTGTCCGGCCCAGGGCGGACGCAGAGATGAAGGCGACGGGAGAGGAGGTGACGAGCGACCAGAAGAGGAGGCACGAGGCGTCCCCAGGCTGACGGAGGCTGGTCACCGACTCTCCGCATGACCGTATCCGGGATGGGAATGAGGAAAAGATGGCCAGTGATACCTGCGGACCGTGGCTCGAGAAATCCGCAATTAGACCAAATCCAAAACACGCTCGCCACTTCTAACTTGTGGTTGTGTGTGCTTGGACCAGGGAGAGGGAAGTGCATGGTCTGAGGATTCCGCGAGGGCAAATCAGGTGGGGCGGGGCTTTGAAACCGCTGCCTGAGGAGCCCTCAGTCCATGGGGACGTGGGCCGGCCTCTGGAAATGGTGGGCGAGGGTATGGCTGGACCCGGGGTGGAGAGGAGGCCAAGTTCCTGTAGAGAAGAGCAGAGACCCGAAGGAGAAAGAGGCACAGATTGCCTGCTGCACTGGGGACTTGTTCCACACACGGAAGAAGGAGACCCGGGAGGGCCCTGGGCCAGTGCTGCCCAGGATCAGCCCATCGGCCCGCACGCTGTCTCCACGAGGGTGGCACACACTGGCATGATGCGAAACACAACGCAAGATGTGCTAAGCTAGGCTGTCCGTGCAAAACCACAGGCACGCGAGGAGAGACAGGGTGTGAGCGTGGCAGACGTCCAGGCATTTCCAGCCTCCTCGGCAGGGCAGAAAGGCGAGGGAGGCGCAGGTGTGGGTGTACGTGTGCGTCCCTCTGCCGGAGTGTGCCTGTGAGGGAGGGAAGAGGGAGGAAGCAAGGACGGTGGGCTACTTGCATGTGCCAAGGGACCTCGGGAGAATGGCAGACAGGGAAGCCCCTGGGGGCGGTTGAGAGCCTGCTGGTGGATTTCAGGGCCCAGGGGCTAGGCATTAGCGGCCCTGCCAAAGACACCCCATGGGTCGTGCTCCAAGTCCTGACGTGAATTCCTTCCTTCCTCTGGGGTCTTGCCCCCGGCTGTGGGGGGGGGGGGTGCCAGAGGTGCTAAGGGGCGCGTCTGCCCCAGACGGAGGTTTCTGGCAGTGTCGCTGGAGCAGAATCTCTGATTCTGTCGTAGGGCATCTGCACCAGATGACACTCAGAGGCACTCTGCCTTCCAGGTGACCGTCTTGGATGTCCCCGGGCCCAAGCGGGGACTGGCTTCCTTGGCATGTGGGCTGTGTAGGCAAGCAGGGATGCCTGACTGTCGGGAATTCTAGCTGGGCCTAATGAGAGCAACTGAAAGAGAGTCTTGGCATTTAGCAAAGCAGTGAGGCCCGGGTGGTACAAGGCCTCTTGGTGCCTTTGAGGTAGCAAAGCTGCTTTCTGCCCAGGGAGGCATGAGCTGTGGGCCCAGACAGGGCCGGGTGCCCAGGGCAGCATCGGTTCAGGGACTGAGTGCGTCTGGGTAGTGTTAAAGAGAAGGGACGGCGTGTAGGGTTGCCGCCTTACCTTTACGGCCTCAGGTTCCGTGCCTTGTATCGGAAGAGTGCCTGTATCCACGTGCTCCTTCTTCACAAGATTGGATCAGACCCAGGCCTGTCACAGTCTCTTGGGGCCCTTGCAGGCCCGGGCATCTCTTTGGCCTTTTCCTGCTACAGGGAGACAGGGAGACAGGTGCACTCAGCAAGCTACACAGGTGGGAAGCACAGGGGCCTCACTCGGAGTGTTGTGGGCCCTGACGGCTGGTGGGCTAGCAACAGGGCCACGCCATTGACAAGGAACGACCTAGATAGATGCACACGGAGAAAGCGGTTCTCCACGTCAGCGGAGGCCAGCGCTCCTTGTTTTCTGGTTCCCTGAGGGAAGGCACAGACAATGGATCCGGCCAACGTGACTGGTACTGTGAAGCTGTCCAAGGTGATGGGAGAAGGCAGAACACAGGCGCCTGTCACTCAGCTGGCCACAGCGAGCAAATCCTGGGTCCTGCCCTTGCCCAAACCCCCGACAAATACTCCTGAGCGCACATCTCGGTTCCTGCACCGAACCAGGCCAGGTCCTGCACTTCTTCAAGCCCCCGACCGACACTCCTGGGCCAGCATCGGACTCTCAGGCTTGTTCCTGGCCTTAGTCAAGCCCCCGGAACACATTCCTGAGCCCACAACGCGCTCTGTACCCCTGAACTACGGTGTGTCCTCCCCTTGTTCAAGCCCCCAGGAAACACTACTGAGCCCGCATCTCACTCGCTGCATTGAACCTGGCTGGCTCCTTGTCTTGTTCAAGCCCCCGACAGATACTCCGGAACCCACATCTCGGTCCCTGCACTGATCCCGGCTGGGTGCTGCCCTTGTTCCCGACCCCGACAAATACTCCTGAGCCCACATCTCGGGCCCTGCACTGAATCGGGTGGGCCCTGCCCATCTTCCAGCCCCGACAAACTCTCCTGAGCCCACATCCCGGTCCCTGCACTGAAGCAGGCTGGGTGCTTCCCATGTTCAAGCCCCGACAAGCACTCCTGAGCCCACATCTCGGGCCCTGCACCGACCCAGTCTGGGTCCTGCCCTTGTTCAAGCCGCTGAACAAATACCCCTGAGCCGGCTTCTCTGTCCCTGCCGTGAACCAGGCCAGGAGCTGCACGTGTTGAAGCCACTGACCAACACTTCTGGGCCTGCATCTGATTCTCAGGCTGGTTCCTGGCCTGAGGTAAGCCCCCAGCAAACAGTATTGAGGCCACAGCTGGCTCCCTGCTCCTGAACTCAACTAAGGTGTGACCTCCCCTTGTTCAACCACCCTCCCCCCCCCACCCCCCAGGAAACACCACTGTGCCCGCATCTCACTCGCTGCATTGAACCAGGCTGGGTCCTGTGCTTGTTCAAACCCCCGACAAATCCTCCTGAGCCCACCCCTCGGTCCCTGCACTGAACCAGGCTGGATCCTCCCTTTGTTCAAGCCCCTGACAAACACACCTGACACCACCTCTCGGTCCCGTCATCGAGCCAGGCTGGGTCCTGCCCATGATCAAGCAGCCGATAAACACTCCTTGGAGCACATCTCGGTCCCTGCACTGATCCAGGCTGGATCCTGCCCTTGTTCATCCCGACAGACACTCCCGAGGCCACAGCACAGTCCCTGCCATGACCCAGGCTGGGTCCTGCCTTTGTTCAAGCCCCCGACAAACACTCTTGAGCCCACATCTCGGTCCATGCAACTGAATCGGGTCGGCCCTGCCCATGCCCAAGCTCTTTGTAGAACGCATATATCGTGTGTCAGGACTATAGGATGGCTGGTTTAGCTTGATCCTCTTGCTGCTCCAGGCCCCACAGGCTTGGGCCACAGGGCAGGCTAGGATGTGTTCTCACATGGAGAACAGAACCACTTTGAAAGGGCCTCCATAGGGTCGATGGCAGCCGTGCATGTCTCCGACACCGGTGAGTCGTGGGACTTAACGGGGAGCTGTCCTTAGCGTCTCCCTGGCCGGCATTCGCACAAGGTTCAGGGGGGGTCCCTCATGCCAGCAGAGCGGGCCTCGTTTCTCCCTCTGCGCACAGTGTGGCCACGGCACCTCAGGCTTGTGCAGCTTTCACGTCGGCCCAGCGAGGGAGGGAGGGTCGCCCGTCCCCTTCTGCGCTTCAGCAGTGACCGCCCACTGTTGGCTTTCAAGGTCGAGAAAGCACTCTCCGAACGTGTGGACTAAAACCCTCTGAACTCCCACCGGTGAAACTCACTCAGGACGAGAAGGGCTTGCCTTCACGCCAAGGATAAGCGTCTCTTCTGAGCGCTGGTGTCCACAGAGTTGCAGACGGCAACAGCACTACTTAGAGAGACGGAGACACACAGACACCAGCGCCTGCTACACACGCGGAAGGATTGCCCAACACAGTGCTATGCCAGAAGCAAAGATACAGAGACACAGAGCGAGCGCTGTACACTAAGGCGCTGGTGTTCCCGAACAGTGGAGATCCACTGTAGCACTGTAGGTGGGGTTCTTCCCTACTCCCCTAGCATCCGGACAGCAGCAGGCTCTCTGTCCCTTGAAGAAAAGTATCCAGCCCCTTGGCACCCCTGCGTATCCCTTGGATACTCAGGGAGAGCTCTCAGTTATTGCCAGTCCCAGGGGACACAGGAGTGTGCGGTTCGGATGGCGGAGCAGGAACCCGTGCTTGGAATTTCCAGAGCCAGGTCAATGACAGCGCCTGGGGCTAGCCCGGCCACATGCAAAACCCTGTCCCTCCCTGGAGCAGAATCTGGCCACGTGGGGGCGCTGGAGCAGCACAGGAACCCCGGAAGATGCCCTCCGGTCTGGGGGCGTGTCCATAAGAGTGCCGCCCACTACCCTGTCGGCCATTGGTCTAGATTTGGGCCAGCAGTCTGTGCATGGCTCACAGCTTAGGCCCCCGCCTGTTCGCCGGATCTCCTAGGGCCCGTTCACCCCGTCCTGCGTTTCTGGCACCCCTTTCTTCGGCCTCACGCCAACACCCCCACACACCAGCCCCCGCCTTCTGACAATCCCCCTCACTCCCTGCCCCCAAAAGAGCTAGTCGGTCCCACAGGTTTACTGCAGCCTGGGCCGCCATTACGCCCCACTTGTTGTGCTCTTATGTCGCGTCCCTTCGCCTCTGCCCCAGCTCGGGGTCACCGCCAAGGCCAAGAGGAACGTGAGAGGCGGTCAGAGGAAGGCGGGAGCGTCCCGGGACCCCGCACCTTCCAAGCTGTGAGCCCAGGTACTCAGGGGGCAGGGCCCCGCCCCCACCCCCCCTCCCCCACCCCGCAGCCTGCCGTCGTGATGCAGTGCGCAGCTGGGACCTTGTCACCAGCAGTTGTCACGCCAGGCCAAGAGGCCACCCTCTTCAGGGTGGAGGCGGTGGAGGAGGGCGAGGCCCTGGTGGACGGAGACGTGGCGGGGATCGGGCGGGAGTTCCAGCTGCTTGCGGAAGACATCGTGGAGGAGGTGGAGGTTGTGGCGGATGAGGAGCAGGAACAGCGGCCCTCCCAGGAGCTAGAGGAGAAGACGGTGGAGGAGCAGGGCCAGGAAAGGCCCGGAGGCCCTTGTGAGCGCCAGGAGCTGGATGCCCTGCAGGCACTGGCCGCCCTGCAGGTAGAACTGAGCTCTGAGCGTGAGCAAAACCGCAGGGCTTACGTTCAGTTCATGCGCAAGAACCATCAGAGGAGGAAGCGTCACTTGGCTCGGAGGAGCGCCATCATCCAGGGCATCCCTGGCTTCTGGGCCAAAGCTGTATCCTTTGCGCTGCTCCTTGGGGTCCGCTGCTCAGGAGGACGAGGAAGGGGAGAAGGGGCAGGAGCAGGCGGAGGGGGTGGAGGCGAGGGCACAGGAAGGGCGCCGGAGGCCACTGAAGGAAATGTGGTCCTGGGCAATTGGCAGGCTCCAAAGGCACAGCCGAGTAGGGCCTGGGCAGGGCCACAGGTGGACGTGTCGCAGCCATGCCTTTGAGTGTCTCCTTCAGGCCTGCATCTGAGGAGGCGCAGCCCCCGAGGCCTCTAAGTCAACATTGACCAGAGACGGTACACAAGAGCAGCGTTCGCAGACAGTTATTGGTGTAAATGTGGGTGATCCCGGCACATTGCTGGGGCATGTGAGTCATTCACACACACACGCACACACGCACACGCACACGCACACGCACACACACACACACGTACACATAAACACACACACACATACCCAAGAAGCCCTTTACTTTCAGACACGGTTTGTCACAAGGACTGCAAGTCTGACCGTATAAGCAGTGACATGCCGCTACCCAGCATACACAGGTCTGGAGGAGCAGAGTAGCGGTCAGAAACAGCCCCTGCTTGGGGAATGCAGATGCACACCATCCCAAGGGGCCCAGAGCCATGAGCGTGTCTGATGGTATGGCAGGTCCTGAGGATATCAGCAGTGGCCGGGCAAGAGGCAGTGCCCGCCAAGCTCCTTGCAGATGCGTGTTCCAGTATCCTTGTTCCACCCCAGACTAGGGCTGATGCTCCTGGCTCTTCTTGGCCGGCATGTGGCCTGAATGGCTCCTTGACCTAAAGCAGATTATGAGCCACCCTCAAGTCTCCGTCCTGATCAGCGACCAAGATCAAGACTTTCTCGGCTACATGATGGACTTGAAGGTCAGTGAGGGAGACTGAGGAAGGGTGGGTATGGGACCTGGCGGGGAGTGGGAGGAACGTGTTAGCCATGTTCCTGTGCTGTGAGACTTTGGAGAGGCATCGGGGAAGCTGATCATGCCTGCCTTGGAGGCAAGCTGAGGCCCCTAGAAGCTTGCACCTTTTCCCTCCTCGCTATCCTGGCAGGTGCAGGTGCGGAGCCATCCGCCGTCCCGCTGCAAGCTGATCTTTTCCTTTCGGGACAACCCCTACTTCTTGAACTCGGTGATCATTAAGGAGTATTACCTTGACATCACTGGTAAAAGGTGGCTCCCGGGGTGATGAGTGTGGGTGTGCAAGCGTGTGGATGATGCACCTGCGGTGTCCACCCCAGTCTCCCCTGTCTGTCTGCAGGGTACAGGGCACGTCGATCCACTCCAGTCCACTGGTTCTGGGACTTTGAACGGGGAGCCCCCAGCCGCAGGCTGGACACCAGGAGCCTTAACTTTCTCAACTGGCTGTCAGGCCACAACGGCCCAGAATCGAACAGGATTGCTGAGGTGGGGTTGCTTTGGGCTTGCACACAGTTGGTGGTTGATGTTGGAGTTCTTGGCTGCTCATGGGAGGGTTGGGAGCCTGGTCAGCCCCTGGCTGACCTTGCTCGTGTTGCCTGCAGATCATCAGCGAAGACGTGTGGGACGATCCCCTGAAGTACTACCTCAGGGAGGAAGGTTCGTCCATGAGAGACAACTGACAGAAACACATGTGGTGATGGGGTCTGGAGGTAGGCCCCGTAGGGACAGCCGAATAGTAGCTGGGACACAGTACTTTCTTTCGCAAGTGGGGATGCTCAGGCTCATGCAAACTGGCTGCAGAGCCAGAGCCTGAGTCAAGCATGTAGCAGGTGACTTGCTGAGACTGGGGGCTGGGGGGGACTCGGTGTGTCCGAGAGCGCAGTAAGTCCCCCTCCAGTCAGCTGTGGTGGCAGCGCGAGAGTCCTAGGTGATACGACTAGAGGCAGGGTGAATTAAGTGCCTGTGTCAGAATCATCTGTCCTTGGGTCCTGCCATTCCCCCGGCGTCCTTCCTCTCACTGAGTTTGAGAATGCCTGGGCCCTTCACTTCCGCCCCTTAACCTAGGATGGCCTGTCATTGAAAGGGCGTCCTGTCCAGGGCCCCAGTGCACCTGTGCGCTGACTTTGGGATCTTGTGTGAATTTCCACATCCAATACTCTGATCTCACCAGCACCACACCTGCTGAGCTTGAAGTTGCTTCAGGGAAAATCCGGACGTCTCTGGGAGGAGGTGGACAGGGAGCCCCAAGGGCAGGACATGGTGCCTAGTGACACCATCTCCGTCATTGCTGGACACGGGTCTTCGGCTCCTGAAACCCCTGTGTTCCCTGTTTGCGTCCGTGTCCACGTGCCAAGCATGTGTGTGTGTACACGCGTGTGCTTGTGTCACCTGTCTTTATGCGGGGGTGTGTGTGTGTGTCCGGCCCAGGGCGGACGCAGAGATGAAGGCGACGGGAGAGGAGGTGACGAGCGACCAGAAGAGGAGGCACGAGGCGTCCCCAGGCTGACGGAGGCTGGTCACCGACTCTCCGCATGACCGTATCCGGGATGGGAATGAGGAAAAGATGGCCAGTGATACCTGCGGACCGTGGCTCGAGAAATCCGCAATTAGACCAAATCCAAAACACGCTCGCCACTTCTAACTTGTGGTTGTGTGTGCTTGGACCAGGGAGAGGGAAGTGCATGGTCTGAGGATTCCGCGAGGGCAAATCAGGTGGGGCGGGGCTTTGAAACCGCTGCCTGAGGAGCCCTCAGTCCATGGGGACGTGGGCCGGCCTCTGGAAATGGTGGGCGAGGGTATGGCTGGACCCGGGGTGGAGAGGAGGCCAAGTTCCTGTAGAGAAGAGCAGAGACCCGAAGGAGAAAGAGGCACAGATTGCCTGCTGCACTGGGGACTTGTTCCACACACGGAAGAAGGAGACCCGGGAGGGCCCTGGGCCAGTGCTGCCCAGGATCAGCCCATCGGCCCGCACGCTGTCTCCACGAGGGTGGCACACACTGGCATGATGCGAAACACAACGCAAGATGTGCTAAGCTAGGCTGTCCGTGCAAAACCACAGGCACGCGAGGAGAGACAGGGTGTGAGCGTGGCAGACGTCCAGGCATTTCCAGCCTCCTCGGCAGGGCAGAAAGGCGAGGGAGGCGCAGGTGTGGGTGTACGTGTGCGTCCCTCTGCCGGAGTGTGCCTGTGAGGGAGGGAAGAGGGAGGAAGCAAGGACGGTGGGCTACTTGCATGTGCCAAGGGACCTCGGGAGAATGGCAGACAGGGAAGCCCCTGGGGGCGGTTGAGAGCCTGCTGGTGGATTTCAGGGCCCAGGGGCTAGGCATTAGCGGCCCTGCCAAAGACACCCCATGGGTCGTGCTCCAAGTCCTGACGTGAATTCCTTCCTTCCTCTGGGGTCTTGCCCCCGGCTGTGGGGGGGGGGGGGGTGCCAGAGGTGCTAAGGGGCGCGTCTGCCCCAGACGGAGGTTTCTGGCAGTGTCGCTGGAGCAGAATCTCTGATTCTGTCGTAGGGCATCTGCACCAGATGACACTCAGAGGCACCCTGCCTTCCAGGTGACCGTCTTGGATGTCCCCGGGCCCAAGCGGGGACTGGCTTCCTTGGCATGTGGGCTGTGTAGGCAAGCAGGGATGCCTGACTGTCGGGAATTCTAGCTGGGCCTAATGAGAGCAACTGAAAGAGAGTCTTGGCATTTAGCAAAGCAGTGAGGCCCGGGTGGTACAAGGCCTCTTGGTGCCTTTGAGGTAGCAAAGCTGCTTTCTGCCCAGGGAGGCATGAGCTGTGGGCCCAGACAGGGCCGGGTGCCCAGGGCAGCATCGGTTCAGGGACTGAGTGCGTCTGGGTAGTGTTAAAGAGAAGGGACGGCGTGTAGGGTTGCCGCCTTACCTTTACGGCCTCAGGTTCCGTGCCTTGTATCGGAAGAGTGCCTGTATCCACGTGCTCCTTCTTCACAAGATTGGATCAGACCCAGGCCTGTCACAGTCTCTTGGGGCCCTTGCAGGCCCGGGCGTCTCTTTGGCCTTTTCCTGCTACAGGGAGACAGGGAGACAGGTGCACTCAGCAAGCTACACAGGTGGGAAGCACAGGGGCCTCACTCGGAGTGTTGTGGGCCCTGACGGCTGGTGGGCTAGCAACAGGGCCACGCCATTGACAAGGAACGACCTAGATAGATGCACACGGAGAAAGCGGTTCTCCACGTCAGCGGAGGCCAGCGCTCCTTGTTTTCTGGTTCCCTGAGGGAAGGCACAGACAATGGATCCGGCCAACGTGACTGGTACTGTGAAGCTGTCCAAGGTGATGGGAGAAGGCAGAACACAGGCGCCTGTCACTCAGCTGGCCACAGCGAGCAAATCCTGGGTCCTGCCCTTGCCCAAACCCCCGACAAATACTCCTGAGCGCACATCTCGGTTCCTGCACCGAACCAGGCCAGGTCCTGCACTTCTTCAAGCCCCCGACCGACACTCCTGGGCCAGCATCGGACTCTCAGGCTTGTTCCTGGCCTTAGTCAAGCCCCCGGAACACATTCCTGAGCCCACAACGCGCTCTGTACCCCTGAACTACGGTGTGTCCTCCCCTTGTTCAAGCCCCCAGGAAACACTACTGAGCCCGCATCTCACTCGCTGCATTGAACCTGGCTGGCTCCTTGTCTTGTTCAAGCCCCCGACAGATACTCCGGAACCCACATCTCGGTCCCTGCACTGATCCCGGCTGGGTGCTGCCCTTGTTCCCGACCCCGACAAATACTCCTGAGCCCACATCTCGGGCCCTGCACTGAATCGGGTGGGCCCTGCCCATCTTCCAGCCCCGACAAACTCTCCTGAGCCCACATCCCGGTCCCTGCACTGAAGCAGGCTGGGTGCTTCCCATGTTCAAGCCCCGACAAGCACTCCTGAGCCCACATCTCGGGCCCTGCACCGACCCAGTCTGGGTCCTGCCCTTGTTCAAGCCGCTGAACAAATACCCCTGAGCCGGCTTCTCTGTCCCTGCCGTGAACCAGGCCAGGAGCTGCACGTGTTGAAGCCACTGACCAACACTTCTGGGCCTGCATCTGATTCTCAGGCTGGTTCCTGGCCTGAGGTAAGCCCCCAGCAAACAGTATTGAGGCCACAGCTGGCTCCCTGCTCCTGAACTCAACTAAGGTGTGACCTCCCCTTGTTCAACCACCCTCCCCCCCCCACCCCCCAGGAAACACCACTGTGCCCGCATCTCACTCGCTGCATTGAACCAGGCTGGGTCCTGCGCTTGTTCAAACCCCCGACAAATCCTCCTGAGCCCACCCCTCGGTCCCTGCACTGAACCAGGCTGGATCCTCCCTTTGTTCAAGCCCCTGACAAACACACCTGACACCACCTCTCGGTCCCGTCATCGAGCCAGGCTGGGTCCTGCCCATGATCAAGCAGCCGATAAACACTCCTTGGAGCACATCTCGGTCCCTGCACTGATCCAGGCTGGATCCTGCCCTTGTTCATCCCGACAGACACTCCCGAGGCCACAGCACAGTCCCTGCCATGACCCAGGCTGGGTCCTGCCTTTGTTCAAGCCCCCGACAAACACTCTTGAGCCCACATCTCGGTCCATGCAACTGAATCGGGTCGGCCCTGCCCATGCCCAAGCTCTTTGTAGAACGCATATATCGTGTGTCAGGACTATAGGATGGCTGGTTTAGCTTGATCCTCTTGCTGCTCCAGGCCCCACAGGCTTGGGCCACAGGGCAGGCTAGGATGTGTTCTCACATGGAGAACAGAACCACTTTGAAAGGGCCTCCATAGGGTCGATGGCAGCCGTGCATGTCTCCGACACCGGTGAGTCGTGGGACTTAACGGGGAGCTGTCCTTAGCGTCTCCCTGGCCGGCATTCGCACAAGGTTCAGGGGGGGTCCCTCATGCCAGCAGAGCGGGCCTCGTTTCTCCCTCTGCGCACAGTGTGGCCACGGCACCTCAGGCTTGTGCAGCTTTCACGTCGGCCCAGCGAGGGAGGGAGGGTCGCCCGTCCCCTTCTGCGCTTCAGCAGTGACCGCCCACTGTTGGCTTTCAAGGTCGAGAAAGCACTCTCCGAACGTGTGGACTAAAACCCTCTGAACTCCCACCGGTGAAACTCACTCAGGACGAGAAGGGCTTGCCTTCACGCCAAGGATAAGCGTCTCTTCTGAGCGCTGGTGTCCACAGAGTTGCAGACGGCAACAGCACTACTTAGAGAGACGGAGACACACAGACACCAGCGCCTGCTACACACGCGGAAGGATTGCCCAACACAGTGCTATGCCAGAAGCAAAGATACAGAGACACAGAGTGAGCGCTGTACACTAAGGCGCTGGTGTTCCCGAACAGTGGAGATCCACTGTAGCACTGTAGGTGGGGTTCTTCCCTACTCCCCTAGCATCCGGACAGCAGCAGGCTCTCTGTCCCTTGAAGAAAAGTATCCAGCCCCTTGGCACCCCTGCGTATCCCTTGGATACTCAGGGAGAGCTCTCAGTTATTGCCAGTCCCAGGGGACACAGGAGTGTGCGGTTCGGATGGCGGAGCAGGAACCCGTGCTTGGAATTTCCAGAGCCAGGTCAATGACAGCGCCTGGGGCTAGCCCGGCCACATGCAAAACCCTGTCCCTCCCTGGAGCAGAATCTGGCCACGTGGGGGCGCTGGAGCAGCACAGGAACCCCGGAAGATGCCCTCCGGTCTGGGGGCGTGTCCATAAGAGTGCCGCCCACTACCCTGTCGGCCATTGGTCTAGATTTGGGCCAGCAGTCTGTGCATGGCTCACAGCCTAGGCCCCCGCCTGTTCGCCGGATCTCCTAGGGCCCGTTCACCCCGTCCTGCGTTTCTGGCACCCCTTTCTTCGGCCTCACGCCAACACCCCCACACACCAGCCCCCGCCTTCTGACAATCCCCCTCACTCCCCGCCCCCAAAAGAGCTAGTCGGTCCCACAGGTTTACTGCAGCCTGGGCCGCCATTACGCCCCACTTGTTGTGCTCTTATGTCGCGTCCCTTCGCCTCTGCCCCAGCTCGGGGTCACCGCCAAGGCCAAGAGGAACGTGAGAGGCGGTCAGAGGAAGGCGGGAGCGTCCCGGGACCCCGCACCTTCCAAGCTGTGAGCCCAGGTACTCAGGGGGCAGGGCCCCGCCCCCACCCCCCCTCCCCCACCCCGCAGCCTGCCGTCGTGATGCAGTGCGCAGCTGGGACCTTGTCACCAGCAGTTGTCACGCCAGGCCAAGAGGCCACCCTCTTCAGGGTGGAGGCGGTGGAGGAGGGCGAGGCCCTGGTGGACGGAGACGTGGCGGGGATCGGGCGGGAGTTCCAGCTGCTTGCGGAAGACATCGTGGAGGAGGTGGAGGTTGTGGCGGATGAGGAGCAGGAACAGCGGCCCTCCCAGGAGCTAGAGGAGAAGACGGTGGAGGAGCAGGGCCAGGAAAGGCCCGGAGGCCCTTGTGAGCGCCAGGAGCTGGATGCCCTGCAGGCACTGGCCGCCCTGCAGGTAGAACTGAGCTCTGAGCGTGAGCAAAACCGCAGGGCTTACGTTCAGTTCATGCGCAAGAACCATCAGAGGAGGAAGCGTCACTTGGCTCGGAGGAGCGCCATCATCCAGGGCATCCCTGGCTTCTGGGCCAAAGCTGTATCCTTTGCGCTGCTCCTTGGGGTCCGCTGCTCAGGAGGACGAGGAAGGGGAGAAGGGGCAGGAGCAGGCGGAGGGGGTGGAGGCGAGGGCACAGGAAGGGCGCCGGAGGCCACTGAAGGAAATGTGGTCCTGGGCAATTGGCAGGCTCCAAAGGCACAGCCGAGTAGGGCCTGGGCAGGGCCACAGGTGGACGTGTCGCAGCCATGCCTTTGAGTGTCTCCTTCAGGCCTGCATCTGAGGAGGCGCAGCCCCCGAGGCCTCTAAGTCAACATTGACCAGAGACGGTACACAAGAGCAGCGTTCGCAGACAGTTATTGGTGTAAATGTGGGTGATCCCGGCACATTGCTGGGGCATGTGAGTCATTCACACACACACGCACACACGCACACGCACACGCACACGCACACGCACACACACGTACACATAAACACACACACACATACCCAAGAAGCCCTTTACTTTCAGACACGGTTTGTCACAAGGACTGCAAGTCTGACCGTATAAGCAGTGACATGCCGCTACCCAGCATACACAGGTCTGGAGGAGCAGAGTAGCGGTCAGAAACAGCCCCTGCTTGGGGAATGCAGATGCACACCATCCCAAGGGGCCCAGAGCCATGAGCGTGTCTGATGGTATGGCAGGTCCTGAGGATATCAGCAGTGGCCGGGCAAGAGGCAGTGCCCGCCAAGCTCCTTGCAGATGCGTGTTCCAGTATCCTTGTTCCACCCCAGACTAGGGCTGATGCTCCTGGCTCTTCTTGGCCGGCATGTGGCCTGAATGGCTCCTTGACCTAAAGCAGATTATGAGCCACCCTCAAGTCTCCGTCCTGATCAGCGACCAAGATCAAGACTTTCTCGGCTACATGATGGACTTGAAGGTCAGTGAGGGAGACTGAGGAAGGGTGGGTATGGGACCTGGCGGGGAGTGGGAGGAACGTGTTAGCCATGTTCCTGTGCTGTGAGACTTTGGAGAGGCATCGGGGAAGCTGATCATGCCTGCCTTGGAGGCAAGCTGAGGCCCCTAGAAGCTTGCACCTTTTCCCTCCTCGCTATCCTGGCAGGTGCAGGTGCGGAGCCATCCGCCGTCCCGCTGCAAGCTGATCTTTTCCTTTCGGGACAACCCCTACTTCTTGAACTCGGTGATCATTAAGGAGTATTACCTTGACATCACTGGTAAAAGGTGGCTCCCGGGGTGATGAGTGTGGGTGTGCAAGCGTGTGGATGATGCACCTGCGGTGTCCACCCCAGTCTCCCCTGTCTGTCTGCAGGGTACAGGGCACGTCGATCCACTCCAGTCCACTGGTTCTGGGACTTTGAACGGGGAGCCCCCAGCCGCAGGCTGGACACCAGGAGCCTTAACTTTCTCAACTGGCTGTCAGGCCACAACGGCCCAGAATCGAACAGGATTGCTGAGGTGGGGTTGCTTTGGGCTTGCACACAGTTGGTGGTTGATGTTGGAGTTCTTGGCTGCTCATGGGAGGGTTGGGAGCCTGGTCAGCCCCTGGCTGACCTTGCTCGTGTTGCCTGCAGATCATCAGCGAAGACGTGTGGGACGATCCCCTGAAGTACTACCTCAGGGAGGAAGGTTCGTCCATGAGAGACAACTGACAGAAACACATGTGGTGATGGGGTCTGGAGGTAGGCCCCGTAGGGACAGCCGAATAGTAGCTGGGACACAGTACTTTCTTTCGCAAGTGGGGATGCTCAGGCTCATGCAAACTGGCTGCAGAGCCAGAGCCTGAGTCAAGCATGTAGCAGGTGACTTGCTGAGACTGGGGGCTGGGGGGGACTCGGTGTGTCCGAGAGCGCAGTAAGTCCCCCTCCAGTCAGCTGTGGTGGCAGCGCGAGAGTCCTAGGTGATACGACTAGAGGCAGGGTGAATTAAGTGCCTGTGTCAGAATCATCTGTCCTTGGGTCCTGCCATTCCCCCGGCGTCCTTCCTCTCACTGAGTTTGAGAATGCCTGGGCCCTTCACTTCCGCCCCTTAACCTAGGATGGCCTGTCATTGAAAGGGCGTCCTGTCCAGGGCCCCAGTGCACCTGTGCGCTGACTTTGGGATCTTGTGTGAATTTCCACATCCAATACTCTGATCTCACCAGCACCACACCTGCTGAGCTTGAAGTTGCTTCAGGGAAAATCCGGACGTCTCTGGGAGGAGGTGGACAGGGAGCCCCAAGGGCAGGACATGGTGCCTAGTGACACCATCTCCGTCATTGCTGGACACGGGTCTTCGGCTCCTGAAACCCCTGTGTTCCCTGTTTGCGTCCGTGTCCACGTGCCAAGCATGTGTGTGTGTACACGCGTGTGCTTGTGTCACCTGTCTTTATGCGGGGGTGTGTGTGTGTGTCCGGCCCAGGGCGGACGCAGAGATGAAGGCGACGGGAGAGGAGGTGACGAGCGACCAGAAGAGGAGGCACGAGGCGTCCCCAGGCTGACGGAGGCTGGTCACCGACTCTCCGCATGACCGTATCCGGGATGGGAATGAGGAAAAGATGGCCAGTGATACCTGCAGACCGTGGCTCGAGAAATCCGCAATTAGACCAAATCCAAAACACGCTCGCCACTTCTAACTTGTGGTTGTGTGTGCTTGGACCAGGGAGAGGGAAGTGCATGGTCTGAGGATTCCGCGAGGGCAAATCAGGTGGGGCGGGGCTTTGAAACCGCTGCCTGAGGAGCCCTCAGTCCATGGGGACGTGGGCCGGCCTCTGGAAATGGTGGGCGAGGGTATGGCTGGACCCGGGGTGGAGAGGAGGCCAAGTTCCTGTAGAGAAGAGCAGAGACCCGAAGGAGAAAGAGGCACAGATTGCCTGCTGCACTGGGGACTTGTTCCACACACGGAAGAAGGAGACCCGGGAGGGCCCTGGGCCAGTGCTGCCCAGGATCAGCCCATCGGCCCGCACGCTGTCTCCACGAGGGTGGCACACACTGGCATGATGCGAAACACAACGCAAGATGTGCTAAGCTAGGCTGTCCGTGCAAAACCACAGGCACGCGAGGAGAGACAGGGTGTGAGCGTGGCAGACGTCCAGGCATTTCCAGCCTCCTCGGCAGGGCAGAAAGGCGAGGGAGGCGCAGGTGTGGGTGTACGTGTGCGTCCCTCTGCCGGAGTGTGCCTGTGAGGGAGGGAAGAGGGAGGAAGCAAGGACGGTGGGCTACTTGCATGTGCCAAGGGACCTCGGGAGAATGGCAGACAGGGAAGCCCCTGGGGGCGGTTGAGAGCCTGCTGGTGGATTTCAGGGCCCAGGGGCTAGGCATTAGCGGCCCTGCCAAAGACACCCCATGGGTCGTGCTCCAAGTCCTGACGTGAATTCCTTCCTTCCTCTGGGGTCTTGCCCCCGGCTGTGGGGGGGGGGGGTGCCAGAGGTGCTAAGGGGCGCGTCTGCCCCAGACGGAGGTTTCTGGCAGTGTCGCTGGAGCAGAATCTCTGATTCTGTCGTAGGGCATCTGCACCAGATGACACTCAGAGGCACCCTGCCTTCCAGGTGACCGTCTTGGATGTCCCCGGGCCCAAGCGGGGACTGGCTTCCTTGGCATGTGGGCTGTGTAGGCAAGCAGGGATGCCTGACTGTCGGGAATTCTAGCTGGGCCTAATGAGAGCAACTGAAAGAGAGTCTTGGCATTTAGCAAAGCAGTGAGGCCCGGGTGGTACAAGGCCTCTTGGTGCCTTTGAGGTAGCAAAGCTGCTTTCTGCCCAGGGAGGCATGAGCTGTGGGCCCAGACAGGGCCGGGTGCCCAGGGCAGCATCGGTTCAGGGACTGAGTGCGTCTGGGTAGTGTTAAAGAGAAGGGACGGCGTGTAGGGTTGCCGCCTTACCTTTACGGCCTCAGGTTCCGTGCCTTGTATCGGAAGAGTGCCTGTATCCACGTGCTCCTTCTTCACAAGATTGGATCAGACCCAGGCCTGTCACAGTCTCTTGGGGCCCTTGCAGGCCCGGGCGTCTCTTTGGCCTTTTCCTGCTACAGGGAGACAGGGAGACAGGTGCACTCAGCAAGCTACACAGGTGGGAAGCACAGGGGCCTCACTCGGAGTGTTGTGGGCCCTGACGGCTGGTGGGCTAGCAACAGGGCCACGCCATTGACAAGGAACGACCTAGATAGATGCACACGGAGAAAGCGGTTCTCCACGTCAGCGGAGGCCAGCGCTCCTTGTTTTCTGGTTCCCTGAGGGAAGGCACAGACAATGGATCCGGCCAACGTGACTGGTACTGTGAAGCTGTCCAAGGTGATGGGAGAAGGCAGAACACAGGCGCCTGTCACTCAGCTGGCCACAGCGAGCAAATCCTGGGTCCTGCCCTTGCCCAAACCCCCGACAAATACTCCTGAGCGCACATCTCGGTTCCTGCACCGAACCAGGCCAGGTCCTGCACTTCTTCAAGCCCCCGACCGACACTCCTGGGCCAGCATCGGACTCTCAGGCTTGTTCCTGGCCTTAGTCAAGCCCCCGGAACACATTCCTGAGCCCACAACGCGCTCTGTACCCCTGAACTACGGTGTGTCCTCCCCTTGTTCAAGCCCCCAGGAAACACTACTGAGCCCGCATCTCACTCGCTGCATTGAACCTGGCTGGCTCCTTGTCTTGTTCAAGCCCCCGACAGATACTCCGGAACCCACATCTCGGTCCCTGCACTGATCCCGGCTGGGTGCTGCCCTTGTTCCCGACCCCGACAAATACTCCTGAGCCCACATCTCGGGCCCTGCACTGAATCGGGTGGGCCCTGCCCATCTTCCAGCCCCGACAAACTCTCCTGAGCCCACATCCCGGTCCCTGCACTGAAGCAGGCTGGGTGCTTCCCATGTTCAAGCCCCGACAAGCACTCCTGAGCCCACATCTCGGGCCCTGCACCGACCCAGTCTGGGTCCTGCCCTTGTTCAAGCCGCTGAACAAATACCCCTGAGCCGGCTTCTCTGTCCCTGCCGTGAACCAGGCCAGGAGCTGCACGTGTTGAAGCCACTGACCAACACTTCTGGGCCTGCATCTGATTCTCAGGCTGGTTCCTGGCCTGAGGTAAGCCCCCAGCAAACAGTATTGAGGCCACAGCTGGCTCCCTGCTCCTGAACTCAACTAAGGTGTGACCTCCCCTTGTTCAACCACCCTCCCCCCCCCCCACCCCCCAGGAAACACCACTGTGCCCGCATCTCACTCGCTGCATTGAACCAGGCTGGGTCCTGCGCTTGTTCAAACCCCCGACAAATCCTCCTGAGCCCACCCCTCGGTCCCTGCACTGAACCAGGCTGGATCCTCCCTTTGTTCAAGCCCCTGACAAACACACCTGACACCACCTCTCGGTCCCGTCATCGAGCCAGGCTGGGTCCTGCCCATGATCAAGCAGCCGATAAACACTCCTTGGAGCACATCTCGGTCCCTGCACTGATCCAGGCTGGATCCTGCCCTTGTTCATCCCGACAGACACTCCCGAGGCCACAGCACAGTCCCTGCCATGACCCAGGCTGGGTCCTGCCTTTGTTCAAGCCCCCGACAAACACTCTTGAGCCCACATCTCGGTCCATGCAACTGAATCGGGTCGGCCCTGCCCATGCCCAAGCTCTTTGTAGAACGCGTATATCGTGTGTCAGGACTATAGGATGGCTGGTTTAGCTTGATCCTCTTGCTGCTCCAGGCCCCACAGGCTTGGGCCACAGGGCAGGCTAGGATGTGTTCTCACATGGAGAACAGAACCACTTTGAAAGGGCCTCCATAGGGTCGATGGCAGCCGTGCATGTCTCCGACACCGGTGAGTCGTGGGACTTAACGGGGAGCTGTCCTTAGCGTCTCCCTGGCCGGCATTCGCACAAGGTTCAGGGGGGGTCCCTCATGCCAGCAGAGCGGGCCTCGTTTCTCCCTCTGCGCACAGTGTGGCCACGGCACCTCAGGCTTGTGCAGCTTTCACGTCGGCCCAGCGAGGGAGGGAGGGTCGCCCGTCCCCTTCTGCGCTTCAGCAGTGACCGCCCACTGTTGGCTTTCAAGGTCGAGAAAGCACTCTCCGAACGTGTGGACTAAAACCCTCTGAACTCCCACCGGTGAAACTCACTCAGGACGAGAAGGGCTTGCCTTCACGCCAAGGATAAGCGTCTCTTCTGAGCGCTGGTGTCCACAGAGTTGCAGACGGCAACAGCACTACTTAGAGAGACGGAGACACACAGACACCAGCGCCTGCTACACACGCGGAAGGATTGCCCAACACAGTGCTATGCCAGAAGCAAAGATACAGAGACACAGAGTGAGCGCTGTACACTAAGGCGCTGGTGTTCCCGAACAGTGGAGATCCACTGTAGCACTGTAGGTGGGGTTCTTCCCTACTCCCCTAGCATCCGGACAGCAGCAGGCTCTCTGTCCCTTGAAGAAAAGTATCCAGCCCCTTGGCACCCCTGCGTATCCCTTGGATACTCAGGGAGAGCTCTCAGTTATTGCCAGTCCCAGGGGACACAGGAGTGTGCGGTTCGGATGGCGGAGCAGGAACCCGTGCTTGGAATTTCCAGAGCCAGGTCAATGACAGCGCCTGGGGCTAGCCCGGCCACATGCAAAACCCTGTCCCTCCCTGGAGCAGAATCTGGCCACGTGGGGGCGCTGGAGCAGCACAGGAACCCCGGAAGATGCCCTCCGGTCTGGGGGCGTGTCCATAAGAGTGCCGCCCACTACCCTGTCGGCCATTGGTCTAGATTTGGGCCAGCAGTCTGTGCATGGCTCACAGCCTAGGCCCCCGCCTGTTCGCCGGATCTCCTAGGGCCCGTTCACCCCGTCCTGCGTTTCTGGCACCCCTTTCTTCGGCCTCACGCCAACACCCCCACACACCAGCCCCCGCCTTCTGACAATCCCCCTCACTCCCCGCCCCCAAAAGAGCTAGTCGGTCCCACAGGTTTACTGCAGCCTGGGCCGCCATTACGCCCCACTTGTTGTGCTCTTATGTCGCGTCCCTTCGCCTCTGCCCCAGCTCGGGGTCACCGCCAAGGCCAAGAGGAACGTGAGAGGCGGTCAGAGGAAGGCGGGAGCGTCCCGGGACCCCGCACCTTCCAAGCTGTGAGCCCAGGTACTCAGGGGGCAGGGCCCCGCCCCCACCCCCCCTCCCCCACCCCGCAGCCTGCCGTCGTGATGCAGTGCGCAGCTGGGACCTTGTCACCAGCAGTTGTCACGCCAGGCCAAGAGGCCACCCTCTTCAGGGTGGAGGCGGTGGAGGAGGGCGAGGCCCTGGTGGACGGAGACGTGGCGGGGATCGGGCGGGAGTTCCAGCTGCTTGCGGAAGACATCGTGGAGGAGGTGGAGGTTGTGGCGGATGAGGAGCAGGAACAGCGGCCCTCCCAGGAGCTAGAGGAGAAGACGGTGGAGGAGCAGGGCCAGGAAAGGCCCGGAGGCCCTTGTGAGCGCCAGGAGCTGGATGCCCTGCAGGCACTGGCCGCCCTGCAGGTAGAACTGAGCTCTGAGCGTGAGCAAAACCGCAGGGCTTACGTTCAGTTCATGCGCAAGAACCATCAGAGGAGGAAGCGTCACTTGGCTCGGAGGAGCGCCATCATCCAGGGCATCCCTGGCTTCTGGGCCAAAGCTGTATCCTTTGCGCTGCTCCTTGGGGTCCGCTGCTCAGGAGGACGAGGAAGGGGAGAAGGGGCAGGAGCAGGCGGAGGGGGTGGAGGCGAGGGCACAGGAAGGGCGCCGGAGGCCACTGAAGGAAATGTGGTCCTGGGCAATTGGCAGGCTCCAAAGGCACAGCCGAGTAGGGCCTGGGCAGGGCCACAGGTGGACGTGTCGCAGCCATGCCTTTGAGTGTCTCCTTCAGGCCTGCATCTGAGGAGGCGCAGCCCCCGAGGCCTCTAAGTCAACATTGACCAGAGACGGTACACAAGAGCAGCGTTCGCAGACAGTTATTGGTGTAAATGTGGGTGATCCCGGCACATTGCTGGGGCATGTGAGTCATTCACACACACACGCACACACGCACACGCACACGCACACGCACACGCACACACACGTACACATAAACACACACACACATACCCAAGAAGCCCTTTACTTTCAGACACGGTTTGTCACAAGGACTGCAAGTCTGACCGTATAAGCAGTGACATGCCGCTACCCAGCATACACAGGTCTGGAGGAGCAGAGTAGCGGTCAGAAACAGCCCCTGCTTGGGGAATGCAGATGCACACCATCCCAAGGGGCCCAGAGCCATGAGCGTGTCTGATGGTATGGCAGGTCCTGAGGATATCAGCAGTGGCCGGGCAAGAGGCAGTGCCCGCCAAGCTCCTTGCAGATGCGTGTTCCAGTATCCTTGTTCCACCCCAGACTAGGGCTGATGCTCCTGGCTCTTCTTGGCCGGCATGTGGCCTGAATGGCTCCTTGACCTAAAGCAGATTATGAGCCACCCTCAAGTCTCCGTCCTGATCAGCGACCAAGATCAAGACTTTCTCGGCTACATGATGGACTTGAAGGTCAGTGAGGGAGACTGAGGAAGGGTGGGTATGGGACCTGGCGGGGAGTGGGAGGAACGTGTTAGCCATGTTCCTGTGCTGTGAGACTTTGGAGAGGCATCGGGGAAGCTGATCATGCCTGCCTTGGAGGCAAGCTGAGGCCCCTAGAAGCTTGCACCTTTTCCCTCCTCGCTATCCTGGCAGGTGCAGGTGCGGAGCCATCCGCCGTCCCGCTGCAAGCTGATCTTTTCCTTTCGGGACAACCCCTACTTCTTGAACTCGGTGATCATTAAGGAGTATTACCTTGACATCACTGGTAAAAGGTGGCTCCCGGGGTGATGAGTGTGGGTGTGCAAGCGTGTGGATGATGCACCTGCGGTGTCCACCCCAGTCTCCCCTGTCTGTCTGCAGGGTACAGGGCACGTCGATCCACTCCAGTCCACTGGTTCTGGGACTTTGAACGGGGAGCCCCCAGCCGCAGGCTGGACACCAGGAGCCTTAACTTTCTCAACTGGCTGTCAGGCCACAACGGCCCAGAATCGAACAGGATTGCTGAGGTGGGGTTGCTTTGGGCTTGCACACAGTTGGTGGTTGATGTTGGAGTTCTTGGCTGCTCATGGGAGGGTTGGGAGCCTGGTCAGCCCCTGGCTGACCTTGCTCGTGTTGCCTGCAGATCATCAGCGAAGACGTGTGGGACGATCCCCTGAAGTACTACCTCAGGGAGGAAGGTTCGTCCATGAGAGACAACTGACAGAAACACATGTGGTGATGGGGTCTGGAGGTAGGCCCCGTAGGGACAGCCGAATAGTAGCTGGGACACAGTACTTTCTTTCGCAAGTGGGGATGCTCAGGCTCATGCAAACTGGCTGCAGAGCCAGAGCCTGAGTCAAGCATGTAGCAGGTGACTTGCTGAGACTGGGGGCTGGGGGGGACTCGGTGTGTCCGAGAGCGCAGTAAGTCCCCCTCCAGTCAGCTGTGGTGGCAGCGCGAGAGTCCTAGGTGATACGACTAGAGGCAGGGTGAATTAAGTGCCTGTGTCAGAATCATCTGTCCTTGGGTCCTGCCATTCCCCCGGCGTCCTTCCTCTCACTGAGTTTGAGAATGCCTGGGCCCTTCACTTCCGCCCCTTAACCTAGGATGGCCTGTCATTGAAAGGGCGTCCTGTCCAGGGCCCCAGTGCACCTGTGCGCTGACTTTGGGATCTTGTGTGAATTTCCACATCCAATACTCTGATCTCACCAGCACCACACCTGCTGAGCTTGAAGTTGCTTCAGGGAAAATCCGGACGTCTCTGGGAGGAGGTGGACAGGGAGCCCCAAGGGCAGGACATGGTGCCTAGTGACACCATCTCCGTCATTGCTGGACACGGGTCTTCGGCTCCTGAAACCCCTGTGTTCCCTGTTTGCGTCCGTGTCCACGTGCCAAGCATGTGTGTGTGTACACGCGTGTGCTTGTGTCACCTGTCTTTATGCGGGGGTGTGTGTGTGTGTCCGGCCCAGGGCGGACGCAGAGATGAAGGCGACGGGAGAGGAGGTGACGAGCGACCAGAAGAGGAGGCACGAGGCGTCCCCAGGCTGACGGAGGCTGGTCACCGACTCTCCGCATGACCGTATCCGGGATGGGAATGAGGAAAAGATGGCCAGTGATACCTGCGGACCGTGGCTCGAGAAATCCGCAATTAGACCAAATCCAAAACACGCTCGCCACTTCTAACTTGTGGTTGTGTGTGCTTGGACCAGGGAGAGGGAAGTGCATGGTCTGAGGATTCCGCGAGGGCAAATCAGGTGGGGCGGGGCTTTGAAACCGCTGCCTGAGGAGCCCTCAGTCCATGGGGACGTGGGCCGGCCTCTGGAAATGGTGGGCGAGGGTATGGCTGGACCCGGGGTGGAGAGGAGGCCAAGTTCCTGTAGAGAAGAGCAGAGACCCGAAGGAGAAAGAGGCACAGATTGCCTGCTGCACTGGGGACTTGTTCCACACACGGAAGAAGGAGACCCGGGAGGGCCCTGGGCCAGTGCTGCCCAGGATCAGCCCATCGGCCCGCACGCTGTCTCCACGAGGGTGGCACACACTGGCATGATGCGAAACACAACGCAAGATGTGCTAAGCTAGGCTGTCCGTGCAAAACCACAGGCACGCGAGGAGAGACAGGGTGTGAGCGTGGCAGACGTCCAGGCATTTCCAGCCTCCTCGGCAGGGCAGAAAGGCGAGGGAGGCGCAGGTGTGGGTGTACGTGTGCGTCCCTCTGCCGGAGTGTGCCTGTGAGGGAGGGAAGAGGGAGGAAGCAAGGACGGTGGGCTACTTGCATGTGCCAAGGGACCTCGGGAGAATGGCAGACAGGGAAGCCCCTGGGGGCGGTTGAGAGCCTGCTGGTGGATTTCAGGGCCCAGGGGCTAGGCATTAGCGGCCCTGCCAAAGACACCCCATGGGTCGTGCTCCAAGTCCTGACGTGAATTCCTTCCTTCCTCTGGGGTCTTGCCCCCGGCTGTGGGGGGGGGGGGGGTGCCAGAGGTGCTAAGGGGCGCGTCTGCCCCAGACGGAGGTTTCTGGCAGTGTCGCTGGAGCAGAATCTCTGATTCTGTCGTAGGGCATCTGCACCAGATGACACTCAGAGGCACCCTGCCTTCCAGGTGACCGTCTTGGATGTCCCCGGGCCCAAGCGGGGACTGGCTTCCTTGGCATGTGGGCTGTGTAGGCAAGCAGGGATGCCTGACTGTCGGGAATTCTAGCTGGGCCTAATGAGAGCAACTGAAAGAGAGTCTTGGCATTTAGCAAAGCAGTGAGGCCCGGGTGGTACAAGGCCTCTTGGTGCCTTTGAGGTAGCAAAGCTGCTTTCTGCCCAGGGAGGCATGAGCTGTGGGCCCAGACAGGGCCGGGTGCCCAGGGCAGCATCGGTTCAGGGACTGAGTGCGTCTGGGTAGTGTTAAAGAGAAGGGACGGCGTGTAGGGTTGCCGCCTTACCTTTACGGCCTCAGGTTCCGTGCCTTGTATCGGAAGAGTGCCTGTATCCACGTGCTCCTTCTTCACAAGATTGGATCAGACCCAGGCCTGTCACAGTCTCTTGGGGCCCTTGCAGGCCCGGGCGTCTCTTTGGCCTTTTCCTGCTACAGGGAGACAGGGAGACAGGTGCACTCAGCAAGCTACACAGGTGGGAAGCACAGGGGCCTCACTCGGAGTGTTGTGGGCCCTGACGGCTGGTGGGCTAGCAACAGGGCCACGCCATTGACAAGGAACGACCTAGATAGATGCACACGGAGAAAGCGGTTCTCCACGTCAGCGGAGGCCAGCGCTCCTTGTTTTCTGGTTCCCTGAGGGAAGGCACAGACAATGGATCCGGCCAACGTGACTGGTACTGTGAAGCTGTCCAAGGTGATGGGAGAAGGCAGAACACAGGCGCCTGTCACTCAGCTGGCCACAGCGAGCAAATCCTGGGTCCTGCCCTTGCCCAAACCCCCGACAAATACTCCTGAGCGCACATCTCGGTTCCTGCACCGAACCAGGCCAGGTCCTGCACTTCTTCAAGCCCCCGACCGACACTCCTGGGCCAGCATCGGACTCTCAGGCTTGTTCCTGGCCTTAGTCAAGCCCCCGGAACACATTCCTGAGCCCACAACGCGCTCTGTACCCCTGAACTACGGTGTGTCCTCCCCTTGTTCAAGCCCCCAGGAAACACTACTGAGCCCGCATCTCACTCGCTGCATTGAACCTGGCTGGCTCCTTGTCTTGTTCAAGCCCCCGACAGATACTCCGGAACCCACATCTCGGTCCCTGCACTGATCCCGGCTGGGTGCTGCCCTTGTTCCCGACCCCGACAAATACTCCTGAGCCCACATCTCGGGCCCTGCACTGAATCGGGTGGGCCCTGCCCATCTTCCAGCCCCGACAAACTCTCCTGAGCCCACATCCCGGTCCCTGCACTGAAGCAGGCTGGGTGCTTCCCATGTTCAAGCCCCGACAAGCACTCCTGAGCCCACATCTCGGGCCCTGCACCGACCCAGTCTGGGTCCTGCCCTTGTTCAAGCCGCTGAACAAATACCCCTGAGCCGGCTTCTCTGTCCCTGCTGTGAACCAGGCCAGGAGCTGCACGTGTTGAAGCCACTGACCAACACTTCTGGGCCTGCATCTGATTCTCAGGCTGGTTCCTGGCCTGAGGTAAGCCCCCAGCAAACAGTATTGAGGCCACAGCTGGCTCCCTGCTCCTGAACTCAACTAAGGTGTGACCTCCCCTTGTTCAACCACCCTCCCCCCCCCCACCCCCCAGGAAACACCACTGTGCCCGCATCTCACTCGCTGCATTGAACCAGGCTGGGTCCTGCGCTTGTTCAAACCCCCGACAAATCCTCCTGAGCCCACCCCTCGGTCCCTGCACTGAACCAGGCTGGATCCTCCCTTTGTTCAAGCCCCTGACAAACACACCTGACACCACCTCTCGGTCCCGTCATCGAGCCAGGCTGGGTCCTGCCCATGATCAAGCAGCCGATAAACACTCCTTGGAGCACATCTCGGTCCCTGCACTAATCCAGGCTGGATCCTGCCCTTGTTCATCCCGACAGACACTCCCGAGGCCACAGCACAGTCCCTGCCATGACCCAGGCTGGGTCCTGCCTTTGTTCAAGCCCCCGACAAACACTCTTGAGCCCACATCTCGGTCCATGCAACTGAATCGGGTCGGCCCTGCCCATGCCCAAGCTCTTTGTAGAACGCATATATCGTGTGTCAGGACTATAGGATGGCTGGTTTAGCTTGATCCTCTTGCTGCTCCAGGCCCCACAGGCTTGGGCCACAGGGCAGGCTAGGATGTGTTCTCACATGGAGAACAGAACCACTTTGAAAGGGCCTCCATAGGGTCGATGGCAGCCGTGCATGTCTCCGACACCGGTGAGTCGTGGGACTTAACGGGGAGCTGTCCTTAGCGTCTCCCTGGCCGGCATTCGCACAAGGTTCAGGGGGGGTCCCTCATGCCAGCAGAGCGGGCCTCGTTTCTCCCTCTGCGCACAGTGTGGCCACGGCACCTCAGGCTTGTGCAGCTTTCACGTCGGCCCAGCGAGGGAGGGAGGGTCGCCCGTCCCCTTCTGCGCTTCAGCAGTGACCGCCCACTGTTGGCTTTCAAGGTCGAGAAAGCACTCTCCGAACGTGTGGACTAAAACCCTCTGAACTCCCACCGGTGAAACTCACTCAGGACGAGAAGGGCTTGCCTTCACGCCAAGGATAAGCGTCTCTTCTGAGCGCTGGTGTCCACAGAGTTGCAGACGGCAACAGCACTACTTAGAGAGACGGAGACACACAGACACCAGCGCCTGCTACACACGCGGAAGGATTGCCCAACACAGTGCTATGCCAGAAGCAAAGATACAGAGACACAGAGCGAGCGCTGTACACTAAGGCGCTGGTGTTCCCGAACAGTGGAGATCCACTGTAGCACTGTAGGTGGGGTTCTTCCCTACTCCCCTAGCATCCGGACAGCAGCAGGCTCTCTGTCCCTTGAAGAAAAGTATCCAGCCCCTTGGCACCCCTGCGTATCCCTTGGATACTCAGGGAGAGCTCTCAGTTATTGCCAGTCCCAGGGGACACAGGAGTGTGCGGTTCGGATGGCGGAGCAGGAACCCGTGCTTGGAATTTCCAGAGCCAGGTCAATGACAGCGCCTGGGGCTAGCCCGGCCACATGCAAAACCCTGTCCCTCCCTGGAGCAGAATCTGGCCACGTGGGGGCGCTGGAGCAGCACAGGAACCCCGGAAGATGCCCTCCGGTCTGGGGGCGTGTCCATAAGAGTGCCGCCCACTACCCTGTCGGCCATTGGTCTAGATTTGGGCCAGCAGTCTGTGCATGGCTCACAGCCTAGGCCCCCGCCTGTTCGCCGGATCTCCTAGGGCCCGTTCACCCCGTCCTGCGTTTCTGGCACCCCTTTCTTCGGCCTCACGCCAACACCCCCACACACCAGCCCCCGCCTTCTGACAATCCCCCTCACTCCCTGCCCCCAAAAGAGCTAGTCGGTCCCACAGGTTTACTGCAGCCTGGGCCGCCATTACGCCCCACTTGTTGTGCTCTTATGTCGCGTCCCTTCGCCTCTGCCCCAGCTCGGGGTCACCGCCAAGGCCAAGAGGAACGTGAGAGGCGGTCAGAGGAAGGCGGGAGCGTCCCGGGACCCCGCACCTTCCAAGCTGTGAGCCCAGGTACTCAGGGGGCAGGGCCCCGCCCCCACCCCCCCTCCCCCACCCCGCAGCCTGCCGTCGTGATGCAGTGCGCAGCTGGGACCTTGTCACCAGCAGTTGTCACGCCAGGCCAAGAGGCCACCCTCTTCAGGGTGGAGGCGGTGGAGGAGGGCGAGGCCCTGGTGGACGGAGACGTGGCGGGGATCGGGCGGGAGTTCCAGCTGCTTGCGGAAGACATCGTGGAGGAGGTGGAGGTTGTGGCGGATGAGGAGCAGGAACAGCGGCCCTCCCAGGAGCTAGAGGAGAAGACGGTGGAGGAGCAGGGCCAGGAAAGGCCCGGAGGCCCTTGTGAGCGCCAGGAGCTGGATGCCCTGCAGGCACTGGCCGCCCTGCAGGTAGAACTGAGCTCTGAGCGTGAGCAAAACCGCAGGGCTTACGTTCAGTTCATGCGCAAGAACCATCAGAGGAGGAAGCGTCACTTGGCTCGGAGGAGCGCCATCATCCAGGGCATCCCTGGCTTCTGGGCCAAAGCTGTATCCTTTGCGCTGCTCCTTGGGGTCCGCTGCTCAGGAGGACGAGGAAGGGGAGAAGGGGCAGGAGCAGGCGGAGGGGGTGGAGGCGAGGGCACAGGAAGGGCGCCGGAGGCCACTGAAGGAAATGTGGTCCTGGGCAATTGGCAGGCTCCAAAGGCACAGCCGAGTAGGGCCTGGGCAGGGCCACAGGTGGACGTGTCGCAGCCATGCCTTTGAGTGTCTCCTTCAGGCCTGCATCTGAGGAGGCGCAGCCCCCGAGGCCTCTAAGTCAACATTGACCAGAGACGGTACACAAGAGCAGCGTTCGCAGACAGTTATTGGTGTAAATGTGGGTGATCCCGGCACATTGCTGGGGCATGTGAGTCATTCACACACACACGCACACACGCACACGCACACGCACACGCACACACACACACACACACACGTACACATAAACACACACACACATACCCAAGAAGCCCTTTACTTTCAGACACGGTTTGTCACAAGGACTGCAAGTCTGACCGTATAAGCAGTGACATGCCGCTACCCAGCATACACAGGTCTGGAGGAGCAGAGTAGCGGTCAGAAACAGCCCCTGCATGGGGAATGCAGATGCACACCATCCCAAGGGGCCCAGAGCCATGAGCGTGTCTGATGGTATGGCAGGTCCTGAGGATATCAGCAGTGGCCGGGCAAGAGGCAGTGCCCGCCAAGCTCCTTGCAGATGCGTGTTCCAGTATCCTTGTTCCACCCCAGACTAGGGCTGATGCTCCTGGCTCTTCTTGGCCGGCATGTGGCCTGAATGGCTCCTTGACCTAAAGCAGATTATGAGCCACCCTCAAGTCTCCGTCCTGATCAGCGACCAAGATCAAGACTTTCTCGGCTACATGATGGACTTGAAGGTCAGTGAGGGAGACTGAGGAAGGGTGGGTATGGGACCTGGCGGGGAGTGGGAGGAACGTGTTAGCCATGTTCCTGTGCTGTGAGACTTTGGAGAGGCATCGGGGAAGCTGATCATGCCTGCCTTGGAGGCAAGCTGAGGCCCCTAGAAGCTTGCACCTTTTCCCTCCTCGCTATCCTGGCAGGTGCAGGTGCGGAGCCATCCGCCGTCCCGCTGCAAGCTGATCTTTTCCTTTCGGGACAACCCCTACTTCTTGAACTCGGTGATCATTAAGGAGTATTACCTTGACATCACTGGTAAAAGGTGGCTCCCGGGGTGATGAGTGTGGGTGTGCAAGCGTGTGGATGATGCACCTGCGGTGTCCACCCCAGTCTCCCCTGTCTGTCTGCAGGGTACAGGGCACGTCGATCCACTCCAGTCCACTGGTTCTGGGACTTTGAACGGGGAGCCCCCAGCCGCAGGCTGGACACCAGGAGCCTTAACTTTCTCAACTGGCTGTCAGGCCACAACGGCCCAGAATCGAACAGGATTGCTGAGGTGGGGTTGCTTTGGGCTTGCACACAGTTGGTGGTTGATGTTGGAGTTCTTGGCTGCTCATGGGAGGGTTGGGAGCCTGGTCAGCCCCTGGCTGACCTTGCTCGTGTTGCCTGCAGATCATCAGCGAAGACGTGTGGGACGATCCCCTGAAGTACTACCTCAGGGAGGAAGGTTCGTCCATGAGAGACAACTGACAGAAACACATGTGGTGATGGGGTCTGGAGGTAGGCCCCGTAGGGACAGCCGAATAGTAGCTGGGACACAGTACTTTCTTTCGCAAGTGGGGATGCTCAGGCTCATGCAAACTGGCTGCAGAGCCAGAGCCTGAGTCAAGCATGTAGCAGGTGACTTGCTGAGACTGGGGGCTGGGGGGGACTCGGTGTGTCCGAGAGCGCAGTAAGTCCCCCTCCAGTCAGCTGTGGTGGCAGCGCGAGAGTCCTAGGTGATACGACTAGAGGCAGGGTGAATTAAGTGCCTGTGTCAGAATCATCTGTCCTTGGGTCCTGCCATTCCCCCGGCGTCCTTCCTCTCACTGAGTTTGAGAATGCCTGGGCCCTTCACTTCCGCCCCTTAACCTAGGATGGCCTGTCATTGAAAGGGCGTCCTGTCCAGGGCCCCAGTGCACCTGTGCGCTGACTTTGGGATCTTGTGTGAATTTCCACATCCAATACTCTGATCTCACCAGCACCACACCTGCTGAGCTTGAAGTTGCTTCAGGGAAAATCCGGACGTCTCTGGGAGGAGGTGGACAGGGAGCCCCAAGGGCAGGACATGGTGCCTAGTGACACCATCTCCGTCATTGCTGGACACGGGTCTTCGGCTCCTGAAACCCCTGTGTTCCCTGTTTGCGTCCGTGTCCACGTGCCAAGCATGTGTGTGTGTACACGCGTGTGCTTGTGTCACCTGTCTTTATGCGGGGGTGTGTGTGTGTGTCCGGCCCAGGGCGGACGCAGAGATGAAGGCGACGGGAGAGGAGGTGACGAGCGACCAGAAGAGGAGGCACGAGGCGTCCCCAGGCTGACGGAGGCTGGTCACCGACTCTCCGCATGACCGTATCCGGGATGGGAATGAGGAAAAGATGGCCAGTGATACCTGCGGACCGTGGCTCGAGAAATCCGCAATTAGACCAAATCCAAAACACGCTCGCCACTTCTAACTTGTGGTTGTGTGTGCTTGGACCAGGGAGAGGGAAGTGCATGGTCTGAGGATTCCGCGAGGGCAAATCAGGTGGGGCGGGGCTTTGAAACCGCTGCCTGAGGAGCCCTCAGTCCATGGGGACGTGGGCCGGCCTCTGGAAATGGTGGGCGAGGGTATGGCTGGACCCGGGGTGGAGAGGAGGCCAAGTTCCTGTAGAGAAGAGCAGAGACCCGAAGGAGAAAGAGGCACAGATTGCCTGCTGCACTGGGGACTTGTTCCACACACGGAAGAAGGAGACCCGGGAGGGCCCTGGGCCAGTGCTGCCCAGGATCAGCCCATCGGCCCGCACGCTGTCTCCACGAGGGTGGCACACACTGGCATGATGCGAAACACAACGCAAGATGTGCTAAGCTAGGCTGTCCGTGCAAAACCACAGGCACGCGAGGAGAGACAGGGTGTGAGCGTGGCAGACGTCCAGGCATTTCCAGCCTCCTCGGCAGGGCAGAAAGGCGAGGGAGGCGCAGGTGTGGGTGTACGTGTGCGTCCCTCTGCCGGAGTGTGCCTGTGAGGGAGGGAAGAGGGAGGAAGCAAGGACGGTGGGCTACTTGCATGTGCCAAGGGACCTCGGGAGAATGGCAGACAGGGAAGCCCCTGGGGGCGGTTGAGAGCCTGCTGGTGGATTTCAGGGCCCAGGGGCTAGGCATTAGCGGCCCTGCCAAAGACACCCCATGGGTCGTGCTCCAAGTCCTGACGTGAATTCCTTCCTTCCTCTGGGGTCTTGCCCCCGGCTGTGGGGGGGGGGGGTGCCAGAGGTGCTAAGGGGCGCGTCTGCCCCAGACGGAGGTTTCTGGCAGTGTCGCTGGAGCAGAATCTCTGATTCTGTCGTAGGGCATCTGCACCAGATGACACTCAGAGGCACCCTGCCTTCCAGGTGACCGTCTTGGATGTCCCCGGGCCCAAGCGGGGACTGGCTTCCTTGGCATGTGGGCTGTGTAGGCAAGCAGGGATGCCTGACTGTCGGGAATTCTAGCTGGGCCTAATGAGAGCAACTGAAAGAGAGTCTTGGCATTTAGCAAAGCAGTGAGGCCCGGGTGGTACAAGGCCTCTTGGTGCCTTTGAGGTAGCAAAGCTGCTTTCTGCCCAGGGAGGCATGAGCTGTGGGCCCAGACAGGGCCGGGTGCCCAGGGCAGCATCGGTTCAGGGACTGAGTGCATCTGGGTAGTGTTAAAGAGAAGGGACGGCGTGTAGGGTTGCCGCCTTACCTTTACGGCCTCAGGTTCCGTGCCTTGTATCGGAAGAGTGCCTGTATCCACGTGCTCCTTCTTCACAAGATTGGATCAGACCCAGGCCTGTCACAGTCTCTTGGGGCCCTTGCAGGCCCGGGCGTCTCTTTGGCCTTTTCCTGCTACAGGGAGACAGGGAGACAGGTGCACTCAGCAAGCTACACAGGTGGGAAGCACAGGGGCCTCACTCGGAGTGTTGTGGGCCCTGACGGCTGGTGGGCTAGCAACAGGGCCACGCCATTGACAAGGAACGACCTAGATAGATGCACACGGAGAAAGCGGTTCTCCACGTCAGCGGAGGCCAGCGCTCCTTGTTTTCTGGTTCCCTGAGGGAAGGCACAGACAATGGATCCGGCCAACGTGACTGGTACTGTGAAGCTGTCCAAGGTGATGGGAGAAGGCAGAACACAGGCGCCTGTCACTCAGCTGGCCACAGCGAGCAAATCCTGGGTCCTGCCCTTGCCCAAACCCCCGACAAATACTCCTGAGCGCACATCTCGGTTCCTGCACCGAACCAGGCCAGGTCCTGCACTTCTTCAAGCCCCCGACCGACACTCCTGGGCCAGCATCGGACTCTCAGGCTTGTTCCTGGCCTTAGTCAAGCCCCCGGAACACATTCCTGAGCCCACAACGCGCTCTGTACCCCTGAACTACGGTGTGTCCTCCCCTTGTTCAAGCCCCCAGGAAACACTACTGAGCCCGCATCTCACTCGCTGCATTGAACCTGGCTGGCTCCTTGTCTTGTTCAAGCCCCCGACAGATACTCCGGAACCCACATCTCGGTCCCTGCACTGATCCCGGCTGGGTGCTGCCCTTGTTCCCGACCCCGACAAATACTCCTGAGCCCACATCTCGGGCCCTGCACTGAATCGGGTGGGCCCTGCCCATCTTCCAGCCCCGACAAACTCTCCTGAGCCCACATCCCGGTCCCTGCACTGAAGCAGGCTGGGTGCTTCCCATGTTCAAGCCCCGACAAGCACTCCTGAGCCCACATCTCGGGCCCTGCACCGACCCAGTCTGGGTCCTGCCCTTGTTCAAGCCGCTGAACAAATACCCCTGAGCCGGCTTCTCTGTCCCTGCTGTGAACCAGGCCAGGAGCTGCACGTGTTGAAGCCACTGACCAACACTTCTGGGCCTGCATCTGATTCTCAGGCTGGTTCCTGGCCTGAGGTAAGCCCCCAGCAAACAGTATTGAGGCCACAGCTGGCTCCCTGCTCCTGAACTCAACTAAGGTGTGACCTCCCCTTGTTCAACCACCCTCCCCCCCCCCACCCCCCAGGAAACACCACTGTGCCCGCATCTCACTCGCTGCATTGAACCAGGCTGGGTCCTGCGCTTGTTCAAACCCCCGACAAATCCTCCTGAGCCCACCCCTCGGTCCCTGCACTGAACCAGGCTGGATCCTCCCTTTGTTCAAGCCCCTGACAAACACACCTGACACCACCTCTCGGTCCCGTCATCGAGCCAGGCTGGGTCCTGCCCATGATCAAGCAGCCGATAAACACTCCTTGGAGCACATCTCGGTCCCTGCACTGATCCAGGCTGGATCCTGCCCTTGTTCATCCCGACAGACACTCCCGAGGCCACAGCACAGTCCCTGCCATGACCCAGGCTGGGTCCTGCCTTTGTTCAAGCCCCCGACAAACACTCTTGAGCCCACATCTCGGTCCATGCAACTGAATCGGGTCGGCCCTGCCCATGCCCAAGCTCTTTGTAGAACGCATATATCGTGTGTCAGGACTATAGGATGGCTGGTTTAGCTTGATCCTCTTGCTGCTCCAGGCCCCACAGGCTTGGGCCACAGGGCAGGCTAGGATGTGTTCTCACATGGAGAACAGAACCACTTTGAAAGGGCCTCCATAGGGTCGATGGCAGCCGTGCATGTCTCCGACACCGGTGAGTCGTGGGACTTAACGGGGAGCTGTCCTTAGCGTCTCCCTGGCCGGCATTCGCACAAGGTTCAGGGGGGGTCCCTCATGCCAGCAGAGCGGGCCTCGTTTCTCCCTCTGCGCACAGTGTGGCCACGGCACCTCAGGCTTGTGCAGCTTTCACGTCGGCCCAGCGAGGGAGGGAGGGTCGCCCGTCCCCTTCTGCGCTTCAGCAGTGACCGCCCACTGTTGGCTTTCAAGGTCGAGAAAGCACTCTCCGAACGTGTGGACTAAAACCCTCTGAACTCCCACCGGTGAAACTCACTCAGGACGAGAAGGGCTTGCCTTCACGCCAAGGATAAGCGTCTCTTCTGAGCGCTGGTGTCCACAGAGTTGCAGACGGCAACAGCACTACTTAGAGAGACGGAGACACACAGACACCAGCGCCTGCTACACACGCGGAAGGATTGCCCAACACAGTGCTATGCCAGAAGCAAAGATACAGAGACACAGAGTGAGCGCTGTACACTAAGGCGCTGGTGTTCCCGAACAGTGGAGATCCACTGTAGCACTGTAGGTGGGGTTCTTCCCTACTCCCCTAGCATCCGGACAGCAGCAGGCTCTCTGTCCCTTGAAGAAAAGTATCCAGCCCCTTGGCACCCCTGCGTATCCCTTGGATACTCAGGGAGAGCTCTCAGTTATTGCCAGTCCCAGGGGACACAGGAGTGTGCGGTTCGGATGGCGGAGCAGGAACCCGTGCTTGGAATTTCCAGAGCCAGGTCAATGACAGCGCCTGGGGCTAGCCCGGCCACATGCAAAACCCTGTCCCTCCCTGGAGCAGAATCTGGCCACGTGGGGGCGCTGGAGCAGCACAGGAACCCCGGAAGATGCCCTCCGGTCTGGGGGCGTGTCCATAAGAGTGCCGCCCACTACCCTGTTGGCCATTGGTCTAGATTTGGGCCAGCAGTCTGTGCATGGCTCACAGCCTAGGCCCCCGCCTGTTCGCCGGATCTCCTAGGGCCCGTTCACCCCGTCCTGCGTTTCTGGCACCCCTTTCTTCGGCCTCACGCCAACACCCCCACACACCAGCCCCCGCCTTCTGACAATCCCCCTCACTCCCTGCCCCCAAAAGAGCTAGTCGGTCCCACAGGTTTACTGCAGCCTGGGCCGCCATTACGCCCCACTTGCTGTGCTCTTATGTCGCGTCCCTTCGCCTCTGCCCCAGCTCGGGGTCACCGCCAAGGCCAAGAGGAACGTGAGAGGCGGTCAGAGGAAGGCGGGAGCGTCCCGGGACCCCGCACCTTCCAAGCTGTGAGCCCAGGTACTCAGGGGGCAGGGCCCCGCCCCCACCCCCCCTCCCCCACCCCGCAGCCTGCCGTCGTGATGCAGTGCGCAGCTGGGACCTTGTCACCAGCAGTTGTCACGCCAGGCCAAGAGGCCACCCTCTTCAGGGTGGAGGCGGTGGAGGAGGGCGAGGCCCTGGTGGACGGAGACGTGGCGGGGATCGGGCGGGAGTTCCAGCTGCTTGCGGAAGACATCGTGGAGGAGGTGGAGGTTGTGGCGGATGAGGAGCAGGAACAGCGGCCCTCCCAGGAGCTAGAGGAGAAGACGGTGGAGGAGCAGGGCCAGGAAAGGCCCGGAGGCCCTTGTGAGCGCCAGGAGCTGGATGCCCTGCAGGCACTGGCCGCCCTGCAGGTAGAACTGAGCTCTGAGCGTGAGCAAAACCGCAGGGCTTACGTTCAGTTCATGCGCAAGAACCATCAGAGGAGGAAGCGTCACTTGGCTCGGAGGAGCGCCATCATCCAGGGCATCCCTGGCTTCTGGGCCAAAGCTGTATCCTTTGCGCTGCTCCTTGGGGTCCGCTGCTCAGGAGGACGAGGAAGGGGAGAAGGGGCAGGAGCAGGCGGAGGGGGTGGAGGCGAGGGCACAGGAAGGGCGCCGGAGGCCACTGAAGGAAATGTGGTCCTGGGCAATTGGCAGGCTCCAAAGGCACAGCCGAGTAGGGCCTGGGCAGGGCCACAGGTGGACGTGTCGCAGCCATGCCTTTGAGTGTCTCCTTCAGGCCTGCATCTGAGGAGGCGCAGCCCCCGAGGCCTCTAAGTCAACATTGACCAGAGACGGTACACAAGAGCAGCGTTCGCAGACAGTTATTGGTGTAAATGTGGGTGATCCCGGCACATTGCTGGGGCATGTGAGTCATTCACACACACACGCACACACGCACACGCACACGCACACGCACACACACACACACGTACACATAAACACACACACACATACCCAAGAAGCCCTTTACTTTCAGACACGGTTTGTCACAAGGACTGCAAGTCTGACCGTATAAGCAGTGACATGCCGCTACCCAGCATACACAGGTCTGGAGGAGCAGAGTAGCGGTCAGAAACAGCCCCTGCTTGGGGAATGCAGATGCACACCATCCCAAGGGGCCCAGAGCCATGAGCGTGTCTGATGGTATGGCAGGTCCTGAGGATATCAGCAGTGGCCGGGCAAGAGGCAGTGCCCGCCAAGCTCCTTGCAGATGCGTGTTCCAGTATCCTTGTTCCACCCCAGACTAGGGCTGATGCTCCTGGCTCTTCTTGGCCGGCATGTGGCCTGAATGGCTCCTTGACCTAAAGCAGATTATGAGCCACCCTCAAGTCTCCGTCCTGATCAGCGACCAAGATCAAGACTTTCTCGGCTACATGATGGACTTGAAGGTCAGTGAGGGAGACTGAGGAAGGGTGGGTATGGGACCTGGCGGGGAGTGGGAGGAACGTGTTAGCCATGTTCCTGTGCTGTGAGACTTTGGAGAGGCATCGGGGAAGCTGATCATGCCTGCCTTGGAGGCAAGCTGAGGCCCCTAGAAGCTTGCACCTTTTCCCTCCTCGCTATCCTGGCAGGTGCAGGTGCGGAGCCATCCGCCGTCCCGCTGCAAGCTGATCTTTTCCTTTCGGGACAACCCCTACTTCTTGAACTCGGTGATCATTAAGGAGTATTACCTTGACATCACTGGTAAAAGGTGGCTCCCGGGGTGATGAGTGTGGGTGTGCAAGCGTGTGGATGATGCACCTGCGGTGTCCACCCCAGTCTCCCCTGTCTGTCTGCAGGGTACAGGGCACGTCGATCCACTCCAGTCCACTGGTTCTGGGACTTTGAACGGGGAGCCCCCAGCCGCAGGCTGGACACCAGGAGCCTTAACTTTCTCAACTGGCTGTCAGGCCACAACGGCCCAGAATCGAACAGGATTGCTGAGGTGGGGTTGCTTTGGGCTTGCACACAGTTGGTGGTTGATGTTGGAGTTCTTGGCTGCTCATGGGAGGGTTGGGAGCCTGGTCAGCCCCTGGCTGACCTTGCTCGTGTTGCCTGCAGATCATCAGCGAAGACGTGTGGGACGATCCCCTGAAGTACTACCTCAGGGAGGAAGGTTCGTCCATGAGAGACAACTGACAGAAACACATGTGGTGATGGGGTCTGGAGGTAGGCCCCGTAGGGACAGCCGAATAGTAGCTGGGACACAGTACTTTCTTTCGCAAGTGGGGATGCTCAGGCTCATGCAAACTGGCTGCAGAGCCAGAGCCTGAGTCAAGCATGTAGCAGGTGACTTGCTGAGACTGGGGGCTGGGGGGGACTCGGTGTGTCCGAGAGCGCAGTAAGTCCCCCTCCAGTCAGCTGTGGTGGCAGCGCGAGAGTCCTAGGTGATACGACTAGAGGCAGGGTGAATTAAGTGCCTGTGTCAGAATCATCTGTCCTTGGGTCCTGCCATTCCCCCGGCGTCCTTCCTCTCACTGAGTTTGAGAATGCCTGGGCCCTTCACTTCCGCCCCTTAACCTAGGATGGCCTGTCATTGAAAGGGCGTCCTGTCCAGGGCCCCAGTGCACCTGTGCGCTGACTTTGGGATCTTGTGTGAATTTCCACATCCAATACTCTGATCTCACCAGCACCACACCTGCTGAGCTTGAAGTTGCTTCAGGGAAAATCCGGACGTCTCTGGGAGGAGGTGGACAGGGAGCCCCAAGGGCAGGACATGGTGCCTAGTGACACCATCTCCGTCATTGCTGGACACGGGTCTTCGGCTCCTGAAACCCCTGTGTTCCCTGTTTGCGTCCGTGTCCACGTGCCAAGCATGTGTGTGTGTACACGCGTGTGCTTGTGTCACCTGTCTTTATGCGGGGGTGTGTGTGTGTGTCCGGCCCAGGGCGGACGCAGAGATGAAGGCGACGGGAGAGGAGGTGACGAGCGACCAGAAGAGGAGGCACGAGGCGTCCCCAGGCTGACGGAGGCTGGTCACCGACTCTCCGCATGACCGTATCCGGGATGGGAATGAGGAAAAGATGGCCAGTGATACCTGCGGACCGTGGCTCGAGAAATCCGCAATTAGACCAAATCCAAAACACGCTCGCCACTTCTAACTTGTGGTTGTGTGTGCTTGGACCAGGGAGAGGGAAGTGCATGGTCTGAGGATTCCGCGAGGGCAAATCAGGTGGGGCGGGGCTTTGAAACCGCTGCCTGAGGAGCCCTCAGTCCATGGGGACGTGGGCCGGCCTCTGGAAATGGTGGGCGAGGGTATGGCTGGACCCGGGGTGGAGAGGAGGCCAAGTTCCTGTAGAGAAGAGCAGAGACCCGAAGGAGAAAGAGGCACAGATTGCCTGCTGCACTGGGGACTTGTTCCACACACGGAAGAAGGAGACCCGGGAGGGCCCTGGGCCAGTGCTGCCCAGGATCAGCCCATCGGCCCGCACGCTGTCTCCACGAGGGTGGCACACACTGGCATGATGCGAAACACAACGCAAGATGTGCTAAGCTAGGCTGTCCGTGCAAAACCACAGGCACGCGAGGAGAGACAGGGTGTGAGCGTGGCAGACGTCCAGGCATTTCCAGCCTCCTCGGCAGGGCAGAAAGGCGAGGGAGGCGCAGGTGTGGGTGTACGTGTGCGTCCCTCTGCCGGAGTGTGCCTGTGAGGGAGGGAAGAGGGAGGAAGCAAGGACGGTGGGCTACTTGCATGTGCCAAGGGACCTCGGGAGAATGGCAGACAGGGAAGCCCCTGGGGGCGGTTGAGAGCCTGCTGGTGGATTTCAGGGCCCAGGGGCTAGGCATTAGCGGCCCTGCCAAAGACACCCCATGGGTCGTGCTCCAAGTCCTGACGTGAATTCCTTCCTTCCTCTGGGGTCTTGCCCCCGGCTGTGGGGGGGGGGGGGTGCCAGAGGTGCTAAGGGGCGCGTCTGCCCCAGACGGAGGTTTCTGGCAGTGTCGCTGGAGCAGAATCTCTGATTCTGTCGTAGGGCATCTGCACCAGATGACACTCAGAGGCACCCTGCCTTCCAGGTGACCGTCTTGGATGTCCCCGGGCCCAAGCGGGGACTGGCTTCCTTGGCATGTGGGCTGTGTAGGCAAGCAGGGATGCCTGACTGTCGGGAATTCTAGCTGGGCCTAATGAGAGCAACTGAAAGAGAGTCTTGGCATTTAGCAAAGCAGTGAGGCCCGGGTGGTACAAGGCCTCTTGGTGCCTTTGAGGTAGCAAAGCTGCTTTCTGCCCAGGGAGGCATGAGCTGTGGGCCCAGACAGGGCCGGGTGCCCAGGGCAGCATCGGTTCAGGGACTGAGTGCGTCTGGGTAGTGTTAAAGAGAAGGGACGGCGTGTAGGGTTGCCGCCTTACCTTTACGGCCTCAGGTTCCGTGCCTTGTATCGGAAGAGTGCCTGTATCCACGTGCTCCTTCTTCACAAGATTGGATCAGACCCAGGCCTGTCACAGTCTCTTGGGGCCCTTGCAGGCCCGGGCGTCTCTTTGGCCTTTTCCTGCTACAGGGAGACAGGGAGACAGGTGCACTCAGCAAGCTACACAGGTGGGAAGCACAGGGGCCTCACTCGGAGTGTTGTGGGCCCTGACGGCTGGTGGGCTAGCAACAGGGCCACGCCATTGACAAGGAACGACCTAGATAGATGCACACGGAGAAAGCGGTTCTCCACGTCAGCGGAGGCCAGCGCTCCTTGTTTTCTGGTTCCCTGAGGGAAGGCACAGACAATGGATCCGGCCAACGTGACTGGTACTGTGAAGCTGTCCAAGGTGATGGGAGAAGGCAGAACACAGGCGCCTGTCACTCAGCTGGCCACAGCGAGCAAATCCTGGGTCCTGCCCTTGCCCAAACCCCCGACAAATACTCCTGAGCGCACATCTCGGTTCCTGCACCGAACCAGGCCAGGTCCTGCACTTCTTCAAGCCCCCGACCGACACTCCTGGGCCAGCATCGGACTCTCAGGCTTGTTCCTGGCCTTAGTCAAGCCCCCGGAACACATTCCTGAGCCCACAACGCGCTCTGTACCCCTGAACTACGGTGTGTCCTCCCCTTGTTCAAGCCCCCAGGAAACACTACTGAGCCCGCATCTCACTCGCTGCATTGAACCTGGCTGGCTCCTTGTCTTGTTCAAGCCCCCGACAGATACTCCGGAACCCACATCTCGGTCCCTGCACTGATCCCGGCTGGGTGCTGCCCTTGTTCCCGACCCCGACAAATACTCCTGAGCCCACATCTCGGGCCCTGCACTGAATCGGGTGGGCCCTGCCCATCTTCCAGCCCCGACAAACTCTCCTGAGCCCACATCCCGGTCCCTGCACTGAAGCAGGCTGGGTGCTTCCCATGTTCAAGCCCCGACAAGCACTCCTGAGCCCACATCTCGGGCCCTGCACCGACCCAGTCTGGGTCCTGCCCTTGTTCAAGCCGCTGAACAAATACCCCTGAGCCGGCTTCTCTGTCCCTGCTGTGAACCAGGCCAGGAGCTGCACGTGTTGAAGCCACTGACCAACACTTCTGGGCCTGCATCTGATTCTCAGGCTGGTTCCTGGCCTGAGGTAAGCCCCCAGCAAACAGTATTGAGGCCACAGCTGGCTCCCTGCTCCTGAACTCAACTAAGGTGTGACCTCCCCTTGTTCAACCACCCTCCCCCCCCCCACCCCCCAGGAAACACCACTGTGCCCGCATCTCACTCGCTGCATTGAACCAGGCTGGGTCCTGCGCTTGTTCAAACCCCCGACAAATCCTCCTGAGCCCACCCCTCGGTCCCTGCACTGAACCAGGCTGGATCCTCCCTTTGTTCAAGCCCCTGACAAACACACCTGACACCACCTCTCGGTCCCGTCATCGAGCCAGGCTGGGTCCTGCCCATGATCAAGCAGCCGATAAACACTCCTTGGAGCACATCTCGGTCCCTGCACTGATCCAGGCTGGATCCTGCCCTTGTTCATCCCGACAGACACTCCCGAGGCCACAGCACAGTCCCTGCCATGACCCAGGCTGGGTCCTGCCTTTGTTCAAGCCCCCGACAAACACTCTTGAGCCCACATCTCGGTCCATGCAACTGAATCGGGTCGGCCCTGCCCATGCCCAAGCTCTTTGTAGAACGCATATATCGTGTGTCAGGACTATAGGATGGCTGGTTTAGCTTGATCCTCTTGCTGCTCCAGGCCCCACAGGCTTGGGCCACAGGGCAGGCTAGGATGTGTTCTCACATGGAGAACAGAACCACTTTGAAAGGGCCTCCATAGGGTCGATGGCAGCCGTGCATGTCTCCGACACCGGTGAGTCGTGGGACTTAACGGGGAGCTGTCCTTAGCGTCTCCCTGGCCGGCATTCGCACAAGGTTCAGGGGGGGTCCCTCATGCCAGCAGAGCGGGCCTCGTTTCTCCCTCTGCGCACAGTGTGGCCACGGCACCTCAGGCTTGTGCAGCTTTCACGTCGGCCCAGCGAGGGAGGGAGGGTCGCCCGTCCCCTTCTGCGCTTCAGCAGTGACCGCCCACTGTTGGCTTTCAAGGTCGAGAAAGCACTCTCCGAACGTGTGGACTAAAACCCTCTGAACTCCCACCGGTGAAACTCACTCAGGACGAGAAGGGCTTGCCTTCACGCCAAGGATAAGCGTCTCTTCTGAGCGCTGGTGTCCACAGAGTTGCAGACGGCAACAGCACTACTTAGAGAGACGGAGACACACAGACACCAGCGCCTGCTACACACGCGGAAGGATTGCCCAACACAGTGCTATGCCAGAAGCAAAGATACAGAGACACAGAGTGAGCGCTGTACACTAAGGCGCTGGTGTTCCCGAACAGTGGAGATCCACTGTAGCACTGTAGGTGGGGTTCTTCCCTACTCCCCTAGCATCCGGACAGCAGCAGGCTCTCTGTCCCTTGAAGAAAAGTATCCAGCCCCTTGGCACCCCTGCGTATCCCTTGGATACTCAGGGAGAGCTCTCAGTTATTGCCAGTCCCAGGGGACACAGGAGTGTGCGGTTCGGATGGCGGAGCAGGAACCCGTGCTTGGAATTTCCAGAGCCAGGTCAATGACAGCGCCTGGGGCTAGCCCGGCCACATGCAAAACCCTGTCCCTCCCTGGAGCAGAATCTGGCCACGTGGGGGCGCTGGAGCAGCACAGGAACCCCGGAAGATGCCCTCCGGTCTGGGGGCGTGTCCATAAGAGTGCCGCCCACTACCCTGTCGGCCATTGGTCTAGATTTGGGCCAGCAGTCTGTGCATGGCTCACAGCCTAGGCCCCCGCCTGTTCGCCGGATCTCCTAGGGCCCGTTCACCCCGTCCTGCGTTTCTGGCACCCCTTTCTTCGGCCTCACGCCAACACCCCCACACACCAGCCCCCGCCTTCTGACAATCCCCCTCACTCCCTGCCCCCAAAAGAGCTAGTCGGTCCCACAGGTTTACTGCAGCCTGGGCCGCCATTACGCCCCACTTGCTGTGCTCTTATGTCGCGTCCCTTCGCCTCTGCCCCAGCTCGGGGTCACCGCCAAGGCCAAGAGGAACGTGAGAGGCGGTCAGAGGAAGGCGGGAGCGTCCCGGGACCCCGCACCTTCCAAGCTGTGAGCCCAGGTACTCAGGGGGCAGGGCCCCGCCCCCACCCCCCCTCCCCCACCCCGCAGCCTGCCGTCGTGATGCAGTGCGCAGCTGGGACCTTGTCACCAGCAGTTGTCACGCCAGGCCAAGAGGCCACCCTCTTCAGGGTGGAGGCGGTGGAGGAGGGCGAGGCCCTGGTGGACGGAGACGTGGCGGGGATCGGGCGGGAGTTCCAGCTGCTTGCGGAAGACATCGTGGAGGAGGTGGAGGTTGTGGCGGATGAGGAGCAGGAACAGCGGCCCTCCCAGGAGCTAGAGGAGAAGACGGTGGAGGAGCAGGGCCAGGAAAGGCCCGGAGGCCCTTGTGAGCGCCAGGAGCTGGATGCCCTGCAGGCACTGGCCGCCCTGCAGGTAGAACTGAGCTCTGAGCGTGAGCAAAACCGCAGGGCTTACGTTCAGTTCATGCGCAAGAACCATCAGAGGAGGAAGCGTCACTTGGCTCGGAGGAGCGCCATCATCCAGGGCATCCCTGGCTTCTGGGCCAAAGCTGTATCCTTTGCGCTGCTCCTTGGGGTCCGCTGCTCAGGAGGACGAGGAAGGGGAGAAGGGGCAGGAGCAGGCGGAGGGGGTGGAGGCGAGGGCACAGGAAGGGCGCCGGAGGCCACTGAAGGAAATGTGGTCCTGGGCAATTGGCAGGCTCCAAAGGCACAGCCGAGTAGGGCCTGGGCAGGGCCACAGGTGGACGTGTCGCAGCCATGCCTTTGAGTGTCTCCTTCAGGCCTGCATCTGAGGAGGCGCAGCCCCCGAGGCCTCTAAGTCAACATTGACCAGAGACGGTACACAAGAGCAGCGTTCGCAGACAGTTATTGGTGTAAATGTGGGTGATCCCGGCACATTGCTGGGGCATGTGAGTCATTCACACACACACGCACACACGCACACGCACACGCACACGCACACGCACACACACACACACGTACACATAAACACACACACACATACCCAAGAAGCCCTTTACTTTCAGACACGGTTTGTCACAAGGACTGCAAGTCTGACCGTATAAGCAGTGACATGCCGCTACCCAGCATACACAGGTCTGGAGGAGCAGAGTAGCGGTCAGAAACAGCCCCTGCTTGGGGAATGCAGATGCACACCATCCCAAGGGGCCCAGAGCCATGAGCGTGTCTGATGGTATGGCAGGTCCTGAGGATATCAGCAGTGGCCGGGCAAGAGGCAGTGCCCGCCAAGCTCCTTGCAGATGCGTGTTCCAGTATCCTTGTTCCACCCCAGACTAGGGCTGATGCTCCTGGCTCTTCTTGGCCGGCATGTGGCCTGAATGGCTCCTTGACCTAAAGCAGATTATGAGCCACCCTCAAGTCTCCGTCCTGATCAGCGACCAAGATCAAGACTTTCTCGGCTACATGATGGACTTGAAGGTCAGTGAGGGAGACTGAGGAAGGGTGGGTATGGGACCTGGCGGGGAGTGGGAGGAACGTGTTAGCCATGTTCCTGTGCTGTGAGACTTTGGAGAGGCATCGGGGAAGCTGATCATGCCTGCCTTGGAGGCAAGCTGAGGCCCCTAGAAGCTTGCACCTTTTCCCTCCTCGCTATCCTGGCAGGTGCAGGTGCGGAGCCATCCGCCGTCCCGCTGCAAGCTGATCTTTTCCTTTCGGGACAACCCCTACTTCTTGAACTCGGTGATCATTAAGGAGTATTACCTTGACATCACTGGTAAAAGGTGGCTCCCGGGGTGATGAGTGTGGGTGTGCAAGCGTGTGGATGATGCACCTGCGGTGTCCACCCCAGTCTCCCCTGTCTGTCTGCAGGGTACAGGGCACGTCGATCCACTCCAGTCCACTGGTTCTGGGACTTTGAACGGGGAGCCCCCAGCCGCAGGCTGGACACCAGGAGCCTTAACTTTCTCAACTGGCTGTCAGGCCACAACGGCCCAGAATCGAACAGGATTGCTGAGGTGGGGTTGCTTTGGGCTTGCACACAGTTGGTGGTTGATGTTGGAGTTCTTGGCTGCTCATGGGAGGGTTGGGAGCCTGGTCAGCCCCTGGCTGACCTTGCTCGTGTTGCCTGCAGATCATCAGCGAAGACGTGTGGGACGATCCCCTGAAGTACTACCTCAGGGAGGAAGGTTCGTCCATGAGAGACAACTGACAGAAACACATGTGGTGATGGGGTCTGGAGGTAGGCCCCGTAGGGACAGCCGAATAGTAGCTGGGACACAGTACTTTCTTTCGCAAGTGGGGATGCTCAGGCTCATGCAAACTGGCTGCAGAGCCAGAGCCTGAGTCAAGCATGTAGCAGGTGACTTGCTGAGACTGGGGGCTGGGGGGGACTCGGTGTGTCCGAGAGCGCAGTAAGTCCCCCTCCAGTCAGCTGTGGTGGCAGCGCGAGAGTCCTAGGTGATACGACTAGAGGCAGGGTGAATTAAGTGCCTGTGTCAGAATCATCTGTCCTTGGGTCCTGCCATTCCCCCGGCGTCCTTCCTCTCACTGAGTTTGAGAATGCCTGGGCCCTTCACTTCCGCCCCTTAACCTAGGATGGCCTGTCATTGAAAGGGCGTCCTGTCCAGGGCCCCAGTGCACCTGTGCGCTGACTTTGGGATCTTGTGTGAATTTCCACATCCAATACTCTGATCTCACCAGCACCACACCTGCTGAGCTTGAAGTTGCTTCAGGGAAAATCCGGACGTCTCTGGGAGGAGGTGGACAGGGAGCCCCAAGGGCAGGACATGGTGCCTAGTGACACCATCTCCGTCATTGCTGGACACGGGTCTTCGGCTCCTGAAACCCCTGTGTTCCCTGTTTGCGTCCGTGTCCACGTGCCAAGCATGTGTGTGTGTACACGCGTGTGCTTGTGTCACCTGTCTTTATGCGGGGGTGTGTGTGTGTGTCCGGCCCAGGGCGGACGCAGAGATGAAGGCGACGGGAGAGGAGGTGACGAGCGACCAGAAGAGGAGGCACGAGGCGTCCCCAGGCTGACGGAGGCTGGTCACCGACTCTCCGCATGACCGTATCCGGGATGGGAATGAGGAAAAGATGGCCAGTGATACCTGCGGACCGTGGCTCGAGAAATCCGCAATTAGACCAAATCCAAAACACGCTCGCCACTTCTAACTTGTGGTTGTGTGTGCTTGGACCAGGGAGAGGGAAGTGCATGGTCTGAGGATTCCGCGAGGGCAAATCAGGTGGGGCGGGGCTTTGAAACCGCTGCCTGAGGAGCCCTCAGTCCATGGGGACGTGGGCCGGCCTCTGGAAATGGTGGGCGAGGGTATGGCTGGACCCGGGGTGGAGAGGAGGCCAAGTTCCTGTAGAGAAGAGCAGAGACCCGAAGGAGAAAGAGGCACAGATTGCCTGCTGCACTGGGGACTTGTTCCACACACGGAAGAAGGAGACCCGGGAGGGCCCTGGGCCAGTGCTGCCCAGGATCAGCCCATCGGCCCGCACGCTGTCTCCACGAGGGTGGCACACACTGGCATGATGCGAAACACAACGCAAGATGTGCTAAGCTAGGCTGTCCGTGCAAAACCACAGGCACGCGAGGAGAGACAGGGTGTGAGCGTGGCAGACGTCCAGGCATTTCCAGCCTCCTCGGCAGGGCAGAAAGGCGAGGGAGGCGCAGGTGTGGGTGTACGTGTGCGTCCCTCTGCCGGAGTGTGCCTGTGAGGGAGGGAAGAGGGAGGAAGCAAGGACGGTGGGCTACTTGCATGTGCCAAGGGACCTCGGGAGAATGGCAGACAGGGAAGCCCCTGGGGGCGGTTGAGAGCCTGCTGGTGGATTTCAGGGCCCAGGGGCTAGGCATTAGCGGCCCTGCCAAAGACACCCCATGGGTCGTGCTCCAAGTCCTGACGTGAATTCCTTCCTTTCTCTGGGGTCTTGCCCCCGGCTGTGGGGGGGGGGGTGCCAGAGGTGCTAAGGGGCGCGTCTGCCCCAGACGGAGGTTTCTGGCAGTGTCGCTGGAGCAGAATCTCTGATTCTGTCGTAGGGCATCTGCACCAGATGACACTCAGAGGCACCCTGCCTTCCAGGTGACCGTCTTGGATGTCCCCGGGCCCAAGCGGGGACTGGCTTCCTTGGCATGTGGGCTGTGTAGGCAAGCAGGGATGCCTGACTGTCGGGAATTCTAGCTGGGCCTAATGAGAGCAACTGAAAGAGAGTCTTGGCATTTAGCAAAGCAGTGAGGCCCGGGTGGTACAAGGCCTCTTGGTGCCTTTGAGGTAGCAAAGCTGCTTTCTGCCCAGGGAGGCATGAGCTGTGGGCCCAGACAGGGCCGGGTGCCCAGGGCAGCATCGGTTCAGGGACTGAGTGCGTCTGGGTAGTGTTAAAGAGAAGGGACGGCGTGTAGGGTTGCCGCCTTACCTTTACGGCCTCAGGTTCCGTGCCTTGTATCGGAAGAGTGCCTGTATCCACGTGCTCCTTCTTCACAAGATTGGATCAGACCCAGGCCTGTCACAGTCTCTTGGGGCCCTTGCAGGCCCGGGCGTCTCTTTGGCCTTTTCCTGCTACAGGGAGACAGGGAGACAGGTGCACTCAGCAAGCTACACAGGTGGGAAGCACAGGGGCCTCACTCGGAGTGTTGTGGGCCCTGACGGCTGGTGGGCTAGCAACAGGGCCACGCCATTGACAAGGAACGACCTAGATAGATGCACACGGAGAAAGCGGTTCTCCACGTCAGCGGAGGCCAGCGCTCCTTGTTTTCTGGTTCCCTGAGGGAAGGCACAGACAATGGATCCGGCCAACGTGACTGGTACTGTGAAGCTGTCCAAGGTGATGGGAGAAGGCAGAACACAGGCGCCTGTCACTCAGCTGGCCACAGCGAGCAAATCCTGGGTCCTGCCCTTGCCCAAACCCCCGACAAATACTCCTGAGCGCACATCTCGGTTCCTGCACCGAACCAGGCCAGGTCCTGCACTTCTTCAAGCCCCCGACCGACACTCCTGGGCCAGCATCGGACTCTCAGGCTTGTTCCTGGCCTTAGTCAAGCCCCCGGAACACATTCCTGAGCCCACAACGCGCTCTGTACCCCTGAACTACGGTGTGTCCTCCCCTTGTTCAAGCCCCCAGGAAACACTACTGAGCCCGCATCTCACTCGCTGCATTGAACCTGGCTGGCTCCTTGTCTTGTTCAAGCCCCCGACAGATACTCCGGAACCCACATCTCGGTCCCTGCACTGATCCCGGCTGGGTGCTGCCCTTGTTCCCGACCCCGACAAATACTCCTGAGCCCACATCTCGGGCCCTGCACTGAATCGGGTGGGCCCTGCCCATCTTCCAGCCCCGACAAACTCTCCTGAGCCCACATCCCGGTCCCTGCACTGAAGCAGGCTGGGTGCTTCCCATGTTCAAGCCCCGACAAGCACTCCTGAGCCCACATCTCGGGCCCTGCACCGACCCAGTCTGGGTCCTGCCCTTGTTCAAGCCGCTGAACAAATACCCCTGAGCCGGCTTCTCTGTCCCTGCCGTGAACCAGGCCAGGAGCTGCACGTGTTGAAGCCACTGACCAACACTTCTGGGCCTGCATCTGATTCTCAGGCTGGTTCCTGGCCTGAGGTAAGCCCCCAGCAAACAGTATTGAGGCCACAGCTGGCTCCCTGCTCCTGAACTCAACTAAGGTGTGACCTCCCCTTGTTCAACCACCCTCCCCCCCCCCACCCCCCAGGAAACACCACTGTGCCCGCATCTCACTCGCTGCATTGAACCAGGCTGGGTCCTGCGCTTGTTCAAACCCCCGACAAATCCTCCTGAGCCCACCCCTCGGTCCCTGCACTGAACCAGGCTGGATCCTCCCTTTGTTCAAGCCCCTGACAAACACACCTGACACCACCTCTCGGTCCCGTCATCGAGCCAGGCTGGGTCCTGCCCATGATCAAGCAGCCGATAAACACTCCTTGGAGCACATCTCGGTCCCTGCACTGATCCAGGCTGGATCCTGCCCTTGTTCATCCCGACAGACACTCCCGAGGCCACAGCACAGTCCCTGCCATGACCCAGGCTGGGTCCTGCCTTTGTTCAAGCCCCCGACAAACACTCTTGAGCCCACATCTCGGTCCATGCAACTGAATCGGGTCGGCCCTGCCCATGCCCAAGCTCTTTGTAGAACGCATATATCGTGTGTCAGGACTATAGGATGGCTGGTTTAGCTTGATCCTCTTGCTGCTCCAGGCCCCACAGGCTTGGGCCACAGGGCAGGCTAGGATGTGTTCTCACATGGAGAACAGAACCACTTTGAAAGGGCCTCCATAGGGTCGATGGCAGCCGTGCATGTCTCCGACACCGGTGAGTCGTGGGACTTAACGGGGAGCTGTCCTTAGCGTCTCCCTGGCCGGCATTCGCACAAGGTTCAGGGGGGGTCCCTCATGCCAGCAGAGCGGGCCTCGTTTCTCCCTCTGCGCACAGTGTGGCCACGGCACCTCAGGCTTGTGCAGCTTTCACGTCGGCCCAGCGAGGGAGGGAGGGTCGCCCGTCCCCTTCTGCGCTTCAGCAGTGACCGCCCACTGTTGGCTTTCAAGGTCGAGAAAGCACTCTCCGAACGTGTGGACTAAAACCCTCTGAACTCCCACCGGTGAAACTCACTCAGGACGAGAAGGGCTTGCCTTCACGCCAAGGATAAGCGTCTCTTCTGAGCGCTGGTGTCCACAGAGTTGCAGACGGCAACAGCACTACTTAGAGAGACGGAGACACACAGACACCAGCGCCTGCTACACACGCGGAAGGATTGCCCAACACAGTGCTATGCCAGAAGCAAAGATACAGAGACACAGAGCGAGCGCTGTACACTAAGGCGCTGGTGTTCCCGAACAGTGGAGATCCACTGTAGCACTGTAGGTGGGGTTCTTCCCTACTCCCCTAGCATCCGGACAGCAGCAGGCTCTCTGTCCCTTGAAGAAAAGTATCCAGCCCCTTGGCACCCCTGCGTATCCCTTGGATACTCAGGGAGAGCTCTCAGTTATTGCCAGTCCCAGGGGACACAGGAGTGTGCGGTTCGGATGGCGGAGCAGGAACCCGTGCTTGGAATTTCCAGAGCCAGGTCAATGACAGCGCCTGGGGCTAGCCCGGCCACATGCAAAACCCTGTCCCTCCCTGGAGCAGAATCTGGCCACGTGGGGGCGCTGGAGCAGCACAGGAACCCCGGAAGATGCCCTCCGGTCTGGGGGCGTGTCCATAAGAGTGCCGCCCACTACCCTGTCGGCCATTGGTCTAGATTTGGGCCAGCAGTCTGTGCATGGCTCACAGCCTAGGCCCCCGCCTGTTCGCCGGATCTCCTAGGGCCCGTTCACCCCGTCCTGCGTTTCTGGCACCCCTTTCTTCGGCCTCACGCCAACACCCCCACACACCAGCCCCCGCCTTCTGACAATCCCCCTCACTCCCCGCCCCCAAAAGAGCTAGTCGGTCCCACAGGTTTACTGCAGCCTGGGCCGCCATTACGCCCCACTTGCTGTGCTCTTATGTCGCGTCCCTTCGCCTCTGCCCCAGCTCGGGGTCACCGCCAAGGCCAAGAGGAACGTGAGAGGCGGTCAGAGGAAGGCGGGAGCGTCCCGGGACCCCGCACCTTCCAAGCTGTGAGCCCAGGTACTCAGGGGGCAGGGCCCCGCCCCCACCCCCCCTCCCCCACCCCGCAGCCTGCCGTCGTGATGCAGTGCGCAGCTGGGACCTTGTCACCAGCAGTTGTCATGCCAGGCCAAGAGGCCACCCTCTTCAGGGTGGAGGCGGTGGAGGAGGGCGAGGCCCTGGTGGACGGAGACGTGGCGGGGATCGGGCGGGAGTTCCAGCTGCTTGCGGAAGACATCGTGGAGGAGGTGGAGGTTGTGGCGGATGAGGAGCAGGAACAGCGGCCCTCCCAGGAGCTAGAGGAGAAGACGGTGGAGGAGCAGGGCCAGGAAAGGCCCGGAGGCCCTTGTGAGCGCCAGGAGCTGGATGCCCTGCAGGCACTGGCCGCCCTGCAGGTAGAACTGAGCTCTGAGCGTGAGCAAAACCGCAGGGCTTACGTTCAGTTCATGCGCAAGAACCATCAGAGGAGGAAGCGTCACTTGGCTCGGAGGAGCGCCATCATCCAGGGCATCCCTGGCTTCTGGGCCAAAGCTGTATCCTTTGCGCTGCTCCTTGGGGTCCGCTGCTCAGGAGGACGAGGAAGGGGAGAAGGGGCAGGAGCAGGCGGAGGGGGTGGAGGCGAGGGCACAGGAAGGGCGCCGGAGGCCACTGAAGGAAATGTGGTCCTGGGCAATTGGCAGGCTCCAAAGGCACAGCCGAGTAGGGCCTGGGCAGGGCCACAGGTGGACGTGTCGCAGCCATGCCTTTGAGTGTCTCCTTCAGGCCTGCATCTGAGGAGGCGCAGCCCCCGAGGCCTCTAAGTCAACATTGACCAGAGACGGTACACAAGAGCAGCGTTCGCAGACAGTTATTGGTGTAAATGTGGGTGATCCCGGCACATTGCTGGGGCATGTGAGTCATTCACACACACACGCACACACGCACACGCACACGCACACGCACACGCACACACACACACACGTACACATAAACACACACACACATACCCAAGAAGCCCTTTACTTTCAGACACGGTTTGTCACAAGGACTGCAAGTCTGACCGTATAAGCAGTGACATGCCGCTACCCAGCATACACAGGTCTGGAGGAGCAGAGTAGCGGTCAGAAACAGCCCCTGCTTGGGGAATGCAGATGCACACCATCCCAAGGGGCCCAGAGCCATGAGCGTGTCTGATGGTATGGCAGGTCCTGAGGATATCAGCAGTGGCCGGGCAAGAGGCAGTGCCCGCCAAGCTCCTTGCAGATGCGTGTTCCAGTATCCTTGTTCCACCCCAGACTAGGGCTGATGCTCCTGGCTCTTCTTGGCCGGCATGTGGCCTGAATGGCTCCTTGACCTAAAGCAGATTATGAGCCACCCTCAAGTCTCCGTCCTGATCAGCGACCAAGATCAAGACTTTCTCGGCTACATGATGGACTTGAAGGTCAGTGAGGGAGACTGAGGAAGGGTGGGTATGGGACCTGGCGGGGAGTGGGAGGAACGTGTTAGCCATGTTCCTGTGCTGTGAGACTTTGGAGAGGCATCGGGGAAGCTGATCATGCCTGCCTTGGAGGCAAGCTGAGGCCCCTAGAAGCTTGCACCTTTTCCCTCCTCGCTATCCTGGCAGGTGCAGGTGCGGAGCCATCCGCCGTCCCGCTGCAAGCTGATCTTTTCCTTTCGGGACAACCCCTACTTCTTGAACTCGGTGATCATTAAGGAGTATTACCTTGACATCACTGGTAAAAGGTGGCTCCCGGGGTGATGAGTGTGGGTGTGCAAGCGTGTGGATGATGCACCTGCGGTGTCCACCCCAGTCTCCCCTGTCTGTCTGCAGGGTACAGGGCACGTCGATCCACTCCAGTCCACTGGTTCTGGGACTTTGAACGGGGAGCCCCCAGCCGCAGGCTGGACACCAGGAGCCTTAACTTTCTCAACTGGCTGTCAGGCCACAACGGCCCAGAATCGAACAGGATTGCTGAGGTGGGGTTGCTTTGGGCTTGCACACAGTTGGTGGTTGATGTTGGAGTTCTTGGCTGCTCATGGGAGGGTTGGGAGCCTGGTCAGCCCCTGGCTGACCTTGCTCGTGTTGCCTGCAGATCATCAGCGAAGACGTGTGGGACGATCCCCTGAAGTACTACCTCAGGGAGGAAGGTTCGTCCATGAGAGACAACTGACAGAAACACATGTGGTGATGGGGTCTGGAGGTAGGCCCCGTAGGGACAGCCGAATAGTAGCTGGGACACAGTACTTTCTTTCGCAAGTGGGGATGCTCAGGCTCATGCAAACTGGCTGCAGAGCCAGAGCCTGAGTCAAGCATGTAGCAGGTGACTTGCTGAGACTGGGGGCTGGGGGGGACTCGGTGTGTCCGAGAGCGCAGTAAGTCCCCCTCCAGTCAGCTGTGGTGGCAGCGCGAGAGTCCTAGGTGATACGACTAGAGGCAGGGTGAATTAAGTGCCTGTGTCAGAATCATCTGTCCTTGGGTCCTGCCATTCCCCCGGCGTCCTTCCTCTCACTGAGTTTGAGAATGCCTGGGCCCTTCACTTCCGCCCCTTAACCTAGGATGGCCTGTCATTGAAAGGGCGTCCTGTCCAGGGCCCCAGTGCACCTGTGCGCTGACTTTGGGATCTTGTGTGAATTTCCACATCCAATACTCTGATCTCACCAGCACCACACCTGCTGAGCTTGAAGTTGCTTCAGGGAAAATCCGGACGTCTCTGGGAGGAGGTGGACAGGGAGCCCCAAGGGCAGGACATGGTGCCTAGTGACACCATCTCCGTCATTGCTGGACACGGGTCTTCGGCTCCTGAAACCCCTGTGTTCCCTGTTTGCGTCCGTGTCCACGTGCCAAGCATGTGTGTGTGTACACGCGTGTGCTTGTGTCACCTGTCTTTATGCGGGGGTGTGTGTGTGTGTCCGGCCCAGGGCGGACGCAGAGATGAAGGCGACGGGAGAGGAGGTGACGAGCGACCAGAAGAGGAGGCACGAGGCGTCCCCAGGCTGACGGAGGCTGGTCACCGACTCTCCGCATGACCGTATCCGGGATGGGAATGAGGAAAAGATGGCCAGTGATACCTGCGGACCGTGGCTCGAGAAATCCGCAATTAGACCAAATCCAAAACACGCTCGCCACTTCTAACTTGTGGTTGTGTGTGCTTGGACCAGGGAGAGGGAAGTGCATGGTCTGAGGATTCCGCGAGGGCAAATCAGGTGGGGCGGGGCTTTGAAACCGCTGCCTGAGGAGCCCTCAGTCCATGGGGACGTGGGCCGGCCTCTGGAAATGGTGGGCGAGGGTATGGCTGGACCCGGGGTGGAGAGGAGGCCAAGTTCCTGTAGAGAAGAGCAGAGACCCGAAGGAGAAAGAGGCACAGATTGCCTGCTGCACTGGGGACTTGTTCCACACACGGAAGAAGGAGACCCGGGAGGGCCCTGGGCCAGTGCTGCCCAGGATCAGCCCATCGGCCCGCACGCTGTCTCCACGAGGGTGGCACACACTGGCATGATGCGAAACACAACGCAAGATGTGCTAAGCTAGGCTGTCCGTGCAAAACCACAGGCACGCGAGGAGAGACAGGGTGTGAGCGTGGCAGACGTCCAGGCATTTCCAGCCTCCTCGGCAGGGCAGAAAGGCGAGGGAGGCGCAGGTGTGGGTGTACGTGTGCGTCCCTCTGCCGGAGTGTGCCTGTGAGGGAGGGAAGAGGGAGGAAGCAAGGACGGTGGGCTACTTGCATGTGCCAAGGGACCTCGGGAGAATGGCAGACAGGGAAGCCCCTGGGGGCGGTTGAGAGCCTGCTGGTGGATTTCAGGGCCCAGGGGCTAGGCATTAGCGGCCCTGCCAAAGACACCCCATGGGTCGTGCTCCAAGTCCTGACGTGAATTCCTTCCTTCCTCTGGGGTCTTGCTCCCGGCTGTGGGGGGGGGGGTGCCAGAGGTGCTAAGGGGCGCGTCTGCCCCAGACGGAGGTTTCTGGCAGTGTCGCTGGAGCAGAATCTCTGATTCTGTCGTAGGGCATCTGCACCAGATGACACTCAGAGGCACCCTGCCTTCCAGGTGACCGTCTTGGATGTCCCCGGGCCCAAGCGGGGACTGGCTTCCTTGGCATGTGGGCTGTGTAGGCAAGCAGGGATGCCTGACTGTCGGGAATTCTAGCTGGGCCTAATGAGAGCAACTGAAAGAGAGTCTTGGCATTTAGCAAAGCAGTGAGGCCCGGGTGGTACAAGGCCTCTTGGTGCCTTTGAGGTAGCAAAGCTGCTTTCTGCCCAGGGAGGCATGAGCTGTGGGCCCAGACAGGGCCGGGTGCCCAGGGCAGCATCGGTTCAGGGACTGAGTGCGTCTGGGTAGTGTTAAAGAGACGGGACGGCGTGTAGGGTTGCCGCCTTACCTTTACGGCCTCAGGTTCCGTGCCTTGTATCGGAAGAGTGCCTGTATCCACGTGCTCCTTCTTCACAAGATTGGATCAGACCCAGGCCTGTCACAGTCTCTTGGGGCCCTTGCAGGCCCGGGCGTCTCTTTGGCCTTTTCCTGCTACAGGGAGACAGGGAGACAGGTGCACTCAGCAAGCTACACAGGTGGGAAGCACAGGGGCCTCACTCGGAGTGTTGTGGGCCCTGACGGCTGGTGGGCTAGCAACAGGGCCACGCCATTGACAAGGAACGACCTAGATAGATGCACACGGAGAAAGCGGTTCTCCACGTCAGCGGAGGCCAGCGCTCCTTGTTTTCTGGTTCCCTGAGGGAAGGCACAGACAATGGATCCGGCCAACGTGACTGGTACTGTGAAGCTGTCCAAGGTGATGGGAGAAGGCAGAACACAGGCGCCTGTCACTCAGCTGGCCACAGCGAGCAAATCCTGGGTCCTGCCCTTGCCCAAACCCCCGACAAATACTCCTGAGCGCACATCTCGGTTCCTGCACCGAACCAGGCCAGGTCCTGCACTTCTTCAAGCCCCCGACCGACACTCCTGGGCCAGCATCGGACTCTCAGGCTTGTTCCTGGCCTTAGTCAAGCCCCCGGAACACATTCCTGAGCCCACAACGCGCTCTGTACCCCTGAACTACGGTGTGTCCTCCCCTTGTTCAAGCCCCCAGGAAACACTACTGAGCCCGCATCTCACTCGCTGCATTGAACCTGGCTGGCTCCTTGTCTTGTTCAAGCCCCCGACAGATACTCCGGAACCCACATCTCGGTCCCTGCACTGATCCCGGCTGGGTGCTGCCCTTGTTCCCGACCCCGACAAATACTCCTGAGCCCACATCTCGGGCCCTGCACTGAATCGGGTGGGCCCTGCCCATCTTCCAGCCCCGACAAACTCTCCTGAGCCCACATCCCGGTCCCTGCACTGAAGCAGGCTGGGTGCTTCCCATGTTCAAGCCCCGACAAGCACTCCTGAGCCCACATCTCGGGCCCTGCACCGACCCAGTCTGGGTCCTGCCCTTGTTCAAGCCGCTGAACAAATACCCCTGAGCCGGCTTCTCTGTCCCTGCCGTGAACCAGGCCAGGAGCTGCACGTGTTGAAGCCACTGACCAACACTTCTGGGCCTGCATCTGATTCTCAGGCTGGTTCCTGGCCTGAGGTAAGCCCCCAGCAAACAGTATTGAGGCCACAGCTGGCTCCCTGCTCCTGAACTCAACTAAGGTGTGACCTCCCCTTGTTCAACCACCCTCCCCCCCCCCCACCCCCCAGGAAACACCACTGTGCCCGCATCTCACTCGCTGCATTGAACCAGGCTGGGTCCTGCGCTTGTTCAAACCCCCGACAAATCCTCCTGAGCCCACCCCTCGGTCCCTGCACTGAACCAGGCTGGATCCTCCCTTTGTTCAAGCCCCTGACAAACACACCTGACACCACCTCTCGGTCCCGTCATCGAGCCAGGCTGGGTCCTGCCCATGATCAAGCAGCCGATAAACACTCCTTGGAGCACATCTCGGTCCCTGCACTGATCCAGGCTGGATCCTGCCCTTGTTCATCCCGACAGACACTCCCGAGGCCACAGCACAGTCCCTGCCATGACCCAGGCTGGGTCCTGCCTTTGTTCAAGCCCCCGACAAACACTCTTGAGCCCACATCTCGGTCCATGCAACTGAATCGGGTCGGCCCTGCCCATGCCCAAGCTCTTTGTAGAACGCATATATCGTGTGTCAGGACTATAGGATGGCTGGTTTAGCTTGATCCTCTTGCTGCTCCAGGCCCCACAGGCTTGGGCCACAGGGCAGGCTAGGATGTGTTCTCACATGGAGAACAGAACCACTTTGAAAGGGCCTCCATAGGGTCGATGGCAGCCGTGCATGTCTCCGACACCGGTGAGTCGTGGGACTTAACGGGGAGCTGTCCTTAGCGTCTCCCTGGCCGGCATTCGCACAAGGTTCAGGGGGGGTCCCTCATGCCAGCAGAGCGGGCCTCGTTTCTCCCTCTGCGCACAGTGTGGCCACGGCACCTCAGGCTTGTGCAGCTTTCACGTCGGCCCAGCGAGGGAGGGAGGGTCGCCCGTCCCCTTCTGCGCTTCAGCAGTGACCGCCCACTGTTGGCTTTCAGGGTCGAGAAAGCACTCTCCGAACGTGTGGACTAAAACCCTCTGAACTCCCACCGGTGAAACTCACTCAGGACGAGAAGGGCTTGCCTTCACGCCAAGGATAAGCGTCTCTTCTGAGCGCTGGTGTCCACAGAGTTGCAGACGGCAACAGCACTACTTAGAGAGACGGAGACACACAGACACCAGCGCCTGCTACACACGCGGAAGGATTGCCCAACACAGTGCTATGCCAGAAGCAAAGATACAGAGACACAGAGCGAGCGCTGTACACTAAGGCGCTGGTGTTCCCGAACAGTGGAGATCCACTGTAGCACTGTAGGTGGGGTTCTTCCCTACTCCCCTAGCATCCGGACAGCAGCAGGCTCTCTGTCCCTTGAAGAAAAGTATCCAGCCCCTTGGCACCCCTGCGTATCCCTTGGATACTCAGGGAGAGCTCTCAGTTATTGCCAGTCCCAGGGGACACAGGAGTGTGCGGTTCGGATGGCGGAGCAGGAACCCGTGCTTGGAATTTCCAGAGCCAGGTCAATGACAGCGCCTGGGGCTAGCCCGGCCACATGCAAAACCCTGTCCCTCCCTGGAGCAGAATCTGGCCACGTGGGGGCGCTGGAGCAGCACAGGAACCCCGGAAGATGCCCTCCGGTCTGGGGGCGTGTCCATAAGAGTGCCGCCCACTACCCTGTCGGCCATTGGTCTAGATTTGGGCCAGCAGTCTGTGCATGGCTCACAGCCTAGGCCCCCGCCTGTTCGCCGGATCTCCTAGGGCCCGTTCACCCCGTCCTGCGTTTCTGGCACCCCTTTCTTCGGCCTCACGCCAACACCCCCACACACCAGCCCCCGCCTTCTGACAATCCCCCTCACTCCCCGCCCCCAAAAGAGCTAGTCGGTCCCACAGGTTTACTGCAGCCTGGGCCGCCATTACGCCCCACTTGCTGTGCTCTTATGTCGCGTCCCTTCGCCTCTGCCCCAGCTCGGGGTCACCGCCAAGGCCAAGAGGAACGTGAGAGGCGGTCAGAGGAAGGCGGGAGCGTCCCGGGACCCCGCACCTTCCAAGCTGTGAGCCCAGGTACTCAGGGGGCAGGGCCCCGCCCCCACCCCCCCTCCCCCACCCCGCAGCCTGCCGTCGTGATGCAGTGCGCAGCTGGGACCTTGTCACCAGCAGTTGTCACGCCAGGCCAAGAGGCCACCCTCTTCAGGGTGGAGGCGGTGGAGGAGGGCGAGGCCCTGGTGGACGGAGACGTGGCGGGGATCGGGCGGGAGTTCCAGCTGCTTGCGGAAGACATCGTGGAGGAGGTGGAGGTTGTGGCGGATGAGGAGCAGGAACAGCGGCCCTCCCAGGAGCTAGAGGAGAAGACGGTGGAGGAGCAGGGCCAGGAAAGGCCCGGAGGCCCTTGTGAGCGCCAGGAGCTGGATGCCCTGCAGGCACTGGCCGCCCTGCAGGTAGAACTGAGCTCTGAGCGTGAGCAAAACCGCAGGGCTTACGTTCAGTTCATGCGCAAGAACCATCAGAGGAGGAAGCGTCACTTGGCTCGGAGGAGCGCCATCATCCAGGGCATCCCTGGCTTCTGGGCCAAAGCTGTATCCTTTGCGCTGCTCCTTGGGGTCCGCTGCTCAGGAGGACGAGGAAGGGGAGAAGGGGCAGGAGCAGGCGGAGGGGGTGGAGGCGAGGGCACAGGAAGGGCGCCAGAGGCCACTGAAGGAAATGTGGTCCTGGGCAATTGGCAGGCTCCAAAGGCACAGCCGAGTAGGGCCTGGGCAGGGCCACAGGTGGACGTGTCGCAGCCATGCCTTTGAGTGTCTCCTTCAGGCCTGCATCTGAGGAGGCGCAGCCCCCGAGGCCTCTAAGTCAACATTGACCAGAGACGGTACACAAGAGCAGCGTTCGCAGACAGTTATTGGTGTAAATGTGGGTGATCCCGGCACATTGCTGGGGCATGTGAGTCATTCACACACACACGCACACACGCACACGCACACGCACACGCACACGCACACACACACACACGTACACATAAACACACACACACATACCCAAGAAGCCCTTTACTTTCAGACACGGTTTGTCACAAGGACTGCAAGTCTGACCGTATAAGCAGTGACATGCCGCTACCCAGCATACACAGGTCTGGAGGAGCAGAGTAGCAGTCAGAAACAGCCCCTGCTTGGGGAATGCAGATGCACACCATCCCAAGGGGCCCAGAGCCATGAGCGTGTCTGATGGTATGGCAGGTCCTGAGGATATCAGCAGTGGCCGGGCAAGAGGCAGTGCCCGCCAAGCTCCTTGCAGATGCGTGTTCCAGTATCCTTGTTCCACCCCAGACTAGGGCTGATGCTCCTGGCTCTTCTTGGCCGGCATGTGGCCTGAATGGCTCCTTGACCTAAAGCAGATTATGAGCCACCCTCAAGTCTCCGTCCTGATCAGCGACCAAGATCAAGACTTTCTCGGCTACATGATGGACTTGAAGGTCAGTGAGGGAGACTGAGGAAGGGTGGGTATGGGACCTGGCGGGGAGTGGGAGGAACGTGTTAGCCATGTTCCTGTGCTGTGAGACTTTGGAGAGGCATCGGGGAAGCTGATCATGCCTGCCTTGGAGGCAAGCTGAGGCCCCTAGAAGCTTGCACCTTTTCCCTCCTCGCTATCCTGGCAGGTGCAGGTGCGGAGCCATCCGCCGTCCCGCTGCAAGCTGATCTTTTCCTTTCGGGACAACCCCTACTTCTTGAACTCGGTGATCATTAAGGAGTATTACCTTGACATCACTGGTAAAAGGTGGCTCCCGGGGTGATGAGTGTGGGTGTGCAAGCGTGTGGATGATGCACCTGCGGTGTCCACCCCAGTCTCCCCTGTCTGTCTGCAGGGTACAGGGCACGTCGATCCACTCCAGTCCACTGGTTCTGGGACTTTGAACGGGGAGCCCCCAGCCGCAGGCTGGACACCAGGAGCCTTAACTTTCTCAACTGGCTGTCAGGCCACAACGGCCCAGAATCGAACAGGATTGCTGAGGTGGGGTTGCTTTGGGCTTGCACACAGTTGGTGGTTGATGTTGGAGTTCTTGGCTGCTCATGGGAGGGTTGGGAGCCTGGTCAGCCCCTGGCTGACCTTGCTCGTGTTGCCTGCAGATCATCAGCGAAGACGTGTGGGACGATCCCCTGAAGTACTACCTCAGGGAGGAAGGTTCGTCCATGAGAGACAACTGACAGAAACACATGTGGTGATGGGGTCTGGAGGTAGGCCCCGTAGGGACAGCCGAATAGTAGCTGGGACACAGTACTTTCTTTCGCAAGTGGGGATGCTCAGGCTCATGCAAACTGGCTGCAGAGCCAGAGCCTGAGTCAAGCATGTAGCAGGTGACTTGCTGAGACTGGGGGCTGGGGGGGACTCGGTGTGTCCGAGAGCGCAGTAAGTCCCCCTCCAGTCAGCTGTGGTGGCAGCGCGAGAGTCCTAGGTGATACGACTAGAGGCAGGGTGAATTAAGTGCCTGTGTCAGAATCATCTGTCCTTGGGTCCTGCCATTCCCCCGGCGTCCTTCCTCTCACTGAGTTTGAGAATGCCTGGGCCCTTCACTTCCGCCCCTTAACCTAGGATGGCCTGTCATTGAAAGGGCGTCCTGTCCAGGGCCCCAGTGCACCTGTGCGCTGACTTTGGGATCTTGTGTGAATTTCCACATCCAATACTCTGATCTCACCAGCACCACACCTGCTGAGCTTGAAGTTGCTTCAGGGAAAATCCGGACGTCTCTGGGAGGAGGTGGACAGGGAGCCCCAAGGGCAGGACATGGTGCCTAGTGACACCATCTCCGTCATTGCTGGACACGGGTCTTCGGCTCCTGAAACCCCTGTGTTCCCTGTTTGCGTCCGTGTCCACGTGCCAAGCATGTGTGTGTGTACACGCGTGTGCTTGTGTCACCTGTCTTTATGCGGGGGTGTGTGTGTGTGTCCGGCCCAGGGCGGACGCAGAGATGAAGGCGACGGGAGAGGAGGTGACGAGCGACCAGAAGAGGAGGCACGAGGCGTCCCCAGGCTGACGGAGGCTGGTCACCGACTCTCCGCATGACCGTATCCGGGATGGGAATGAGGAAAAGATGGCCAGTGATACCTGCGGACCGTGGCTCGAGAAATCCGCAATTAGACCAAATCCAAAACACGCTCGCCACTTCTAACTTGTGGTTGTGTGTGCTTGGACCAGGGAGAGGGAAGTGCATGGTCTGAGGATTCCGCGAGGGCAAATCAGGTGGGGCGGGGCTTTGAAACCGCTGCCTGAGGAGCCCTCAGTCCATGGGGACGTGGGCCGGCCTCTGGAAATGGTGGGCGAGGGTATGGCTGGACCCGGGGTGGAGAGGAGGCCAAGTTCCTGTAGAGAAGAGCAGAGACCCGAAGGAGAAAGAGGCACAGATTGCCTGCTGCACTGGGGACTTGTTCCACACACGGAAGAAGGAGACCCGGGAGGGCCCTGGGCCAGTGCTGCCCAGGATCAGCCCATCGGCCCGCACGCTGTCTCCACGAGGGTGGCACACACTGGCATGATGCGAAACACAACGCAAGATGTGCTAAGCTAGGCTGTCCGTGCAAAACCACAGGCACGCGAGGAGAGACAGGGTGTGAGCGTGGCAGACGTCCAGGCATTTCCAGCCTCCTCGGCAGGGCAGAAAGGCGAGGGAGGCGCAGGTGTGGGTGTACGTGTGCGTCCCTCTGCCGGAGTGTGCCTGTGAGGGAGGGAAGAGGGAGGAAGCAAGGACGGTGGGCTACTTGCATGTGCCAAGGGACCTCGGGAGAATGGCAGACAGGGAAGCCCCTGGGGGCGGTTGAGAGCCTGCTGGTGGATTTCAGGGCCCAGGGGCTAGGCATTAGCGGCCCTGCCAAAGACACCCCATGGGTCGTGCTCCAAGTCCTGACGTGAATTCCTTCCTTCCTCTGGGGTCTTGCCCCCGGCTGTGGGGGGGGGGGTGCCAGAGGTGCTAAGGGGCGCGTCTGCCCCAGACGGAGGTTTCTGGCAGTGTCGCTGGAGCAGAATCTCTGATTCTGTCGTAGGGCATCTGCACCAGATGACACTCAGAGGCACCCTGCCTTCCAGGTGACCGTCTTGGATGTCCCCGGGCCCAAGCGGGGACTGGCTTCCTTGGCATGTGGGCTGTGTAGGCAAGCAGGGATGCCTGACTGTCGGGAATTCTAGCTGGGCCTAATGAGAGCAACTGAAAGAGAGTCTTGGCATTTAGCAAAGCAGTGAGGCCCGGGTGGTACAAGGCCTCTTGGTGCCTTTGAGGTAGCAAAGCTGCTTTCTGCCCAGGGAGGCATGAGCTGTGGGCCCAGACAGGGCCGGGTGCCCAGGGCAGCATCGGTTCAGGGACTGAGTGCGTCTGGGTAGTGTTAAAGAGAAGGGACGGCGTGTAGGGTTGCCGCCTTACCTTTACGGCCTCAGGTTCCGTGCCTTGTATCGGAAGAGTGCCTGTATCCACGTGCTCCTTCTTCACAAGATTGGATCAGACCCAGGCCTGTCACAGTCTCTTGGGGCCCTTGCAGGCCCGGGCGTCTCTTTGGCCTTTTCCTGCTACAGGGAGACAGGGAGACAGGTGCACTCAGCAAGCTACACAGGTGGGAAGCACAGGGGCCTCACTCGGAGTGTTGTGGGCCCTGACGGCTGGTGGGCTAGCAACAGGGCCACGCCATTGACAAGGAACGACCTAGATAGATGCACACGGAGAAAGCGGTTCTCCACGTCAGCGGAGGCCAGCGCTCCTTGTTTTCTGGTTCCCTGAGGGAAGGCACAGACAATGGATCCGGCCAACGTGACTGGTACTGTGAAGCTGTCCAAGGTGATGGGAGAAGGCAGAACACAGGCGCCTGTCACTCAGCTGGCCACAGCGAGCAAATCCTGGGTCCTGCCCTTGCCCAAACCCCCGACAAATACTCCTGAGCGCACATCTCGGTTCCTGCACCGAACCAGGCCAGGTCCTGCACTTCTTCAAGCCCCCGACCGACACTCCTGGGCCAGCATCGGACTCTCAGGCTTGTTCCTGGCCTTAGTCAAGCCCCCGGAACACATTCCTGAGCCCACAACGCGCTCTGTACCCCTGAACTACGGTGTGTCCTCCCCTTGTTCAAGCCCCCAGGAAACACTACTGAGCCCGCATCTCACTCGCTGCATTGAACCTGGCTGGCTCCTTGTCTTGTTCAAGCCCCCGACAGATACTCCGGAACCCACATCTCGGTCCCTGCACTGATCCCGGCTGGGTGCTGCCCTTGTTCCCGACCCCGACAAATACTCCTGAGCCCACATCTCGGGCCCTGCACTGAATCGGGTGGGCCCTGCCCATCTTCCAGCCCCGACAAACTCTCCTGAGCCCACATCCCGGTCCCTGCACTGAAGCAGGCTGGGTGCTTCCCATGTTCAAGCCCCGACAAGCACTCCTGAGCCCACATCTCGGGCCCTGCACCGACCCAGTCTGGGTCCTGCCCTTGTTCAAGCCGCTGAACAAATACCCCTGAGCCGGCTTCTCTGTCCCTGCCGTGAACCAGGCCAGGAGCTGCACGTGTTGAAGCCACTGACCAACACTTCTGGGCCTGCATCTGATTCTCAGGCTGGTTCCTGGCCTGAGGTAAGCCCCCAGCAAACAGTATTGAGGCCACAGCTGGCTCCCTGCTCCTGAACTCAACTAAGGTGTGACCTCCCCTTGTTCAACCACCCTCCCCCCCCCCACCCCCCAGGAAACACCACTGTGCCCGCATCTCACTCGCTGCATTGAACCAGGCTGGGTCCTGCGCTTGTTCAAACCCCCGACAAATCCTCCTGAGCCCACCCCTCGGTCCCTGCACTGAACCAGGCTGGATCCTCCCTTTGTTCAAGCCCCTGACAAACACACCTGACACCACCTCTCGGTCCCGTCATCGAGCCAGGCTGGGTCCTGCCCATGATCAAGCAGCCGATAAACACTCCTTGGAGCACATCTCGGTCCCTGCACTGATCCAGGCTGGATCCTGCCCTTGTTCATCCCGACAGACACTCCCGAGGCCACAGCACAGTCCCTGCCATGACCCAGGCTGGGTCCTGCCTTTGTTCAAGCCCCCGACAAACACTCTTGAGCCCACATCTCGGTCCATGCAACTGAATCGGGTCGGCCCTGCCCATGCCCAAGCTCTTTGTAGAACGCATATATCGTGTGTCAGGACTATAGGATGGCTGGTTTAGCTTGATCCTCTTGCTGCTCCAGGCCCCACAGGCTTGGGCCACAGGGCAGGCTAGGATGTGTTCTCACATGGAGAACAGAACCACTTTGAAAGGGCCTCCATAGGGTCGATGGCAGCCGTGCATGTCTCCGACACCGGTGAGTCGTGGGACTTAACGGGGAGCTGTCCTTAGCGTCTCCCTGGCCGGCATTCGCACAAGGTTCAGGGGGGGTCCCTCATGCCAGCAGAGCGGGCCTCGTTTCTCCCTCTGCGCACAGTGTGGCCACGGCACCTCAGGCTTGTGCAGCTTTCACGTCGGCCCAGCGAGGGAGGGAGGGTCGCCCGTCCCCTTCTGCGCTTCAGCAGTGACCGCCCACTGTTGGCTTTCAAGGTCGAGAAAGCACTCTCCGAACGTGTGGACTAAAACCCTCTGAACTCCCACCGGTGAAACTCACTCAGGACGAGAAGGGCTTGCCTTCACGCCAAGGATAAGCGTCTCTTCTGAGCGCTGGTGTCCACAGAGTTGCAGACGGCAACAGCACTACTTAGAGAGACGGAGACACACAGACACCAGCGCCTGCTACACACGCGGAAGGATTGCCCAACACAGTGCTATGCCAGAAGCAAAGATACAGAGACACAGAGCGAGCGCTGTACACTAAGGCGCTGGTGTTCCCGAACAGTGGAGATCCACTGTAGCACTGTAGGTGGGGTTCTTCCCTACTCCCCTAGCATCCGGACAGCAGCAGGCTCTCTGTCCCTTGAAGAAAAGTATCCAGCCCCTTGGCACCCCTGCGTATCCCTTGGATACTCAGGGAGAGCTCTCAGTTATTGCCAGTCCCAGGGGACACAGGAGTGTGCGGTTCGGATGGCGGAGCAGGAACCCGTGCTTGGAATTTCCAGAGCCAGGTCAATGACAGCGCCTGGGGCTAGCCCGGCCACATGCAAAACCCTGTCCCTCCCTGGAGCAGAATCTGGCCACGTGGGGGCGCTGGAGCAGCACAGGAACCCCGGAAGATGCCCTCCGGTCTGGGGGCGTGTCCATAAGAGTGCCGCCCACTACCCTGTCGGCCATTGGTCTAGATTTGGGCCAGCAGTCTGTGCATGGCTCACAGCCTAGGCCCCCGCCTGTTCGCCGGATCTCCTAGGGCCCGTTCACCCCGTCCTGCGTTTCTGGCACCCCTTTCTTCGGCCTCACGCCAACACCCCCACACACCAGCCCCCGCCTTCTGACAATCCCCCTCACTCCCTGCCCCCAAAAGAGCTAGTCGGTCCCACAGGTTTACTGCAGCCTGGGCCGCCATTACGCCCCACTTGTTGTGCTCTTATGTCGCGTCCCTTCGCCTCTGCCCCAGCTCGGGGTCACCGCCAAGGCCAAGAGGAACGTGAGAGGCGGTCAGAGGAAGGCGGGAGCGTCCCGGGACCCCGCACCTTCCAAGCTGTGAGCCCAGGTACTCAGGGGGCAGGGCCCCGCCCCCACCCCCCCTCCCCCACCCCGCAGCCTGCCGTCGTGATGCAGTGCGCAGCTGGGACCTTGTCACCAGCAGTTGTCACGCCAGGCCAAGAGGCCACCCTCTTCAGGGTGGAGGCGGTGGAGGAGGGCGAGGCCCTGGTGGACGGAGACGTGGCGGGGATCGGGCGGGAGTTCCAGCTGCTTGCGGAAGACATCGTGGAGGAGGTGGAGGTTGTGGCGGATGAGGAGCAGGAACAGCGGCCCTCCCAGGAGCTAGAGGAGAAGACGGTGGAGGAGCAGGGCCAGGAAAGGCCCGGAGGCCCTTGTGAGCGCCAGGAGCTGGATGCCCTGCAGGCACTGGCCGCCCTGCAGGTAGAACTGAGCTCTGAGCGTGAGCAAAACCGCAGGGCTTACGTTCAGTTCATGCGCAAGAACCATCAGAGGAGGAAGCGTCACTTGGCTCGGAGGAGCGCCATCATCCAGGGCATCCCTGGCTTCTGGGCCAAAGCTGTATCCTTTGCGCTGCTCCTTGGGGTCCGCTGCTCAGGAGGACGAGGAAGGGGAGAAGGGGCAGGAGCAGGCGGAGGGGGTGGAGGCGAGGGCACAGGAAGGGCGCCGGAGGCCACTGAAGGAAATGTGGTCCTGGGCAATTGGCAGGCTCCAAAGGCACAGCCGAGTAGGGCCTGGGCAGGGCCACAGGTGGACGTGTCGCAGCCATGCCTTTGAGTGTCTCCTTCAGGCCTGCATCTGAGGAGGCGCAGCCCCCGAGGCCTCTAAGTCAACATTGACCAGAGACGGTACACAAGAGCAGCGTTCGCAGACAGTTATTGGTGTAAATGTGGGTGATCCCGGCACATTGCTGGGGCATGTGAGTCATTCACACACACACGCACACACGCACACGCACACGCACACGCACACGCACACACACACACACGTACACATAAACACACACACACATACCCAAGAAGCCCTTTACTTTCAGACACGGTTTGTCACAAGGACTGCAAGTCTGACCGTATAAGCAGTGACATGCCGCTACCCAGCATACACAGGTCTGGAGGAGCAGAGTAGCGGTCAGAAACAGCCCCTGCTTGGGGAATGCAGATGCACACCATCCCAAGGGGCCCAGAGCCATGAGCGTGTCTGATGGTATGGCAGGTCCTGAGGATATCAGCAGTGGCCGGGCAAGAGGCAGTGCCCGCCAAGCTCCTTGCAGATGCGTGTTCCAGTATCCTTGTTCCACCCCAGACTAGGGCTGATGCTCCTGGCTCTTCTTGGCCGGCATGTGGCCTGAATGGCTCCTTGACCTAAAGCAGATTATGAGCCACCCTCAAGTCTCCGTCCTGATCAGCGACCAAGATCAAGACTTTCTCGGCTACATGATGGACTTGAAGGTCAGTGAGGGAGACTGAGGAAGGGTGGGTATGGGACCTGGCGGGGAGTGGGAGGAACGTGTTAGCCATGTTCCTGTGCTGTGAGACTTTGGAGAGGCATCGGGGAAGCTGATCATGCCTGCCTTGGAGGCAAGCTGAGGCCCCTAGAAGCTTGCACCTTTTCCCTCCTCGCTATCCTGGCAGGTGCAGGTGCGGAGCCATCCGCCGTCCCGCTGCAAGCTGATCTTTTCCTTTCGGGACAACCCCTACTTCTTGAACTCGGTGATCATTAAGGAGTATTACCTTGACATCACTGGTAAAAGGTGGCTCCCGGGGTGATGAGTGTGGGTGTGCAAGCGTGTGGATGATGCACCTGCGGTGTCCACCCCAGTCTCCCCTGTCTGTCTGCAGGGTACAGGGCACGTCGATCCACTCCAGTCCACTGGTTCTGGGACTTTGAACGGGGAGCCCCCAGCCGCAGGCTGGACACCAGGAGCCTTAACTTTCTCAACTGGCTGTCAGGCCACAACGGCCCAGAATCGAACAGGATTGCTGAGGTGGGGTTGCTTTGGGCTTGCACACAGTTGGTGGTTGATGTTGGAGTTCTTGGCTGCTCATGGGAGGGTTGGGAGCCTGGTCAGCCTCTGGCTGACCTTGCTCGTGTTGCCTGCAGATCATCAGCGAAGACGTGTGGGACGATCCCCTGAAGTACTACCTCAGGGAGGAAGGTTCGTCCATGAGAGACAACTGACAGAAACACATGTGGTGATGGGGTCTGGAGGTAGGCCCCGTAGGGACAGCTGAATAGTAGCTGGGACACAGTACTTTCTTTCGCAAGTGGGGATGCTCAGGCTCATGCAAACTGGCTGCAGAGCCAGAGCCTGAGTCAAGCATGTAGCAGGTGACTTGCTGAGACTGGGGGCTGGGGGGGACTCGGTGTGTCCGAGAGCGCAGTAAGTCCCCCTCCAGTCAGCTGTGGTGGCAGCGCGAGAGTCCTAGGTGATACGACTAGAGGCAGGGTGAATTAAGTGCCTGTGTCAGAATCATCTGTCCTTGGGTCCTGCCATTCCCCCGGCGTCCTTCCTCTCACTGAGTTTGAGAATGCCTGGGCCCTTCACTTCCGCCCCTTAACCTAGGATGGCCTGTCATTGAAAGGGCGTCCTGTCCAGGGCCCCAGTGCACCTGTGCGCTGACTTTGGGATCTTGTGTGAATTTCCACATCCAATACTCTGATCTCACCAGCACCACACCTGCTGAGCTTGAAGTTGCTTCAGGGAAAATCCGGACGTCTCTGGGAGGAGGTGGACAGGGAGCCCCAAGGGCAGGACATGGTGCCTAGTGACACCATCTCCGTCATTGCTGGACACGGGTCTTCGGCTCCTGAAACCCCTGTGTTCCCTGTTTGCGTCCGTGTCCACGTGCCAAGCATGTGTGTGTGTACACGCGTGTGCTTGTGTCACCTGTCTTTATGCGGGGGTGTGTGTGTGTGTCCGGCCCAGGGCGGACGCAGAGATGAAGGCGACGGGAGAGGAGGTGACGAGCGACCAGAAGAGGAGGCACGAGGCGTCCCCAGGCTGACGGAGGTTGGTCACCGACTCTCCGCATGACCGTATCCGGGATGGGAATGAGGAAAAGATGGCCAGTGATACCTGCGGACCGTGGCTCGAGAAATCCGCAATTAGACCAAATCCAAAACACGCTCGCCACTTCTAACTTGTGGTTGTGTGTGCTTGGACCAGGGAGAGGGAAGTGCATGGTCTGAGGATTCCGCGAGGGCAAATCAGGTGGGGCGGGGCTTTGAAACCGCTGCCTGAGGAGCCCTCAGTCCATGGGGACGTGGGCCGGCCTCTGGAAATGGTGGGCGAGGGTATGGCTGGACCCGGGGTGGAGAGGAGGCCAAGTTCCTGTAGAGAAGAGCAGAGACCCGAAGGAGAAAGAGGCACAGATTGCCTGCTGCACTGGGGACTTGTTCCACACACGGAAGAAGGAGACCCGGGAGGGCCCTGGGCCAGTGCTGCCCAGGATCAGCCCATCGGCCCGCACGCTGTCTCCACGAGGGTGGCACACACTGGCATGATGCGAAACACAATGCAAGATGTGCTAAGCTAGGCTGTCCGTGCAAAACCACAGGCACGCGAGGAGAGACAGGGTGTGAGCGTGGCAGACGTCCAGGCATTTCCAGCCTCCTCGGCAGGGCAGAAAGGCGAGGGAGGCGCAGGTGTGGGTGTACGTGTGCGTCCCTCTGCCGGAGTGTGCCTGTGAGGGAGGGAAGAGGGAGGAAGCAAGGACGGTGGGCTACTTGCATGTGCCAAGGGACCTCGGGAGAATGGCAGACAGGGAAGCCCCTGGGGGCGGTTGAGAGCCTGCTGGTGGATTTCAGGGCCCAGGGGCTAGGCATTAGCGGCCCTGCCAAAGACACCCCATGGGTCGTGCTCCAAGTCCTGACGTGAATTCCTTCCTTCCTCTGGGGTCTTGCCCCCGGCTGTGGGGGGGGGGGTGCCAGAGGTGCTAAGGGGCGCGTCTGCCCCAGACGGAGGTTTCTGGCAGTGTCGCTGGAGCAGAATCTCTGATTCTGTCGTAGGGCATCTGCACCAGATGACACTCAGAGGCACCCTGCCTTCCAGGTGACCGTCTTGGATGTCCCCGGGCCCAAGCGGGGACTGGCTTCCTTGGCATGTGGGCTGTGTAGGCAAGCAGGGATGCCTGACTGTCGGGAATTCTAGCTGGGCCTAATGAGAGCAACTGAAAGAGAGTCTTGGCATTTAGCAAAGCAGTGAGGCCCGGGTGGTACAAGGCCTCTTGGTGCCTTTGAGGTAGCAAAGCTGCTTTCTGCCCAGGGAGGCATGAGCTGTGGGCCCAGACAGGGCCGGGTGCCCAGGGCAGCATCGGTTCAGGGACTGAGTGCGTCTGGGTAGTGTTAAAGAGAAGGGACGGCGTGTAGGGTTGCCGCCTTACCTTTACGGCCTCAGGTTCCGTGCCTTGTATCGGAAGAGTGCCTGTATCCACGTGCTCCTTCTTCACAAGATTGGATCAGACCCAGGCCTGTCACAGTCTCTTGGGGCCCTTGCAGGCCCGGGCGTCTCTTTGGCCTTTTCCTGCTACAGGGAGACAGGGAGACAGGTGCACTCAGCAAGCTACACAGGTGGGAAGCACAGGGGCCTCACTCGGAGTGTTGTGGGCCCTGACGGCTGGTGGGCTAGCAACAGGGCCACGCCATTGACAAGGAACGACCTAGATAGATGCACACGGAGAAAGCGGTTCTCCACGTCAGCGGAGGCCAGCGCTCCTTGTTTTCTGGTTCCCTGAGGGAAGGCACAGACAATGGATCCGGCCAACGTGACTGGTACTGTGAAGCTGTCCAAGGTGATGGGAGAAGGCAGAACACAGGCGCCTGTCACTCAGCTGGCCACAGCGAGCAAATCCTGGGTCCTGCCCTTGCCCAAACCCCCGACAAATACTCCTGAGCGCACATCTCGGTTCCTGCACCGAACCAGGCCAGGTCCTGCACTTCTTCAAGCCCCCGACCGACACTCCTGGGCCAGCATCGGACTCTCAGGCTTGTTCCTGGCCTTAGTCAAGCCCCCGGAACACATTCCTGAGCCCACAACGCGCTCTGTACCCCTGAACTACGGTGTGTCCTCCCCTTGTTCAAGCCCCCAGGAAACACTACTGAGCCCGCATCTCACTCGCTGTATTGAACCTGGCTGGCTCCTTGTCTTGTTCAAGCCCCCGACAGATACTCCGGAACCCACATCTCGGTCCCTGCACTGATCCCGGCTGGGTGCTGCCCTTGTTCCCGACCCCGACAAATACTCCTGAGCCCACATCTCGGGCCCTGCACTGAATCGGGTGGGCCCTGCCCATCTTCCAGCCCCGACAAACTCTCCTGAGCCCACATCCCGGTCCCTGCACTGAAGCAGGCTGGGTGCTTCCCATGTTCAAGCCCCGACAAGCACTCCTGAGCCCACATCTCGGGCCCTGCACCGACCCAGTCTGGGTCCTGCCCTTGTTCAAGCCGCTGAACAAATACCCCTGAGCCGGCTTCTCTGTCCCTGCCGTGAACCAGGCCAGGAGCTGCACGTGTTGAAGCCACTGACCAACACTTCTGGGCCTGCATCTGATTCTCAGGCTGGTTCCTGGCCTGAGGTAAGCCCCCAGCAAACAGTATTGAGGCCACAGCTGGCTCCCTGCTCCTGAACTCAACTAAGGTGTGACCTCCCCTTGTTCAACCACCCTCCCCCCCCCCACCCCCCAGGAAACACCACTGTGCCCGCATCTCACTCGCTGCATTGAACCAGGCTGGGTCCTGCGCTTGTTCAAACCCCCGACAAATCCTCCTGAGCCCACCCCTCGGTCCCTGCACTGAACCAGGCTGGATCCTCCCTTTGTTCAAGCCCCTGACAAACACACCTGACACCACCTCTCGGTCCCGTCATCGAGCCAGGCTGGGTCCTGCCCATGATCAAGCAGCCGATAAACACTCCTTGGAGCACATCTCGGTCCCTGCACTGATCCAGGCTGGATCCTGCCCTTGTTCATCCCGACAGACACTCCCGAGGCCACAGCACAGTCCCTGCCATGACCCAGGCTGGGTCCTGCCTTTGTTCAAGCCCCCGACAAACACTCTTGAGCCCACATCTCGGTCCATGCAACTGAATCGGGTCGGCCCTGCCCATGCCCAAGCTCTTTGTAGAACGCATATATCGTGTGTCAGGACTATAGGATGGCTGGTTTAGCTTGATCCTCTTGCTGCTCCAGGCCCCACAGGCTTGGGCCACAGGGCAGGCTAGGATGTGTTCTCACATGGAGAACAGAACCACTTTGAAAGGGCCTCCATAGGGTCGATGGCAGCCGTGCATGTCTCCGACACCGGTGAGTCGTGGGACTTAACGGGGAGCTGTCCTTAGCGTCTCCCTGGCCGGCATTCGCACAAGGTTCAGGGGGGGTCCCTCATGCCAGCAGAGCGGGCCTCGTTTCTCCCTCTGCGCACAGTGTGGCCACGGCACCTCAGGCTTGTGCAGCTTTCACGTCGGCCCAGCGAGGGAGGGAGGGTCGCCCGTCCCCTTCTGCGCTTCAGCAGTGACCGCCCACTGTTGGCTTTCAAGGTCGAGAAAGCACTCTCCGAACGTGTGGACTAAAACCCTCTGAACTCCCACCGGTGAAACTCACTCAGGACGAGAAGGGCTTGCCTTCACGCCAAGGATAAGCGTCTCTTCTGAGCGCTGGTGTCCACAGAGTTGCAGACGGCAACAGCACTACTTAGAGAGACGGAGACACACAGACACCAGCGCCTGCTACACACGCGGAAGGATTGCCCAACACAGTGCTATGCCAGAAGCAAAGATACAGAGACACAGAGCGAGCGCTGTACACTAAGGCGCTGGTGTTCCCGAACAGTGGAGATCCACTGTAGCACTGTAGGTGGGGTTCTTCCCTACTCCCCTAGCATCCGGACAGCAGCAGGCTCTCTGTCCCTTGAAGAAAAGTATCCAGCCCCTTGGCACCCCTGCGTATCCCTTGGATACTCAGGGAGAGCTCTCAGTTATTGCCAGTCCCAGGGGACACAGGAGTGTGCGGTTCGGATGGCGGAGCAGGAACCCGTGCTTGGAATTTCCAGAGCCAGGTCAATGACAGCGCCTGGGGCTAGCCCGGCCACATGCAAAACCCTGTCCCTCCCTGGAGCAGAATCTGGCCACGTGGGGGCGCTGGAGCAGCACAGGAACCCCGGAAGATGCCCTCCGGTCTGGGGGCGTGTCCATAAGAGTGCCGCCCACTACCCTGTCGGCCATTGGTCTAGATTTGGGCCAGCAGTCTGTGCATGGCTCACAGCCTAGGCCCCCGCCTGTTCGCCGGATCTCCTAGGGCCCGTTCACCCCGTCCTGCGTTTCTGGCACCCCTTTCTTCGGCCTCACGCCAACACCCCCACACACCAGCCCCCGCCTTCTGACAATCCCCCTCACTCCCCGCCCCCAAAAGAGCTAGTCGGTCCCACAGGTTTACTGCAGCCTGGGCCGCCATTACGCCCCACTTGTTGTGCTCTTATGTCGCGTCCCTTCGCCTCTGCCCCAGCTCGGGGTCACCGCCAAGGCCAAGAGGAACGTGAGAGGCGGTCAGAGGAAGGCGGGAGCGTCCCGGGACCCCGCACCTTCCAAGCTGTGAGCCCAGGTACTCAGGGGGCAGGGCCCCGCCCCCACCCCCCCTCCCCCACCCCGCAGCCTGCCGTCGTGATGCAGTGCGCAGCTGGGACCTTGTCACCAGCAGTTGTCACGCCAGGCCAAGAGGCCACCCTCTTCAGGGTGGAGGCGGTGGAGGAGGGCGAGGCCCTGGTGGACGGAGACGTGGCGGGGATCGGGCGGGAGTTCCAGCTGCTTGCGGAAGACATCGTGGAGGAGGTGGAGGTTGTGGCGGATGAGGAGCAGGAACAGCGGCCCTCCCAGGAGCTAGAGGAGAAGACGGTGGAGGAGCAGGGCCAGGAAAGGCCCGGAGGCCCTTGTGAGCGCCAGGAGCTGGATGCCCTGCAGGCACTGGCCGCCCTGCAGGTAGAACTGAGCTCTGAGCGTGAGCAAAACCGCAGGGCTTACGTTCAGTTCATGCGCAAGAACCATCAGAGGAGGAAGCGTCACTTGGCTCGGAGGAGCGCCATCATCCAGGGCATCCCTGGCTTCTGGGCCAAAGCTGTATCCTTTGCGCTGCTCCTTGGGGTCCGCTGCTCAGGAGGACGAGGAAGGGGAGAAGGGGCAGGAGCAGGCGGAGGGGGTGGAGGCGAGGGCACAGGAAGGGCGCCGGAGGCCACTGAAGGAAATGTGGTCCTGGGCAATTGGCAGGCTCCAAAGGCACAGCCGAGTAGGGCCTGGGCAGGGCCACAGGTGGACGTGTCGCAGCCATGCCTTTGAGTGTCTCCTTCAGGCCTGCATCTGAGGAGGCGCAGCCCCCGAGGCCTCTAAGTCAACATTGACCAGAGACGGTACACAAGAGCAGCGTTCGCAGACAGTTATTGGTGTAAATGTGGGTGATCCCGGCACATTGCTGGGGCATGTGAGTCATTCACACACACACGCACACACGCACACGCACACGCACACGCACACACACACACACGTACACATAAACACACACACACATACCCAAGAAGCCCTTTACTTTCAGACACGGTTTGTCACAAGGACTGCAAGTCTGACCGTATAAGCAGTGACATGCCGCTACCCAGCATACACAGGTCTGGAGGAGCAGAGTAGCGGTCAGAAACAGCCCCTGCTTGGGGAATGCAGATGCACACCATCCCAAGGGGCCCAGAGCCATGAGCGTGTCTGATGGTATGGCAGGTCCTGAGGATATCAGCAGTGGCCGGGCAAGAGGCAGTGCCCGCCAAGCTCCTTGCAGATGCGTGTTCCAGTATCCTTGTTCCACCCCAGACTAGGGCTGATGCTCCTGGCTCTTCTTGGCCGGCATGTGGCCTGAATGGCTCCTTGACCTAAAGCAGATTATGAGCCACCCTCAAGTCTCCGTCCTGATCAGCGACCAAGATCAAGACTTTCTCGGCTACATGATGGACTTGAAGGTCAGTGAGGGAGACTGAGGAAGGGTGGGTATGGGACCTGGCGGGGAGTGGGAGGAACGTGTTAGCCATGTTCCTGTGCTGTGAGACTTTGGAGAGGCATCGGGGAAGCTGATCATGCCTGCCTTGGAGGCAAGCTGAGGCCCCTAGAAGCTTGCACCTTTTCCCTCCTCGCTATCCTGGCAGGTGCAGGTGCGGAGCCATCCGCCGTCCCGCTGCAAGCTGATCTTTTCCTTTCGGGACAACCCCTACTTCTTGAACTCGGTGATCATTAAGGAGTATTACCTTGACATCACTGGTAAAAGGTGGCTCCCGGGGTGATGAGTGTGGGTGTGCAAGCGTGTGGATGATGCACCTGCGGTGTCCACCCCAGTCTCCCCTGTCTGTCTGCAGGGTACAGGGCACGTCGATCCACTCCAGTCCACTGGTTCTGGGACTTTGAACGGGGAGCCCCCAGCCGCAGGCTGGACACCAGGAGCCTTAACTTTCTCAACTGGCTGTCAGGCCACAACGGCCCAGAATCGAACAGGATTGCTGAGGTGGGGTTGCTTTGGGCTTGCACACAGTTGGTGGTTGATGTTGGAGTTCTTGGCTGCTCATGGGAGGGTTGGGAGCCTGGTCAGCCCCTGGCTGACCTTGCTCGTGTTGCCTGCAGATCATCAGCGAAGACGTGTGGGACGATCCCCTGAAGTACTACCTCAGGGAGGAAGGTTCGTCCATGAGAGACAACTGACAGAAACACATGTGGTGATGGGGTCTGGAGGTAGGCCCCGTAGGGACAGCCGAATAGTAGCTGGGACACAGTACTTTCTTTCGCAAGTGGGGATGCTCAGGCTCATGCAAACTGGCTGCAGAGCCAGAGCCTGAGTCAAGCATGTAGCAGGTGACTTGCTGAGACTGGGGGCTGGGGGGGACTCGGTGTGTCCGAGAGCGCAGTAAGTCCCCCTCCAGTCAGCTGTGGTGGCAGCGCGAGAGTCCTAGGTGATACGACTAGAGGCAGGGTGAATTAAGTGCCTGTGTCAGAATCATCTGTCCTTGGGTCCTGCCATTCCCCCGGCGTCCTTCCTCTCACTGAGTTTGAGAATGCCTGGGCCCTTCACTTCCGCCCCTTAACCTAGGATGGCCTGTCATTGAAAGGGCGTCCTGTCCAGGGCCCCAGTGCACCTGTGCGCTGACTTTGGGATCTTGTGTGAATTTCCACATCCAATACTCTGATCTCACCAGCACCACACCTGCTGAGCTTGAAGTTGCTTCAGGGAAAATCCGGACGTCTCTGGGAGGAGGTGGACAGGGAGCCCCAAGGGCAGGACATGGTGCCTAGTGACACCATCTCCGTCATTGCTGGACACGGGTCTTCGGCTCCTGAAACCCCTGTGTTCCCTGTTTGCGTCCGTGTCCACGTGCCAAGCATGTGTGTGTGTACACGCGTGTGCTTGTGTCACCTGTCTTTATGCGGGGGTGTGTGTGTGTGTCCGGCCCAGGGCGGACGCAGAGATGAAGGCGACGGGAGAGGAGGTGACGAGCGACCAGAAGAGGAGGCACGAGGCGTCCCCAGGCTGACGGAGGTTGGTCACCGACTCTCCGCATGACCGTATCCGGGATGGGAATGAGGAAAAGATGGCCAGTGATACCTGCGGACCGTGGCTCGAGAAATCCGCAATTAGACCAAATCCAAAACACGCTCGCCACTTCTAACTTGTGGTTGTGTGTGCTTGGACCAGGGAGAGGGAAGTGCATGGTCTGAGGATTCCGCGAGGGCAAATCAGGTGGGGCGGGGCTTTGAAACCGCTGCCTGAGGAGCCCTCAGTCCATGGGGACGTGGGCCGGCCTCTGGAAATGGTGGGCGAGGGTATGGCTGGACCCGGGGTGGAGAGGAGGCCAAGTTCCTGTAGAGAAGAGCAGAGACCCGAAGGAGAAAGAGGCACAGATTGCCTGCTGCACTGGGGACTTGTTCCACACACGGAAGAAGGAGACCCGGGAGGGCCCTGGGCCAGTGCTGCCCAGGATCAGCCCATCGGCCCGCACGCTGTCTCCACGAGGGTGGCACACACTGGCATGATGCGAAACACAACGCAAGATGTGCTAAGCTAGGCTGTCCGTGCAAAACCACAGGCACGCGAGGAGAGACAGGGTGTGAGCGTGGCAGACGTCCAGGCATTTCCAGCCTCCTCGGCAGGGCAGAAAGGCGAGGGAGGCGCAGGTGTGGGTGTACGTGTGCGTCCCTCTGCCGGAGTGTGCCTGTGAGGGAGGGAAGAGGGAGGAAGCAAGGACGGTGGGCTACTTGCATGTGCCAAGGGACCTCGGGAGAATGGCAGACAGGGAAGCCCCTGGGGGCGGTTGAGAGCCTGCTGGTGGATTTCAGGGCCCAGGGGCTAGGCATTAGCGGCCCTGCCAAAGACACCCCATGGGTCGTGCTCCAAGTCCTGACGTGAATTCCTTCCTTCCTCTGGGGTCTTGCCCCCGGCTGTGGGGGGGGGGGGGTGCCAGAGGTGCTAAGGGGCGCGTCTGCCCCAGACGGAGGTTTCTGGCAGTGTCGCTGGAGCAGAATCTCTGATTCTGTCGTAGGGCATCTGCACCAGATGACACTCAGAGGCACCCTGCCTTCCAGGTGACCGTCTTGGATGTCCCCGGGCCCAAGCGGGGACTGGCTTCCTTGGCATGTGGGCTGTGTAGGCAAGCAGGGATGCCTGACTGTCGGGAATTCTAGCTGGGCCTAATGAGAGCAACTGAAAGAGAGTCTTGGCATTTAGCAAAGCAGTGAGGCCCGGGTGGTACAAGGCCTCTTGGTGCCTTTGAGGTAGCAAAGCTGCTTTCTGCCCAGGGAGGCATGAGCTGTGGGCCCAGACAGGGCCGGGTGCCCAGGGCAGCATCGGTTCAGGGACTGAGTGCATCTGGGTAGTGTTAAAGAGAAGGGACGGCGTGTAGGGTTGCCGCCTTACCTTTACGGCCTCAGGTTCCGTGCCTTGTATCGGAAGAGTGCCTGTATCCACGTGCTCCTTCTTCACAAGATTGGATCAGACCCAGGCCTGTCACAGTCTCTTGGGGCCCTTGCAGGCCCGGGCGTCTCTTTGGCCTTTTCCTGCTACAGGGAGACAGGGAGACAGGTGCACTCAGCAAGCTACACAGGTGGGAAGCACAGGGGCCTCACTCGGAGTGTTGTGGGCCCTGACGGCTGGTGGGCTAGCAACAGGGCCACGCCATTGACAAGGAACGACCTAGATAGATGCACACGGAGAAAGCGGTTCTCCACGTCAGCGGAGGCCAGCGCTCCTTGTTTTCTGGTTCCCTGAGGGAAGGCACAGACAATGGATCCGGCCAACGTGACTGGTACTGTGAAGCTGTCCAAGGTGATGGGAGAAGGCAGAACACAGGCGCCTGTCACTCAGCTGGCCACAGCGAGCAAATCCTGGGTCCTGCCCTTGCCCAAACCCCCGACAAATACTCCTGAGCGCACATCTCGGTTCCTGCACCGAACCAGGCCAGGTCCTGCACTTCTTCAAGCCCCCGACCGACACTCCTGGGCCAGCATCGGACTCTCAGGCTTGTTCCTGGCCTTAGTCAAGCCCCCGGAACACATTCCTGAGCCCACAACGCGCTCTGTACCCCTGAACTACGGTGTGTCCTCCCCTTGTTCAAGCCCCCAGGAAACACTACTGAGCCCGCATCTCACTCGCTGCATTGAACCTGGCTGGCTCCTTGTCTTGTTCAAGCCCCCGACAGATACTCCGGAACCCACATCTCGGTCCCTGCACTGATCCCGGCTGGGTGCTGCCCTTGTTCCCGACCCCGACAAATACTCCTGAGCCCACATCTCGGGCCCTGCACTGAATCGGGTGGGCCCTGCCCATCTTCCAGCCCCGACAAACTCTCCTGAGCCCACATCCCGGTCCCTGCACTGAAGCAGGCTGGGTGCTTCCCATGTTCAAGCCCCGACAAGCACTCCTGAGCCCACATCTCGGGCCCTGCACCGACCCAGTCTGGGTCCTGCCCTTGTTCAAGCCGCTGAACAAATACCCCTGAGCCGGCTTCTCTGTCCCTGCCGTGAACCAGGCCAGGAGCTGCACGTGTTGAAGCCACTGACCAACACTTCTGGGCCTGCATCTGATTCTCAGGCTGGTTCCTGGCCTGAGGTAAGCCCCCAGCAAACAGTATTGAGGCCACAGCTGGCTCCCTGCTCCTGAACTCAACTAAGGTGTGACCTCCCCTTGTTCAACCACCCTCCCCCCCCCCACCCCCCAGGAAACACCACTGTGCCCGCATCTCACTCGCTGCATTGAACCAGGCTGGGTCCTGCGCTTGTTCAAACCCCCGACAAATCCTCCTGAGCCCACCCCTCGGTCCCTGCACTGAACCAGGCTGGATCCTCCCTTTGTTCAAGCCCCTGACAAACACACCTGACACCACCTCTCGGTCCCGTCATCGAGCCAGGCTGGGTCCTGTCCATGATCAAGCAGCCGATAAACACTCCTTGGAGCACATCTCGGTCCCTGCACTGATCCAGGCTGGATCCTGCCCTTGTTCATCCCGACAGACACTCCCGAGGCCACAGCACAGTCCCTGCCATGACCCAGGCTGGGTCCTGCCTTTGTTCAAGCCCCCGACAAACACTCTTGAGCCCACATCTCGGTCCATGCAACTGAATCGGGTCGGCCCTGCCCATGCCCAAGCTCTTTGTAGAACGCATATATCGTGTGTCAGGACTATAGGATGGCTGGTTTAGCTTGATCCTCTTGCTGCTCCAGGCCCCACAGGCTTGGGCCACAGGGCAGGCTAGGATGTGTTCTCACATGGAGAACAGAACCACTTTGAAAGGGCCTCCATAGGGTCGATGGCAGCCGTGCATGTCTCCGACACCGGTGAGTCGTGGGACTTAACGGGGAGCTGTCCTTAGCGTCTCCCTGGCCGGCATTCGCACAAGGTTCAGGGGGGGTCCCTCATGCCAGCAGAGCGGGCCTCGTTTCTCCCTCTGCGCACAGTGTGGCCACGGCACCTCAGGCTTGTGCAGCTTTCACGTCGGCCCAGCGAGGGAGGGAGGGTCGCCCGTCCCCTTCTGCGCTTCAGCAGTGACCGCCCACTGTTGGCTTTCAAGGTCGAGAAAGCACTCTCCGAACGTGTGGACTAAAACCCTCTGAACTCCCACCGGTGAAACTCACTCAGGACGAGAAGGGCTTGCCTTCACGCCAAGGATAAGCGTCTCTTCTGAGCGCTGGTGTCCACAGAGTTGCAGACGGCAACAGCACTACTTAGAGAGACGGAGACACACAGACACCAGCGCCTGCTACACACGCGGAAGGATTGCCCAACACAGTGCTATGCCAGAAGCAAAGATACAGAGACACAGAGCGAGCGCTGTACACTAAGGCGCTGGTGTTCCCGAACAGTGGAGATCCACTGTAGCACTGTAGGTGGGGTTCTTCCCTACTCCCCTAGCATCCGGACAGCAGCAGGCTCTCTGTCCCTTGAAGAAAAGTATCCAGCCCCTTGGCACCCCTGCGTATCCCTTGGATACTCAGGGAGAGCTCTCAGTTATTGCCAGTCCCAGGGGACACAGGAGTGTGCGGTTCGGATGGCGGAGCAGGAACCCGTGCTTGGAATTTCCAGAGCCAGGTCAATGACAGCGCCTGGGGCTAGCCCGGCCACATGCAAAACCCTGTCCCTCCCTGGAGCAGAATCTGGCCACGTGGGGGCGCTGGAGCAGCACAGGAACCCCGGAAGATGCCCTCCGGTCTGGGGGCGTGTCCATAAGAGTGCCGCCCACTACCCTGTCGGCCATTGGTCTAGATTTGGGCCAGCAGTCTGTGCATGGCTCACAGCCTAGGCCCCCGCCTGTTCGCCGGATCTCCTAGGGCCCGTTCACCCCGTCCTGCGTTTCTGGCACCCCTTTCTTCGGCCTCACGCCAACACCCCCACACACCAGCCCCCGCCTTCTGACAATCCCCCTCACTCCCTGCCCCCAAAAGAGCTAGTCGGTCCCACAGGTTTACTGCAGCCTGGGCCGCCATTACGCCCCACTTGTTGTGCTCTTATGTCGCGTCCCTTCGCCTCTGCCCCAGCTCGGGGTCACCGCCAAGGCCAAGAGGAACGTGAGAGGCGGTCAGAGGAAGGCGGGAGCGTCCCGGGACCCCGCACCTTCCAAGCTGTGAGCCCAGGTACTCAGGGGGCAGGGCCCCGCCCCCACCCCCCCTCCCCCACCCCGCAGCCTGCCGTCGTGATGCAGTGCGCAGCTGGGACCTTGTCACCAGCAGTTGTCACGCCAGGCCAAGAGGCCACCCTCTTCAGGGTGGAGGCGGTGGAGGAGGGCGAGGCCCTGGTGGACGGAGACGTGGCGGGGATCGGGCGGGAGTTCCAGCTGCTTGCGGAAGACATCGTGGAGGAGGTGGAGGTTGTGGCGGATGAGGAGCAGGAACAGCGGCCCTCCCAGGAGCTAGAGGAGAAGACGGTGGAGGAGCAGGGCCAGGAAAGGCCCGGAGGCCCTTGTGAGCGCCAGGAGCTGGATGCCCTGCAGGCACTGGCCGCCCTGCAGGTAGAACTGAGCTCTGAGCGTGAGCAAAACCGCAGGGCTTACGTTCAGTTCATGCGCAAGAACCATCAGAGGAGGAAGCGTCACTTGGCTCGGAGGAGCGCCATCATCCAGGGCATCCCTGGCTTCTGGGCCAAAGCTGTATCCTTTGCGCTGCTCCTTGGGGTCCGCTGCTCAGGAGGACGAGGAAGGGGAGAAGGGGCAGGAGCAGGCGGAGGGGGTGGAGGCGAGGGCACAGGAAGGGCGCCGGAGGCCACTGAAGGAAATGTGGTCCTGGGCAATTGGCAGGCTCCAAAGGCACAGCCGAGTAGGGCCTGGGCAGGGCCACAGGTGGACGTGTCGCAGCCATGCCTTTGAGTGTCTCCTTCAGGCCTGCATCTGAGGAGGCGCAGCCCCCGAGGCCTCTAAGTCAACATTGACCAGAGACGGTACACAAGAGCAGCGTTCGCAGACAGTTATTGGTGTAAATGTGGGTGATCCCGGCACATTGCTGGGGCATGTGAGTCATTCACACACACACGCACACACGCACACGCACACGCACACGCACACACACACACACACACACGTACACATAAACACACACACACATACCCAAGAAGCCCTTTACTTTCAGACACGGTTTGTCACAAGGACTGCAAGTCTGACCGTATAAGCAGTGACATGCCGCTACCCAGCATACACAGGTCTGGAGGAGCAGAGTAGCGGTCAGAAACAGCCCCTGCTTGGGGAATGCAGATGCACACCATCCCAAGGGGCCCAGAGCCATGAGCGTGTCTGATGGTATGGCAGGTCCTGAGGATATCAGCAGTGGCCGGGCAAGAGGCAGTGCCCGCCAAGCTCCTTGCAGATGCGTGTTCCAGTATCCTTGTTCCACCCCAGACTAGGGCTGATGCTCCTGGCTCTTCTTGGCCGGCATGTGGCCTGAATGGCTCCTTGACCTAAAGCAGATTATGAGCCACCCTCAAGTCTCCGTCCTGATCAGCGACCAAGATCAAGACTTTCTCGGCTACATGATGGACTTGAAGGTCAGTGAGGGAGACTGAGGAAGGGTGGGTATGGGACCTGGCGGGGAGTGGGAGGAACGTGTTAGCCATGTTCCTGTGCTGTGAGACTTTGGAGAGGCATCGGGGAAGCTGATCATGCCTGCCTTGGAGGCAAGCTGAGGCCCCTAGAAGCTTGCACCTTTTCCCTCCTCGCTATCCTGGCAGGTGCAGGTGCGGAGCCATCCGCCGTCCCGCTGCAAGCTGATCTTTTCCTTTCGGGACAACCCCTACTTCTTGAACTCGGTGATCATTAAGGAGTATTACCTTGACATCACTGGTAAAAGGTGGCTCCCGGGGTGATGAGTGTGGGTGTGCAAGCGTGTGGATGATGCACCTGCGGTGTCCACCCCAGTCTCCCCTGTCTGTCTGCAGGGTACAGGGCACGTCGATCCACTCCAGTCCACTGGTTCTGGGACTTTGAACGGGGAGCCCCCAGCCGCAGGCTGGACACCAGGAGCCTTAACTTTCTCAACTGGCTGTCAGGCCACAACGGCCCAGAATCGAACAGGATTGCTGAGGTGGGGTTGCTTTGGGCTTGCACACAGTTGGTGGTTGATGTTGGAGTTCTTGGCTGCTCATGGGAGGGTTGGGAGCCTGGTCAGCCCCTGGCTGACCTTGCTCGTGTTGCCTGCAGATCATCAGCGAAGACGTGTGGGACGATCCCCTGAAGTACTACCTCAGGGAGGAAGGTTCGTCCATGAGAGACAACTGACAGAAACACATGTGGTGATGGGGTCTGGAGGTAGGCCCCGTAGGGACAGCCGAATAGTAGCTGGGACACAGTACTTTCTTTCGCAAGTGGGGATGCTCAGGCTCATGCAAACTGGCTGCAGAGCCAGAGCCTGAGTCAAGCATGTAGCAGGTGACTTGCTGAGACTGGGGGCTGGGGGGGACTCGGTGTGTCCGAGAGCGCAGTAAGTCCCCCTCCAGTCAGCTGTGGTGGCAGCGCGAGAGTCCTAGGTGATACGACTAGAGGCAGGGTGAATTAAGTGCCTGTGTCAGAATCATCTGTCCTTGGGTCCTGCCATTCCCCCGGCGTCCTTCCTCTCACTGAGTTTGAGAATGCCTGGGCCCTTCACTTCCGCCCCTTAACCTAGGATGGCCTGTCATTGAAAGGGCGTCCTGTCCAGGGCCCCAGTGCACCTGTGCGCTGACTTTGGGATCTTGTGTGAATTTCCACATCCAATACTCTGATCTCACCAGCACCACACCTGCTGAGCTTGAAGTTGCTTCAGGGAAAATCCGGACGTCTCTGGGAGGAGGTGGACAGGGAGCCCCAAGGGCAGGACATGGTGCCTAGTGACACCATCTCCGTCATTGCTGGACACGGGTCTTCGGCTCCTGAAACCCCTGTGTTCCCTGTTTGCGTCCGTGTCCACGTGCCAAGCATGTGTGTGTGTACACGCGTGTGCTTGTGTCACCTGTCTTTATGCGGGGGTGTGTGTGTGTGTCCGGCCCAGGGCGGACGCAGAGATGAAGGCGACGGGAGAGGAGGTGACGAGCGACCAGAAGAGGAGGCACGAGGCGTCCCCAGGCTGACGGAGGTTGGTCACCGACTCTCCGCATGACCGTATCCGGGATGGGAATGAGGAAAAGATGGCCAGTGATACCTGCGGACCGTGGCTCGAGAAATCCGCAATTAGACCAAATCCAAAACACGCTCGCCACTTCTAACTTGTGGTTGTGTGTGCTTGGACCAGGGAGAGGGAAGTGCATGGTCTGAGGATTCCGCGAGGGCAAATCAGGTGGGGCGGGGCTTTGAAACCGCTGCCTGAGGAGCCCTCAGTCCATGGGGACGTGGGCCGGCCTCTGGAAATGGTGGGCGAGGGTATGGCTGGACCCGGGGTGGAGAGGAGGCCAAGTTCCTGTAGAGAAGAGCAGAGACCCGAAGGAGAAAGAGGCACAGATTGCCTGCTGCACTGGGGACTTGTTCCACACACGGAAGAAGGAGACCCGGGAGGGCCCTGGGCCAGTGCTGCCCAGGATCAGCCCATCGGCCCGCACGCTGTCTCCACGAGGGTGGCACACACTGGCATGATGCGAAACACAACGCAAGATGTGCTAAGCTAGGCTGTCCGTGCAAAACCACAGGCACGCGAGGAGAGACAGGGTGTGAGCGTGGCAGACGTCCAGGCATTTCCAGCCTCCTCGGCAGGGCAGAAAGGCGAGGGAGGCGCAGGTGTGGGTGTACGTGTGCGTCCCTCTGCCGGAGTGTGCCTGTGAGGGAGGGAAGAGGGAGGAAGCAAGGACGGTGGGCTACTTGCATGTGCCAAGGGACCTCGGGAGAATGGCAGACAGGGAAGCCCCTGGGGGCGGTTGAGAGCCTGCTGGTGGATTTCAGGGCCCAGGGGCTAGGCATTAGCGGCCCTGCCAAAGACACCCCATGGGTCGTGCTCCAAGTCCTGACGTGAATTCCTTCCTTCCTCTGGGGTCTTGCCCCCGGCTGTGGGGGGGGGGGTGCCAGAGGTGCTAAGGGGCGCGTCTGCCCCAGACGGAGGTTTCTGGCAGTGTCGCTGGAGCAGAATCTCTGATTCTGTCGTAGGGCATCTGCACCAGATGACACTCAGAGGCACCCTGCCTTCCAGGTGACCGTCTTGGATGTCCCCGGGCCCAAGCGGGGACTGGCTTCCTTGGCATGTGGGCTGTGTAGGCAAGCAGGGATGCCTGACTGTCGGGAATTCTAGCTGGGCCTAATGAGAGCAACTGAAAGAGAGTCTTGGCATTTAGCAAAGCAGTGAGGCCCGGGTGGTACAAGGCCTCTTGGTGCCTTTGAGGTAGCAAAGCTGCTTTCTGCCCAGGGAGGCATGAGCTGTGGGCCCAGACAGGGCCGGGTGCCCAGGGCAGCATCGGTTCAGGGACTGAGTGCGTCTGGGTAGTGTTAAAGAGAAGGGACGGCGTGTAGGGTTGCCGCCTTACCTTTACGGCCTCAGGTTCCGTGCCTTGTATCGGAAGAGTGCCTGTATCCACGTGCTCCTTCTTCACAAGATTGGATCAGACCCAGGCCTGTCACAGTCTCTTGGGGCCCTTGCAGGCCCGGGCGTCTCTTTGGCCTTTTCCTGCTACAGGGAGACAGGGAGACAGGTGCACTCAGCAAGCTACACAGGTGGGAAGCACAGGGGCCTCACTCGGAGTGTTGTGGGCCCTGACGGCTGGTGGGCTAGCAACAGGGCCACGCCATTGACAAGGAACGACCTAGATAGATGCACACGGAGAAAGCGGTTCTCCACGTCAGCGGAGGCCAGCGCTCCTTGTTTTCTGGTTCCCTGAGGGAAGGCACAGACAATGGATCCGGCCAACGTGACTGGTACTGTGAAGCTGTCCAAGGTGATGGGAGAAGGCAGAACACAGGCGCCTGTCACTCAGCTGGCCACAGCGAGCAAATCCTGGGTCCTGCCCTTGCCCAAACCCCCGACAAATACTCCTGAGCGCACATCTCGGTTCCTGCACCGAACCAGGCCAGGTCCTGCACTTCTTCAAGCCCCCGACCGACACTCCTGGGCCAGCATCGGACTCTCAGGCTTGTTCCTGGCCTTAGTCAAGCCCCCGGAACACATTCCTGAGCCCACAACGCGCTCTGTACCCCTGAACTACGGTGTGTCCTCCCCTTGTTCAAGCCCCCAGGAAACACTACTGAGCCCGCATCTCACTCGCTGCATTGAACCTGGCTGGCTCCTTGTCTTGTTCAAGCCCCCGACAGATACTCCGGAACCCACATCTCGGTCCCTGCACTGATCCCGGCTGGGTGCTGCCCTTGTTCCCGACCCCGACAAATACTCCTGAGCCCACATCTCGGGCCCTGCACTGAATCGGGTGGGCCCTGCCCATCTTCCAGCCCCGACAAACTCTCCTGAGCCCACATCCCGGTCCCTGCACTGAAGCAGGCTGGGTGCTTCCCATGTTCAAGCCCCGACAAGCACTCCTGAGCCCACATCTCGGGCCCTGCACCGACCCAGTCTGGGTCCTGCCCTTGTTCAAGCCGCTGAACAAATACCCCTGAGCCGGCTTCTCTGTCCCTGCCGTGAACCAGGCCAGGAGCTGCACGTGTTGAAGCCACTGACCAACACTTCTGGGCCTGCATCTGATTCTCAGGCTGGTTCCTGGCCTGAGGTAAGCCCCCAGCAAACAGTATTGAGGCCACAGCTGGCTCCCTGCTCCTGAACTCAACTAAGGTGTGACCTCCCCTTGTTCAACCACCCTCCCCCCCCCCACCCCCCAGGAAACACCACTGTGCCCGCATCTCACTCGCTGCATTGAACCAGGCTGGGTCCTGCGCTTGTTCAAACCCCCGACAAATCCTCCTGAGCCCACCCCTCGGTCCCTGCACTGAACCAGGCTGGATCCTCCCTTTGTTCAAGCCCCTGACAAACACACCTGACACCACCTCTCGGTCCCGTCATCGAGCCAGGCTGGGTCCTGCCCATGATCAAGCAGCCGATAAACACTCCTTGGAGCACATCTCGGTCCCTGCACTGATCCAGGCTGGATCCTGCCCTTGTTCATCCCGACAGACACTCCCGAGGCCACAGCACAGTCCCTGCCATGACCCAGGCTGGGTCCTGCCTTTGTTCAAGCCCCCGACAAACACTCTTGAGCCCACATCTCGGTCCATGCAACTGAATCGGGTCGGCCCTGCCCATGCCCAAGCTCTTTGTAGAACGCATATATCGTGTGTCAGGACTATAGGATGGCTGGTTTAGCTTGATCCTCTTGCTGCTCCAGGCCCCACAGGCTTGGGCCACAGGGCAGGCTAGGATGTGTTCTCACATGGAGAACAGAACCACTTTGAAAGGGCCTCCATAGGGTCGATGGCAGCCGTGCATGTCTCCGACACCGGTGAGTCGTGGGACTTAACGGGGAGCTGTCCTTAGCGTCTCCCTGGCCGGCATTCGCACAAGGTTCAGGGGGGGTCCCTCATGCCAGCAGAGCGGGCCTCGTTTCTCCCTCTGCGCACAGTGTGGCCACGGCACCTCAGGCTTGTGCAGCTTTCACGTCGGCCCAGCGAGGGAGGGAGGGTCGCCCGTCCCCTTCTGCGCTTCAGCAGTGACCGCCCACTGTTGGCTTTCAAGGTCGAGAAAGCACTCTCCGAACGTGTGGACTAAAACCCTCTGAACTCCCACCGGTGAAACTCACTCAGGACGAGAAGGGCTTGCCTTCACGCCAAGGATAAGCGTCTCTTCTGAGCGCTGGTGTCCACAGAGTTGCAGACGGCAACAGCACTACTTAGAGAGACGGAGACACACAGACACCAGCGCCTGCTACACACGCGGAAGGATTGCCCAACACAGTGCTATGCCAGAAGCAAAGATACAGAGACACAGAGTGAGCGCTGTACACTAAGGCGCTGGTGTTCCCGAACAGTGGAGATCCACTGTAGCACTGTAGGTGGGGTTCTTCCCTACTCCCCTAGCATCCGGACAGCAGCAGGCTCTCTGTCCCTTGAAGAAAAGTATCCAGCCCCTTGGCACCCCTGCGTATCCCTTGGATACTCAGGGAGAGCTCTCAGTTATTGCCAGTCCCAGGGGACACAGGAGTGTGCGGTTCGGATGGCGGAGCAGGAACCTGTGCTTGGAATTTCCAGAGCCAGGTCAATGACAGCGCCTGGGGCTAGCCCGGCCACATGCAAAACCCTGTCCCTCCCTGGAGCAGAATCTGGCCACGTGGGGGCGCTGGAGCAGCACAGGAACCCCGGAAGATGCCCTCCGGTCTGGGGGCGTGTCCATAAGAGTGCCGCCCACTACCCTGTCGGCCATTGGTCTAGATTTGGGCCAGCAGTCTGTGCATGGCTCACAGCCTAGGCCCCCGCCTGTTCGCCGGATCTCCTAGGGCCCGTTCACCCCGTCCTGCGTTTCTGGCACCCCTTTCTTCGGCCTCACGCCAACACCCCCACACACCAGCCCCCGCCTTCTGACAATCCCCCTCACTCCCTGCCCCCAAAAGAGCTAGTCGGTCCCACAGGTTTACTGCAGCCTGGGCCGCCATTACGCCCCACTTGTTGTGCTCTTATGTCGCGTCCCTTCGCCTCTGCCCCAGCTCGGGGTCACCGCCAAGGCCAAGAGGAACGTGAGAGGCGGTCAGAGGAAGGCGGGAGCGTCCCGGGACCCCGCACCTTCCAAGCTGTGAGCCCAGGTACTCAGGGGGCAGGGCCCCGCCCCCACCCCCCCTCCCCCACCCCGCAGCCTGCCGTCGTGATGCAGTGCGCAGCTGGGACCTTGTCACCAGCAGTTGTCACGCCAGGCCAAGAGGCCACCCTCTTCAGGGTGGAGGCGGTGGAGGAGGGCGAGGCCCTGGTGGACGGAGACGTGGCGGGGATCGGGCGGGAGTTCCAGCTGCTTGCGGAAGACATCGTGGAGGAGGTGGAGGTTGTGGCGGATGAGGAGCAGGAACAGCGGCCCTCCCAGGAGCTAGAGGAGAAGACGGTGGAGGAGCAGGGCCAGGAAAGGCCCGGAGGCCCTTGTGAGCGCCAGGAGCTGGATGCCCTGCAGGCACTGGCCGCCCTGCAGGTAGAACTGAGCTCTGAGCGTGAGCAAAACCGCAGGGCTTACGTTCAGTTCATGCGCAAGAACCATCAGAGGAGGAAGCGTCACTTGGCTCGGAGGAGCGCCATCATCCAGGGCATCCCTGGCTTCTGGGCCAAAGCTGTATCCTTTGCGCTGCTCCTTGGGGTCCGCTGCTCAGGAGGACGAGGAAGGGGAGAAGGGGCAGGAGCAGGCGGAGGGGGTGGAGGCGAGGGCACAGGAAGGGCGCCGGAGGCCACTGAAGGAAATGTGGTCCTGGGCAATTGGCAGGCTCCAAAGGCACAGCCGAGTAGGGCCTGGGCAGGGCCACAGGTGGACGTGTCGCAGCCATGCCTTTGAGTGTCTCCTTCAGGCCTGCATCTGAGGAGGCGCAGCCCCCGAGGCCTCTAAGTCAACATTGACCAGAGACGGTACACAAGAGCAGCGTTCGCAGACAGTTATTGGTGTAAATGTGGGTGATCCCGGCACATTGCTGGGGCATGTGAGTCATTCACACACACACGCACACACGCACACGCACACGCACACGCACACACACACACACACACACGTACACATAAACACACACACACATACCCAAGAAGCCCTTTACTTTCAGACACGGTTTGTCACAAGGACTGCAAGTCTGACCGTATAAGCAGTGACATGCCGCTACCCAGCATACACAGGTCTGGAGGAGCAGAGTAGCGGTCAGAAACAGCCCCTGCTTGGGGAATGCAGATGCACACCATCCCAAGGGGCCCAGAGCCATGAGCGTGTCTGATGGTATGGCAGGTCCTGAGGATATCAGCAGTGGCCGGGCAAGAGGCAGTGCCTGCCAAGCTCCTTGCAGATGCGTGTTCCAGTATCCTTGTTCCACCCCAGACTAGGGCTGATGCTCCTGGCTCTTCTTGGCCGGCATGTGGCCTGAATGGCTCCTTGACCTAAAGCAGATTATGAGCCACCCTCAAGTCTCCGTCCTGATCAGCGACCAAGATCAAGACTTTCTCGGCTACATGATGGACTTGAAGGTCAGTGAGGGAGACTGAGGAAGGGTGGGTATGGGACCTGGCGGGGAGTGGGAGGAACGTGTTAGCCATGTTCCTGTGCTGTGAGACTTTGGAGAGGCATCGGGGAAGCTGATCATGCCTGCCTTGGAGGCAAGCTGAGGCCCCTAGAAGCTTGCACCTTTTCCCTCCTCGCTATCTTGGCAGGTGCAGGTGCGGAGCCATCCGCCGTCCCGCTGCAAGCTGATCTTTTCCTTTCGGGACAACCCCTACTTCTTGAACTCGGTGATCATTAAGGAGTATTACCTTGACATCACTAGTAAAAGGTGGCTCCCGGGGTGATGAGTGTGGGTGTGCAAGCGTGTGGATGATGCACCTGCGGTGTCCACCCCAGTCTCCCCTGTCTGTCTGCAGGGTACAGGGCACGTCGATCCACTCCAGTCCACTGGTTCTGGGACTTTGAACGGGGAGCCCCCAGCCGCAGGCTGGACACCAGGAGCCTTAACTTTCTCAACTGGCTGTCAGGCCACAACGGCCCAGAATCGAACAGGATTGCTGAGGTGGGGTTGCTTTGGGCTTGCACACAGTTGGTGGTTGATGTTGGAGTTCTTGGCTGCTCATGGGAGGGTTGGGAGCCTGGTCAGCCCCTGGCTGACCTTGCTCGTGTTGCCTGCAGATCATCAGCGAAGACGTGTGGGACGATCCCCTGAAGTACTACCTCAGGGAGGAAGGTTCGTCCATGAGAGACAACTGACAGAAACACATGTGGTGATGGGGTCTGGAGGTAGGCCCCGTAGGGACAGCCGAATAGTAGCTGGGACACAGTACTTTCTTTCGCAAGTGGGGATGCTCAGGCTCATGCAAACTGGCTGCAGAGCCAGAGCCTGAGTCAAGCATGTAGCAGGTGACTTGCTGAGACTGGGGGCTGGGGGGGACTCGGTGTGTCCGAGAGCGCAGTAAGTCCCCCTCCAGTCAGCTGTGGTGGCAGCGCGAGAGTCCTAGGTGATACGACTAGAGGCAGGGTGAATTAAGTGCCTGTGTCAGAATCATCTGTCCTTGGGTCCTGCCATTCCCCCGACGTCCTTCCTCTCACTGAGTTTGAGAATGCCTGGGCCCTTCACTTCCGCCCCTTAACCTAGGATGGCCTGTCATTGAAAGGGCGTCCTGTCCAGGGCCCCAGTGCACCTGTGCGCTGACTTTGGGATCTTGTGTGAATTTCCACATCCAATACTCTGATCTCACCAGCACCACACCTGCTGAGCTTGAAGTTGCTTCAGGGAAAATCCGGACGTCTCTGGGAGGAGGTGGACAGGGAGCCCCAAGGGCAGGACATGGTGCCTAGTGACACCATCTCCGTCATTGCTGGACACGGGTCTTCGGCTCCTGAAACCCCTGTGTTCCCTGTTTGCGTCCGTGTCCACGTGCCAAGCATGTGTGTGTGTACACGCGTGTGCTTGTGTCACCTGTCTTTATGCGGGGGTGTGTGTGTGTGTCCGGCCCAGGGCGGACGCAGAGATGAAGGCGACGGGAGAGGAGGTGACGAGCGACCAGAAGAGGAGGCACGAGGCGTCCCCAGGCTGACGGAGGCTGGTCACCGACTCTCCGCATGACCGTATCCGGGATGGGAATGAGGAAAAGATGGCCAGTGATACCTGCGGACCGTGGCTCGAGAAATCCGCAATTAGACCAAATCCAAAACACGCTCGCCACTTCTAACTTGTGGTTGTGTGTGCTTGGACCAGGGAGAGGGAAGTGCATGGTCTGAGGATTCCGCGAGGGCAAATCAGGTGGGGCGGGGCTTTGAAACCGCTGCCTGAGGAGCCCTCAGTCCATGGGGACGTGGGCCGGCCTCTGGAAATGGTGGGCGAGGGTATGGCTGGACCCGGGGTGGAGAGGAGGCCAAGTTCCTGTAGAGAAGAGCAGAGACCCGAAGGAGAAAGAGGCACAGATTGCCTGCTGCACTGGGGACTTGTTCCACACACGGAAGAAGGAGACCCGGGAGGGCCCTGGGCCAGTGCTGCCCAGGATCAGCCCATCGGCCCGCACGCTGTCTCCACGAGGGTGGCACACACTGGCATGATGCGAAACACAACGCAAGATGTGCTAAGCTAGGCTGTCCGTGCAAAACCACAGGCACGCGAGGAGAGACAGGGTGTGAGCGTGGCAGACGTCCAGGCATTTCCAGCCTCCTCGGCAGGGCAGAAAGGCGAGGGAGGCGCAGGTGTGGGTGTACGTGTGCGTCCCTCTGCCGGAGTGTGCCTGTGAGGGAGGGAAGAGGGAGGAAGCAAGGACGGTGGGCTACTTGCATGTGCCAAGGGACCTCGGGAGAATGGCAGACAGGGAAGCCCCTGGGGGCGGTTGAGAGCCTGCTGGTGGATTTCAGGGCCCAGGGGCTAGGCATTAGCGGCCCTGCCAAAGACACCCCATGGGTCGTGCTCCAAGTCCTGACGTGAATTCCTTCCTTCCTCTGGGGTCTTGCCCCCGGCTGTGGGGGGGGGGGGGTGCCAGAGGTGCTAAGGGGCGCGTCTGCCCCAGACGGAGGTTTCTGGCAGTGTCGCTGGAGCAGAATCTCTGATTCTGTCGTAGGGCATCTGCACCAGATGACACTCAGAGGCACCCTGCCTTCCAGGTGACCGTCTTGGATGTCCCCGGGCCCAAGCGGGGACTGGCTTCCTTGGCATGTGGGCTGTGTAGGCAAGCAGGGATGCCTGACTGTCGGGAATTCTAGCTGGGCCTAATGAGAGCAACTGAAAGAGAGTCTTGGCATTTAGCAAAGCAGTGAGGCCCGGGTGGTACAAGGCCTCTTGGTGCCTTTGAGGTAGCAAAGCTGCTTTCTGCCCAGGGAGGCATGAGCTGTGGGCCCAGACAGGGCCGGGTGCCCAGGGCAGCATCGGTTCAGGGACTGAGTGCGTCTGGGTAGTGTTAAAGAGAAGGGACGGCGTGTAGGGTTGCCGCCTTACCTTTACGGCCTCAGGTTCCGTGCCTTGTATCGGAAGAGTGCCTGTATCCACGTGCTCCTTCTTCACAAGATTGGATCAGACCCAGGCCTGTCACAGTCTCTTGGGGCCCTTGCAGGCCCGGGCGTCTCTTTGGCCTTTTCCTGCTACAGGGAGACAGGGAGACAGGTGCACTCAGCAAGCTACACAGGTGGGAAGCACAGGGGCCTCACTCGGAGTGTTGTGGGCCCTGACGGCTGGTGGGCTAGCAACAGGGCCACGCCATTGACAAGGAACGACCTAGATAGATGCACACGGAGAAAGCGGTTCTCCACGTCAGCGGAGGCCAGCGCTCCTTGTTTTCTGGTTCCCTGAGGGAAGGCACAGACAATGGATCCGGCCAACGTGACTGGTACTGTGAAGCTGTCCAAGGTGATGGGAGAAGGCAGAACACAGGCGCCTGTCACTCAGCTGGCCACAGCGAGCAAATCCTGGGTCCTGCCCTTGCCCAAACCCCCGACAAATACTCCTGAGCGCACATCTCGGTTCCTGCACCGAACCAGGCCAGGTCCTGCACTTCTTCAAGCCCCCGACCGACACTCCTGGGCCAGCATCGGACTCTCAGGCTTGTTCCTGGCCTTAGTCAAGCCCCCGGAACACATTCCTGAGCCCACAACGCGCTCTGTACCCCTGAACTACGGTGTGTCCTCCCCTTGTTCAAGCCCCCAGGAAACACTACTGAGCCCGCATCTCACTCGCTGCATTGAACCTGGCTGGCTCCTTGTCTTGTTCAAGCCCCCGACAGATACTCCGGAACCCACATCTCGGTCCCTGCACTGATCCCGGCTGGGTGCTGCCCTTGTTCCCGACCCCGACAAATACTCCTGAGCCCACATCTCGGGCCCTGCACTGAATCGGGTGGGCCCTGCCCATCTTCCAGCCCCGACAAACTCTCCTGAGCCCACATCCCGGTCCCTGCACTGAAGCAGGCTGGGTGCTTCCCATGTTCAAGCCCCGACAAGCACTCCTGAGCCCACATCTCGGGCCCTGCACCGACCCAGTCTGGGTCCTGCCCTTGTTCAAGCCGCTGAACAAATACCCCTGAGCCGGCTTCTCTGTCCCTGCCGTGAACCAGGCCAGGAGCTGCACGTGTTGAAGCCACTGACCAACACTTCTGGGCCTGCATCTGATTCTCAGGCTGGTTCCTGGCCTGAGGTAAGCCCCCAGCAAACAGTATTGAGGCCACAGCTGGCTCCCTGCTCCTGAACTCAACTAAGGTGTGACCTCCCCTTGTTCAACCACCCTCCCCCCCCCCACCCCCCAGGAAACACCACTGTGCCCGCATCTCACTCGCTGCATTGAACCAGGCTGGGTCCTGCGCTTGTTCAAACCCCCGACAAATCCTCCTGAGCCCACCCCTCGGTCCCTGCACTGAACCAGGCTGGATCCTCCCTTTGTTCAAGCCCCTGACAAACACACCTGACACCACCTCTCGGTCCCGTCATCGAGCCAGGCTGGGTCCTGCCCATGATCAAGCAGCCGATAAACACTCCTTGGAGCACATCTCGGTCCCTGCACTGATCCAGGCTGGATCCTGCCCTTGTTCATCCCGACAGACACTCCCGAGGCCACAGCACAGTCCCTGCCATGACCCAGGCTGGGTCCTGCCTTTGTTCAAGCCCCCGACAAACACTCTTGAGCCCACATCTCGGTCCATGCAACTGAATCGGGTCGGCCCTGCCCATGCCCAAGCTCTTTGTAGAACGCATATATCGTGTGTCAGGACTATAGGATGGCTGGTTTAGCTTGATCCTCTTGCTGCTCCAGGCCCCACAGGCTTGGGCCACAGGGCAGGCTAGGATGTGTTCTCACATGGAGAACAGAACCACTTTGAAAGGGCCTCCATAGGGTCGATGGCAGCCGTGCATGTCTCCGACACCGGTGAGTCGTGGGACTTAACGGGGAGCTGTCCTTAGCGTCTCCCTGGCCGGCATTCGCACAAGGTTCAGGGGGGGTCCCTCATGCCAGCAGAGCGGGCCTCGTTTCTCCCTCTGCGCACAGTGTGGCCACGGCACCTCAGGCTTGTGCAGCTTTCACGTCGGCCCAGCGAGGGAGGGAGGGTCGCCCGTCCCCTTCTGCGCTTCAGCAGTGACCGCCCACTGTTGGCTTTCAAGGTCGAGAAAGCACTCTCCGAACGTGTGGACTAAAACCCTCTGAACTCCCACCGGTGAAACTCACTCAGGACGAGAAGGGCTTGCCTTCACGCCAAGGATAAGCGTCTCTTCTGAGCGCTGGTGTCCACAGAGTTGCAGACGGCAACAGCACTACTTAGAGAGACGGAGACACACAGACACCAGCGCCTGCTACACACGCGGAAGGACTGCCCAACACAGTGCTATGCCAGAAGCAAAGATACAGAGACACAGAGCGAGCGCTGTACACTAAGGCGCTGGTGTTCCCGAACAGTGGAGATCCACTGTAGCACTGTAGGTGGGGTTCTTCCCTACTCCCCTAGCATCCGGACAGCAGCAGGCTCTCTGTCCCTTGAAGAAAAGTATCCAGCCCCTTGGCACCCCTGCGTATCCCTTGGATACTCAGGGAGAGCTCTCAGTTATTGCCAGTCCCAGGGGACACAGGAGTGTGCGGTTCGGATGGCGGAGCAGGAACCCGTGCTTGGAATTTCCAGAGCCAGGTCAATGACAGCGCCTGGGGCTAGCCCGGCCACATGCAAAACCCTGTCCCTCCCTGGAGCAGAATCTGGCCACGTGGGGGCGCTGGAGCAGCACAGGAACCCCGGAAGATGCCCTCCGGTCTGGGGGCGTGTCCATAAGAGTGCCGCCCACTACCCTGTCGGCCATTGGTCTAGATTTGGGCCAGCAGTCTGTGCATGGCTCACAGCCTAGGCCCCCGCCTGTTCGCCGGATCTCCTAGGGCCCGTTCACCCCGTCCTGCGTTTCTGGCACCCCTTTCTTCGGCCTCACGCCAACACCCCCACACACCAGCCCCCGCCTTCTGACAATCCCCCTCACTCCCCGCCCCCAAAAGAGCTAGTCGGTCCCACAGGTTTACTGCAGCCTGGGCCGCCATTACGCCCCACTTGCTGTGCTCTTATGTCGCGTCCCTTCGCCTCTGCCCCAGCTCGGGGTCACCGCCAAGGCCAAGAGGAACGTGAGAGGCGGTCAGAGGAAGGCGGGAGCGTCCCGGGACCCCGCACCTTCCAAGCTGTGAGCCCAGGTACTCAGGGGGCAGGGCCCCGCCCCCACCCCCCCTCCCCCACCCCGCAGCCTGCCGTCGTGATGCAGTGCGCAGCTGGGACCTTGTCACCAGCAGTTGTCACGCCAGGCCAAGAGGCCACCCTCTTCAGGGTGGAGGCGGTGGAGGAGGGCGAGGCCCTGGTGGACGGAGACGTGGCGGGGATCGGGCGGGAGTTCCAGCTGCTTGCGGAAGACATCGTGGAGGAGGTGGAGGTTGTGGCGGATGAGGAGCAGGAACAGCGGCCCTCCCAGGAGCTAGAGGAGAAGACGGTGGAGGAGCAGGGCCAGGAAAGGCCCGGAGGCCCTTGTGAGCGCCAGGAGCTGGATGCCCTGCAGGCACTGGCCGCCCTGCAGGTAGAACTGAGCTCTGAGCGTGAGCAAAACCGCAGGGCTTACGTTCAGTTCATGCGCAAGAACCATCAGAGGAGGAAGCGTCACTTGGCTCGGAGGAGCGCCATCATCCAGGGCATCCCTGGCTTCTGGGCCAAAGCTGTATCCTTTGCGCTGCTCCTTGGGGTCCGCTGCTCAGGAGGACGAGGAAGGGGAGAAGGGGCAGGAGCAGGCGGAGGGGGTGGAGGCGAGGGCACAGGAAGGGCGCCGGAGGCCACTGAAGGAAATGTGGTCCTGGGCAATTGGCAGGCTCCAAAGGCACAGCCGAGTAGGGCCTGGGCAGGGCCACAGGTGGACGTGTCGCAGCCATGCCTTTGAGTGTCTCCTTCAGGCCTGCATCTGAGGAGGCGCAGCCCCCGAGGCCTCTAAGTCAACATTGACCAGAGACGGTACACAAGAGCAGCGTTCGCAGACAGTTATTGGTGTAAATGTGGGTGATCCCGGCACATTGCTGGGGCATGTGAGTCATTCACACACACACGCACACACGCACACGCACACGCACACGCACACACACACACACGTACACATAAACACACACACACATACCCAAGAAGCCCTTTACTTTCAGACACGGTTTGTCACAAGGACTGCAAGTCTGACCGTATAAGCAGTGACATGCCGCTACCCAGCATACACAGGTCTGGAGGAGCAGAGTAGCGGTCAGAAACAGCCCCTGCTTGGGGAATGCAGATGCACACCATCCCAAGGGGCCCAGAGCCATGAGCGTGTCTGATGGTATGGCAGGTCCTGAGGATATCAGCAGTGGCCGGGCAAGAGGCAGTGCCCGCCAAGCTCCTTGCAGATGCGTGTTCCAGTATCCTTGTTCCACCCCAGACTAGGGCTGATGCTCCTGGCTCTTCTTGGCCGGCATGTGGCCTGAATGGCTCCTTGACCTAAAGCAGATTATGAGCCACCCTCAAGTCTCCGTCCTGATCAGCGACCAAGATCAAGACTTTCTCGGCTACATGATGGACTTGAAGGTCAGTGAGGGAGACTGAGGAAGGGTGGGTATGGGACCTGGCGGGGAGTGGGAGGAACGTGTTAGCCATGTTCCTGTGCTGTGAGACTTTGGAGAGGCATCGGGGAAGCTGATCATGCCTGCCTTGGAGGCAAGCTGAGGCCCCTAGAAGCTTGCACCTTTTCCCTCCTCGCTATCCTGGCAGGTGCAGGTGCGGAGCCATCCGCCGTCCCGCTGCAAGCTGATCTTTTCCTTTCGGGACAACCCCTACTTCTTGAACTCGGTGATCATTAAGGAGTATTACCTTGACATCACTGGTAAAAGGTGGCTCCCGGGGTGATGAGTGTGGGTGTGCAAGCGTGTGGATGATGCACCTGCGGTGTCCACCCCAGTCTCCCCTGTCTGTCTGCAGGGTACAGGGCACGTCGATCCACTCCAGTCCACTGGTTCTGGGACTTTGAACGGGGAGCCCCCAGCCGCAGGCTGGACACCAGGAGCCTTAACTTTCTCAACTGGCTGTCAGGCCACAACGGCCCAGAATCGAACAGGATTGCTGAGGTGGGGTTGCTTTGGGCTTGCACACAGTTGGTGGTTGATGTTGGAGTTCTTGGCTGCTCATGGGAGGGTTGGGAGCCTGGTCAGCCCCTGGCTGACCTTGCTCGTGTTGCCTGCAGATCATCAGCGAAGACGTGTGGGACGATCCCCTGAAGTACTACCTCAGGGAGGAAGGTTCGTCCATGAGAGACAACTGACAGAAACACATGTGGTGATGGGGTCTGGAGGTAGGCCCCGTAGGGACAGCCGAATAGTAGCTGGGACACAGTACTTTCTTTCGCAAGTGGGGATGCTCAGGCTCATGCAAACTGGCTGCAGAGCCAGAGCCTGAGTCAAGCATGTAGCAGGTGACTTGCTGAGACTGGGGGCTGGGGGGGACTCGGTGTGTCCGAGAGCGCAGTAAGTCTCCCTCCAGTCAGCTGTGGTGGCAGCGCGAGAGTCCTAGGTGATACGACTAGAGGCAGGGTGAATTAAGTGCCTGTGTCAGAATCATCTGTCCTTCGGTCCTGCCATTCCCCCGGCGTCCTTCCTCTCACTGAGTTTGAGAATGCCTGGGCCCTTCACTTCCGCCCCTTAACCTAGGATGGCCTGTCATTGAAAGGGCGTCCTGTCCAGGGCCCCAGTGCACCTGTGCGCTGACTTTGGGATCTTGTGTGAATTTCCACATCCAATACTCTGATCTCATCAGCACCACACCTGCTGAGCTTGAAGTTGCTTCAGGGAAAATCCGGACGTCTCTGGGAGGAGGTGGACAGGGAGCCCCAAGGGCAGGACATGGTGCCTAGTGACACCATCTCCGTCATTGCTGGACACGGGTCTTCGGCTCCTGAAACCCCTGTGTTCCCTGTTTGCGTCCGTGTCCACGTGCCAAGCATGTGTGTGTGTACACGCGTGTGCTTGTGTCACCTGTCTTTATGCGGGGGTGTGTGTGTGTGTCCGGCCCAGGGCGGACGCAGAGATGAAGGCGACGGGAGAGGAGGTGACGAGCGACCAGAAGAGGAGGCACGAGGCGTCCCCAGGCTGACGGAGGCTGGTCACCGACTCTCCGCATGACCGTATCCGGGATGGGAATGAGGAAAAGATGGCCAGTGATACCTGCGGACCGTGGCTCGAGAAATCCGCAATTAGACCAAATCCAAAACACGCTCGCCACTTCTAACTTGTGGTTGTGTGTGCTTGGACCAGGGAGAGGGAAGTGCATGGTCTGAGGATTCCGCGAGGGCAAATCAGGTGGGGCGGGGCTTTGAAACCGCTGCCTGAGGAGCCCTCAGTCCATGGGGACGTGGGCCGGCCTCTGGAAATGGTGGGCGAGGGTATGGCTGGACCCGGGGTGGAGAGGAGGCCAAGTTCCTGTAGAGAAGAGCAGAGACCCGAAGGAGAAAGAGGCACAGATTGCCTGCTGCACTGGGGACTTGTTCCACACACGGAAGAAGGAGACCCGGGAGGGCCCTGGGCCAGTGCTGCCCAGGATCAGCCCATCGGCCCGCACGCTGTCTCCACGAGGGTGGCACACACTGGCATGATGCGAAACACAACGCAAGATGTGCTAAGCTAGGCTGTCCGTGCAAAACCACAGGCACGCGAGGAGAGACAGGGTGTGAGCGTGGCAGACGTCCAGGCATTTCCAGCCTCCTCGGCAGGGCAGAAAGGCGAGGGAGGCGCAGGTGTGGGTGTACGTGTGCGTCCCTCTGCCGGAGTGTGCCTGTGAGGGAGGGAAGAGGGAGGAAGCAAGGACGGTGGGCTACTTGCATGTGCCAAGGGACCTCGGGAGAATGGCAGACAGGGAAGCCCCTGGGGGCGGTTGAGAGCCTGCTGGTGGATTTCAGGGCCCAGGGGCTAGGCATTAGCGGCCCTGCCAAAGACACCCCATGGGTCGTGCTCCAAGTCCTGACGTGAATTCCTTCCTTCCTCTGGGGTCTTGCCCCCGGCTGTGGGGGGGGGGGTGCCAGAGGTGCTAAGGGGCGCGTCTGCCCCAGACGGAGGTTTCTGGCAGTGTCGCTGGAGCAGAATCTCTGATTCTGTCGTAGGGCATCTGCACCAGATGACACTCAGAGGCACCCTGCCTTCCAGGTGACCGTCTTGGATGTCCCCGGGCCCAAGCGGGGACTGGCTTCCTTGGCATGTGGGCTGTGTAGGCAAGCAGGGATGCCTGACTGTCGGGAATTCTAGCTGGGCCTAATGAGAGCAACTGAAAGAGAGTCTTGGCATTTAGCAAAGCAGTGAGGCCCGGGTGGTACAAGGCCTCTTGGTGCCTTTGAGGTAGCAAAGCTGCTTTCTGCCCAGGGAGGCATGAGCTGTGGGCCCAGACAGGGCCGGGTGCCCAGGGCAGCATCGGTTCAGGGACTGAGTGCGTCTGGGTAGTGTTAAAGAGAAGGGACGGCGTGTAGGGTTGCCGCCTTACCTTTACGGCCTCAGGTTCCGTGCCTTGTATCGGAAGAGTGCCTGTATCCACGTGCTCCTTCTTCACAAGATTGGATCAGACCCAGGCCTGTCACAGTCTCTTGGGGCCCTTGCAGGCCCGGGCGTCTCTTTGGCCTTTTCCTGCTACAGGGAGACAGGGAGACAGGTGCACTCAGCAAGCTACACAGGTGGGAAGCACAGGGGCCTCACTCGGAGTGTTGTGGGCCCTGACGGCTGGTGGGCTAGCAACAGGGCCACGCCATTGACAAGGAACGACCTAGATAGATGCACACGGAGAAAGCGGTTCTCCACGTCAGCGGAGGCCAGCGCTCCTTGTTTTCTGGTTCCCTGAGGGAAGGCACAGACAATGGATCCGGCCAACGTGACTGGTACTGTGAAGCTGTCCAAGGTGATGGGAGAAGGCAGAACACAGGCGCCTGTCACTCAGCTGGCCACAGCGAGCAAATCCTGGGTCCTGCCCTTGCCCAAACCCCCGACAAATACTCCTGAGCGCACATCTCGGTTCCTGCACCGAACCAGGCCAGGTCCTGCACTTCTTCAAGCCCCCGACCGACACTCCTGGGCCAGCATCGGACTCTCAGGCTTGTTCCTGGCCTTAGTCAAGCCCCCGGAACACATTCCTGAGCCCACAACGCGCTCTGTACCCCTGAACTACGGTGTGTCCTCCCCTTGTTCAAGCCCCCAGGAAACACTACTGAGCCCGCATCTCACTCGCTGCATTGAACCTGGCTGGCTCCTTGTCTTGTTCAAGCCCCCGACAGATACTCCGGAACCCACATCTCGGTCCCTGCACTGATCCCGGCTGGGTGCTGCCCTTGTTCCCGACCCCGACAAATACTCCTGAGCCCACATCTCGGGCCCTGCACTGAATCGGGTGGGCCCTGCCCATCTTCCAGCCCCGACAAACTCTCCTGAGCCCACATCCCGGTCCCTGCACTGAAGCAGGCTGGGTGCTTCCCATGTTCAAGCCCCGACAAGCACTCCTGAGCCCACATCTCGGGCCCTGCACCGACCCAGTCTGGGTCCTGCCCTTGTTCAAGCCGCTGAACAAATACCCCTGAGCCGGCTTCTCTGTCCCTGCCGTGAACCAGGCCAGGAGCTGCACGTGTTGAAGCCACTGACCAACACTTCTGGGCCTGCATCTGATTCTCAGGCTGGTTCCTGGCCTGAGGTAAGCCCCCAGCAAACAGTATTGAGGCCACAGCTGGCTCCCTGCTCCTGAACTCAACTAAGGTGTGACCTCCCCTTGTTCAACCACCCTCCCCCCCCCACCCCCCAGGAAACACCACTGTGCCCGCATCTCACTCGCTGCATTGAACCAGGCTGGGTCCTGCGCTTGTTCAAACCCCCGACAAATCCTCCTGAGCCCACCCCTCGGTCCCTGCACTGAACCAGGCTGGATCCTCCCTTTGTTCAAGCCCCTGACAAACACACCTGACACCACCTCTCGGTCCCGTCATCGAGCCAGGCTGGGTCCTGCCCATGATCAAGCAGCCGATAAACACTCCTTGGAGCACATCTCGGTCCCTGCACTGATCCAGGCTGGATCCTGCCCTTGTTCATCCCGACAGACACTCCCGAGGCCACAGCACAGTCCCTGCCATGACCCAGGCTGGGTCCTGCCTTTGTTCAAGCCCCCGACAAACACTCTTGAGCCCACATCTCGGTCCATGCAACTGAATCGGGTCGGCCCTGCCCATGCCCAAGCTCTTTGTAGAACGCATATATCGTGTGTCAGGACTATAGGATGGCTGGTTTAGCTTGATCCTCTTGCTGCTCCAGGCCCCACAGGCTTGGGCCACAGGGCAGGCTAGGATGTGTTCTCACATGGAGAACAGAACCACTTTGAAAGGGCCTCCATAGGGTCGATGGCAGCCGTGCATGTCTCCGACACCGGTGAGTCGTGGGACTTAACGGGGAGCTGTCCTTAGCGTCTCCCTGGCCGGCATTCGCACAAGGTTCAGGGGGGGTCCCTCATGCCAGCAGAGCGGGCCTCGTTTCTCCCTCTGCGCACAGTGTGGCCACGGCACCTCAGGCTTGTGCAGCTTTCACGTCGGCCCAGCGAGGGAGGGAGGGTCGCCCGTCCCCTTCTGCGCTTCAGCAGTGACCGCCCACTGTTGGCTTTCAAGGTCGAGAAAGCACTCTCCGAACGTGTGGACTAAAACCCTCTGAACTCCCACCGGTGAAACTCACTCAGGACGAGAAGGGCTTGCCTTCACGCCAAGGATAAGCGTCTCTTCTGAGCGCTGGTGTCCACAGAGTTGCAGACGGCAACAGCACTACTTAGAGAGACGGAGACACACAGACACCAGCGCCTGCTACACACGCGGAAGGATTGCCCAACACAGTGCTATGCCAGAAGCAAAGATACAGAGACACAGAGCGAGCGCTGTACACTAAGGCGCTGGTGTTCCCGAACAGTGGAGATCCACTGTAGCACTGTAGGTGGGGTTCTTCCCTACTCCCCTAGCATCCGGACAGCAGCAGGCTCTCTGTCCCTTGAAGAAAAGTATCCAGCCCCTTGGCACCCCTGCGTATCCCTTGGATACTCAGGGAGAGCTCTCAGTTATTGCCAGTCCCAGGGGACACAGGAGTGTGCGGTTCGGATGGCGGAGCAGGAACCCGTGCTTGGAATTTCCAGAGCCAGGTCAATGACAGCGCCTGGGGCTAGCCCGGCCACATGCAAAACCCTGTCCCTCCCTGGAGCAGAATCTGGCCACGTGGGGGCGCTGGAGCAGCACAGGAACCCCGGAAGATGCCCTCCGGTCTGGGGGCGTGTCCATAAGAGTGCCGCCCACTACCCTGTCGGCCATTGGTCTAGATTTGGGCCAGCAGTCTGTGCATGGCTCACAGCCTAGGCCCCCGCCTGTTCGCCGGATCTCCTAGGGCCCGTTCACCCCGTCCTGCGTTTCTGGCACCCCTTTCTTCGGCCTCACGCCAACACCCCCACACACCAGCCCCCGCCTTCTGACAATCCCCCTCACTCCCTGCCCCCAAAAGAGCTAGTCGGTCCCACAGGTTTACTGCAGCCTGGGCCGCCATTACGCCCCACTTGTTGTGCTCTTATGTCGCGTCCCTTCGCCTCTGCCCCAGCTCGGGGTCACCGCCAAGGCCAAGAGGAACGTGAGAGGCGGTCAGAGGAAGGCGGGAGCGTCCCGGGACCCCGCACCTTCCAAGCTGTGAGCCCAGGTACTCAGGGGGCAGGGCCCCGCCCCCACCCCCCCTCCCCCACCCCGCAGCCTGCCGTCGTGATGCAGTGCGCAGCTGGGACCTTGTCACCAGCAGTTGTCACGCCAGGCCAAGAGGCCACCCTCTTCAGGGTGGAGGCGGTGGAGGAGGGCGAGGCCCTGGTGGACGGAGACGTGGCGGGGATCGGGCGGGAGTTCCAGCTGCTTGCGGAAGACATCGTGGAGGAGGTGGAGGTTGTGGCGGATGAGGAGCAGGAACAGCGGCCCTCCCAGGAGCTAGAGGAGAAGACGGTGGAGGAGCAGGGCCAGGAAAGGCCCGGAGGCCCTTGTGAGCGCCAGGAGCTGGATGCCCTGCAGGCACTGGCCGCCCTGCAGGTAGAACTGAGCTCTGAGCGTGAGCAAAACCGCAGGGCTTACGTTCAGTTCATGCGCAAGAACCATCAGAGGAGGAAGCGTCACTTGGCTCGGAGGAGCGCCATCATCCAGGGCATCCCTGGCTTCTGGGCCAAAGCTGTATCCTTTGCGCTGCTCCTTGGGGTCCGCTGCTCAGGAGGACGAGGAAGGGGAGAAGGGGCAGGAGCAGGCGGAGGGGGTGGAGGCGAGGGCACAGGAAGGGCGCCGGAGGCCACTGAAGGAAATGTGGTCCTGGGCAATTGGCAGGCTCCAAAGGCACAGCCGAGTAGGGCCTGGGCAGGGCCACAGGTGGACGTGTCGCAGCCATGCCTTTGAGTGTCTCCTTCAGGCCTGCATCTGAGGAGGCGCAGCCCCCGAGGCCTCTAAGTCAACATTGACCAGAGACGGTACACAAGAGCAGCGTTCGCAGACAGTTATTGGTGTAAATGTGGGTGATCCCGGCACATTGCTGGGGCATGTGAGTCATTCACACACACACGCACACACGCACACGCACACGCACACGCACACACACACACACGTACACATAAACACACACACACATACCCAAGAAGCCCTTTACTTTCAGACACGGTTTGTCACAAGGACTGCAAGTCTGACCGTATAAGCAGTGACATGCCGCTACCCAGCATACACAGGTCTGGAGGAGCAGAGTAGCAGTCAGAAACAGCCCCTGCTTGGGGAATGCAGATGCACACCATCCCAAGGGGCCCAGAGCCATGAGCGTGTCTGATGGTATGGCAGGTCCTGAGGATATCAGCAGTGGCCGGGCAAGAGGCAGTGCCCGCCAAGCTCCTTGCAGATGCGTGTTCCAGTATCCTTGTTCCACCCCAGACTAGGGCTGATGCTCCTGGCTCTTCTTGGCCGGCATGTGGCCTGAATGGCTCCTTGACCTAAAGCAGATTATGAGCCACCCTCAAGTCTCCGTCCTGATCAGCGACCAAGATCAAGACTTTCTCGGCTACATGATGGACTTGAAGGTCAGTGAGGGAGACTGAGGAAGGGTGGGTATGGGACCTGGCGGGGAGTGGGAGGAACGTGTTAGCCATGTTCCTGTGCTGTGAGACTTTGGAGAGGCATCGGGGAAGCTGATCATGCCTGCCTTGGAGGCAAGCTGAGGCCCCTAGAAGCTTGCACCTTTTCCCTCCTCGCTATCCTGGCAGGTGCAGGTGCGGAGCCATCCGCCGTCCCGCTGCAAGCTGATCTTTTCCTTTCGGGACAACCCCTACTTCTTGAACTCGGTGATCATTAAGGAGTATTACCTTGACATCACTGGTAAAAGGTGGCTCCCGGGGTGATGAGTGTGGGTGTGCAAGCGTGTGGATGATGCACCTGCGGTGTCCACCCCAGTCTCCCCTGTCTGTCTGCAGGGTACAGGGCACGTCGATCCACTCCAGTCCACTGGTTCTGGGACTTTGAACGGGGAGCCCCCAGCCGCAGGCTGGACACCAGGAGCCTTAACTTTCTCAACTGGCTGTCAGGCCACAACGGCCCAGAATTGAACAGGATTGCTGAGGTGGGGTTGCTTTGGGCTTGCACACAGTTGGTGGTTGATGTTGGAGTTCTTGGCTGCTCATGGGAGGGTTGGGAGCCTGGTCAGCCCCTGGCTGACCTTGCTCGTGTTGCCTGCAGATCATCAGCGAAGACGTGTGGGACGATCCCCTGAAGTACTACCTCAGGGAGGAAGGTTCGTCCATGAGAGACAACTGACAGAAACACATGTGGTGATGGGGTCTGGAGGTAGGCCCCGTAGGGACAGCCGAATAGTAGCTGGGACACAGTACTTTCTTTCGCAAGTGGGGATGCTCAGGCTCATGCAAACTGGCTGCAGAGCCAGAGCCTGAGTCAAGCATGTAGCAGGTGACTTGCTGAGACTGGGGGCTGGGGGGGACTCGGTGTGTCCGAGAGCGCAGTAAGTCCCCCTCCAGTCAGCTGTGGTGGCAGCGCGAGAGTCCTAGGTGATACGACTAGAGGCAGGGTGAATTAAGTGCCTGTGTCAGAATCATCTGTCCTTGGGTCCTGCCATTCCCCCGGCGTCCTTCCTCTCACTGAGTTTGAGAATGCCTGGGCCCTTCACTTCCGCCCCTTAACCTAGGATGGCCTGTCATTGAAAGGGCGTCCTGTCCAGGGCCCCAGTGCACCTGTGCGCTGACTTTGGGATCTTGTGTGAATTTCCACATCCAATACTCTGATCTCACCAGCACCACACCTGCTGAGCTTGAAGTTGCTTCAGGGAAAATCCGGACGTCTCTGGGAGGAGGTGGACAGGGAGCCCCAAGGGCAGGACATGGTGCCTAGTGACACCATCTCCGTCATTGCTGGACACGGGTCTTCGGCTCCTGAAACCCCTGTGTTCCCTGTTTGCGTCCGTGTCCACGTGCCAAGCATGTGTGTGTGTACACGCGTGTGCTTGTGTCACCTGTCTTTATGCGGGGGTGTGTGTGTGTGTCCGGCCCAGGGCGGACGCAGAGATGAAGGCGACGGGAGAGGAGGTGACGAGCGACCAGAAGAGGAGGCACGAGGCGTCCCCAGGCTGACGGAGGTTGGTCACCGACTCTCCGCATGACCGTATCCGGGATGGGAATGAGGAAAAGATGGCCAGTGATACCTGCGGACCGTGGCTCGAGAAATCCGCAATTAGACCAAATCCAAAACACGCTCGCCACTTCTAACTTGTGGTTGTGTGTGCTTGGACCAGGGAGAGGGAAGTGCATGGTCTGAGGATTCCGCGAGGGCAAATCAGGTGGGGCGGGGCTTTGAAACCGCTGCCTGAGGAGCCCTCAGTCCATGGGGACGTGGGCCGGCCTCTGGAAATGGTGGGCGAGGGTATGGCTGGACCCGGGGTGGAGAGGAGGCCAAGTTCCTGTAGAGAAGAGCAGAGACCCGAAGGAGAAAGAGGCACAGATTGCCTGCTGCACTGGGGACTTGTTCCACACACGGAAGAAGGAGACCCGGGAGGGCCCTGGGCCAGTGCTGCCCAGGATCAGCCCATCGGCCCGCACGCTGTCTCCACGAGGGTGGCACACACTGGCATGATGCGAAACACAACGCAAGATGTGCTAAGCTAGGCTGTCCGTGCAAAACCACAGGCACGCGAGGAGAGACAGGGTGTGAGCGTGGCAGACGTCCAGGCATTTCCAGCCTCCTCGGCAGGGCAGAAAGGCGAGGGAGGCGCAGGTGTGGGTGTACGTGTGCGTCCCTCTGCCGGAGTGTGCCTGTGAGGGAGGGAAGAGGGAGGAAGCAAGGACGGTGGGCTACTTGCATGTGCCAAGGGACCTCGGGAGAATGGCAGACAGGGAAGCCCCTGGGGGCGGTTGAGAGCCTGCTGGTGGATTTCAGGGCCCAGGGGCTAGGCATTAGCGGCCCTGCCAAAGACACCCCATGGGTCGTGCTCCAAGTCCTGACGTGAATTCCTTCCTTCCTCTGGGGTCTTGCCCCCGGCTGTGGGGGGGGGGTGCCAGAGGTGCTAAGGGGCGCGTCTGCCCCAGACGGAGGTTTCTGGCAGTGTCGCTGGAGCAGAATCTCTGATTCTGTCGTAGGGCATCTGCACCAGATGACACTCAGAGGCACCCTGCCTTCCAGGTGACCGTCTTGGATGTCCCCGGGCCCAAGCGGGGACTGGCTTCCTTGGCATGTGGGCTGTGTAGGCAAGCAGGGATGCCTGACTGTCGGGAATTCTAGCTGGGCCTAATGAGAGCAACTGAAAGAGAGTCTTGGCATTTAGCAAAGCAGTGAGGCCCGGGTGGTACAAGGCCTCTTGGTGCCTTTGAGGTAGCAAAGCTGCTTTCTGCCCAGGGAGGCATGAGCTGTGGGCCCAGACAGGGCCGGGTGCCCAGGGCAGCATCGGTTCAGGGACTGAGTGCGTCTGGGTAGTGTTAAAGAGAAGGGACGGCGTGTAGGGTTGCCGCCTTACCTTTACGGCCTCAGGTTCCGTGCCTTGTATCGGAAGAGTGCCTGTATCCACGTGCTCCTTCTTCACAAGATTGGATCAGACCCAGGCCTGTCACAGTCTCTTGGGGCCCTTGCAGGCCCGGGCGTCTCTTTGGCCTTTTCCTGCTACAGGGAGACAGGGAGACAGGTGCACTCAGCAAGCTACACAGGTGGGAAGCACAGGGGCCTCACTCGGAGTGTTGTGGGCCCTGACGGCTGGTGGGCTAGCAACAGGGCCACGCCATTGACAAGGAACGACCTAGATAGATGCACACGGAGAAAGCGGTTCTCCAAGTCAGCGGAGGCCAGCGCTCCTTGTTTTCTGGTTCCCTGAGGGAAGGCACAGACAATGGATCCGGCCAACGTGACTGGTACTGTGAAGCTGTCCAAGGTGATGGGAGAAGGCAGAACACAGGCGCCTGTCACTCAGCTGGCCACAGCGAGCAAATCCTGGGTCCTGCCCTTGCCCAAACCCCCGACAAATACTCCTGAGCGCACATCTCGGTTCCTGCACCGAACCAGGCCAGGTCCTGCACTTCTTCAAGCCCCCGACCGACACTCCTGGGCCAGCATCGGACTCTCAGGCTTGTTCCTGGCCTTAGTCAAGCCCCCGGAACACATTCCTGAGCCCACAACGCTGTTCTGTACCCCTGAACTACGGTGTGTCCTCCCCTTGTTCAAGCCCCCAGGAAACACTACTGAGCCCGCATCTCACTCGCTGCATTGAACCTGGCTGGCTCCTTGTCTTGTTCAAGCCCCCGACAGATACTCCGGAACCCACATCTCGGTCCCTGCACTGATCCCGGCTGGGTGCTGCCCTTGTTCCCGACCCCGACAAATACTCCTGAGCCCACATCTCGGGCCCTGCACTGAATCGGGTGGGCCCTGCCCATCTTCCAGCCCCGACAAACTCTCCTGAGCCCACATCCCGGTCCCTGCACTGAAGCAGGCTGGGTGCTTCCCATGTTCAAGCCCCGACAAGCACTCCTGAGCCCACATCTCGGGCCCTGCACCGACCCAGTCTGGGTCCTGCCCTTGTTCAAGCCGCTGAACAAATACCCCTGAGCCGGCTTCTCTGTCCCTGCCGTGAACCAGGCCAGGAGCTGCACGTGTTGAAGCCACTGACCAACACTTCTGGGCCTGCATCTGATTCTCAGGCTGGTTCCTGGCCTGAGGTAAGCCCCCAGCAAACAGTATTGAGGCCACAGCTGGCTCCCTGCTCCTGAACTCAACTAAGGTGTGACCTCCCCTTGTTCAACCACCCTCCCCCCCCCCACCCCCCAGGAAACACCACTGTGCCCGCATCTCACTCGCTGCATTGAACCAGGCTGGGTCCTGCGCTTGTTCAAACCCCCGACAAATCCTCCTGAGCCCACCCCTCGGTCCCTGCACTGAACCAGGCTGGATCCTCCCTTTGTTCAAGCCCCTGACAAACACACCTGACACCACCTCTCGGTCCCGTCATCGAGCCAGGCTGGGTCCTGCCCATGATCAAGCAGCCGATAAACACTCCTTGGAGCACATCTCGGTCCCTGCACTGATCCAGGCTGGATCCTGCCCTTGTTCATCCCGACAGACACTCCCGAGGCCACAGCACAGTCCCTGCCATGACCCAGGCTGGGTCCTGCCTTTGTTCAAGCCCCCGACAAACACTCTTGAGCCCACATCTCGGTCCATGCAACTGAATCGGGTCGGCCCTGCCCATGCCCAAGCTCTTTGTAGAACGCATATATCGTGTGTCAGGACAATAGGATGGCTGGTTTAGCTTGATCCTCTTGCTGCTCCAGGCCCCACAGGCTTGGGCCACAGGGCAGGCTAGGATGTGTTCTCACATGGAGAACAGAACCACTTTGAAAGGGCCTCCATAGGGGCGATGGCAGCCGTGCATGTCTCCGACACCGGTGAGTCGTGGGACTTAACGGGGAGCTGTCCTTAGCGTCTCCCTGGCCGGCATTCGCACAAGGTTCAGGGGGGGTCCCTCATGCCAGCAGAGCGGGCCTCGTTTCTCCCTCTGCGCACAGTGTGGCCACGGCACCTCAGGCTTGTGCAGCTTTCACGTCGGCCCAGCGAGGGAGGGAGGGTCGCCCGTCCCCTTCTGCGCTTCAGCAGTGACCGCCCACTGTTGGCTTTCAAGGTCGAGAAAGCACTCTCCGAACGTGTGGACTAAAACCCTCTGAACTCCCACCGGTGAAACTCACTCAGGACGAGAAGGGCTTGCCTTCACGCCAAGGATAAGCGTCTCTTCTGAGCGCTGGTGTCCACAGAGTTGCAGACGGCAACAGCACTACTTAGAGAGACGGAGACACACAGACACCAGCGCCTGCTACACACGCGGAAGGACTGCCCAACACAGTGCTATTCCAGAAGCAAAGATACAGAGACACAGAGCGAGCGCTGTACACTAAGGCGCTGGTGTTCCCGAACAGTGGAGATCCACTGTAGCACTGTAGGTGGGGTTCTTCCCTACTCCCCTAGCATCCGGACAGCAGCAGGCTCTCTGTCCCTTGAAGAAAAGTATCCAGCCCCTTGGCACCCCTGCGTATCCCTTGGATACTCAGGGAGAGCTCTCAGTTATTGCCAGTCCCAGGGGACACAGGAGTGTGCCGTTCGGACGGCAGAGCAGGAACCCGTGCTTGGAATTTCCAGAGCCAGGTCAATGACAGCGCCTGGGGCTAGCCCGGCCACATGCAAAACCCTGTCCCTCCCTGGAGCAGAATCTGGCCACGTGGGGGCGCTGGAGCAGCACAGGAACCCCGGAAGATGCCCTCCGGTCTGGGGGCGTGTCCATAAGAGTGCCGCCCACTACCCTGTCGGCCATTGGTCTAGATTTGGGCCAGCAGTCTGTGCATGGCTCACAGCCTAGGCCCCCGCCTGTTCGCCGGATCTCCTAGGGCCCGTTCACCCCGTCCTGCGTTTCTGGCACCCCTTTCTTCGGCCTCACGCCAACACCCCCACACACCAGCCCCCGCCTTCTGACAATCCCCCTCACTCCCCGCCCCCAAAAGAGCTAGTCGGTCCCACAGGTTTACTGCAGCCTGGGCCGCCATTACGCCCCACTTGCTGTGCTCTTATGTCGCGTCCCTTCGCCTCTGCCCCAGCTCGGGGTCACCGCCAAGGCCAAGAGGAACGTGAGAGGCGGTCAGAGGAAGGCGGGAGCGTCCCGGGACCCCGCACCTTCCAAGCTGTGAGCCCAGGTACTCAGGGGGCAGGGCCCCGCCCCCACCCCCCCTCCCCCACCCCGCAGCCTGCCGTCGTGATGCAGTGCGCAGCTGGGACCTTGTCACCAGCAGTTGTCACGCCAGGCCAAGAGGCCACCCTCTTCAGGGTGGAGGCGGTGGAGGAGGGCGAGGCCCTGGTGGACGGAGACGTGGCGGGGATCGGGCGGGAGTTCCAGCTGCTTGCGGAAGACATCGTGGAGGAGGTGGAGGTTGTGGCGGATGAGCAGGAACAGCGGCCCTCCCAGGAGCTAGAGGAGAAGACGGTGGAGGAGCAGGGCCAGGAAAGGCCCGGAGGCCCTTGTGAGCGCCAGGAGCTGGATGCCCTGCAGGCACTGGCCGCCCTGCAGGTAGAACTGAGCTCTGAGCGTGAGCAAAACCGCAGGGCTTACGTTCAGTTCATGCGCAAGAACCATCAGAGGAGGAAGCGTCACTTGGCTCGGAGGAGCGCCATCATCCAGGGCATCCCTGGCTTCTGGGCCAAAGCTGTATCCTTTGCGCTGCTCCTTGGGGTCCGCTGCTCAGGAGGACGAGGAAGGGGAGAAGGGGCAGGAGCAGGCGGAGGGGGTGGAGGCGAGGGCACAGGAAGGGCGCCGGAGGCCACTGAAGGAAATGCGGTCCTGGGCAATTGGCAGGCTCCAAAGGCACAGCCGAGTAGGGCCTGGGCAGGGCCACAGGTGGACGTGTCGCAGCCATGCCTTTGAGTGTCTCCTTCAGGCCTGCATCTGAGGAGGCGCAGCCCCCGAGGCCTCTAAGTCAACATTGACCAGAGACGGTACACAAGAGCAGCGTTCGCAGACAGTTATTGGTGTAAATGTGGGTGATCCCGGCACATTGCTGGGGCATGTGAGTCATTCACACACACACGCACACACGCACACGCACACGCACACACACGTACACATAAACACACACACACATACCCAAGAAGCCCTTTACTTTCAGACACGGTTTGTCACAAGGACTGCAAGTCTGACCGTATAAGCAGTGACATGCCGCTACCCAGCATACACAGGTCTGGAGGAGCAGAGTAGCGGTCAGAAACAGCCCCTGCTTGGGGAATGCAGATGCACACCATCCCAAGGGGCCCAGAGCCATGAGCGTGTCTGATGGTATGGCAGGTCCTGAGGATATCAGCAGTGGCCGGGCAAGAGGCAGTGCCCGCCAAGCTCCTTGCAGATGCGTGTTCCAGTATCCTTGTTCCACCCCAGACTAGGGCTGATGCTCCTGGCTCTTCTTGGCCGGCATGTGGCCTGAATGGCTCCTTGACCTAAAGCAGATTATGAGCCACCCTCAAGTCTCCGTCCTGATCAGCGACCAAGATCAAGACTTTCTCGGCTACATGATGGACTTGAAGGTCAGTGAGGGAGACTGAGGAAGGGTGGGTATGGGACCTGGCGGGGAGTGGGAGGAACGTGTTAGCCATGTTCCTGTGCTGTGAGACTTTGGAGAGGCATCGGGGAAGCTGATCATGCCTGCCTTGGAGGCAAGCTGAGGCCCCTAGAAGCTTGCACCTTTTCCCTCCTCGCTATCCTGGCAGGTGCAGGTGCGGAGCCATCCGCCGTCCCGCTGCAAGCTGATCTTTTCCTTTCGGGACAACCCCTACTTCTTGAACTCGGTGATCATTAAGGAGTATTACCTTGACATCACTGGTAAAAGGTGGCTCCCGGGGTGATGAGTGTGGGTGTGCAAGCGTGTGGATGATGCACCTGCGGTGTCCACCCCAGTCTCCCCTGTCTGTCTGCAGGGTACAGGGCACGTCGATCCACTCCAGTCCACTGGTTCTGGGACTTTGAACGGGGAGCCCCCAGCCGCAGGCTGGACACCAGGAGCCTTAACTTTCTCAACTGGCTGTCAGGCCACAACGGCCCAGAATCGAACAGGATTGCTGAGGTGGGGTTGCTTTGGGCTTGCACACAGTTGGTGGTTGATGTTGGAGTTCTTGGCTGCTCATGGGAGGGTTGGGAGCCTGGTCAGCCCCTGGCTGACCTTGCTCGTGTTGCCTGCAGATCATCAGCGAAGACGTGTGGGACGATCCCCTGAAGTACTACCTCAGGGAGGAAGGTTCGTCCATGAGAGACAACTGACAGAAACACATGTGGTGATGGGGTCTGGAGGTAGGCCCCGTAGGGACAGCCGAATAGTAGCTGGGACACAGTACTTTCTTTCGCAAGTGGGGATGCTCAGGCTCATGCAAACTGGCTGCAGAGCCAGAGCCTGAGTCAAGCATGTAGCAGGTGACTTGCTGAGACTGGGGGCTGGGGGGGACTCGGTGTGTCCGAGAGCGCAGTAAGTCCCCCTCCAGTCAGCTGTGGTGGCAGCGCGAGAGTCCTAGGTGATACGACTAGAGGCAGGGTGAATTAAGTGCCTGTGTCAGAATCATCTGTCCTTGGGTCCTGCCATTCCCCCGGCGTCCTTCCTCTCACTGAGTTTGAGAATGCCTGGGCCCTTCACTTCCGCCCCTTAACCTAGGATGGCCTGTCATTGAAAGGGCGTCCTGTCCAGGGCCCCAGTGCACCTGTGCGCTGACTTTGGGATCTTGTGTGAATTTCCACATCCAATACTCTGATCTCACCAGCACCACACCTGCTGAGCTTGAAGTTGCTTCAGGGAAAATCCGGACGTCTCTGGGAGGAGGTGGACAGGGAGCCCCAAGGGCAGGACATGGTGCCTAGTGACACCATCTCCGTCATTGCTGGACACGGGTCTTCGGCTCCTGAAACCCCTGTGTTCCCTGTTTGCGTCCGTGTCCACGTGCCAAGCATGTGTGTGTGTACACGCGTGTGCTTGTGTCACCTGTCTTTATGCGGGGGTGTGTGTGTGTGTCCGGCCCAGGGCGGACGCAGAGATGAAGGCGACGGGAGAGGAGGTGACGAGCGACCAGAAGAGGAGGCACGAGGCGTCCCCAGGCTGACGGAGGTTGGTCACCGACTCTCCGCATGACCGTATCCGGGATGGGAATGAGGAAAAGATGGCCAGTGATACCTGCGGACCGTGGCTCGAGAAATCCGCAATTAGACCAAATCCAAAACACGCTCGCCACTTCTAACTTGTGGTTGTGTGTGCTTGGACCAGGGAGAGGGAAGTGCATGGTCTGAGGATTCCGCGAGGGCAAATCAGGTGGGGCGGGGCTTTGAAACCGCTGCCTGAGGAGCCCTCAGTCCATGGGGACGTGGGCCGGCCTCTGGAAATGGTGGGCGAGGGTATGGCTGGACCCGGGGTGGAGAGGAGGCCAAGTTCCTGTAGAGAAGAGCAGAGACCCGAAGGAGAAAGAGGCACAGATTGCCTGCTGCACTGGGGACTTGTTCCACACACGGAAGAAGGAGACCCGGGAGGGCCCTGGGCCAGTGCTGCCCAGGATCAGCCCATCGGCCCGCACGCTGTCTCCACGAGGGTGGCACACACTGGCATGATGCGAAACACAACGCAAGATGTGCTAAGCTAGGCTGTCCGTGCAAAACCACAGGCACGCGAGGAGAGACAGGGTGTGAGCGTGGCAGACGTCCAGGCATTTCCAGCCTCCTCGGCAGGGCAGAAAGGCGAGGGAGGCGCAGGTGTGGGTGTACGTGTGCGTCCCTCTGCCGGAGTGTGCCTGTGAGGGAGGGAAGAGGGAGGAAGCAAGGACGGTGGGCTACTTGCATGTGCCAAGGGACCTCGGGAGAATGGCAGACAGGGAAGCCCCTGGGGGCGGTTGAGAGCCTGCTGGTGGATTTCAGGGCCCAGGGGCTAGGCATTAGCGGCCCTGCCAAAGACACCCCATGGGTCGTGCTCCAAGTCCTGACGTGAATTCCTTCCTTCCTCTGGGGTCTTGCCCCCGGCTGTGGGGGGGGGGTGCCAGAGGTGCTAAGGGGCGCGTCTGCCCCAGACGGAGGTTTCTGGCAGTGTCGCTGGAGCAGAATCTCTGATTCTGTCGTAGGGCATCTGCACCAGATGACACTCAGAGGCACCCTGCCTTCCAGGTGACCGTCTTGGATGTCCCCGGGCCCAAGCGGGGACTGGCTTCCTTGGCATGTGGGCTGTGTAGGCAAGCAGGGATGCCTGACTGTCGGGAATTCTAGCTGGGCCTAATGAGAGCAACTGAAAGAGAGTCTTGGCATTTAGCAAAGCAGTGAGGCCCGGGTGGTACAAGGCCTCTTGGTGCCTTTGAGGTAGCAAAGCTGCTTTCTGCCCAGGGAGGCATGAGCTGTGTGCCCAGACAGGGCCGGGTGCCCAGGGCAGCATCGGTTCAGGGACTGAGTGCGTCTGGGTAGTGTTAAAGAGAAGGGACGGCGTGTAGGGTTGCCGCCTTACCTTTACGGCCTCAGGTTCCGTGCCTTGTATCGGAAGAGTGCCTGTATCCACGTGCTCCTTCTTCACAAGATTGGATCAGACCCAGGCCTGTCACAGTCTCTTGGGGCCCTTGCAGGCCCGGGCGTCTCTTTGGCCTTTTCCTGCTACAGGGAGACAGGGAGACAGGTGCACTCAGCAAGCTACACAGGTGGGAAGCACAGGGGCCTCACTCGGAGTGTTGTGGGCCCTGACGGCTGGTGGGCTAGCAACAGGGCCACGCCATTGACAAGGAACGACCTAGATAGATGCACACGGAGAAAGCGGTTCTCCACGTCAGCGGAGGCCAGCGCTCCTTGTTTTCTGGTTCCCTGAGGGAAGGCACAGACAATGGATCCGGCCAACGTGACTGGTACTGTGAAGCTGTCCAAGGTGATGGGAGAAGGCAGAACACAGGCGCCTGTCACTCAGCTGGCCACAGCGAGCAAATCCTGGGTCCTGCCCTTGCCCAAACCCCCGACAAATACTCCTGAGCGCACATCTCGGTTCCTGCACCGAACCAGGCCAGGTCCTGCACTTCTTCAAGCCCCCGACCGACACTCCTGGGCCAGCATCGGACTCTCAGGCTTGTTCCTGGCCTTAGTCAAGCCCCCGGAACACATTCCTGAGCCCACAACGCTGTTCTGTACCCCTGAACCACGGTGTGTCCTCCCCTTGTTCAAGCCCCCAGGAAACACTACTGAGCCCGCATCTCACTCGCTGCATTGAACCTGGCTGGCTCCTTGTCTTGTTCAAGCCCCCGACAGATACTCCGGAACCCACATCTCGGTCCCTGCACTGATCCCGGCTGGGTGCTGCCCTTGTTCCCGACCCCGACAAATACTCCTGAGCCCACATCTCGGGCCCTGCACTGAATCGGGTGGGCCCTGCCCATCTTCCAGCCCCGACAAACTCTCCTGAGCCCACATCCCGGTCCCTGCACTGAAGCAGGCTGGGTGCTTCCCATGTTCAAGCCCCGACAAGCACTCCTGAGCCCACATCTCGGGCCCTGCACCAACCCAGTCTGGGTCCTGCCCTTGTTCAAGCCGCTGAACAAATACCCCTGAGCCGGCTTCTCTGTCCCTGCCGTGAACCAGGCCAGGAGCTGCACGTGTTGAAGCCACTGACCAACACTTCTGGGCCTGCATCTGATTCTCAGGCTGGTTCCTGGCCTGAGGTAAGCCCCCAGCAAACAGTATTGAGGCCACAGCTGGCTCCCTGCTCCTGAACTCAACTAAGGTGTGACCTCCCCTTGTTCAACCACCCTCCCCCCCCCCACCCCCCAGGAAACACCACTGTGCCCGCATCTCACTCGCTGCATTGAACCAGGCTGGGTCCTGTGCTTGTTCAAACCCCCGACAAATCCTCCTGAGCCCACCCCTCGGTCCCTGCACTGAACCAGGCTGGATCCTCCCTTTGTTCAAGCCCCTGACAAACACACCTGACACCACCTCTCGGTCCCGTCATCGAGCCAGGCTGGGTCCTGCCCATGATCAAGCAGCCGATAAACACTCCTTGGAGCACATCTCGGTCCCTGCACTGATCCAGGCTGGATCCTGCCCTTGTTCATCCCGACAGACACTCCCGAGGCCACAGCACAGTCCCTGCCATGACCCAGGCTGGGTCCTGCCTTTGTTCAAGCCCCCGACAAACACTCTTGAGCCCACATCTCGGTCCATGCAACTGAATCGGGTCGGCCCTGCCCATGCCCAAGCTCTTTGTAGAACGCATATATCGTGTGTCAGGACTATAGGATGGCTGGTTTAGCTTGATCCTCTTGCTGCTCCAGGCCCCACAGGCTTGGGCCACAGGGCAGGCTAGGATGTGTTCTCACATGGAGAACAGAACCACTTTGAAAGGGCCTCCATAGGGTCGATGGCAGCCGTGCATGTCTCCGACACCGGTGAGTCGTGGGACTTAACGGGGAGCTGTCCTTAGTGTCTCCCTGGCCGGCATTCGCACAAGGTTCAGGGGGGGTCCCTCATGCCAGCAGAGCGGGCCTCGTTTCTCCCTCTGCGCACAGTGTGGCCACGGCACCTCAGGCTTGTGCAGCTTTCACGTCGGCCCAGCGAGGGAGGGAGGGTCGCCCGTCCCCTTCTGCGCTTCAGCAGTGACCGCCCACTGTTGGCTTTCAAGGTCGAGAAAGCACTCTCCGAACGTGTGGACTAAAACCCTCTGAACTCCCACCGGTGAAACTCACTCAGGACGAGAAGGGCTTGCCTTCACGCCAAGGATAAGCGTCTCTTCTGAGCGCTGGTGTCCACAGAGTTGCAGACGGCAACAGCACTACTTAGAGAGACGGAGACACACAGACACCAGCGCCTGCTACACACGCGGAAGGACTGCCCAACACAGTGCTATGCCAGAAGCAAAGATACAGAGACACAGAGCGAGCGCTGTACACTAAGGCGCTGGTGTTCCCGAATAGTGGAGATCCACTGTAGCACTGTAGGTGGGGTTCTTCCCTACTCCCCTAGCATCCGGACAGCAGCAGGCTCTCTGTCCCTTGAAGAAAAGTATCCAGCCCCTTGGCACCCCTGCGTATCCCTTGGATACTCAGGGAGAGCTCTCAGTTATTGCCAGTCCCAGGGGACACAGGAGTGTGCCGTTCGGACGGCAGAGCAGGAACCCGTGCTTGGAATTTCCAGAGCCAGGTCAATGACAGCGCCTGGGGCTAGCCCGGCCACATGCAAAACCCTGTCCCTCCCTGGAGCAGAATCTGGCCACGTGGGGGCGCTGGAGCAGCACAGGAACCCCGGAAGATGCCCTCCGGTCTGGGGGCGTGTCCATAAGAGTGCCGCCCACTACCCTGTCGGCCATTGGTCTAGATTTGGGCCAGCAGTCTGTGCATGGCTCACAGCCTAGGCCCCCGCCTGTTCGCCGGATCTCCTAGGGCCCGTTCACCCCGTCCTGCGTTTCTGGCACCCCTTTCTTCGGCCTCACGCCAACACCCCCACACACCAGCCCCCGCCTTCTGACAATCCCCCTCACTCCCCGCCCCCAAAAGAGCTAGTCGGTCCCACAGGTTTACTGCAGCCTGGGCCGCCATTACGCCCCACTTGCTGTGCTCTTATGTCGCGTCCCTTCGCCTCTGCCCCAGCTCGGGGTCACCGCCAAGGCCAAGAGGAACGTGAGAGGCGGTCAGAGGAAGGCGGGAGCGTCCCGGGACCCCGCACCTTCCAAGCTGTGAGCCCAGGTACTCAGGGGGCAGGGCCCCGCCCCCACCCCCCCTCCCCCACCCCGCAGCCTGCCGTCGTGATGCAGTGCGCAGCTGGGACCTTGTCACCAGCAGTTGTCACGCCAGGCCAAGAGGCCACCCTCTTCAGGGTGGAGGCGGTGGAGGAGGGCGAGGCCCTGGTGGACGGAGACGTGGCGGGGATCGGGCGGGAGTTCCAGCTGCTTGCGGAAGACATCGTGGAGGAGGTGGAGGTTGTGGCGGATGAGGAGCAGGAACAGCGGCCCTCACAGGAGCTAGAGGAGAAGACGGTGGAGGAGCAGGGCCAGGAAAGGCCCGGAGGCCCTTGTGAGCGCCAGGAGCTGGATGCCCTGCAGGCACTGGCCGCCCTGCAGGTAGAACTGAGCTCTGAGCGTGAGCAAAACCGCAGGGCTTACGTTCAGTTCATGCGCAAGAACCATCAGAGGAGGAAGCGTCACTTGGCTCGGAGGAGCGCCATCATCCAGGGCATCCCTGGCTTCTGGGCCAAAGCTGTATCCTTTGCGCTGCTCCTTGGGGTCCGCTGCTCAGGAGGACGAGGAAGGGGAGAAGGGGCAGGAGCAGGCGGAGGGGGTGGAGGCGAGGGCACAGGAAGGGCGCCGGAGGCCACTGAAGGAAATGTGGTCCTGGGCAATTGGCAGGCTCCAAAGGCACAGCCGAGTAGGGCCTGGGCAGGGCCACAGGTGGACGTGTCGCAGCCATGCCTTTGAGTGTCTCCTTCAGGCCTGCATCTGAGGAGGCGCAGCCCCCGAGGCCTCTAAGTCAACATTGACCAGAGACGGTACACAAGAGCAGCGTTCGCAGACAGTTATTGGTGTAAATGTGGGTGATCCCGGCACATTGCTGGGGCATGTGAGTCATTCACACACACACGCACACACGCACACGCACACGCACACACACGTACACATAAACACACACACACATACCCAAGAAGCCCTTTACTTTCAGACACGGTTTGTCACAAGGACTGCAAGTCTGACCGTATAAGCAGTGACATGCCGCTACCCAGCATACACAGGTCTGGAGGAGCAGAGTAGCGGTCAGAAACAGCCCCTGCTTGGGGAATGCAGATGCACACCATCCCAAGGGGCCCAGAGCCATGAGCGTGTCTGATGGTATGGCAGGTCCTGAGGATATCAGCAGTGGCCGGGCAAGAGGCAGTGCCCGCCAAGCTCCTTGCAGATGCGTGTTCCAGTATCCTTGTTCCACCCCAGACTAGGGCTGATGCTCCTGGCTCTTCTTGGCCGGCATGTGGCCTGAATGGCTCCTTGACCTAAAGCAGATTATGAGCCACCCTCAAGTCTCCGTCCTGATCAGCGACCAAGATCAAGACTTTCTCGGCTACATGATGGACTTGAAGGTCAGTGAGGGAGACTGAGGAAGGGTGGGTATGGGACCTGGCGGGGAGTGGGAGGAACGTGTTAGCCATGTTCCTGTGCTGTGAGACTTTGGAGAGGCATCGGGGAAGCTGATCATGCCTGCCTTGGAGGCAAGCTGAGGCCCCTAGAAGCTTGCACCTTTTCCCTCCTCGCTATCCTGGCAGGTGCAGGTGTGGAGCCATCCGCCGTCCCGCTGCAAGCTGATCTTTTCCTTTCGGGACAACCCCTACTTCTTGAACTCGGTGATCATTAAGGAGTATTACCTTGACATCACTGGTAAAAGGTGGCTCCCGGGGTGATGAGTGTGGGTGTGCAAGCGTGTGGATGATGCACCTGCGGTGTCCACCCCAGTCTCCCCTGTCTGTCTGCAGGGTACAGGGCACGTCGATCCACTCCAGTCCACTGGTTCTGGGACTTTGAACGGGGAGCCCCCAGCCGCAGGCTGGACACCAGGAGCCTTAACTTTCTCAACTGGCTGTCAGGCCACAACGGCCCAGAATCGAACAGGATTGCTGAGGTGGGGTTGCTTTGGGCTTGCACACAGTTGGTGGTTGATGTTGGAGTTCTTGGCTGCTCATGGGAGGGTTGGGAGCCTGGTCAGCCCCTGGCTGACCTTGCTCGTGTTGCCTGCAGATCATCAGCGAAGACGTGTGGGACGATCCCCTGAAGTACTACCTCAGGGAGGAAGGTTCGTCCATGAGAGACAACTGACAGAAACACATGTGGTGATGGGGTCTGGAGGTAGGCCCCGTAGGGACAGCCGAATAGTAGCTGGGACACAGTACTTTCTTTCGCAAGTGGGGATGCTCAGGCTCATGCAAACTGGCTGCAGAGCCAGAGCCTGAGTCAAGCATGTAGCAGGTGACTTGCTGAGACTGGGGGCTGGGGGGGACTCGGTGTGTCCGAGAGCGCAGTAAGTCCCCCTCCAGTCAGCTGTGGTGGCAGCGCGAGAGTCCTAGGTGATACGACTAGAGGCAGGGTGAATTAAGTGCCTGTGTCAGAATCATCTGTCCTTGGGTCCTGCCATTCCCCCGGCGTCCTTCCTCTCACTGAGTTTGAGAATGCCTGGGCCCTTCACTTCCGCCCCTTAACCTAGGATGGCCTGTCATTGAAAGGGCGTCCTGTCCAGGGCCCCAGTGCACCTGTGCGCTGACTTTGGGATCTTGTGTGAATTTCCACATCCAATACTCTGATCTCACCAGCACCACACCTGCTGAGCTTGAAGTTGCTTCAGGGAAAATCCGGACGTCTCTGGGAGGAGGTGGACAGGGAGCCCCAAGGGCAGGACATGGTGCCTAGTGACACCATCTCCGTCATTGCTGGACACGGGTCTTCGGCTCCTGAAACCCCTGTGTTCCCTGTTTGCGTCCGTGTCCACGTGCCAAGCATGTGTGTGTGTACACGCGTGTGCTTGTGTCACCTGTCTTTATGCGGGGGTGTGTGTGTGTGTCCGGCCCAGGGCGGACGCAGAGATGAAGGCGACGGGAGAGGAGGTGACGAGCGACCAGAAGAGGAGGCACGAGGCGTCCCCAGGCTGACGGAGGTTGGTCACCGACTCTCCGCATGACCGTATCCGGGATGGGAATGAGGAAAAGATGGCCAGTGATACCTGCGGACCGTGGCTCGAGAAATCCGCAATTAGACCAAATCCAAAACACGCTCGCCACTTCTAACTTGTGGTTGTGTGTGCTTGGACCAGGGAGAGGGAAGTGCATGGTCTGAGGATTCCGCGAGGGCAAATCAGGTGGGGCGGGGCTTTGAAACCGCTGCCTGAGGAGCCCTCAGTCCATGGGGACGTGGGCCGGCCTCTGGAAATGGTGGGCGAGGGTATGGCTGGACCCGGGGTGGAGAGGAGGCCAAGTTCCTGTAGAGAAGAGCAGAGACCCGAAGGAGAAAGAGGCACAGATTGCCTGCTGCACTGGGGACTTGTTCCACACACGGAAGAAGGAGACCCGGGAGGGCCCTGGGCCAGTGCTGCCCAGGATCAGCCCATCGGCCCGCACGCTGTCTCCACGAGGGTGGCACACACTGGCATGATGCGAAACACAACGCAAGATGTGCTAAGCTAGGCTGTCCATGCAAAACCACAGGCACGCGAGGAGAGACAGGGTGTGAGCGTGGCAGACGTCCAGGCATTTCCAGCCTCCTCGGCAGGGCAGAAAGGCGAGGGAGGCGCAGGTGTGGGTGTACGTGTGCGTCCCTCTGCCGGAGTGTGCCTGTGAGGGAGGGAAGAGGGAGGAAGCAAGGACGGTGGGCTACTTGCATGTGCCAAGGGACCTCGGGAGAATGGCAGACAGGGAAGCCCCTGGGGGCGGTTGAGAGCCTGCTGGTGGATTTCAGGGCCCAGGGGCTAGGCATTAGCGGCCCTGCCAAAGACACCCCATGGGTCGTGCTCCAAGTCCTGACGTGAATTCCTTCCTTCCTCTGGGGTCTTGCCCCCGGCTGTGGGGGGGGTGCCAGAGGTGCTAAGGGGCGCGTCTGCCCCAGACGGAGGTTTCTGGCAGTGTCGCTGGAGCAGAATCTCTGATTCTGTCGTAGGGCATCTGCACCAGATGACACTCAGAGGCACCCTGCCTTCCAGGTGACCGTCTTGGATGTCCCCGGGCCCAAGCGGGGACTGGCTTCCTTGGCATGTGGGCTGTGTAGGCAAGCAGGGATGCCTGACTGTCGGGAATTCTAGCTGGGCCTAATGAGAGCAACTGAAAGAGAGTCTTGGCATTTAGCAAAGCAGTGAGGCCCGGGTGGTACAAGGCCTCTTGGTGCCTTTGAGGTAGCAAAGCTGCTTTCTGCCCAGGGAGGCATGAGCTGTGTGCCCAGACAGGGCCGGGTGCCCAGGGCAGCATCGGTTCAGGGACTGAGTGCGTCTGGGTAGTGTTAAAGAGAAGGGACGGCGTGTAGGGTTGCCGCCTTACCTTTACGGCCTCAGGTTCCGTGCCTTGTATCGGAAGAGTGCCTGTATCCACGTGCTCCTTCTTCACAAGATTGGATCAGACCCAGGCCTGTCACAGTCTCTTGGGGCCCTTGCAGGCCCGGGCGTCTCTTTGGCCTTTTCCTGCTACAGGGAGACAGGGAGACAGGTGCACTCAGCAAGCTACACAGGTGGGAAGCACAGGGGCCTCACTCGGAGTGTTGTGGGCCCTGACGGCTGGTGGGCTAGCAACAGGGCCACGCCATTGACAAGGAACGACCTAGATAGATGCACACGGAGAAAGCGGTTCTCCAAGTCAGCGGAGGCCAGCGCTCCTTGTTTTCTGGTTCCCTGAGGGAAGGCACAGACAATGGATCCGGCCAACGTGACTGGTACTGTGAAGCTGTCCAAGGTGATGGGAGAAGGCAGAACACAGGCGCCTGTCACTCAGCTGGCCACAGCGAGCAAATCCTGGGTCCTGCCCTTGCCCAAACCCCCGACAAATACTCCTGAGCGCACATCTCGGTTCCTGCACCGAACCAGGCCAGGTCCTGCACTTCTTCAAGCCCCCGACCGACACTCCTGGGCCAGCATCGGACTCTCAGGCTTGTTCCTGGCCTTAGTCAAGCCCCCGGAACACATTCCTGAGCCCACAACGCTGTTCTGTACCCCTGAACTACGGTGTGTCCTCCCCTTGTTCAAGCCCCCAGGAAACACTACTGAGCCCGCATCTCACTCGCTGCATTGAACCTGGCTGGCTCCTTGTCTTGTTCAAGCCCCCGACAGATACTCCGGAACCCACATCTCGGTCCCTGCACTGATCCCGGCTGGGTGCTGCCCTTGTTCCCGACCCCGACAAATACTCCTGAGCCCACATCTCGGGCCCTGCACTGAATCGGGTGGGCCCTGCCCATCTTCCAGCCCCGACAAACTCTCCTGAGCCCACATCCCGGTCCCTGCACTGAAGCAGGCTGGGTGCTTCCCATGTTCAAGCCCCGACAAGCACTCCTGAGCCCACATCTCGGGCCCTGCACCGACCCAGTCTGGGTCCTGCCCTTGTTCAAGCCGCTGAACAAATACCCCTGAGCCGGCTTCTCTGTCCCTGCCGTGAACCAGGCCAGGAGCTGCACGTGTTGAAGCCACTGACCAACACTTCTGGGCCTGCATCTGATTCTCAGGCTGGTTCCTGGCCTGAGGTAAGCCCCCAGCAAACAGTATTGAGGCCACAGCTGGCTCCCTGCTCCTGAACTCAACTAAGGTGTGACCTCCCCTTGTTCAACCACCCTCCCCCCCCCACCCCCCAGGAAACACCACTGTGCCCGCATCTCACTCGCTGCATTGAACCAGGCTGGGTCCTGCGCTTGTTCAAACCCCCGACAAATCCTCCTGAGCCCACCCCTCGGTCCCTGCACTGAACCAGGCTGGATCCTCCCTTTGTTCAAGCCCCTGACAAACACACCTGACACCACCTCTCGGTCCCGTCATCGAGCCAGGCTGGGTCCTGCCCATGATCAAGCAGCCGATAAACACTCCTTGGAGCACATCTCGGTCCCTGCACTGATCCAGGCTGGATCCTGCCCTTGTTCATCCCGACAGACACTCCCGAGGCCACAGCACAGTCCCTGCCATGACCCAGGCTGGGTCCTGCCTTTGTTCAAGCCCCCGACAAACACTCTTGAGCCCACATCTCGGTCCATGCAACTGAATCGGGTCGGCCCTGCCCATGCCCAAGCTCTTTGTAGAACGCATATATCGTGTGTCAGGACTATAGGATGGCTGGTTTAGCTTGATCCTCTTGCTGCTCCAGGCCCCACAGGCTTGGGCCACAGGGCAGGCTAGGATGTGTTCTCACATGGAGAACAGAACCACTTTGAAAGGGCCTCCATAGGGTCGATGGCAGCCGTGCATGTCTCCGACACCGGTGAGTCGTGGGACTTAACGGGGAGCTGTCCTTAGCGTCTCCCTGGCCGGCATTCGCACAAGGTTCAGGGGGGGTCCCTCATGCCAGCAGAGCGGGCCTCGTTTCTCCCTCTGCGCACAGTGTGGCCACGGCACCTCAGGCTTGTGCAGCTTTCACGTCGGCCCAGCGAGGGAGGGAGGGTCGCCCGTCCCCTTCTGCGCTTCAGCAGTGACCGCCCACTGTTGGCTTTCAAGGTCGAGAAAGCACTCTCCGAACGTGTGGACTAAAACCCTCTGAACTCCCACCGGTGAAACTCACTCAGGACGAGAAGGGCTTGCCTTCACGCCAAGGATAAGCGTCTCTTCTGAGCGCTGGTGTCCACAGAGTTGCAGACGGCAACAGCACTACTTAGAGAGACGGAGACACACAGACACCAGCGCCTGCTACACACGCGGAAGGATTGCCCAACACAGTGCTATGCCAGAAGCAAAGATACAGAGACACAGAGCGAGCGCTGTACACTAAGGCGCTGGTGTTCCCGAACAGTGGAGATCCACTGTAGCACTGTAGGTGGGGTTCTTCCCTACTCCCCTAGCATCCGGACAGCAGCAGGCTCTCTGTCCCTTGAAGAAAAGTATCCAGCCCCTTGGCACCCCTGCGTATCCCTTGGATACTCAGGGAGAGCTCTCAGTTATTGCCAGTCCCAGGGGACACAGGAGTGTGCGGTTCGGATGGCGGAGCAGGAACCCGTGCTTGGAATTTCCAGAGCCAGGTCAATGACAGCGCCTGGGGCTAGCCCGGCCACATGCAAAACCCTGTCCCTCCCTGGAGCAGAATCTGGCCACGTGGGGGCGCTGGAGCAGCACAGGAACCCCGGAAGATGCCCTCCGGTCTGGGGGCGTGTCCATAAGAGTGCCGCCCACTACCCTGTCGGCCATTGGTCTAGATTTGGGCCAGCAGTCTGTGCATGGCTCACAGCCTAGGCCCCCGCCTGTTCGCCGGATCTCCTAGGGCCCGTTCACCCCGTCCTGCGTTTCTGGCACCCCTTTCTTCGGCCTCACGCCAACACCCCCACACACCAGCCCCCGCCTTCTGACAATCCCCCTCACTCCCTGCCCCCAAAAGAGCTAGTCGGTCCCACAGGTTTACTGCAGCCTGGGCCGCCATTACGCCCCACTTGTTGTGCTCTTATGTCGCGTCCCTTCGCCTCTGCCCCAGCTCGGGGTCACCGCCAAGGCCAAGAGGAACGTGAGAGGCGGTCAGAGGAAGGCGGGAGCGTCCCGGGACCCCGCACCTTCCAAGCTGTGAGCCCAGGTACTCAGGGGGCAGGGCCCCGCCCCCACCCCCCCTCCCCCACCCCGCAGCCTGCCGTCGTGATGCAGTGCGCAGCTGGGACCTTGTCACCAGCAGTTGTCACGCCAGGCCAAGAGGCCACCCTCTTCAGGGTGGAGGCGGTGGAGGAGGGCGAGGCCCTGGTGGACGGAGACGTGGCGGGGATCGGGCGGGAGTTCCAGCTGCTTGCGGAAGACATCGTGGAGGAGGTGGAGGTTGTGGCGGATGAGGAGCAGGAACAGCGGCCCTCCCAGGAGCTAGAGGAGAAGACGGTGGAGGAGCAGGGCCAGGAAAGGCCCGGAGGCCCTTGTGAGCGCCAGGAGCTGGATGCCCTGCAGGCACTGGCCGCCCTGCAGGTAGAACTGAGCTCTGAGCGTGAGCAAAACCGCAGGGCTTACGTTCAGTTCATGCGCAAGAACCATCAGAGGAGGAAGCGTCACTTGGCTCGGAGGAGCGCCATCATCCAGGGCATCCCTGGCTTCTGGGCCAAAGCTGTATCCTTTGCGCTGCTCCTTGGGGTCCGCTGCTCAGGAGGACGAGGAAGGGGAGAAGGGGCAGGAGCAGGCGGAGGGGGTGGAGGCGAGGGCACAGGAAGGGCGCCGGAGGCCACTGAAGGAAATGTGGTCCTGGGCAATTGGCAGGCTCCAAAGGCACAGCCGAGTAGGGCCTGGGCAGGGCCACAGGTGGACGTGTCGCAGCCATGCCTTTGAGTGTCTCCTTCAGGCCTGCATCTGAGGAGGCGCAGCCCCCGAGGCCTCTAAGTCAACATTGACCAGAGACGGTACACAAGAGCAGCGTTCGCAGACAGTTATTGGTGTAAATGTGGGTGATCCCGGCACATTGCTGGGGCATGTGAGTCATTCACACACACACGCACACACGCACACGCACACGCACACGCACACACACACACACGTACACATAAACACACACACACATACCCAAGAAGCCCTTTACTTTCAGACACGGTTTGTCACAAGGACTGCAAGTCTGACCGTATAAGCAGTGACATGCCGCTACCCAGCATACACAGGTCTGGAGGAGCAGAGTAGCGGTCAGAAACAGCCCCTGCTTGGGGAATGCAGATGCACACCATCCCAAGGGGCCCAGAGCCATGAGCGTGTCTGATGGTATGGCAGGTCCTGAGGATATCAGCAGTGGCCGGGCAAGAGGCAGTGCCTGCCAAGCTCCTTGCAGATGCGTGTTCCAGTATCCTTGTTCCACCCCAGACTAGGGCTGATGCTCCTGGCTCTTCTTGGCCGGCATGTGGCCTGAATGGCTCCTTGACCTAAAGCAGATTATGAGCCACCCTCAAGTCTCCGTCCTGATCAGCGACCAAGATCAAGACTTTCTCGGCTACATGATGGACTTGAAGGTCAGTGAGGGAGACTGAGGAAGGGTGGGTATGGGACCTGGCGGGGAGTGGGAGGAACGTGTTAGCCATGTTCCTGTGCTGTGAGACTTTGGAGAGGCATCGGGGAAGCTGATCATGCCTGCCTTGGAGGCAAGCTGAGGCCCCTAGAAGCTTGCACCTTTTCCCTCCTCGCTATCTTGGCAGGTGCAGGTGCGGAGCCATCCACCGTCCCGCTGCAAGCTGATCTTTTCCTTTCGGGACAACCCCTACTTCTTGAACTCGGTGATCATTAAGGAGTATTACCTTGACATCACTGGTAAAAGGTGGCTCCCGGGGTGATGAGTGTGGGTGTGCAAGCGTGTGGATGATGCACCTGCGGTGTCCACCCCAGTCTCCCCTGTCTGTCTGCAGGGTACAGGGCACGTCGATCCACTCCAGTCCACTGGTTCTGGGACTTTGAACGGGGAGCCCCCAGCCGCAGGCTGGACACCAGGAGCCTTAACTTTCTCAACTGGCTGTCAGGCCACAACGGCCCAGAATCGAACAGGATTGCTGAGGTGGGGTTGCTTTGGGCTTGCACACAGTTGGTGGTTGATGTTGGAGTTCTTGGCTGCTCATGGGAGGGTTGGGAGCCTGGTCAGCCCCTGGCTGACCTTGCTCGTGTTGCCTGCAGATCATCAGCGAAGACGTGTGGGACGATCCCCTGAAGTACTACCTCAGGGAGGAAGGTTCGTCCATGAGAGACAACTGACAGAAACACATGTGGTGATGGGGTCTGGAGGTAGGCCCCGTAGGGACAGCTGAATAGTAGCTGGGACACAGTACTTTCTTTCGCAAGTGGGGATGCTCAGGCTCATGCAAACTGGCTGCAGAGCCAGAGCCTGAGTCAAGCATGTAGCAGGTGACTTGCTGAGACTGGGGGCTGGGGGGGACTCGGTGTGTCCGAGAGCGCAGTAAGTCCCCCTCCAGTCAGCTGTGGTGGCAGCGCGAGAGTCCTAGGTGATATGACTAGAGGCAGGGTGAATTAAGTGCCTGTGTCAGAATCATCTGTCCTTGGGTCCTGCCATTCCCCCGACGTCCTTCCTCTCACTGAGTTTGAGAATGCCTGGGCCCTTCACTTCCGCCCCTTAACCTAGGATGGCCTGTCATTGAAAGGGCGTCCTGTCCAGGGCCCCAGTGCACCTGTGCGCTGACTTTGGGATCTTGTGTGAATTTCCACATCCAATACTCTGATCTCACCAGCACCACACCTGCTGAGCTTGAAGTTGCTTCAGGGAAAATCCGGACGTCTCTGGGAGGAGGTGGACAGGGAGCCCCAAGGGCAGGACATGGTGCCTAGTGACACCATCTCCGTCATTGCTGGACACGGGTCTTCGGCTCCTGAAACCCCTGTGTTCCCTGTTTGCGTCCGTGTCCACGTGCCAAGCATGTGTGTGTGTACACGCGTGTGCTTGTGTCACCTGTCTTTATGCGGGGGTGTGTGTGTGTGTCCGGCCCAGGGCGGACGCAGAGATGAAGGCGACGGGAGAGGAGGTGACGAGCGACCAGAAGAGGAGGCACGAGGCGTCCCCAGGCTGACGGAGGCTGGTCACCGACTCTCCGCATGACCGTATCCGGGATGGGAATGAGGAAAAGATGGCCAGTGATACCTGCGGACCGTGGCTCGAGAAATCCGCAATTAGACCAAATCCAAAACACGCTCGCCACTTCTAACTTGTGGTTGTGTGTGCTTGGACCAGGGAGAGGGAAGTGCATGGTCTGAGGATTCCGCGAGGGCAAATCAGGTGGGGCGGGGCTTTGAAACCGCTGCCTGAGGAGCCCTCAGTCCATGGGGACGTGGGCCGGCCTCTGGAAATGGTGGGCGAGGGTATGGCTGGACCCGGGGTGGAGAGGAGGCCAAGTTCCTGTAGAGAAGAGCAGAGACCCGAAGGAGAAAGAGGCACAGATTGCCTGCTGCACTGGGGACTTGTTCCACACACGGAAGAAGGAGACCCGGGAGGGCCCTGGGCCAGTGCTGCCCAGGATCAGCCCATCGGCCCGCACGCTGTCTCCACGAGGGTGGCACACACTGGCATGATGCGAAACACAACGCAAGATGTGCTAAGCTAGGCTGTCCGTGCAAAACCACAGGCACGCGAGGAGAGACAGGGTGTGAGCGTGGCAGACGTCCAGGCATTTCCAGCCTCCTCGGCAGGGCAGAAAGGCGAGGGAGGCGCAGGTGTGGGTGTACGTGTGCGTCCCTCTGCCGGAGTGTGCCTGTGAGGGAGGGAAGAGGGAGGAAGCAAGGACGGTGGGCTACTTGCATGTGCCAAGGGACCTCGGGAGAATGGCAGACAGGGAAGCCCCTGGGGGCGGTTGAGAGCCTGCTGGTGGATTTCAGGGCCCAGGGGCTAGGCATTAGCGGCCCTGCCAAAGACACCCCATGGGTCGTGCTCCAAGTCCTGACGTGAATTCCTTCCTTCCTCTGGGGTCTTGCCCCCGGCTGTGGGGGGGGGGGTGCCAGAGGTGCTAAGGGGCGCGTCTGCCCCAGACGGAGGTTTCTGGCAGTGTCGCTGGAGCAGAATCTCTGATTCTGTCGTAGGGCATCTGCACCAGATGACACTCAGAGGCACCCTGCCTTCCAGGTGACCGTCTTGGATGTCCCCGGGCCCAAGCGGGGACTGGCTTCCTTGGCATGTGGGCTGTGTAGGCAAGCAGGGATGCCTGACTGTCGGGAATTCTAGCTGGGCCTAATGAGAGCAACTGAAAGAGAGTCTTGGCATTTAGCAAAGCAGTGAGGCCCGGGTGGTACAAGGCCTCTTGGTGCCTTTGAGGTAGCAAAGCTGCTTTCTGCCCAGGGAGGCATGAGCTGTGGGCCCAGACAGGGCCGGGTGCCCAGGGCAGCATCGGTTCAGGGACTGAGTGCGTCTGGGTAGTGTTAAAGAGAAGGGACGGCGTGTAGGGTTGCCGCCTTACCTTTACGGCCTCAGGTTCCGTGCCTTGTATCGGAAGAGTGCCTGTATCCACGTGCTCCTTCTTCACAAGATTGGATCAGACCCAGGCCTGTCACAGTCTCTTGGGGCCCTTGCAGGCCCGGGCGTCTCTTTGGCCTTTTCCTGCTACAGGGAGACAGGGAGACAGGTGCACTCAGCAAGCTACACAGGTGGGAAGCACAGGGGCCTCACTCGGAGTGTTGTGGGCCCTGACGGCTGGTGGGCTAGCAACAGGGCCATGCCATTGACAAGGAACGACCTAGATAGATGCACACGGAGAAAGCGGTTCTCCAAGTCAGCGGAGGCCAGCGCTCCTTGTTTTCTGGTTCCCTGAGGGAAGGCACAGACAATGGATCCGGCCAACGTGACTGGTACTGTGAAGCTGTCCAAGGTGATGGGAGAAGGCAGAACACAGGCGCCTGTCACTCAGCTGGCCACAGCGAGCAAATCCTGGGTCCTGCCCTTGCCCAAACCCCCGACAAATACTCCTGAGCGCACATCTCGGTTCCTGCACCGAACCAGGCCAGGTCCTGCACTTCTTCAAGCCCCCGACCGACACTCCTGGGCCAGCATCGGACTCTCAGGCTTGTTCCTGGCCTTAGTCAAGCCCCCGGAACACATTCCTGAGCCCACAACGCGCTCTGTACCCCTGAACTACGGTGTGTCCTCCCCTTGTTGAAGCCCCCAGGAAACACTACTGAGCCCGCATCTCACTCGCTGCATTGAACCTGGCTGGCTCCTTGTCTTGTTCAAGCCCCCGACAGATACTCCGGAACCCACATCTCGGTCCCTGCACTGATCCCGGCTGGGTGCTGCCCTTGTTCCCGACCCCGACAAATACTCCTGAGCCCACATCTCGGGCCCTGCACTGAATCGGGTGGGCCCTGCCCATCTTCCAGCCCCGACAAACTCTCCTGAGCCCACATCCCGGTCCCTGCACTGAAGCAGGCTGGGTGCTTCCCATGTTCAAGCCCCGACAAGCACTCCTGAGCCCACATCTCGGGCCCTGCACCGACCCAGTCTGGGTCCTGCCCTTGTTCAAGCCGCTGAACAAATACCCCTGAGCCGGCTTCTCTGTCCCTGCCGTGAACCAGGCCAGGAGCTGCACGTGTTGAAGCCACTGACCAACACTTCTGGGCCTGCATCTGATTCTCAGGCTGGTTCCTGGCCTGAGGTAAGCCCCCAGCAAACAGTATTGAGGCCACAGCTGGCTCCCTGCTCCTGAACTCAACTAAGGTGTGACCTCCCCTTGTTCAACCACCCTCCCCCCCCCCACCCCCCAGGAAACACCACTGTGCCCGCATCTCACTCGCTGCATTGAACCAGGCTGGGTCCTGCGCTTGTTCAAACCCCAGACAAATCCTCCTGAGCCCACCCCTCGGTCCCTGCACTGAACCAGGCTGGATCCTCCCTTTGTTCAAGCCCCTGACAAACACACCTGACACCACCTCTCGGTCCCGTCATCGAGCCAGGCTGGGTCCTGCCCATGATCAAGCAGCCGATAAACACTCCTTGGAGCACATCTCGGTCCCTGCACTGATCCAGGCTGGATCCTGCCCTTGTTCATCCCGACAGACACTCCCGAGGCCACAGCACAGTCCCTGCCATGACCCAGGCTGGGTCCTGCCTTTGTTCAAGCCCCCGACAAACACTCTTGAGCCCACATCTCGGTCCATGCAACTGAATCGGGTCGGCCCTGCCCATGCCCAAGCTCTTTGTAGAACGCATATATCGTGTGTCAGGACTATAGGATGGCTGGTTTAGCTTGATCCTCTTGCTGCTCCAGGCCCCACAGGCTTGGGCCACAGGGCAGGCTAGGATGTGTTCTCACATGGAGAACAGAACCACTTTGAAAGGGCCTCCATAGGGTCGATGGCAGCCGTGCATGTCTCCGACACCGGTGAGTCGTGGGACTTAACGGGGAGCTGTCCTTAGCGTCTCCCTGGCCGGCATTCGCACAAGGTTCAGGGGGGGTCCCTCATGCCAGCAGAGCGGGCCTCGTTTCTCCCTCTGCGCACAGTGTGGCCACGGCACCTCAGGCTTGTGCAGCTTTCACGTCGGCCCAGCGAGGGAGGGAGGGTCGCCCGTCCCCTTCTGCGCTTCAGCAGTGACCGCCCACTGTTGGCTTTCAAGGTCGAGAAAGCACTCTCCGAACGTGTGGACTAAAACCCTCTGAACTCCCACCGGTGAAACTCACTCAGGACGAGAAGGGCTTGCCTTCACGCCAAGGATAAGCGTCTCTTCTGAGCGCTGGTGTCCACAGAGTTGCAGACGGCAACAGCACTACTTAGAGAGACGGAGACACACAGACACCAGCGCCTGCTACACACGCGGAAGGATTGCCCAACACAGTGCTATGCCAGAAGCAAAGATACAGAGACACAGAGCGAGCGCTGTACACTAAGGCGCTGGTGTTCCCGAACAGTGGAGATCCACTGTAGCACTGTAGGTGGGGTTCTTCCCTACTCCCCTAGCATCCGGACAGCAGCAGGCTCTCTGTCCCTTGAAGAAAAATATCCAGCCCCTTGGCACCCCTGCGTATCCCTTGGATACTCAGGGAGAGCTCTCAGTTATTGCCAGTCCCAGGGGACACAGGAGTGTGCGGTTCGGATGGCGGAGCAGGAACCCGTGCTTGGAATTTCCAGAGCCAGGTCAATGACAGCGCCTGGGGCTAGCCCGGCCACATGCAAAACCCTGTCCCTCCCTGGAGCAGAATCTGGCCACGTGGGGGCGCTGGAGCAGCACAGGAACCCCGGAAGATGCCCTCCGGTCTGGGGGCGTGTCCATAAGAGCGCCACCCACTACCCTGTCGGCCATTGGTCTAGATTTGGGCCAGCAGTCTGTGCATGGCTCACAGCCTAGGCCCCCGCCTGTTCGCCGGATCTCCTAGGGCCCGTTCACCCCGTCCTGCGTTTCTGGCACCCCTTTCTTCGGCCTCACGCCAACACCCCCACACACCAGCCCCCGCCTTCTGACAATCCCCCTCACTCCCCGCCCCCAAAAGAGCTAGTCGGTCCCACAGGTTTACTGCAGCCTGGGCCGCCATTACGCCCCACTTGTTGTGCTCTTATGTCGCGTCCCTTCGCCTCTGCCCCAGCTCGGGGTCACCGCCAAGGCCAAGAGGAACGTGAGAGGCGGTCAGAGGAAGGCGGGAGCGTCCCGGGACCCCGCACCTTCCAAGTTGTGAGCCCAGGTACTCAGGGGGCAGGGCCCCGCCCCCACCCCCCCTCCCCCACCCCGCAGCCTGCCGTCGTGATGCAGTGCGCAGCTGGGACCTTGTCACCAGCAGTTGTCACGCCAGGCCAAGAGGCCACCCTCTTCAGGGTGGAGGCGGTGGAGGAGGGCGAGGCCCTGGTGGACGGAGACGTGGCGGGGATCGGGCGGGAGTTCCAGCTGCTTGCGGAAGACATCGTGGAGGAGGTGGAGGTTGTGGCGGATGAGGAGCAGGAACAGCGGCCCTCCCAGGAGCTAGAGGAGAAGACGGTGGAGGAGCAGGGCCAGGAAAGGCCCGGAGGCCCTTGTGAGCGCCAGGAGCTGGATGCCCTGCAGGCACTGGCCGCCCTGCAGGTAGAACTGAGCTCTGAGCGTGAGCAAAACCGCAGGGCTTACGTTCAGTTCATGCGCAAGAACCATCAGAGGAGGAAGCGTCACTTGGCTCGGAGGAGCGCCATCATCCAGGGCATCCCTGGCTTCTGGGCCAAAGCTGTATCCTTTGCGCTGCTCCTTGGGGTCCGCTGCTCAGGAGGACGAGGAAGGGGAGAAGGGGCAGGAGCAGGCGGAGGGGGTGGAGGCGAGGGCACAGGAAGGGCGCCGGAGGCCACTGAAGGAAATGTGGTCCTGGGCAATTGGCAGGCTCCAAAGGCACAGCCGAGTAGGGCCTGGGCAGGGCCACAGGTGGACGTGTCGCAGCCATGCCTTTGAGTGTCTCCTTCAGGCCTGCATCTGAGGAGGCGCAGCCCCCGAGGCCTCTAAGTCAACATTGACCAGAGACGGTACACAAGAGCAGCGTTCGCAGACAGTTATTGGTGTAAATGTGGGTGATCCCGGCACATTGCTGGGGCATGTGAGTCATTCACACACACACGCACACACGCACACGCACACGCACACGCACACACACACACACGTACACATAAACACACACACACATACCCAAGAAGCCCTTTACTTTCAGACACGGTTTGTCACAAGGACTGCAAGTCTGACCGTATAAGCAGTGACATGCCGCTACCCAGCATACACAGGTCTGGAGGAGCAGAGTAGCGGTCAGAAACAGCCCCTGCTTGGGGAATGCAGATGCACACCATCCCAAGGGGCCCAGAGCCATGAGCGTGTCTGATGGTATGGCAGGTCCTGAGGATATCAGCAGTGGCCGGGCAAGAGGCAGTGCCCGCCAAGCTCCTTGCAGATGCGTGTTCCAGTATCCTTGTTCCACCCCAGACTAGGGCTGATGCTCCTGGCTCTTCTTGGCCGGCATGTGGCCTGAATGGCTCCTTGACCTAAAGCAGATTATGAGCCACCCTCAAGTCTCCGTCCTGATCAGCGACCAAGATCAAGACTTTCTCGGCTACATGATGGACTTGAAGGTCAGTGAGGGAGACTGAGGAAGGGTGGGTATGGGACCTGGCGGGGAGTGGGAGGAACGTGTTAGCCATGTTCCTGTGCTGTGAGACTTTGGAGAGGCATCGGGGAAGCTGATCATGCCTGCCTTGGAGGCAAGCTGAGGCCCCTAGAAGCTTGCACCTTTTCCCTCCTCGCTATCCTGGCAGGTGCAGGTGCGGAGCCATCCGCCGTCCCGCTGCAAGCTGATCTTTTCCTTTCGGGACAACCCCTACTTCTTGAACTCGGTGATCATTAAGGAGTATTACCTTGACATCACTGGTAAAAGGTGGCTCCCGGGGTGATGAGTGTGGGTGTGCAAGCGTGTGGATGATGCACCTGCGGTGTCCACCCCAGTCTCCCCTGTCTGTCTGCAGGGTACAGGGCACGTCGATCCACTCCAGTCCACTGGTTCTGGGACTTTGAACGGGGAGCCCCCAGCCGCAGGCTGGACACCAGGAGCCTTAACTTTCTCAACTGGCTGTCAGGCCACAACGGCCCAGAATCGAACAGGATTGCTGAGGTGGGGTTGCTTTGGGCTTGCACACAGTTGGTGGTTGATGTTGGAGTTCTTGGCTGCTCATGGGAGGGTTGGGAGCCTGGTCAGCCCCTGGCTGACCTTGCTCGTGTTGCCTGCAGATCATCAGCGAAGACGTGTGGGACGATCCCCTGAAGTACTACCTCAGGGAGGAAGGTTCGTCCATGAGAGACAACTGACAGAAACACATGTGGTGATGGGGTCTGGAGGTAGGCCCCGTAGGGACAGCCGAATAGTAGCTGGGACACAGTACTTTCTTTCGCAAGTGGGGATGCTCAGGCTCATGCAAACTGGCTGCAGAGCCAGAGCCTGAGTCAAGCATGTAGCAGGTGACTTGCTGAGACTGGGGGCTGGGGGGGACTCGGTGTGTCCGAGAGCGCAGTAAGTCCCCCTCCAGTCAGCTGTGGTGGCAGCGCGAGAGTCCTAGGTGATACGACTAGAGGCAGGGTGAATTAAGTGCCTGTGTCAGAATCATCTGTCCTTGGGTCCTGCCATTCCCCCGGCGTCCTTCCTCTCACTGAGTTTGAGAATGCCTGGGCCCTTCACTTCCGCCCCTTAACCTAGGATGGCCTGTCATTGAAAGGGCGTCCTGTCCAGGGCCCCAGTGCACCTGTGCGCTGACTTTGGGATCTTGTGTGAATTTCCACATCCAATACTCTGATCTCACCAGCACCACACCTGCTGAGCTTGAAGTTGCTTCAGGGAAAATCCGGACGTCTCTGGGAGGAGGTGGACAGGGAGCCCCAAGGGCAGGACATGGTGCCTAGTGACACCATCTCCGTCATTGCTGGACACGGGTCTTCGGCTCCTGAAACCCCTGTGTTCCCTGTTTGCGTCCGTGTCCACGTGCCAAGCATGTGTGTGTGTACACGCGTGTGCTTGTGTCACCTGTCTTTATGCGGGGGTGTGTGTGTGTGTCCGGCCCAGGGCGGACGCAGAGATGAAGGCGACGGGAGAGGAGGTGACGAGCGACCAGAAGAGGAGGCACGAGGCGTCCCCAGGCTGACGGAGGTTGGTCACCGACTCTCCGCATGACCGTATCCGGGATGGGAATGAGGAAAAGATGGCCAGTGATACCTGCGGACCGTGGCTCGAGAAATCCGCAATTAGACCAAATCCAAAACACGCTCGCCACTTCTAACTTGTGGTTGTGTGTGCTTGGACCAGGGAGAGGGAAGTGCATGGTCTGAGGATTCCGCGAGGGCAAATCAGGTGGGGCGGGGCTTTGAAACCGCTGCCTGAGGAGCCCTCAGTCCATGGGGACGTGGGCCGGCCTCTGGAAATGGTGGGCGAGGGTATGGCTGGACCCGGGGTGGAGAGGAGGCCAAGTTCCTGTAGAGAAGAGCAGAGACCCGAAGGAGAAAGAGGCACAGATTGCCTGCTGCACTGGGGACTTGTTCCACACACGGAAGAAGGAGACCCGGGAGGGCCCTGGGCCAGTGCTGCCCAGGATCAGCCCATCGGCCCGCACGCTGTCTCCACGAGGGTGGCACACACTGGCATGATGCGAAACACAACGCAAGATGTGCTAAGCTAGGCTGTCCGTGCAAAACCACAGGCACGCGAGGAGAGACAGGGTGTGAGCGTGGCAGACGTCCAGGCATTTCCAGCCTCCTCGGCAGGGCAGAAAGGCGAGGGAGGCGCAGGTGTGGGTGTACGTGTGCGTCCCTCTGCCGGAGTGTGCCTGTGAGGGAGGGAAGAGGGAGGAAGCAAGGACGGTGGGCTACTTGCATGTGCCAAGGGACCTCGGGAGAATGGCAGACAGGGAAGCCCCTGGGGGCGGTTGAGAGCCTGCTGGTGGATTTCAGGGCCCAGGGGCTAGGCATTAGCGGCCCTGCCAAAGACACCCCATGGGTCGTGCTCCAAGTCCTGACGTGAATTCCTTCCTTCCTCTGGGGTCTTGCCCCCGGCTGTGGGGGGGGGTGCCAGAGGTGCTAAGGGGCGCGTCTGCCCCAGACGGAGGTTTCTGGCAGTGTCGCTGGAGCAGAATCTCTGATTCTGTCGTAGGGCATCTGCACCAGATGACACTCAGAGGCACCCTGCCTTCCAGGTGACCGTCTTGGATGTCCCCGGGCCCAAGCGGGGACTGGCTTCCTTGGCATGTGGGCTGTGTAGGCAAGCAGGGATGCCTGACTGTCGGGAATTCTAGCTGGGCCTAATGAGAGCAACTGAAAGAGAGTCTTGGCATTTAGCAAAGCAGTGAGGCCCGGGTGGTACAAGGCCTCTTGGTGCCTTTGAGGTAGCAAAGCTGCTTTCTGCCCAGGGAGGCATGAGCTGTGGGCCCAGACAGGGCCGGGTGCCCAGGGCAGCATCGGTTCAGGGACTGAGTGCGTCTGGGTAGTGTTAAAGAGAAGGGACGGCGTGTAGGGTTGCCGCCTTACCTTTACGGCCTCAGGTTCCGTGCCTTGTATCGGAAGAGTGCCTGTATCCACGTGCTCCTTCTTCACAAGATTGGATCAGACCCAGGCCTGTCACAGTCTCTTGGGGCCCTTGCAGGCCCGGGCGTCTCTTTGGCCTTTTCCTGCTACAGGGAGACAGGGAGACAGGTGCACTCAGCAAGCTACACAGGTGGGAAGCACAGGGGCCTCACTCGGAGTGTTGTGGGCCCTGACGGCTGGTGGGCTAGCAACAGGGCCACGCCATTGACAAGGAACGACCTAGATAGATGCACACGGAGAAAGCGGTTCTCCAAGTCAGCGGAGGCCAGCGCTCCTTGTTTTCTGGTTCCCTGAGGGAAGGCACAGACAATGGATCCGGCCAACGTGACTGGTACTGTGAAGCTGTCCAAGGTGATGGGAGAAGGCAGAACACAGGCGCCTGTCACTCAGCTGGCCACAGCGAGCAAATCCTGGGTCCTGCCCTTGCCCAAACCCCCGACAAATACTCCTGAGCGCACATCTCGGTTCCTGCACCGAACCAGGCCAGGTCCTGCACTTCTTCAAGCCCCCGACCGACACTCCTGGGCCAGCATCGGACTCTCAGGCTTGTTCCTGGCCTTAGTCAAGCCCCCGGAACACATTCCTGAGCCCACAACGCGCTCTGTACCCCTGAACTACGGTGTGTCCTCCCCTTGTTCAAGCCCCCAGGAAACACTACTGAGCCCGCATCTCACTCGCTGCATTGAACCTGGCTGGCTCCTTGTCTTGTTCAAGCCCCCGACAGATACTCCGGAACCCACATCTCGGTCCCTGCACTGATCCCGGCTGGGTGCTGCCCTTGTTCCCGACCCCGACAAATACTCCTGAGCCCACATCTCGGGCCCTGCACTGAATCGGGTGGGCCCTGCCCATCTTCCAGCCCCGACAAACTCTCCTGAGCCCACATCCCGGTCCCTGCACTGAAGCAGGCTGGGTGCTTCCCATGTTCAAGCCCCGACAAGCACTCCTGAGCCCACATCTCGGGCCCTGCACCGACCCAGTCTGGGTCCTGCCCTTGTTCAAGCCGCTGAACAAATACCCCTGAGCCGGCTTCTCTGTCCCTGCCGTGAACCAGGCCAGGAGCTGCACGTGTTGAAGCCACTGACCAACACTTCTGGGCCTGCATCTGATTCTCAGGCTGGTTCCTGGCCTGAGGTAAGCCCCCAGCAAACAGTATTGAGGCCACAGCTGGCTCCCTGCTCCTGAACTCAACTAAGGTGTGACCTCCCCTTGTTCAACCACCCTCCCCCCCCCCACCCCCCAGGAAACACCACTGTGCCCGCATCTCACTCGCTGCATTGAACCAGGCTGGGTCCTGCGCTTGTTCAAACCCCCGACAAATCCTCCTGAGCCCACCCCTCGGTCCCTGCACTGAACCAGGCTGGATCCTCCCTTTGTTCAAGCCCCTGACAAACACACCTGACACCACCTCTCGGTCCCGTCATCGAGCCAGGCTGGGTCCTGCCCATGATCAAGCAGCCGATAAACACTCCTTGGAGCACATCTCGGTCCCTGCACTGATCCAGGCTGGATCCTGCCCTTGTTCATCCCGACAGACACTCCCGAGGCCACAGCACAGTCCCTGCCATGACCCAGGCTGGGTCCTGCCTTTGTTCAAGCCCCCGACAAACACTCTTGAGCCCACATCTCGGTCCATGCAACTGAATCGGGTCGGCCCTGCCCATGCCCAAGCTCTTTGTAGAACGCATATATCGTGTGTCAGGACTATAGGATGGCTGGTTTAGCTTGATCCTCTTGCTGCTCCAGGCCCCACAGGCTTGGGCCACAGGGCAGGCTAGGATGTGTTCTCACATGGAGAACAGAACCACTTTGAAAGGGCCTCCATAGGGTCGATGGCAGCCGTGCATGTCTCCGACACCGGTGAGTCGTGGGACTTAACGGGGAGCTGTCCTTAGCGTCTCCCTGGCCGGCATTCGCACAAGGTTCAGGGGGGGTCCCTCATGCCAGCAGAGCGGGCCTCGTTTCTCCCTCTGCGCACAGTGTGGCCACGGCACCTCAGGCTTGTGCAGCTTTCACGTCGGCCCAGCGAGGGAGGGAGGGTCGCCCGTCCCCTTCTGCGCTTCAGCAGTGACCGCCCACTGTTGGCTTTCAAGGTCGAGAAAGCACTCTCCGAACGTGTGGACTAAAACCCTCTGAACTCCCACCGGTGAAACTCACTCAGGACGAGAAGGGCTTGCCTTCACGCCAAGGATAAGCGTCTCTTCTGAGCGCTGGTGTCCACAGAGTTGCAGACGGCAACAGCACTACTTAGAGAGACGGAGACACACAGACACCAGCGCCTGCTACACACGCGGAAGGATTGCCCAACACAGTGCTATGCCAGAAGCAAAGATACAGAGACACAGAGCGAGCGCTGTACACTAAGGCGCTGGTGTTCCCGAACAGTGGAGATCCACTGTAGCACTGTAGGTGGGGTTCTTCCCTACTCCCCTAGCATCCGGACAGCAGCAGGCTCTCTGTCCCTTGAAGAAAAGTATCCAGCCCCTTGGCACCCCTGCGTATCCCTTGGATACTCAGGGAGAGCTCTCAGTTATTGCCAGTCCCAGGGGACACAGGAGTGTGCGGTTCGGATGGCGGAGCAGGAACCCGTGCTTGGAATTTCCAGAGCCAGGTCAATGACAGCGCCTGGGGCTAGCCCGGCCACATGCAAAACCCTGTCCCTCCCTGGAGCAGAATCTGGCCACGTGGGGGCGCTGGAGCAGCACAGGAACCCCGGAAGATGCCCTCCGGTCTGGGGGCGTGTCCATAAGAGTGCCGCCCACTACCCTGTCGGCCATTGGTCTAGATTTGGGCCAGCAGTCTGTGCATGGCTCACAGCCTAGGCCCCCGCCTGTTCTCCGGATCTCCTAGGGCCCGTTCACCCCGTCCTGCGTTTCTGGCACCCCTTTCTTCGGCCTCACGCCAACACCCCCACACACCAGCCCCCGCCTTCTGACAATCCCCCTCACTCCCTGCCCCCAAAAGAGCTAGTCGGTCCCACAGGTTTACTGCAGCCTGGGCCGCCATTACGCCCCACTTGCTGTGCTCTTATGTCGCGTCCCTTCGCCTCTGCCCCAGCTCGGGGTCACCGCCAAGGCCAAGAGGAACGTGAGAGGCGGTCAGAGGAAGGCGGGAGCGTCCCGGGACCCCGCACCTTCCAAGCTGTGAGCCCAGGTACTCAGGGGGCAGGGCCCCGCCCCCACCCCCCCTCCCCCACCCCGCAGCCTGCCGTCGTGATGCAGTGCGCAGCTGGGACCTTGTCACCAGCAGTTGTCACGCCAGGCCAAGAGGCCACCCTCTTCAGGGTGGAGGCGGTGGAGGAGGGCGAGGCCCTGGTGGACGGAGACGTGGCGGGGATCGGGCGGGAGTTCCAGCTGCTTGCGGAAGACATCGTGGAGGAGGTGGAGGTTGTGGCGGATGAGGAGCAGGAACAGCGGCCCTCCCAGGAGCTAGAGGAGAAGACGGTGGAGGAGCAGGGCCAGGAAAGGCCCGGAGGCCCTTGTGAGCGCCAGGAGCTGGATGCCCTGCAGGCACTGGCCGCCCTGCAGGTAGAACTGAGCTCTGAGCGTGAGCAAAACCGCAGGGCTTACGTTCAGTTCATGCGCAAGAACCATCAGAGGAGGAAGCGTCACTTGGCTCGGAGGAGCGCCATCATCCAGGGCATCCCTGGCTTCTGGGCCAAAGCTGTATCCTTTGCGCTGCTCCTTGGGGTCCGCTGCTCAGGAGGACGAGGAAGGGGAGAAGGGGCAGGAGCAGGCGGAGGGGGTGGAGGCGAGGGCACAGGAAGGGCGCCGGAGGCCACTGAAGGAAATGTGGTCCTGGGCAATTGGCAGGCTCCAAAGGCACAGCCGAGTAGGGCCTGGGCAGGGCCACAGGTGGACGTGTCGCAGCCATGCCTTTGAGTGTCTCCTTCAGGCCTGCATCTGAGGAGGCGCAGCCCCCGAGGCCTCTAAGTCAACATTGACCAGAGACGGTACACAAGAGCAGCGTTCGCAGACAGTTATTGGTGTAAATGTGGGTGATCCCGGCACATTGCTGGGGCATGTGAGTCATTCACACACACACGCACACACGCACACGCACACGCACACGCACACACACACACACGTACACATAAACACACACACACATACCCAAGAAGCCCTTTACTTTCAGACACGGTTTGTCACAAGGACTGCAAGTCTGACCGTATAAGCAGTGACATGCCGCTACCCAGCATACACAGGTCTGGAGGAGCAGAGTAGCGGTCAGAAACAGCCCCTGCTTGGGGAATGCAGATGCACACCATCCCAAGGGGCCCAGAGCCATGAGCGTGTCTGATGGTATGGCAGGTCCTGAGGATATCAGCAGTGGCCGGGCAAGAGGCAGTGCCTGCCAAGCTCCTTGCAGATGCGTGTTCCAGTATCCTTGTTCCACCCCAGACTAGGGCTGATGCTCCTGGCTCTTCTTGGCCGGCATGTGGCCTGAATGGCTCCTTGACCTAAAGCAGATTATGAGCCACCCTCAAGTCTCCGTCCTGATCAGCGACCAAGATCAAGACTTTCTCGGCTACATGATGGACTTGAAGGTCAGTGAGGGAGACTGAGGAAGGGTGGGTATGGGACCTGGCGGGGAGTGGGAGGAACGTGTTAGCCATGTTCCTGTGCTGTGAGACTTTGGAGAGGCATCGGGGAAGCTGATCATGCCTGCCTTGGAGGCAAGCTGAGGCCCCTAGAAGCTTGCACCTTTTCCCTCCTCGCTATCTTGGCAGGTGCAGGTGCGGAGCCATCCACCGTCCCGCTGCAAGCTGATCTTTTCCTTTCGGGACAACCCCTACTTCTTGAACTCGGTGATCATTAAGGAGTATTACCTTGACATCACTGGTAAAAGGTGGCTCCCGGGGTGATGAGTGTGGGTGTGCAAGCGTGTGGATGATGCACCTGCGGTGTCCACCCCAGTCTCCCCTGTCTGTCTGCAGGGTACAGGGCACGTCGATCCACTCCAGTCCACTGGTTCTGGGACTTTGAACGGGGAGCCCCCAGCCGCAGGCTGGACACCAGGAGCCTTAACTTTCTCAACTGGCTGTCAGGCCACAACGGCCCAGAATCGAACAGGATTGCTGAGGTGGGGTTGCTTTGGGCTTGCACACAGTTGGTGGTTGATGTTGGAGTTCTTGGCTGCTCATGGGAGGGTTGGGAGCCTGGTCAGCCCCTGGCTGACCTTGCTCGTGTTGCCTGCAGATCATCAGCGAAGACGTGTGGGACGATCCCCTGAAGTACTACCTCAGGGAGGAAGGTTCGTCCATGAGAGACAACTGACAGAAACACATGTGGTGATGGGGTCTGGAGGTAGGCCCCGTAGGGACAGCCGAATAGTAGCTGGGACACAGTACTTTCTTTCGCAAGTGGGGATGCTCAGGCTCATGCAAACTGGCTGCAGAGCCAGAGCCTGAGTCAAGCATGTAGCAGGTGACTTGCTGAGACTGGGGGCTGGGGGGGACTCGGTGTGTCCGAGAGCGCAGTAAGTCCCCCTCCAGTCAGCTGTGGTGGCAGCGCGAGAGTCCTAGGTGATATGACTAGAGGCAGGGTGAATTAAGTGCCTGTGTCAGAATCATCTGTCCTTGGGTCCTGCCATTCCCCCGACGTCCTTCCTCTCACTGAGTTTGAGAATGCCTGGGCCCTTCACTTCCGCCCCTTAACCTAGGATGGCCTGTCATTGAAAGGGCGTCCTGTCCAGGGCCCCAGTGCACCTGTGCGCTGACTTTGGGATCTTGTGTGAATTTCCACATCCAATACTCTGATCTCACCAGCACCACACCTGCTGAGCTTGAAGTTGCTTCAGGGAAAATCCGGACGTCTCTGGGAGGAGGTGGACAGGGAGCCCCAAGGGCAGGACATGGTGCCTAGTGACACCATCTCCGTCATTGCTGGACACGGGTCTTCGGCTCCTGAAACCCCTGTGTTCCCTGTTTGCGTCCGTGTCCACGTGCCAAGCATGTGTGTGTGTACACGCGTGTGCTTGTGTCACCTGTCTTTATGCGGGGGTGTGTGTGTGTGTCCGGCCCAGGGCGGACGCAGAGATGAAGGCGACGGGAGAGGAGGTGACGAGCGACCAGAAGAGGAGGCACGAGGCGTCCCCAGGCTGACGGAGGCTGGTCACCGACTCTCCGCATGACCGTATCCGGGATGGGAATGAGGAAAAGATGGCCAGTGATACCTGCGGACCGTGGCTCGAGAAATCCGCAATTAGACCAAATCCAAAACACGCTCGCCACTTCTAACTTGTGGTTGTGTGTGCTTGGACCAGGGAGAGGGAAGTGCATGGTCTGAGGATTCCGCGAGGGCAAATCAGGTGGGGCGGGGCTTTGAAACCGCTGCCTGAGGAGCCCTCAGTCCATGGGGACGTGGGCCGGCCTCTGGAAATGGTGGGCGAGGGTATGGCTGGACCCGGGGTGGAGAGGAGGCCAAGTTCCTGTAGAGAAGAGCAGAGACCCGAAGGAGAAAGAGGCACAGATTGCCTGCTGCACTGGGGACTTGTTCCACACACGGAAGAAGGAGACCCGGGAGGGCCCTGGGCCAGTGCTGCCCAGGATCAGCCCATCGGCCCGCACGCTGTCTCCACGAGGGTGGCACACACTGGCATGATGCGAAACACAACGCAAGATGTGCTAAGCTAGGCTGTCCGTGCAAAACCACAGGCACGCGAGGAGAGACAGGGTGTGAGCGTGGCAGACGTCCAGGCATTTCCAGCCTCCTCGGCAGGGCAGAAAGGCGAGGGAGGCGCAGGTGTGGGTGTACGTGTGCGTCCCTCTGCCGGAGTGTGCCTGTGAGGGAGGGAAGAGGGAGGAAGCAAGGACGGTGGGCTACTTGCATGTGCCAAGGGACCTCGGGAGAATGGCAGACAGGGAAGCCCCTGGGGGCGGTTGAGAGCCTGCTGGTGGATTTCAGGGCCCAGGGGCTAGGCATTAGCGGCCCTGCCAAAGACACCCCATGGGTCGTGCTCCAAGTCCTGACGTGAATTCCTTCCTTCCTCTGGGGTCTTGCCCCCGGCTGTGGGGGGGGGGGTGCCAGAGGTGCTAAGGGGCGCGTCTGCCCCAGACGGAGGTTTCTGGCAGTGTCGCTGGAGCAGAATCTCTGATTCTGTCGTAGGGCATCTGCACCAGATGACACTCAGAGGCACCCTGCCTTCCAGGTGACCGTCTTGGATGTCCCCGGGCCCAAGCGGGGACTGGCTTCCTTGGCATGTGGGCTGTGTAGGCAAGCAGGGATGCCTGACTGTCGGGAATTCTAGCTGGGCCTAATGAGAGCAACTGAAAGAGAGTCTTGGCATTTAGCAAAGCAGTGAGGCCCGGGTGGTACAAGGCCTCTTGGTGCCTTTGAGGTAGCAAAGCTGCTTTCTGCCCAGGGAGGCATGAGCTGTGGGCCCAGACAGGGCCGGGTGCCCAGGGCAGCATCGGTTCAGGGACTGAGTGCGTCTGGGTAGTGTTAAAGAGAAGGGACGGCGTGTAGGGTTGCCGCCTTACCTTTACGGCCTCAGGTTCCGTGCCTTGTATCGGAAGAGTGCCTGTATCCACGTGCTCCTTCTTCACAAGATTGGATCAGACCCAGGCCTGTCACAGTCTCTTGGGGCCCTTGCAGGCCCGGGCGTCTCTTTGGCCTTTTCCTGCTACAGGGAGACAGGGAGACAGGTGCACTCAGCAAGCTACACAGGTGGGAAGCACAGGGGCCTCACTCGGAGTGTTGTGGGCCCTGACGGCTGGTGGGCTAGCAACAGGGCCACGCCATTGACAAGGAACGACCTAGATAGATGCACACGGAGAAAGCGGTTCTCCAAGTCAGCGGAGGCCAGCGCTCCTTGTTTTCTGGTTCCCTGAGGGAAGGCACAGACAATGGATCCGGCCAACGTGACTGGTACTGTGAAGCTGTCCAAGGTGATGGGAGAAGGCAGAACACAGGCGCCTGTCACTCAGCTGGCCACAGCGAGCAAATCCTGGGTCCTGCCCTTGCCCAAACCCCCGACAAATACTCCTGAGCGCACATCTCGGTTCCTGCACCGAACCAGGCCAGGTCCTGCACTTCTTCAAGCCCCCGACCGACACTCCTGGGCCAGCATCGGACTCTCAGGCTTGTTCCTGGCCTTAGTCAAGCCCCCGGAACACATTCCTGAGCCCACAACGCGCTCTGTACCCCTGAACTACGGTGTGTCCTCCCCTTGTTGAAGCCCCCAGGAAACACTACTGAGCCCGCATCTCACTCGCTGCATTGAACCTGGCTGGCTCCTTGTCTTGTTCAAGCCCCCGACAGATACTCCGGAACCCACATCTCGGTCCCTGCACTGATCCCGGCTGGGTGCTGCCCTTGTTCCCGACCCCGACAAATACTCCTGAGCCCACATCTCGGGCCCTGCACTGAATCGGGTGGGCCCTGCCCATCTTCCAGCCCCGACAAACTCTCCTGAGCCCACATCCCGGTCCCTGCACTGAAGCAGGCTGGGTGCTTCCCATGTTCAAGCCCCGACAAGCACTCCTGAGCCCACATCTCGGGCCCTGCACCGACCCAGTCTGGGTCCTGCCCTTGTTCAAGCCGCTGAACAAATACCCCTGAGCCGGCTTCTCTGTCCCTGCCGTGAACCAGGCCAGGAGCTGCACGTGTTGAAGCCACTGACCAACACTTCTGGGCCTGCATCTGATTCTCAGGCTGGTTCCTGGCCTGAGGTAAGCCCCCAGCAAACAGTATTGAGGCCACAGCTGGCTCCCTGCTCCTGAACTCAACTAAGGTGTGACCTCCCCTTGTTCAACCACCCTCCCCCCCCCCACCCCCCAGGAAACACCACTGTGCCCGCATCTCACTCGCTGCATTGAACCAGGCTGGGTCCTGCGCTTGTTCAAACCCCAGACAAATCCTCCTGAGCCCACCCCTCGGTCCCTGCACTGAACCAGGCTGGATCCTCCCTTTGTTCAAGCCCCTGACAAACACACCTGACACCACCTCTCGGTCCCGTCATCGAGCCAGGCTGGGTCCTGCCCATGATCAAGCAGCCGATAAACACTCCTTGGAGCACATCTCGGTCCCTGCACTGATCCAGGCTGGATCCTGCCCTTGTTCATCCCGACAGACACTCCCGAGGCCACAGCACAGTCCCTGCCATGACCCAGGCTGGGTCCTGCCTTTGTTCAAGCCCCCGACAAACACTCTTGAGCCCACATCTCGGTCCATGCAACTGAATCGGGTCGGCCCTGCCCATGCCCAAGCTCTTTGTAGAACGCATATATCGTGTGTCAGGACTATAGGATGGCTGGTTTAGCTTGATCCTCTTGCTGCTCCAGGCCCCACAGGCTTGGGCCACAGGGCAGGCTAGGATGTGTTCTCACATGGAGAACAGAACCACTTTGAAAGGGCCTCCATAGGGTCGATGGCAGCCGTGCATGTCTCCGACACCGGTGAGTCGTGGGACTTAACGGGGAGCTGTCCTTAGCGTCTCCCTGGCCGGCATTCGCACAAGGTTCAGGGGGGGTCCCTCATGCCAGCAGAGCGGGCCTCGTTTCTCCCTCTGCGCACAGTGTGGCCACGGCACCTCAGGCTTGTGCAGCTTTCACGTCGGCCCAGCGAGGGAGGGAGGGTCGCCCGTCCCCTTCTGCGCTTCAGCAGTGACCGCCCACTGTTGGCTTTCAAGGTCGAGAAAGCACTCTCCGAACGTGTGGACTAAAACCCTCTGAACTCCCACCGGTGAAACTCACTCAGGACGAGAAGGGCTTGCCTTCACGCCAAGGATAAGCGTCTCTTCTGAGCGCTGGTGTCCACAGAGTTGCAGACGGCAACAGCACTACTTAGAGAGACGGAGACACACAGACACCAGCGCCTGCTACACACGCGGAAGGATTGCCCAACACAGTGCTATGCCAGAAGCAAAGATACAGAGACACAGAGCGAGCGCTGTACACTAAGGCGCTGGTGTTCCCGAACAGTGGAGATCCACTGTAGCACTGTAGGTGGGGTTCTTCCCTACTCCCCTAGCATCCGGACAGCAGCAGGCTCTCTGTCCCTTGAAGAAAAATATCCAGCCCCTTGGCACCCCTGCGTATCCCTTGGATACTCAGGGAGAGCTCTCAGTTATTGCCAGTCCCAGGGGACACAGGAGTGTGCGGTTCGGATGGCGGAGCAGGAACCCGTGCTTGGAATTTCCAGAGCCAGGTCAATGACAGCGCCTGGGGCTAGCCCGGCCACATGCAAAACCCTGTCCCTCCCTGGAGCAGAATCTGGCCACGTGGGGGCGCTGGAGCAGCACAGGAACCCCGGAAGATGCCCTCCGGTCTGGGGGCGTGTCCATAAGAGCGCCACCCACTACCCTGTCGGCCATTGGTCTAGATTTGGGCCAGCAGTCTGTGCATGGCTCACAGCCTAGGCCCCCGCCTGTTCGCCGGATCTCCTAGGGCCCGTTCACCCCGTCCTGCGTTTCTGGCACCCCTTTCTTCGGCCTCACGCCAACACCCCCACACACCAGCCCCCGCCTTCTGACAATCCCCCTCACTCCCCGCCCCCAAAAGAGCTAGTCGGTCCCACAGGTTTACTGCAGCCTGGGCCGCCATTACGCCCCACTTGTTGTGCTCTTATGTCGCGTCCCTTCGCCTCTGCCCCAGCTCGGGGTCACCGCCAAGGCCAAGAGGAACGTGAGAGGCGGTCAGAGGAAGGCGGGAGCGTCCCGGGACCCCGCACCTTCCAAGTTGTGAGCCCAGGTACTCAGGGGGCAGGGCCCCGCCCCCACCCCCCCTCCCCCACCCCGCAGCCTGCCGTCGTGATGCAGTGCGCAGCTGGGACCTTGTCACCAGCAGTTGTCACGCCAGGCCAAGAGGCCACCCTCTTCAGGGTGGAGGCGGTGGAGGAGGGCGAGGCCCTGGTGGACGGAGACGTGGCGGGGATCGGGCGGGAGTTCCAGCTGCTTGCGGAAGACATCGTGGAGGAGGTGGAGGTTGTGGCGGATGAGGAGCAGGAACAGCGGCCCTCCCAGGAGCTAGAGGAGAAGACGGTGGAGGAGCAGGGCCAGGAAAGGCCCGGAGGCCCTTGTGAGCGCCAGGAGCTGGATGCCCTGCAGGCACTGGCCGCCCTGCAGGTAGAACTGAGCTCTGAGCGTGAGCAAAACCGCAGGGCTTACGTTCAGTTCATGCGCAAGAACCATCAGAGGAGGAAGCGTCACTTGGCTCGGAGGAGCGCCATCATCCAGGGCATCCCTGGCTTCTGGGCCAAAGCTGTATCCTTTGCGCTGCTCCTTGGGGTCCGCTGCTCAGGAGGACGAGGAAGGGGAGAAGGGGCAGGAGCAGGCGGAGGGGGTGGAGGCGAGGGCACAGGAAGGGCGCCGGAGGCCACTGAAGGAAATGTGGTCCTGGGCAATTGGCAGGCTCCAAAGGCACAGCCGAGTAGGGCCTGGGCAGGGCCACAGGTGGACGTGTCGCAGCCATGCCTTTGAGTGTCTCCTTCAGGCCTGCATCTGAGGAGGCGCAGCCCCCGAGGCCTCTAAGTCAACATTGACCAGAGACGGTACACAAGAGCAGCGTTCGCAGACAGTTATTGGTGTAAATGTGGGTGATCCCGGCACATTGCTGGGGCATGTGAGTCATTCACACACACACGCACACACGCACACGCACACGCACACGCACACACACACACACGTACACATAAACACACACACACATACCCAAGAAGCCCTTTACTTTCAGACACGGTTTGTCACAAGGACTGCAAGTCTGACCGTATAAGCAGTGACATGCCGCTACCCAGCATACACAGGTCTGGAGGAGCAGAGTAGCGGTCAGAAACAGCCCCTGCTTGGGGAATGCAGATGCACACCATCCCAAGGGGCCCAGAGCCATGAGCGTGTCTGATGGTATGGCAGGTCCTGAGGATATCAGCAGTGGCCGGGCAAGAGGCAGTGCCCGCCAAGCTCCTTGCAGATGCGTGTTCCAGTATCCTTGTTCCACCCCAGACTAGGGCTGATGCTCCTGGCTCTTCTTGGCCGGCATGTGGCCTGAATGGCTCCTTGACCTAAAGCAGATTATGAGCCACCCTCAAGTCTCCGTCCTGATCAGCGACCAAGATCAAGACTTTCTCGGCTACATGATGGACTTGAAGGTCAGTGAGGGAGACTGAGGAAGGGTGGGTATGGGACCTGGCGGGGAGTGGGAGGAACGTGTTAGCCATGTTCCTGTGCTGTGAGACTTTGGAGAGGCATCGGGGAAGCTGATCATGCCTGCCTTGGAGGCAAGCTGAGGCCCCTAGAAGCTTGCACCTTTTCCCTCCTCGCTATCCTGGCAGGTGCAGGTGCGGAGCCATCCGCCGTCCCGCTGCAAGCTGATCTTTTCCTTTCGGGACAACCCCTACTTCTTGAACTCGGTGATCATTAAGGAGTATTACCTTGACATCACTGGTAAAAGGTGGCTCCCGGGGTGATGAGTGTGGGTGTGCAAGCGTGTGGATGATGCACCTGCGGTGTCCACCCCAGTCTCCCCTGTCTGTCTGCAGGGTACAGGGCACGTCGATCCACTCCAGTCCACTGGTTCTGGGACTTTGAACGGGGAGCCCCCAGCCGCAGGCTGGACACCAGGAGCCTTAACTTTCTCAACTGGCTGTCAGGCCACAACGGCCCAGAATCGAACAGGATTGCTGAGGTGGGGTTGCTTTGGGCTTGCACACAGTTGGTGGTTGATGTTGGAGTTCTTGGCTGCTCATGGGAGGGTTGGGAGCCTGGTCAGCCCCTGGCTGACCTTGCTCGTGTTGCCTGCAGATCATCAGCGAAGACGTGTGGGACGATCCCCTGAAGTACTACCTCAGGGAGGAAGGTTCGTCCATGAGAGACAACTGACAGAAACACATGTGGTGATGGGGTCTGGAGGTAGGCCCCGTAGGGACAGCCGAATAGTAGCTGGGACACAGTACTTTCTTTCGCAAGTGGGGATGCTCAGGCTCATGCAAACTGGCTGCAGAGCCAGAGCCTGAGTCAAGCATGTAGCAGGTGACTTGCTGAGACTGGGGGCTGGGGGGGACTCGGTGTGTCCGAGAGCGCAGTAAGTCCCCCTCCAGTCAGCTGTGGTGGCAGCGCGAGAGTCCTAGGTGATACGACTAGAGGCAGGGTGAATTAAGTGCCTGTGTCAGAATCATCTGTCCTTGGGTCCTGCCATTCCCCCGGCGTCCTTCCTCTCACTGAGTTTGAGAATGCCTGGGCCCTTCACTTCCGCCCCTTAACCTAGGATGGCCTGTCATTGAAAGGGCGTCCTGTCCAGGGCCCCAGTGCACCTGTGCGCTGACTTTGGGATCTTGTGTGAATTTCCACATCCAATACTCTGATCTCACCAGCACCACACCTGCTGAGCTTGAAGTTGCTTCAGGGAAAATCCGGACGTCTCTGGGAGGAGGTGGACAGGGAGCCCCAAGGGCAGGACATGGTGCCTAGTGACACCATCTCCGTCATTGCTGGACACGGGTCTTCGGCTCCTGAAACCCCTGTGTTCCCTGTTTGCGTCCGTGTCCACGTGCCAAGCATGTGTGTGTGTACACGCGTGTGCTTGTGTCACCTGTCTTTATGCGGGGGTGTGTGTGTGTGTCCGGCCCAGGGCGGACGCAGAGATGAAGGCGACGGGAGAGGAGGTGACGAGCGACCAGAAGAGGAGGCACGAGGCGTCCCCAGGCTGACGGAGGTTGGTCACCGACTCTCCGCATGACCGTATCCGGGATGGGAATGAGGAAAAGATGGCCAGTGATACCTGCGGACCGTGGCTCGAGAAATCCGCAATTAGACCAAATCCAAAACACGCTCGCCACTTCTAACTTGTGGTTGTGTGTGCTTGGACCAGGGAGAGGGAAGTGCATGGTCTGAGGATTCCGCGAGGGCAAATCAGGTGGGGCGGGGCTTTGAAACCGCTGCCTGAGGAGCCCTCAGTCCATGGGGACGTGGGCCGGCCTCTGGAAATGGTGGGCGAGGGTATGGCTGGACCCGGGGTGGAGAGGAGGCCAAGTTCCTGTAGAGAAGAGCAGAGACCCGAAGGAGAAAGAGGCACAGATTGCCTGCTGCACTGGGGACTTGTTCCACACACGGAAGAAGGAGACCCGGGAGGGCCCTGGGCCAGTGCTGCCCAGGATCAGCCCATCGGCCCGCACGCTGTCTCCACGAGGGTGGCACACACTGGCATGATGCGAAACACAACGCAAGATGTGCTAAGCTAGGCTGTCCGTGCAAAACCACAGGCACGCGAGGAGAGACAGGGTGTGAGCGTGGCAGACGTCCAGGCATTTCCAGCCTCCTCGGCAGGGCAGAAAGGCGAGGGAGGCGCAGGTGTGGGTGTACGTGTGCGTCCCTCTGCCGGAGTGTGCCTGTGAGGGAGGGAAGAGGGAGGAAGCAAGGACGGTGGGCTACTTGCATGTGCCAAGGGACCTCGGGAGAATGGCAGACAGGGAAGCCCCTGGGGGCGGTTGAGAGCCTGCTGGTGGATTTCAGGGCCCAGGGGCTAGGCATTAGCGGCCCTGCCAAAGACACCCCATGGGTCGTGCTCCAAGTCCTGACGTGAATTCCTTCCTTCCTCTGGGGTCTTGCCCCCGGCTGTGGGGGGGGGGGTGCCAGAGGTGCTAAGGGGCGCGTCTGCCCCAGACGGAGGTTTCTGGCAGTGTCGCTGGAGCAGAATCTCTGATTCTGTCGTAGGGCATCTGCACCAGATGACACTCAGAGGCACCCTGCCTTCCAGGTGACCGTCTTGGATGTCCCCGGGCCCAAGCGGGGACTGGCTTCCTTGGCATGTGGGCTGTGTAGGCAAGCAGGGATGCCTGACTGTCGGGAATTCTAGCTGGGCCTAATGAGAGCAACTGAAAGAGAGTCTTGGCATTTAGCAAAGCAGTGAGGCCCGGGTGGTACAAGGCCTCTTGGTGCCTTTGAGGTAGCAAAGCTGCTTTCTGCCCAGGGAGGCATGAGCTGTGGGCCCAGACAGGGCCGGGTGCCCAGGGCAGCATCGGTTCAGGGACTGAGTGCGTCTGGGTAGTGTTAAAGAGAAGGGACGGCGTGTAGGGTTGCCGCCTTACCTTTACGGCCTCAGGTTCCGTGCCTTGTATCGGAAGAGTGCCTGTATCCACGTGCTCCTTCTTCACAAGATTGGATCAGACCCAGGCCTGTCACAGTCTCTTGGGGCCCTTGCAGGCCCGGGCGTCTCTTTGGCCTTTTCCTGCTACAGGGAGACAGGGAGACAGGTGCACTCAGCAAGCTACACAGGTGGGAAGCACAGGGGCCTCACTCGGAGTGTTGTGGGCCCTGACGGCTGGTGGGCTAGCAACAGGGCCACGCCATTGACAAGGAACGACCTAGATAGATGCACACGGAGAAAGCGGTTCTCCAAGTCAGCGGAGGCCAGCGCTCCTTGTTTTCTGGTTCCCTGAGGGAAGGCACAGACAATGGATCCGGCCAACGTGACTGGTACTGTGAAGCTGTCCAAGGTGATGGGAGAAGGCAGAACACAGGCGCCTGTCACTCAGCTGGCCACAGCGAGCAAATCCTGGGTCCTGCCCTTGCCCAAACCCCCGACAAATACTCCTGAGCGCACATCTCGGTTCCTGCACCGAACCAGGCCAGGTCCTGCACTTCTTCAAGCCCCCGACCGACACTCCTGGGCCAGCATCGGACTCTCAGGCTTGTTCCTGGCCTTAGTCAAGCCCCCGGAACACATTCCTGAGCCCACAACGCGCTCTGTACCCCTGAACTACGGTGTGTCCTCCCCTTGTTCAAGCCCCCAGGAAACACTACTGAGCCCGCATCTCACTCGCTGCATTGAACCTGGCTGGCTCCTTGTCTTGTTCAAGCCCCCGACAGATACTCCGGAACCCACATCTCGGTCCCTGCACTGATCCCGGCTGGGTGCTGCCCTTGTTCCCGACCCCGACAAATACTCCTGAGCCCACATCTCGGGCCCTGCACTGAATCGGGTGGGCCCTGCCCATCTTCCAGCCCCGACAAACTCTCCTGAGCCCACATCCCGGTCCCTGCACTGAAGCAGGCTGGGTGCTTCCCATGTTCAAGCCCCGACAAGCACTCCTGAGCCCACATCTCGGGCCCTGCACCGACCCAGTCTGGGTCCTGCCCTTGTTCAAGCCGCTGAACAAATACCCCTGAGCCGGCTTCTCTGTCCCTGCCGTGAACCAGGCCAGGAGCTGCACGTGTTGAAGCCACTGACCAACACTTCTGGGCCTGCATCTGATTCTCAGGCTGGTTCCTGGCCTGAGGTAAGCCCCCAGCAAACAGTATTGAGGCCACAGCTGGCTCCCTGCTCCTGAACTCAACTAAGGTGTGACCTCCCCTTGTTCAACCACCCTCCCCCCCCCCACCCCCCAGGAAACACCACTGTGCCCGCATCTCACTCGCTGCATTGAACCAGGCTGGGTCCTGCGCTTGTTCAAACCCCCGACAAATCCTCCTGAGCCCACCCCTCGGTCCCTGCACTGAACCAGGCTGGATCCTCCCTTTGTTCAAGCCCCTGACAAACACACCTGACACCACCTCTCGGTCCCGTCATCGAGCCAGGCTGGGTCCTGCCCATGATCAAGCAGCCGATAAACACTCCTTGGAGCACATCTCGGTCCCTGCACTGATCCAGGCTGGATCCTGCCCTTGTTCATCCCGACAGACACTCCCGAGGCCACAGCACAGTCCCTGCCATGACCCAGGCTGGGTCCTGCCTTTGTTCAAGCCCCCGACAAACACTCTTGAGCCCACATCTCGGTCCATGCAACTGAATCGGGTCGGCCCTGCCCATGCCCAAGCTCTTTGTAGAACGCATATATCGTGTGTCAGGACTATAGGATGGCTGGTTTAGCTTGATCCTCTTGCTGCTCCAGGCCCCACAGGCTTGGGCCACAGGGCAGGCTAGGATGTGTTCTCACATGGAGAACAGAACCACTTTGAAAGGGCCTCCATAGGGTCGATGGCAGCCGTGCATGTCTCCGACACCGGTGAGTCGTGGGACTTAACGGGGAGCTGTCCTTAGCGTCTCCCTGGCCGGCATTCGCACAAGGTTCAGGGGGGGTCCCTCATGCCAGCAGAGCGGGCCTCGTTTCTCCCTCTGCGCACAGTGTGGCCACGGCACCTCAGGCTTGTGCAGCTTTCACGTCGGCCCAGCGAGGGAGGGAGGGTCGCCCGTCCCCTTCTGCGCTTCAGCAGTGACCGCCCACTGTTGGCTTTCAAGGTCGAGAAAGCACTCTCCGAACGTGTGGACTAAAACCCTCTGAACTCCCACCGGTGAAACTCACTCAGGACGAGAAGGGCTTGCCTTCACGCCAAGGATAAGCGTCTCTTCTGAGCGCTGGTGTCCACAGAGTTGCAGACGGCAACAGCACTACTTAGAGAGACGGAGACACACAGACACCAGCGCCTGCTACACACGCGGAAGGATTGCCCAACACAGTGCTATGCCAGAAGCAAAGATACAGAGACACAGAGCGAGCGCTGTACACTAAGGCGCTGGTGTTCCCGAACAGTGGAGATCCACTGTAGCACTGTAGGTGGGGTTCTTCCCTACTCCCCTAGCATCCGGACAGCAGCAGGCTCTCTGTCCCTTGAAGAAAAGTATCCAGCCCCTTGGCACCCCTGCGTATCCCTTGGATACTCAGGGAGAGCTCTCAGTTATTGCCAGTCCCAGGGGACACAGGAGTGTGCGGTTCGGATGGCGGAGCAGGAACCCGTGCTTGGAATTTCCAGAGCCAGGTCAATGACAGCGCCTGGGGCTAGCCCGGCCACATGCAAAACCCTGTCCCTCCCTGGAGCAGAATCTGGCCACGTGGGGGCGCTGGAGCAGCACAGGAACCCCGGAAGATGCCCTCCGGTCTGGGGGCGTGTCCATAAGAGTGCCGCCCACTACCCTGTCGGCCATTGGTCTAGATTTGGGCCAGCAGTCTGTGCATGGCTCACAGCCTAGGCCCCCGCCTGTTCGCCGGATCTCCTAGGGCCCGTTCACCCCGTCCTGCGTTTCTGGCACCCCTTTCTTCGGCCTCACGCCAACACCCCCACACACCAGCCCCCGCCTTCTGACAATCCCCCTCACTCCCTGCCCCCAAAAGAGCTAGTCGGTCCCACAGGTTTACTGCAGCCTGGGCCGCCATTACGCCCCACTTGCTGTGCTCTTATGTCGCGTCCCTTCGCCTCTGCCCCAGCTCGGGGTCACCGCCAAGGCCAAGAGGAACGTGAGAGGCGGTCAGAGGAAGGCGGGAGCGTCCCGGGACCCCGCACCTTCCAAGCTGTGAGCCCAGGTACTCAGGGGGCAGGGCCCCGCCCCCACCCCCCCTCCCCCACCCCGCAGCCTGCCGTCGTGATGCAGTGCGCAGCTGGGACCTTGTCACCAGCAGTTGTCACGCCAGGCCAAGAGGCCACCCTCTTCAGGGTGGAGGCGGTGGAGGAGGGCGAGGCCCTGGTGGACGGAGACGTGGCGGGGATCGGGCGGGAGTTCCAGCTGCTTGCGGAAGACATCGTGGAGGAGGTGGAGGTTGTGGCGGATGAGGAGCAGGAACAGCGGCCCTCCCAGGAGCTAGAGGAGAAGACGGTGGAGGAGCAGGGCCAGGAAAGGCCCGGAGGCCCTTGTGAGCGCCAGGAGCTGGATGCCCTGCAGGCACTGGCCGCCCTGCAGGTAGAACTGAGCTCTGAGCGTGAGCAAAACCGCAGGGCTTACGTTCAGTTCATGCGCAAGAACCATCAGAGGAGGAAGCGTCACTTGGCTCGGAGGAGCGCCATCATCCAGGGCATCCCTGGCTTCTGGGCCAAAGCTGTATCCTTTGCGCTGCTCCTTGGGGTCCGCTGCTCAGGAGGACGAGGAAGGGGAGAAGGGGCAGGAGCAGGCGGAGGGGGTGGAGGCGAGGGCACAGGAAGGGCGCCGGAGGCCACTGAAGGAAATGTGGTCCTGGGCAATTGGCAGGCTCCAAAGGCACAGCCGAGTAGGGCCTGGGCAGGGCCACAGGTGGACGTGTCGCAGCCATGCCTTTGAGTGTCTCCTTCAGGCCTGCATCTGAGGAGGCGCAGCCCCCGAGGCCTCTAAGTCAACATTGACCAGAGACGGTACACAAGAGCAGCGTTCGCAGACAGTTATTGGTGTAAATGTGGGTGATCCCGGCACATTGCTGGGGCATGTGAGTCATTCACACACACACGCACACACGCACACGCACACGCACACGCACACGCACACACACACACACGTACACATAAACACACACACACATACCCAAGAAGCCCTTTACTTTCAGACACGGTTTGTCACAAGGACTGCAAGTCTGACCGTATAAGCAGTGACATGCCGCTACCCAGCATACACAGGTCTGGAGGAGCAGAGTAGCGGTCAGAAACAGCCCCTGCTTGGGGAATGCAGATGCACACCATCCCAAGGGGCCCAGAGCCATGAGCGTGTCTGATGGTATGGCAGGTCCTGAGGATATCAGCAGTGGCCGGGCAAGAGGCAGTGCCCGCCAAGCTCCTTGCAGATGCGTGTTCCAGTATCCTTGTTCCACCCCAGACTAGGGCTGATGCTCCTGGCTCTTCTTGGCCGGCATGTGGCCTGAATGGCTCCTTGACCTAAAGCAGATTATGAGCCACCCTCAAGTCTCCGTCCTGATCAGCGACCAAGATCAAGACTTTCTCGGCTACATGATGGACTTGAAGGTCAGTGAGGGAGACTGAGGAAGGGTGGGTATGGGACCTGGCGGGGAGTGGGAGGAACGTGTTAGCCATGTTCCTGTGCTGTGAGACTTTGGAGAGGCATCGGGGAAGCTGATCATGCCTGCCTTGGAGGCAAGCTGAGGCCCCTAGAAGCTTGCACCTTTTCCCTCCTCGCTATCCTGGCAGGTGCAGGTGCGGAGCCATCCGCCGTCCCGCTGCAAGCTGATCTTTTCCTTTCGGGACAACCCCTACTTCTTGAACTCGGTGATCATTAAGGAGTATTACCTTGACATCACTGGTAAAAGGTGGCTCCCGGGGTGATGAGTGTGGGTGTGCAAGCGTGTGGATGATGCACCTGCGGTGTCCACCCCAGTCTCCCCTGTCTGTCTGCAGGGTACAGGGCACGTCGATCCACTCCAGTCCACTGGTTCTGGGACTTTGAACGGGGAGCCCCCAGCCGCAGGCTGGACACCAGGAGCCTTAACTTTCTCAACTGGCTGTCAGGCCACAACGGCCCAGAATCGAACAGGATTGCTGAGGTGGGGTTGCTTTGGGCTTGCACACAGTTGGTGGTTGATGTTGGAGTTCTTGGCTGCTCATGGGAGGGTTGGGAGCCTGGTCAGCCCCTGGCTGACCTTGCTCGTGTTGCCTGCAGATCATCAGCGAAGACGTGTGGGACGATCCCCTGAAGTACTACCTCAGGGAGGAAGGTTCGTCCATGAGAGACAACTGACAGAAACACATGTGGTGATGGGGTCTGGAGGTAGGCCCCGTAGGGACAGCCGAATAGTAGCTGGGACACAGTACTTTCTTTCGCAAGTGGGGATGCTCAGGCTCATGCAAACTGGCTGCAGAGCCAGAGCCTGAGTCAAGCATGTAGCAGGTGACTTGCTGAGACTGGGGGCTGGGGGGGACTCGGTGTGTCCGAGAGCGCAGTAAGTCCCCCTCCAGTCAGCTGTGGTGGCAGCGCGAGAGTCCTAGGTGATACGACTAGAGGCAGGGTGAATTAAGTGCCTGTGTCAGAATCATCTGTCCTTGGGTCCTGCCATTCCCCCGGCGTCCTTCCTCTCACTGAGTTTGAGAATGCCTGGGCCCTTCACTTCCGCCCCTTAACCTAGGATGGCCTGTCATTGAAAGGGCGTCCTGTCCAGGGCCCCAGTGCACCTGTGCGCTGACTTTGGGATCTTGTGTGAATTTCCACATCCAATACTCTGATCTCACCAGCACCACACCTGCTGAGCTTGAAGTTGCTTCAGGGAAAATCCGGACGTCTCTGGGAGGAGGTGGACAGGGAGCCCCAAGGGCAGGACATGGTGCCTAGTGACACCATCTCCGTCATTGCTGGACACGGGTCTTCGGCTCCTGAAACCCCTGTGTTCCCTGTTTGCGTCCGTGTCCACGTGCCAAGCATGTGTGTGTGTACACGCGTGTGCTTGTGTCACCTGTCTTTATGCGGGGGTGTGTGTGTGTGTCCGGCCCAGGGCGGACGCAGAGATGAAGGCGACGGGAGAGGAGGTGACGAGCGACCAGAAGAGGAGGCACGAGGCGTCCCCAGGCTGACGGAGGTTGGTCACCGACTCTCCGCATGACCGTATCCGGGATGGGAATGAGGAAAAGATGGCCAGTGATACCTGCGGACCGTGGCTCGAGAAATCCGCAATTAGACCAAATCCAAAACACGCTCGCCACTTCTAACTTGTGGTTGTGTGTGCTTGGACCAGGGAGAGGGAAGTGCATGGTCTGAGGATTCCGCGAGGGCAAATCAGGTGGGGCGGGGCTTTGAAACCGCTGCCTGAGGAGCCCTCAGTCCATGGGGACGCGGGCCGGCCTCTGGAAATGGTGGGCGAGGGTACGGCTGGACCCGGGGTGGAGAGGAGGCCAAGTTCCTGTAGAGAAGAGCAGAGACCCGAAGGAGAAAGAGGCACAGATTGCCTGCTGCACTGGGGACTTGTTCCACACACGGAAGAAGGAGACCCGGGAGGGCCCTGGGCCAGTGCTGCCCAGGATCGGCCCATCGGCCCGCACGCTGTCTCCACGAGGGTGGCACACACTGGCATGATGCGAAACACAACGCAAGATGTGCTAAGCTAGGCTGTCCGTGCAAAACCACAGGCACGCGAGGAGAGACAGGGTGTGAGCGTGGCAGACGTCCAGGCATTTCCAGCCTCCTCGGCAGGGCAGAAAGGCGAGGGAGGCGCAGGTGTGGGTGTACGTGTGCGTCCCTCTGCCGGAGTGTGCCTGTGAGGGAGGGAAGAGGGAGGAAGCAAGGACGGTGGGCTACTTGCATGTGCCAAGGGACCTCGGGAGAATGGCAGACAGGGAAGCCCCTGGGGGCGGTTGAGAGCCTGCTGGTGGATTTCAGGGCCCAGGGGCTAGGCATTAGCGGCCCTGCCAAAGACACCCCATGGGTCGTGCTCCAAGTCCTGACGTGAATTCCTTCCTTCCTCTGGGGTCTTGCCCCCGGCTGTGGGGGGGGGGGGGTGCCAGAGGTGCTAAGGGGCGCGTCTGCCCCAGACGGAGGTTTCTGGCAGTGTCGCTGGAGCAGAATCTCTGATTCTGTCGTAGGGCATCTGCACCAGATGACACTCAGAGGCACCCTGCCTTCCAGGTGACCGTCTTGGATGTCCCCGGGCCCAAGCGGGGACTGGCTTCCTTGGCATGTGGGCTGTGTAGGCAAGCAGGGATGCCTGACTGTCGGGAATTCTAGCTGGGCCTAATGAGAGCAACTGAAAGAGAGTCTTGGCATTTAGCAAAGCAGTGAGGCCCGGGTGGTACAAGGCCTCTTGGTGCCTTTGAGGTAGCAAAGCTGCTTTCTGCCCAGGGAGGCATGAGCTGTGGGCCCAGACAGGGCCGGGTGCCCAGGGCAGCATCGGTTCAGGGACTGAGTGCGTCTGGGTAGTGTTAAAGAGAAGGGACGGCGTGTAGGGTTGCCGCCTTACCTTTACGGCCTCAGGTTCCGTGCCTTGTATCGGAAGAGTGCCTGTATCCACGTGCTCCTTCTTCACAAGATTGGATCAGACCCAGGCCTGTCACAGTCTCTTGGGGCCCTTGCAGGCCCGGGCGTCTCTTTGGCCTTTTCCTGCTACAGGGAGACAGGGAGACAGGTGCACTCAGCAAGCTACACAGGTGGGAAGCACAGGGGCCTCACTCGGAGTGTTGTGGGCCCTGACGGCTGGTGGGCTAGCAACAGGGCCACGCCATTGACAAGGAACGACCTAGATAGATGCACACGGAGAAAGCGGTTCTCCAAGTCAGCGGAGGCCAGCGCTCCTTGTTTTCTGGTTCCCTGAGGGAAGGCACAGACAATGGATCCGGCCAACGTGACTGGTACTGTGAAGCTGTCCAAGGTGATGGGAGAAGGCAGAACACAGGCGCCTGTCACTCAGCTGGCCACAGCGAGCAAATCCTGGGTCCTGCCCTTGCCCAAACCCCCGACAAATACTCCTGAGCGCACATCTCGGTTCCTGCACCGAACCAGGCCAGGTCCTGCACTTCTTCAAGCCCCCGACCGACACTCCTGGGCCAGCATCGGACTCTCAGGCTTGTTCCTGGCCTTAGTCAAGCCCCCGGAACACATTCCTGAGCCCACAACGCTGTTCTGTACCCCTGAACTACGGTGTGTCCTCCCCTTGTTCAAGCCCCCAGGAAACACTACTGAGCCCGCATCTCACTCGCTGCATTGAACCTGGCTGGCTCCTTGTCTTGTTCAAGCCCCCGACAGATACTCCGGAACCCATATCTCGGTCCCTGCACTGATCCCGGCTGGGTGCTGCCCTTGTTCCCGACCCCGACAAATACTCCTGAGCCCACATCTCGGGCCCTGCACTGAATCGGGTGGGCCCTGCCCATCTTCCAGCCCCGACAAACTCTCCTGAGCCCACATCCCGGTCCCTGCACTGAAGCAGGCTGGGTGCTTCCCATGTTCAAGCCCCGACAAGCACTCCTGAGCCCACATCTCGGGCCCTGCACCGACCCAGTCTGGGTCCTGCCCTTGTTCAAGCCGCTGAACAAATACCCCTGAGCCGGCTTCTCTGTCCCTGCCGTGAACCAGGCCAGGAGCTGCACGTGTTGAAGCCACTGACCAACACTTCTGGGCCTGCCTCTGATTCTCAGGCTGGTTCCTGGCCTGAGGTAAGCCCCCAGCAAACAGTATTGAGGCCACAGCTGGCTCCCTGCTCCTGAACTCAACTAAGGTGTGACCTCCCCTTGTTCAACCACCCTCCCCCCCCCCACCCCCCAGGAAACACCACTGTGCCCGCATCTCACTCGCTGCATTGAACCAGGCTGGGTCCTGCGCTTGTTCAAACCCCCGACAAATCCTCCTGAGCCCACCCCTCGGTCCCTGCACTGAACCAGGCTGGATCCTCCCTTTGTTCAAGCCCCTGACAAACACACCTGACACCACCTCTCGGTCCCGTCATCGAGCCAGGCTGGGTCCTGCCCATGATCAAGCAGCCGATAAACACTCCTTGGAGCACATCTCGGTCCCTGCACTGATCCAGGCTGGATCCTGCCCTTGTTCATCCCGACAGACACTCCCGAGGCCACAGCACAGTCCCTGCCATGACCCAGGCTGGGTCCTGCCTTTGTTCAAGCCCCCGACAAACACTCTTGAGCCCACATCTCGGTCCATGCAACTGAATCGGGTCGGCCCTGCCCATGCCCAAGCTCTTTGTAGAACGCATATATCGTGTGTCAGGACTATAGGATGGCTGGTTTAGCTTGATCCTCTTGCTGCTCCAGGCCCCACAGGCTTGGGCCACAGGGCAGGCTAGGATGTGTTCTCACATGGAGAACAGAACCACTTTGAAAGGGCCTCCATAGGGTCGATGGCAGCCGTGCATGTCTCCGACACCGGTGAGTCGTGGGACTTAACGGGGAGCTGTCCTTAGCGTCTCCCTGGCCGGCATTCGCACAAGGTTCAGGGGGGGTCCCTCATGCCAGCAGAGCGGGCCTCGTTTCTCCCTCTGCGCACAGTGTGGCCACGGCACCTCAGGCTTGTGCAGCTTTCACGTCGGCCCAGCGAGGGAGGGAGGGTCGCCCGTCCCCTTCTGCGCTTCAGCAGTGACCGCCCACTGTTGGCTTTCAAGGTCGAGAAAGCACTCTCCGAACGTGTGGACTAAAACCCTCTGAACTCCCACCGGTGAAACTCACTCAGGACGAGAAGGGCTTGCCTTCACGCCAAGGATAAGCGTCTCTTCTGAGCGCTGGTGTCCACAGAGTTGCAGACGGCAACAGCACTACTTAGAGAGACGGAGACACACAGACACCAGCGCCTGCTACACACGCGGAAGGATTGCCCAACACAGTGCTATGCCAGAAGCAAAGATACAGAGACACAGAGCGAGCGCTGTACACTAAGGCGCTGGTGTTCCCGAACAGTGGAGATCCACTGTAGCACTGTAGGTGGGGTTCTTCCCTACTCCCCTAGCATCCGGACAGCAGCAGGCTCTCTGTCCCTTGAAGAAAAGTATCCAGCCCCTTGGCACCCCTGCGTATCCCTTGGATACTCAGGGAGAGCTCTCAGTTATTGCCAGTCCCAGGGGACACAGGAGTGTGCGGTTCGGATGGCGGAGCAGGAACCCGTGCTTGGAATTTCCAGAGCCAGGTCAATGACAGCGCCTGGGGCTAGCCCGGCCACATGCAAAACCCTGTCCCTCCCTGGAGCAGAATCTGGCCACGTGGGGGCGCTGGAGCAGCACAGGAACCCCGGAAGATGCCCTCCGGTCTGGGGGCGTGTCCATAAGAGTGCCGCCCACTACCCTGTCGGCCATTGGTCTAGATTTGGGCCAGCAGTCTGTGCATGGCTCACAGCCTAGGCCCCCGCCTGTTCGCCGGATCTCCTAGGGCCCGTTCACCCCGTCCTGCGTTTCTGGCACCCCTTTCTTCGGCCTCACGCCAACACCCCCACACACCAGCCCCCGCCTTCTGACAATCCCCCTCACTCCCTGCCCCCAAAAGAGCTAGTCGGTCCCACAGGTTTACTGCAGCCTGGGCCGCCATTACGCCCCACTTGTTGTGCTCTTATGTCGCGTCCCTTCGCCTCTGCCCCAGCTCGGGGTCACCGCCAAGGCCAAGAGGAACGTGAGAGGCGGTCAGAGGAAGGCGGGAGCGTCCCGGGACCCCGCACCTTCCAAGCTGTGAGCCCAGGTACTCAGGGGGCAGGGCCCCGCCCCCACCCCCCCTCCCCCACCCCGCAGCCTGCCGTCGTGATGCAGTGCGCAGCTGGGACCTTGTCACCAGCAGTTGTCACGCCAGGCCAAGAGGCCACCCTCTTCAGGGTGGAGGCGGTGGAGGAGGGCGAGGCCCTGGTGGACGGAGACGTGGCGGGGATCGGGCGGGAGTTCCAGCTGCTTGCGGAAGACATCGTGGAGGAGGTGGAGGTTGTGGCGGATGAGGAGCAGGAACAGCGGCCCTCCCAGGAGCTAGAGGAGAAGACGGTGGAGGAGCAGGGCCAGGAAAGGCCCGGAGGCCCTTGTGAGCGCCAGGAGCTGGATGCCCTGCAGGCACTGGCCGCCCTGCAGGTAGAACTGAGCTCTGAGCGTGAGCAAAACCGCAGGGCTTACGTTCAGTTCATGCGCAAGAACCATCAGAGGAGGAAGCGTCACTTGGCTCGGAGGAGCGCCATCATCCAGGGCATCCCTGGCTTCTGGGCCAAAGCTGTATCCTTTGCGCTGCTCCTTGGGGTCCGCTGCTCAGGAGGACGAGGAAGGGGAGAAGGGGCAGGAGCAGGCGGAGGGGGTGGAGGCGAGGGCACAGGAAGGGCGCCGGAGGCCACTGAAGGAAATGTGGTCCTGGGCAATTGGCAGGCTCCAAAGGCACAGCCGAGTAGGGCCTGGGCAGGGCCACAGGTGGACGTGTCGCAGCCATGCCTTTGAGTGTCTCCTTCAGGCCTGCATCTGAGGAGGCGCAGCCCCCGAGGCCTCTAAGTCAACATTGACCAGAGACGGTACACAAGAGCAGCGTTCGCAGACAGTTATTGGTGTAAATGTGGGTGATCCCGGCACATTGCTGGGGCATGTGAGTCATTCACACACACACGCACACACGCACACGCACACGCACACGCACACACACACACACGTACACATAAACACACACACACATACCCAAGAAGCCCTTTACTTTCAGACACGGTTTGTCACAAGGACTGCAAGTCTGACCGTATAAGCAGTGACATGCCGCTACCCAGCATACACAGGTCTGGAGGAGCAGAGTAGCGGTCAGAAACAGCCCCTGCTTGGGGAATGCAGATGCACACCATCCCAAGGGGCCCAGAGCCATGAGCGTGTCTGATGGTATGGCAGGTCCTGAGGATATCAGCAGTGGCCGGGCAAGAGGCAGTGCCTGCCAAGCTCCTTGCAGATGCGTGTTCCAGTATCCTTGTTCCACCCCAGACTAGGGCTGATGCTCCTGGCTCTTCTTGGCCGGCATGTGGCCTGAATGGCTCCTTGACCTAAAGCAGATTATGAGCCACCCTCAAGTCTCCGTCCTGATCAGCGACCAAGATCAAGACTTTCTCGGCTACATGATGGACTTGAAGGTCAGTGAGGGAGACTGAGGAAGGGTGGGTATGGGACCTGGCGGGGAGTGGGAGGAACGTGTTAGCCATGTTCCTGTGCTGTGAGACTTTGGAGAGGCATCGGGGAAGCTGATCATGCCTGCCTTGGAGGCAAGCTGAGGCCCCTAGAAGCTTGCACCTTTTCCCTCCTCGCTATCTTGGCAGGTGCAGGTGCGGAGCCATCCACCGTCCCGCTGCAAGCTGATCTTTTCCTTTCGGGACAACCCCTACTTCTTGAACTCGGTGATCATTAAGGAGTATTACCTTGACATCACTGGTAAAAGGTGGCTCCCGGGGTGATGAGTGTGGGTGTGCAAGCGTGTGGATGATGCACCTGCGGTGTCCACCCCAGTCTCCCCTGTCTGTCTGCAGGGTACAGGGCACGTCGATCCACTCCAGTCCACTGGTTCTGGGACTTTGAACGGGGAGCCCCCAGCCGCAGGCTGGACACCAGGAGCCTTAACTTTCTCAACTGGCTGTCAGGCCACAACGGCCCAGAATCGAACAGGATTGCTGAGGTGGGGTTGCTTTGGGCTTGCACACAGTTGGTGGTTGATGTTGGAGTTCTTGGCTGCTCATGGGAGGGTTGGGAGCCTGGTCAGCCCCTGGCTGACCTTGCTCGTGTTGCCTGCAGATCATCAGCGAAGACGTGTGGGACGATCCCCTGAAGTACTA